>NC_140580.1:263923211-264523211 GCF_964204655.1 Triturus cristatus
CTTCCCATTGATTCCTATGGGCCAGGAGGCCCATAGGAATCAATGGGAAGCCAGTTACCATTACCGAATCGGTAAATACCGATTCGGTAATGGGGGGAGCACAATCAAGGGTGGCAGGGTGTCACAGTGACACCCTGTTGCACCCCTGATTCCTGCATGTGTGCACATGTGGCACACATACATGCCCTAAGGGCATGTATGTCTGCCACATTGCACACTTCTAAGGGCCAAATAATGTTTTTTCTAAGACATTCGTCATTTACCACCAACTTTTAGTTGGTGGTAAATAACGAATCCACACTACACCCACACACTCCCCCTACATCTCATTTCAGGATTCGGTATTTACCGAATCGGTAAAATTACCGAATCGGTAATTTTACCGATTCGGTAAATTACCGAATCCTGAAATGTCCCCCCTACATACCAAAAGCCTGAATACCGGTCGGTAACGTGATTTTTACCGAAAATCGGCCGTTACCGACCGGTATTGGGCTTCCTACATATGGCCCTTAAACTCTTGAGTGAACGCCCCACAAATTCTACTCACTGCTTTCTTAATTTTCCTTAAATGACCATACTGGACTTTTTATCTCTTTAGTAATTCAAACATGGGGGAGGAGATGGCACGGAAGCAGCTCTATGAAGTACAAGTTGTTCCACTTCTATTCCCCCCACAACTCAGCTTTTGATACATTAGTCATGCAGGTGGGGCAGAAAATTTGAATGCTGGCTGGGGAAGGGTGAGTAGGTAATTTGAATGCAGACCCATGCACTGATCGGGATCTGCCTCACATAAGCTTGAGGTGGTGAAAGTGACCTATTAATGAGCAGTGTCACTGGTTACGACCCAGGTGGAAGTGCCCAGGGGAAAGAAAAGGGTGGCACAACTGTTACTGGTGAAGGGTCTTAATGGCTGTTGGGGGGGATGGGGTGGGCGCATGTCGAAACACAGCAAAAGTATGATCTCTCATTTGATTGCCAAATCTGTCCTTTGAGCCCATATTACACTTTGACTGTCTTTGCATCTCTTTCTTTTGCTTCTTTATCTGCACATCAGCATGAAACTATAATTTTATAGAATTCGGTTTCCTTCATTGCGCTTTGGAGACTTGTTCTGTTGATCCGTGCTGGGGGATATTACATTGGTTTGCTCCCTGAACTGTTGCCACCTCCAATGGCAAAGCATGCCACCACACCCCTTTAAGACTACTTTGAGGCCATGGTCCTGGGCACAGAACCCTCCCTTTTTTCAACCAGCAGGAAAGCATGGTTCACGAGTGCGAACCCATCCAATACTGGAGGGATTGCTCTACTTTTTTGCCTTTTGTTTTGCTGCACTGTTGTTAAAAGTTGTATGCTGTACATTTGATTATCCATCCATATTCTTCAATGAAAGCCATAATGTTGCAAAATGCTGTATAAGGTTGTCTAGCGCTCCACGCTGGGAAAAGAGAAGGAACTACTCTCCCTCGACAGGCCAGGAGAGCAAGAATAAGGTTGGAGCTGGGTCTCATCCGTCCGGACATTACTTGCTCAGGCGATTTATTAAAATACTATATTAGAACTCTGCGAGCCCCAGTATTGTCCCTAAAAAGGCAAATTAAAACTATCTTCGAAGAGGATGGCTCTCCATGGCAAGTGCAGATGGCAGTAGCCATCAGAGTACTGGATATAGATGCCCAAAATCTGCACAACTCAGACATCCCAGTAATAGCCTGGAGAAAAACTGTGAACATACAGGTCAAGAGAATATCTTTTGAAAGGGACCTTGAAATTTTGCGTCATCAAATCAATCTTTCTTCACTGGATGCCTCAAACATTGTGGGAAAACCACAGCCCTACCTCGAGCAAGCCCTGACAGTCTTGGCCCGGAAAAGAATGATCTACATGAGACTTCTCGCTCTGCCTATTATGGACTTTAATTCAACTTGGGCCCGGCAGGAAAACCTAGTAGCCTGTCGACTTTGCAGCTACCGCCGTGAATCTTGGTTCCATCTGTTGTGCTGCTGCTCAAAGCTAGTTAGTGAGCAGCAGCGCTTGGTTCTCCCCATATGTAGGTTTTATGGCCTTCAAAGTTGCAGAGAAATTTCAGACCTGTGTTTTTCTGTTAACACAACTCAAATAGTGGCCCAATTAGGGAAATTCATAGACGCAATCTGGGCCGCACTGAAACTGAAAACTGAGACATAAAAGCAAGCAGCTGGCCAGCAAGCAAGAGAGACAATGATAAAACTTCTCCCTAAGTCCTATGCACAGCACCTTATTGCTAGACAGGATAACAGTTCTAGCAATAGTTATTTTATTATCTTAATCGTTTTAACGTATTTTCAGTCTTAGTACAACTTAGCGAGATTTTAAACATTCATTGTTTATTGATAGAATATTGTAACAATTTTAATTAATTGAACAATAAAGTTTCATTCATTCATACTCGAACACTAGCAGTAGGCCAGGTAAGATTTTGCTGCCATTTGGAAGTGGCCTTCAAATCACTTTTTCACCTCCTAGCCTCAATCATGTCTGTTCATAACAGCATGGTGGGGACTGTCAGTTTTGATCCCTACCACTATTTCTGGAACCAAATAGAACCAGCACTTAATGGAATGCAGTCATCAACTCTTCTGATTTTCAGGGTTTTCCATTCCAAGAAATGAGTGCAAGAGCTCTGGAAGGTACAGAAGAAAGTTATAACTCTGGCAGTTACCTTAAAGGAGAACATAGCATCTGCCTTTATATAACTTGTATATCCCACGCCACTGCTCTTTACCCATGAATTATCTAATTTAAATCTTTCATAATCCCTTTTTTAAATACCGACAAATGCCTCGCAGAGTTCTTTAATTGATCATATTTTACTAAAGGGTCAGAGGATTCATCACAAAATGAAGAATCTAAGGACTTGGAGGAGCGCAATTTAGACTCCAGCCCTTACTGTCATCAATTTGCAATATGAATTTATATTTGACAATATATCTACTATGTACCTTAATAACATTAATGAGTGTGAACATATAGACGCATTAATGAAATGTAACTACTGAGAAACTGAACTTTTTATAAACGTGTGCACTAATGTTAAGTTTAACATGAAGATGTATTCTATATCCATGTTGCATGTATACTTAGTCACATTTGCATATATTCTGAAAGTCATGTTTGAAAGTGTAATCATGTATGCTTTTATTCACGTTTACACCTGTTCTTGCGTTATATGTCGTATACCCATGTATTTAAAGTGCATGTTCAACTGTTTAGTTAAAGTTAGCCTGACTAAAAGGCCTTAAGGTATTGAAATACCTTGTTAAGTTCTTTTGCAGGAGCGTTCTCAAGGTTTCATTAGTTAGACAAAAGGAGTATTGTTGTCTGTGCTCGTTTTTTTGATAGGAAGGTCGGAGAAGAGAAATCTTGGCAAGAAACGTGAAGGCCTAATGAGCAGATGAAGACTCCTATTTACTGCGTATTCAGAAAGGAGGGATGTTCAAGGTTGCAGCAACTGTCCAAATTCTATGGGATGGGAAAGTCTGGTAATGTTGCAAATGCACAACATGAGGATGGAGACAACTGGTTCCTGGAGGAGTGGGAAGAGATACGATTGTTGCTGACTTTTTTGTTTGTTTTAATTCGCACTCACACTGTTAGAAGTTAGAGCAATTTCTCTTAGACTTTGAGCGGTACAGACCTCTCTGCTTCCTTTTATTCTTGCAAGTGTGACGCTTCATGCTAAACCCTTATCCCAATTCTAAAAGACTTCTAATGGAGTCTTCACTACGAACCATCCTCATTCTAACTTAGAGCCCTGATAAGATGACTTTAGAACTTATTAATGTTTGGAAGAGAGAATCGGAGTTTCTGTATTGCTGTGACTGTGATTAATTTGTTTCTTCTCTTATTGAAACTGAACCAATGGTAATATTTTAGCTTGCCAGCTGTAATCCTGTACCTCTAATTTTTTTCTGAAATACATGTATATTGGATTGACTATTAATTGGAAATAAAAGTACTTAACTTCAATTATTGATTTCAGGTCCTTATCGTGGGGCCAAATGGGCTTCACGAAGATTGAATTGTTGTATTGTTGCTAACTCCCTTTGTGTTTCAGTCAACTTATAAAGATCCATCAGATGAGAGATTGTAAATCACGCTCCTGTGCGCTCTCAGTCTATGCCACATGAACACTGACATCTACTGTCGAGAACCTCAAGGCTTTCCCAAATATCTGAATGGTTATTACATCACATCACTAATCTTGTAGTCCGTGTGCTCCCCATTTACCCCTTTACTTCTCAATCACATTCTGATTTATGGCCCTCTCTGATAATCAATAACTTTTCTGCTACGTGATGGTATAATTCCTGTCTTATGTTCCCATATCTGGTTTGAATTAGCGACTAGCCTGCTTCAGTATCTATTGATGACAATCTACTTATACTCTGACATCTGAAAAAAATTCAAACAAATTATATAAAATTAAGCTAATTATATTTCCTTATCAACCCATATTACTCCCTCAGAATACACATTAAACTGTTTTTAAAATGTTTTTAAAGCATTTATATATAGACGAGGCAATTATGTTGGGAACGAGGCAGAAAGCAAGTGCTCATCTGAATGATGGTTCTCTGAGGCATCAACAGGGGCATCAAGGCAGAAGAACATTAACATTTGCAGATGATACGACTGAGATGAACTCACTGCGAAGTTTGTGCTGCATAAATAACCAAGTAGGCATAAAAACAAAACTGTCACCATTCATACTGCATAGAATGCTAGGAGCCACCAGTGTCTGGGTTTCTCATGCACATATCTGCACTGTAATTGTACGCCGACAAAATTCAAGAAAGCCATGCTCCCTTCGGAAACGTTGCATGCCAATCCCAGCAACAGGTTCACTACTAGTGGTAAAAATAAATAGACTATTTCCAGGATCTCTTATGTTGTGAAACACTATAGGCCATTTCCCTGGCGTTAAGAAAAAATACATCCATTACTACATAACTCCATTCTCCAAAGTGGCTGTCAAGACAGATAGTATTCTTGTGGATAACTACTACTCCAATGTACTATCTGCTGTAGAAGAGTTCCCACTGACTAATATCACTTTTTTTCAATACTTCTCTCTGGAAGTTTCTGCACATACTGCCTCTAAAGTCAGAATAAATATAATTTATTATTGTTAGACCTGTCAGCCTTTAGGGTGGTCTTCCCTCACAACTATTTGACTTTCTCCTCCATTTATTCTGCTCTCGTTTTTGCTGGCCTTAGGATTCTGAGCACCTTACCACTGCTAACCAGTGCTAAATTGCATGTGCTCTCCCCTCTAAACATGGTAACATTTGCTCATTTCTAACAGGCATATGGGAGGGAGGAGCTGGGCCCAGCCACACCTATTCCTGAATAAGCTGTGTCCTGCCTCAACACAAAGGGCTGCATACCCCCTGTAGTTAAACTGGAGCCAGGGCAGGGAATGCAGGGCAACTGGGCACTTCCAAGGCATGCCTCAAGAAGCTTCTCCCCCACTTCAAAGGCACAGCTGTGTATAAAAGAAGGACCTCAGACACCCCCACTTCAGTACACTTCTGGACCTGTTGATACTCTGCCAGGAAAAAGGACTGCTGTGCTGCTGAAGGACTGCCACACTGCTGGACCCCTGCTTTGCTGTGCTGTCCTGCTGCCTGCTGCCCTCTTGCCTGGGTGAGAAGGTCTTGACCTGCATCTGAACTCAGAACCCTGAGTGACTCCAAGGGCTAGTAGACTGGCCCCCTGATATGAAGCCTCGGGGACATTACAGGCTTCCAACAACTTTGCACCTGGACTCTGCCATCTGTGAGTCTACCCTGCCAAGTGGTGCCACCCCAGTCCTGGACCCTTGCAAGTGGACCCAAGTTGCTTGCCAGCGGAATCATTGCCTCTTCCCTGCTGAGGAATGCATCCCTGTGCAGAACTGATGTGTCTCTTCGGCACATCATCGAGCAGAATCGCCGCCGCTGTATGGACTGGACACTTCGCAAAGATCCACATTGAGTCCTCAAACTTCGAAACCAATGCATTGTCTGATGATGCGGCGCCTACACAGCCCAGATCCTCGCATCTCTCATTGATGGCAGCCTGGACGACAACGCCAGACTACGCATAACAGACTTGCAGCTCCTCCAAACCGGAAAAAGCGAAAGCTGCCAATATGCTTCCCGAGTTTCTTTGGGATGGAGATCTCTGCCAATATTGCCAAAAGCTCACATAGTTCAAAGAGTCTATACTTTAAATTATCATCACAAAAGCTCACCTGTTGCCACTGATGGCTACTAGTTTTTTCCCACCTTAAAACCTTTGATCAATAAAAACAGTATGGTTTTGGAACACTCAAAATAACAACAGCAAAACACTTGTAAGTTGGACATGGATGATCTTTCCCTCTATTGGAACTACACAAGACATTTTTGTCACCAAAGCTAATTATAGTGATTGCATGAAAGACCTGATTGGAAGAAGAAAAGAGAGAAGCCGACTGTCCCTTGATTCTCAAAAGAACTATACAAGCATAGAAAATCCCTAAGAAAACTGGAAAAACATGGGAGATTTTTCCCCTCTTCCTCTAATCAGAATCAGCTTTGGGCTGCCAGAAAAAGCTTGAAAAATCTAATTTACATGGCAAAATCCTTGCAACCAAATCTGTTTTGGTGATCCCCAAGAACAGCCTAAAATTTCTGTTTGAAATAGTTTAACATTCCAATAACCCAACTTTTGGCGCCACGGTCACCCTCCCTAAAAGAGTTTCCACTGACTAATATTACTTTTATCAATACCTATCTCTGGAATTTTCTGCACATACTGCCTCAGTCAGGATAAACATAATATATTACTGTTAGACATGTCAGCCTTAGGGAATGTCCCCCACCAACTTTTTGCCTTCTTCCTAATTTTTTCTGATCTCGTTTTTGCCGACGTTAGGACTCTGAGCACTTTACCACTGCTAACCAACACTAAAGTGCATGTGTTATCTCCTCTAAACACAGTAATATTCACTCATACCCAACTGGCATATGGGAGGGATGAACTGGGCCCAGCCACGCTTACACCTGAATAGGCTGTGTCTGCCTCCATACAAAGGGCTGCATACCCCTGTAGTTAATCTGGAGCCATCACAGAGAAGAGACGGCAACCGGGAACTTCAAAGGCATGCCTCAAGAAGCTTCTTCCCCACTTCAAAGGCACAGCTGTGTATAAAAGAAGGACCTCAGAAACTACTTCAGTACACTTCTGGACCTGTGGATATTCTACCAGGAAAAAGGACTGCTGTGCTGCTGAAGGGACTGCCACTCTGCGGGACTGCACTCTGCGGGACCCCTGCTTTGCTGTGCTGTCCTGCTGCCTGCTGCAATCTTGCCCGACTGAGCAGGACTGGAATTGTATCTGAACTCTGAACCCAGAGTGACTCCAAGGGCTAGTTGGCTGGCCCCCTGATATGCAGACTCAGGGACATAAAGGCTTCTAACAACTTTGCACCTGCACCAGGACTCTGCCATCTGTGAGTCTACCCTGCCAAGTGGTGCCACCCCAGCCCTGGGCCCTTGAAAGTGGGCCTAAGGAGCTTACCAACAGAACTGATGAATCTTCTCTGCTGAGTGACGAATCCCCAAGCAGAACTGACGCGTCTCTTCGGCTGAGCGGAACATCCCTGAGCAGAATCACCACTGCTGCATGGATTGGACCCTTCGCAAGGACCTGCATCGAGTCCACAGAACTAGGAACCGACCATTGGCATTGCCCTATGATGCAATGTCTCCACAGCCCAGATCCTCACACCTCTCATTGATGGCAGCCTGGAAGACGACACCAAACTACGCATAGCAGACCTGCATCTCCTCGGAACCTGTGTATCGCCCGCTGTGCGTCACATCCCCAATGTCAGAGTCCACATCACAAGCCCCGTTGAGGGGATCCTTAATCACGATGCAACAGAACCTAGGACAGCAGACTCACCGCATTTCGGAACCGACGCATTGGTTCAGCTGTGCGATGCATCTTTATCTCGGTTCCACACAAAACTCTGCAACCAGGACTTAAGGTACTCTGTTCAGCAGGCCTAACTGGGTCCCTGTAGCCGGCTCTCATTCCATCACGGTCAGCCTGAACTTGTGACTTTGTCCCGGTCCGGCGCGACCAGATATCTTCAATCGGCCCTTCGTACCTTTTGATGCTATTTTTACTTCAAACTTTAAAATTCAATATTTCAAGTTCTACTAATTGGATTTTTGTCATTTTGGTCTTGTTTTATTAGAAAGTCCAAGGGGGTGAGCACCAGTTAATTTGGGGTTTGCTTGTATCTTACCCAGACAAGGATTGTGGTTGCTACTTGACCAGGGCTTACACCTCAGCCAACCAACAATCCAATTTCTTACAAACGATCCAGGCAAGAATAACATATTCATTGACGAATTCAACCCAAACAATAATCTCTTCCTTGAGGAATTCAATGTGTACTGAGATAATGCTAATGAAAAAGTAAAATCTGCAAATCTGCTTTCTGAGTTTCTTTGGGATAGAGATCCCTGTCAATTTTGCCAAAAGCTCACATAATTCAAAGAGTCTATACTTTAAATGATCATCACAAAAGATCGCCTGTTGCCACTGATGATTACTAGCTTTTTCCCACCTTAAAACATTTGATCAATAACACTATATAGTTTTGGAAGACTCAAAATAACAGTAAAACGCTTGTAAGTTGGACTTGGATGATCTTTCCCTCTATTGAAACTCCACAAGACATTTTTATCACCAAAGCTAATGATAGTGATTGCATGAAAGACCTGATTGAAGATGTCAAGCCTCTAAAAAGCAAGAAGAAAATAGAGAAGCCGCCTGTCCTTTGGTTCTCAAAAGAACTATATGAGCAAAGAAAATCCCAGAGAAAACTGGAAAAAACAGGAGGACATTTCCCCTCTACCTCTTTTTAGAATCAGCTTCGGGCTACCAGAAAAAGCTTGAAAAATCACATTTTCATGTCAAAATCGTTGCAACCAAATCTGTTTTGGTTATCTCCAAGAATAGCCCAAAACTTCTGTTTAAAATAGTTATTCCAATAGCTTAATTTTTGTCGCCATGGTCACCCTCCCTAAATCCAAATGTGAAGTATTTTTCACACTTTTTGGCTAAGAAGGTAACGTCCATTGAACTGTCATGGTCCCCATTCTCCAATCCTCAGGTAGATTGCAAGTTAAATTTGAAATCTCGGATGACCTTGTCTCTTTTTAGTGAAATAACGGAGTTTGAATAACCTCAAAATCTATAATCAAACTTCAACCTTTAAACCACTTAATGGATGCAGTCTCTGGTAATATTCGTAAAGAGCTGGCCAAACAGATCCTACCATATCACCCTTCTTTACTGACACAGATTGAAGTTTAACTGAATGCTCAGATGGCCTGGGATCCTTTTACCAAAATATTGGACTTATGTATAATCAAAGTTAAACTGTTAAACCACATAACAGATGCAGACTTTGATAATATTTATAAAGAGCTGCCAAACATATACTACCACATTGAACTACTTCAGTGAATGTGTCTCTTGTGCAAGTTGTATTCCCTGACTGTCTAAATATTGGACAAGTCTCTCCCCTTTTGAGGATACCCTCAACTTTATCAGGTGTACCTTTCCCAAGGGAGGTGGTAGAAAGCTGTGTTACCTTCCAACCTTTTCACCATAGTCAATCAAGAATTCTCCAAGACAAAGTTCAATCTAGGCTCAGACAGGGCTACACTACTGAGAATGCTTTGAAACAAGTTGTCAGCTGTGGTCTCTACTACCTTGACTCGAACAGGTTTGCTTTCTTGTGATTCTTGACCTATTACCTACCTTTAATAAGGTCAATCATATTTCTATGCGCCACAAAATCAAAGAACAAATGGGCTTGTAAGGTACTATGTTAAATTGGTCAACCTACTATTTATCAAAACAAACCTGCATCTAGTAATGTCAGTCTGCGACAAGGGGTTCCTTAAGGCTCCATTCTGTCTCAGACTTTTTCAATCTGTATTTGGAACCACTTGAAGCTATCCTAAGGAACTCTGGGATTCTGTATCATCAATATGCTGATGATGCTCAGGTATATATCTTAAGATATCGCCCATTAATAATATTTGTTTGCTCTCCAACACCATGAAAAACTTGCAAAATTGGATGTCGAATCATCACCTAAAACAAAACCACCGTTTTTTTATTTCATCTCAAAATTCTTGTTCAACCACAGTTTGAATCCTGTACTCTCCTGAATCGTTAACTGGCCATTGTACAGAAAGTCAAATCCCAGGGTTTCATCTTCATAACAAACTTACACTACAAACAAGAATAGCTAATATGCCAAATGGTGCATTTTACCAACTCAGGCTGCTTTGGAGTATCATGCAGTTTATTCGTGATCAAGACCTAAAGTCTTTAGTGAAGACACCTGTTCTTTCCAGACTTGATTACAGAAATGTGCTTCTCCCTGGACTACCAAAAGTTCATCTAGCCCCACTCAGAGCTGCACTCACTTTGTCTCGGGGTGCTAGAAATTTGACTATATTAGTCAGGTCATTATCATACTTAACAGCTTCCCACAGAAACAAGAGCATCTTTTTAGACAGACTACATCACTCACAAAGCCCTCACATATCCACTCACTCCTATTTGACAGAGGAATACACAATCCATGGAGTGCAATGGAATGAGGGGGTGGGCAGAAAACCTCCTCTTTCTGCATTCTACATTTAAACATTAGTGGTCTATTAAGTAATCCTGCTCTGGCAGTACCCAATGAATTCGAAATTCACATCCACAAGCTCTTTCTACCACTCCCTGGTCTTGCAACTTTCAAAAAGGAGCTATAATTCCTTCTCTTTCAAAGACACTTCGATTGAGACTGAGACCATTATCTCTTCTTTTAATATTTATGCTTTATCACCGAAATTCTTAGCCAGGCCTCAACTGCCATCTCTACCGTTGAATGCTAACACCCTCTCTATTTCCTTTCTGAGTACCTTCTTGTTTTTCATCTTCTGATTCTTCCCCTTGACGTGCTTTTCTTCAAAATTTGCATATTTTTCATACCTTCTTCGGTAACCTTTTAGGCCTCCACTTGTTAGCTGAGTCTGGATTCCTACATTGGATTGGACATGTTTAATCGATTTTGTTTATTGTTAAATGTAACTTACATTTGTTGTGATGTAAAATACTCTAATGCCTTTGGGCCATGTTTGTGCTATACAATACCACATATTAAAGTTCTATAGCCCTGCATAATTCTACAGCCACCAACACTTGCAGAGTATAGATATGTCAGCAACAGGCATGTGAAAGGTTTATTGAGATGTTTGATAAAAGCATCTGCTCTATCTCTGAGATGTGCAAAGGTGGTGAGCATGTCTTGCTGTGGGCAATCATAGGAATAACTGAGGAGTAGGAGAATGCATGAAAAGTGACAACTGGCATACATTTTCATATCTTTTGCACATATTGTGGCTTTCTGGAAAGTATGTAGTACAGGCAAATCGTAGGAGGAATATAATGTCTCATTGAGGTATGACTTTCTTAAAAATCTATGAGAAATATCTCCTGGGTGCTCATTGTTTTACTGCTTCTTGATTGGTCTGTTATTCATGCAGTTGCCAACCAAGTTCTACACTTACGATCAGAGTTCTATGAGATTCTAGCGATTTAAGAATCTCGGGCCATTCCCAACTGCAACAGACTCCAAATAGTAGGAGAAAAAAAGTTTGAACGAGAGAAACCGTAGAGGTACCTCATAGTGTATCCCGCGATCAGGAGAAGGACCCAACGTGATTAATCCTGAGGGGCTAGGAATATGGAAGTGTTGTGAAAACCCTGAAATCGATTTAAAGAAACATCCAATGTTTGGAGTCCCAATATAAAGATGTTGGGCCTCATGTAGGTAGCGAAATACCGGTCGGTAACGGCCGATTTTCGGTAAATATGCCGTTACCGACCGGTATTCAGACAAGTGAGATGTAGGAGTCCAAAAACCACTTTTCGGTAAATATGAGGCGGTAAATACCGATTCATAGTTACCGAATTCTAAAATACCGATTCATATTTACCGAATACATAATTAACGAATCGGTAAATATGAAGTGGTAAATATGAAGTGGTAAAAATTTAAAATGACATGTAGGAGCAGTCGGTAATTAAGAAATCCAGGAAAATCGGTAAATAAGAGTCGGTAATTAACACGGATGGAAAGCAGGTGGTAACCATCAACAATGCACATAAGCAATCCCAAAATGCAACAGCGTGGACAACATGGCCGCCATGTACGTCATTGCAAGGCGCCTACGTCTACAGGCAGCAGGACTGAGGGTGTGGCGACGGGAGGAACAAATCTACAGACAGCGCATCACACTATTCCAGCTGACTGATGCAGAGATACATGAGAGGTACAGGCTACACCCCGAAACCATCATGGACCTGATAAGGGACCTGCACCCACTCCTGGACCAGCCAACAAGAAGGGCGCACGCCATACCACCACATGTGCAGGTGCTCTGCAGCCTACATCTACTGGCATCCGGCAGTTATCAGGTGGTGATAGCTGCGGTGGGTGGTGTATCCCAGAGTTGCCTGTCCCGTTTCTTCAGGAAGTTCCTGGATGCCATGATGCAGAGAATGCACCACTACATAAGCTTCCCAAACACACAGGCTGCACTGCAGAAAACAAAAACAGACTTTTATCACATGGCACAGTTCCCCCATGTCATCGGCTGTATTGATGGTACACACATCCCAATCTGTCCACCAGCTGATACAGAGCACATCTACAGGAACAGGAAGTCCACCCACTCCATCAATGTGCAGGTGATCTGTGATGCAGGGAACATCATCACAGATATTGTCGCAAAGTTTCCTGGGAGCACCCACGACTCTTACATCTTCCAGAATAGTGGGATCTACACACGACTGAGTGCCGGCGAATTCGGAGAGGGATACCTGCTGGGTAAGTAACAGTGACGCCCCTTGAAACCTGCAAATCAGAGTGTATAGAGGCATGTAACTGATGGTTCCCTTTTACTCATCCAGGCGACAGTGCATATGCATGCCGGTCATTCATCCTCACTCCCTACCTACACCCAGCAACCCAGAGTGAGAGACGATACAACGTGGCCCACAAATCTACACGCAATGTGGTGGAGCGCACGTTTGGACTACTGAAGAGCAGGTTCCGCTGCCTCCACAAGAGCGGAGGCGCACGCCAGTACAAACCCATCACCTGCTGCAAGATAATTGCCACTTGTGCAATGCTGCACAACCTTGCCACGAAAAAAGGTACAGATGTGGAACTAACATATTTTGAGGACAACGAGGATGAGTCAGGCCAGCCAGAGGGCAGCGCAGCTAGAGTGCCAACTGCAGTCGATGGGAGAGAGAGACGGGCAGAGATCACATGCAACTATTTCTGAGTAAGTGAGGGGACACAGCGAGTTGTGAGAAGTCATGACGTAGTTTAATGTGGCACCACGCCATGAACACATGAACAGGCCAATCTGGCAATATGCCATCTATACAATGAGTATGTCCAGGGTTACGTCACCCAATGGCAAGTGGATAAGCAGGGCCACATCAATGTTTGCGCATACGCGCTGCAGTGGTGGATTGCACGGCCTGTGCATCCTCACTAGAGCCAACCCCAAGCCGCCTGCTGCTCCTGCGTGCTTCGGGGACGGGGGGTGTGATGCTGCTGCTGGTGTCGATGCTCTCCGCAGCATCCCCTGCAGCAGTTGTCGACGCCTGACTACTCAATAGCACCCCTAGTGCACTTGTCACCTGCACCATCCCCCGAGACAGGTCGCTGCAGCACTGTGTTAGGCCCTCCTGCATCGTCACAGAGCGCCGGCAAAGTAGGGAAGTCGCAGTTGCCAGACGGTTGAGTGCCCTGCTGGTAGTGTCCCTTCGCTGGCGTTCCCGGCGCCGTGCTTCGATGTCAGCATCTAATTTGCTGCACAACTGCTGGATTGACTGGGACATGTCCCGAATGCCCGCAGCCATGCCGCCAATGTTTGTGTCCATGTTGACTAAGCTTGTCTTCATCACCCGCATGTGCCTCTGGACTGACATAACTGCCTTTGATTGCAGGCGCTGTTGCTTCAACATTTGGCCCTCGAGCCCCAAGAAGACACCATGGCCGTCAGTGGGTGCTGGTGGACTCTGGACACGCGACCTGCGGCGCCCTCTTGCTCCCGTCTGTGCTGCCTGTGAGGTGTGGGGCACAGTGGGATGGCTCCCTTCCTGGGGCCCGGTGCGGTCTTCTGGGCCCATGCTGTCGTCTGACGAGGTGTCTAAGGCTCGTAGCCTGGCTGCTGGACGCCTCCTCATTCTCACACCTGCAAGCGGAGATGTGGCCGGTGAATCGAACATGAGTGGCGATGCTGGCTCTGGTGGTGGTGATGCTGGCTCTCGGTGAGGTGATGCTGGCTCTGTGTGCGGCGAGGCTGGCTGCGTAGGTGGTGCGGCTGCAAGTGGGCCTGCTCCCTGGTCTGAACTCGTGCTGGCTAGAGGTGATTTTTGTGGCCGGTGTGCCGTCTCCCCTGCAGCATGCCCTGTACTGCATGATGTCACATCTGTGGACAGAAAAACAACATTGGCTCAGTGTCCCCGAAGGGCTGCATTGCAAGCGTCACAATAAATCATTTCACATTCCAATCTGTCCTCTGTCTCCTTGTGCCTCGAGTGCGTGACATGCCTTGTTGCCCTGTGACATTTACGTCATGGTTAGTGTTGCCCTGACTACATCTCCCGGAATGCATTGCCTGTCTGCACTGACACGTGTGGACTGCAGTGTGATTCTCGTTTCACAATGGGGGATGTGGGATAGGGGTAGGGGAGGCTACATTGCTGTGCTTTCGTCTTACCTTGGTGTGTTGCGGCTCTGGCAGAGCTGTCGGCGTCCCCAAGACCCACGACGCTCTCTTGCTCGAGTGTGGCCGCCACCAGCTCCTCCAGTTCGGTGAGGGCAGGTGCCCTGTTGGTTCCACCTCCGGTCTGGCTGGCCTCCTTCTGGATGTCGCCCATCTTCCTCTTGGTCACAATCCTCAGGTCATACCAGCGCTTTTTGAGGACCTCAATGTCCCTGTGGGTCACTCCCACAGCATTGACCTGCGCCTGGATGGCCAGCCATATGTTGCGCTTTTCGGCCTCAGGCACTTGCAGGGATTGCCTCCCAAACAGCTTCTGGTGCTGCTTCACCACCTCCTCCACCAGCACCTGGAGTTCCTTGGGGCTGAATTTGAGCTTCCTCCTCCTTTCCCCTCCGTCTTTCTGTGTTCTCTGGCTGGACATGCTGTTCGTTTCCCGCTCGCACATGCAACTGCTCCCTGCCTCTCCTCTGCACTCCAGGCCTCTCCAGGGTCGGCTAATTATGTACACCTGCCTGGGTGTGGCCACTTCGGCTAATTGTGTACACCTGCCTGGGTGTGGGCAGTTCCTGGTTGGGTGGGCTGTCGTTGCACAGGATTAGCTGTTTCGTCAAGTCATGTGATGTTATTTACCGAATCCGTACGTACCGATTCGGTATTTTCCGAATCGGTAGATACCACCTCGGTATTTTCCGATTCGGTAGATACCACCTCGGTATTTTCCGATTCGGTAATTATCACCTCGGTATTTACCGAATCGGTGAATTCCGATTCGTATTTACCGAATGTTACCGAATCGGTAACTGTTACCGAATTTTTACCTACATATAACTTACCGATTCTAATTTACCGATTCGGTACGGCTCGGTATTTAAGAACCGGTAAAATTTATTTACCTACATGAGGCCCGTTATGAGGAGTGCCATTGAAAAGTTAACCAGTTGACCGAGCAACCTGAAACACCAAAACTGAGTGCTGTGGGCACCGGTCTGATACCACAGATCTCTGTTTACGAGTTTTTAATTTTGAAGGAGAAAGAATGGTCATGTCCTGAAGAAGGTGGTCTTATTATGAGCACACGCTTAGTAATAGAGGGGTGTTTAAATTGGGCAAGAGTCAGCACCAAATTAGAGACAGGAAAGTTGTATCCATGGTCTATGCTGCCTACATGTTTGGCCTAATTAGCACATGAAAGACATAGTTCATTGTCTGTATAGATTCTCCTTTTTAACTGTTTTTAATAATTGATTATAACCATTGATGTACTATATGCATTTGTTTTTTATGAATAAAATTGTGGAACATAATTTGATTTAAATCAATAATGAGTTTATAAGTGCCTTAATTCTCAAACCTTGAGAACACGTGCGTAGGAGAGGTTTGTGAGCAGTGTGAGTGAATTCATTGACATCCCATCCAAAGGGAACCTTGTGTTTTTTAACCTAATGCTATTCGGTAACATGTTACAGAATCACAATTTGTGGTTACCGTTTCAGTATTTGGAAGGAGCATGTTTAGGGCATGCCTTCCAAATACCAAATCACAGTCCTGTGTAGGAGTGTTTTATGACTATATTACGGACATTGATTTTTTACTGAAACCTCAAAAGGTGGTGATTAAGTATTCACAATGTGGAAATAAATACCTTTTAAGAGCACGCAGTAGTCCCACGGTCCACTACCTACTCTTAAAAAATAAAACAAACGTTTTAATTTGTTTTATCCACCATCGTCACCCGGCCCCATGGTTTAATGACACCTTAAAAATTGAAAAATCTAAATGTAAAGCACTGGAATGGAAATGGCGAAGAGACTATGCGCCTGAGCTTAAAGAGGCCTATAAAAAGGCTAAAAAAGTCTACCATAATCTGTGTAATACTGCTAGAGCTACTTATGTTTCCAAATCCATTACTGAAGCCACTAATTATCCACAAACAATTTTTGGTCTAGTAAAAAACCTTGCAGGATCTGAAACCATAGTAAACCCTTTGCCATTAAACAAAAATTAGTGTGAAGATCTTGCCCTTTTTTTCACACTTAAAATTGAGAAAATCTACCTCGAAATAACCAACTCTCTTTTGAGCAGGCCAACGCAGCAACAACCCATTATCACTGACTGCTTGTCACTTTCATCTAATTTGGCTACTGTTTTATCACATACAGAACTTATTACGGAGCCCTGTACTACCCCTTCCTTTTTAGATTCCTGGCCTCTTCTTAATTTGGATTCCCTCGGTATTATTTTAGACGAAGTCAAATCTGGTTCTCGTAATGACCCATTACCAATTCCTATTCTCAAGCAACTTGACCCTTCCCATATGCATGTTATCCTGAAAGCTTTGAATTCCTCTCTACTTGAGTCCAAAGTTCCCTCACATTGGAAACACGCAATGGTTATCCCTCTGTTAAAGAAACCCACTGCTGACCCTACTGTCCTTGCAAATTATCGACCAATTTCCCTTCTGCCTGTCTTTTCCAAAATCCTTGAAAGACGCATCCATTTCCATCTTTCAGAGTTCATTGAGACTAATAAAATCCTCCACCCTTCTCAATCTGGGTTCAGAGCTGGTTTTTGTACCGAAACCACTCTGCTAGGGGTTACAGAGAGGCTACGCCTTCACCTGGATGCCGGAGACACCGTCGCGCTCATATTGTTAGACCTGAACGCGGCATTCAACACTATTTCCCATCCTATATTAGTCAATACACTGAGGTCTTTTGGCATCTGTGGCTCAGCCAGGGGGTCGTGCTGGGGGTGGTGTTTCAGGGTTTAGGGCAGTGCAGTGGTGTTCGGGCAGTGTAGGGGTCTTGCAGGGGGTGGTGTTTCAGGGTTTAGGGCAGTGGTGTTCGGGCAGTGTAGGGGGCCTTGCTGGGGGTAGTGTTTCAGGGTTTAGGGCAGTGCTGTGGTGTTTTTGCAGTGTAGGGGGCGTGCTGGGGGTGGTGTTTCAGGGTTTAGGGCAGTGCAATGGTGTTCAGGCAGTGTAGGGGGTCGTGCTGGGGGTGGTGTTTCAGGGTTGAGCGCAGTGGTGTTCGGGCAGTGTAGGGGGTCGTGCAGGGGTGGTGTTTCAGGGTTTAGGGCAGTGCAGTGGAGTTTGGGCAGTGTAGGGGGTCCTGCTGGCTGGTGTTTCAGGGTTTAGTGCAGTGGTGTTCGGGCAGTGAACAGGGTTGTGCTGGGGCTGGTGTTTCAGGGTTTAGGGCAGTGCAGTGCTGTTTGGGCAGTGTAGAGGGTCATGCGGGCTGCTGTTTCAGGGTTTAGCAAAAACCAAAGGAAATGATGGACGGAGTGTTGAACATTGCAAGCACTCACCCCCAGTCAACTGATCTGCGTTTAATCCATCACCGTTCTTTAGCCCACTCTGCCACCCCTTGCTCACTTTACCACTGGATTTAAGCAAGCCTGGCTGAAGACGGCTGAAATGCCAGAAACCGGTCCTAGGAAGCTTGTTTCCGGTCCAGGGAAGGCATGGCTTGGCAGTTCGGGCTGGACTGTTCCCATGAGGCACAGGGTCAGACTGATTTGCATAGCGCCATGTCTGAACTGGAGTGGCAGAGTGGGCTAAAGAACGGTGATGGATCAAACCCAGATCTGTTGACTGGGTGTGAGTGTTTGATTGGTTCTGATGCTCCGTCCATCACCACCCCCTTTTGTACCGTTTCAGGGTTTAGGGCAGTGCAGTGTTGTTCGGGCAGTGTAGGGGGTCATGCTGGGGGTGGTGTTTCAGGGTTTAGGGCAGTGCAGTGGTGTTCGGACAGTGTAGGGGGTCTTGCTGGGGGTGGTGTTTCAGGGTTTAGGGCAGTGCAGTGGTGTTCGGGCAGTGTAGGGGGTCGTGCAGGGGCTGGTGGTTTAGGGCAGTGCAGTGGTGGTCAGGCAGTGTAGGGAGTCTTGCAGGGGGTGGTGTTTCAGGGTTTAGGGCAGTGGTGTTTGGGCAGTGTAGGGGGCCTTGCTGGGGGTAGTGTTTCAGGGTTTAGGGCAGTGCAGTGGTGTTCTGGCAGTGTAGGGGGTGATGTGGGGCTGGTGTTTTAGGATTTAGGGCAGTGCAGTGGTGTTTGGGCAGTGTAGGGGGCATGCTGGGGGTGGTGTTTCAGGTTTTAGGGCAGTGCAATAGTGTTCAGGCAGTGTAGGGGGTCGTGCTGGGGGTGGTGTTTCAGGGTTTAGGGCAGTGGTGTTCGGGCAGTGTAGGGGGTCGTGCAGGGGTGGTGTTTCAGGGTTTAGGGCAGTGCAGTGGAGTTCGGGCAGTATAGGGGGTCCTGCTGGCTGTTGTTTCAGTGTTTAGTGCAGTGGTGTTCAGGCAGTGTACGGGGTTGTGCTGGGGCTGGTGTTTCAGGGTTTAGGGCAGTACAGTGGTGTTCGGGCAGTGTAGAGGGTCATGCGGGGCTGCTGTTTCAGGGTTTAGGGCAGTGCAGTGTTGTTCGGGCAGTGTAGGGGGTCATACTGGGGGTGGTGTTTCAGGGTTTAGGGCAGTGCAGTGGTGTTCGGGGAGTGTAGGGGGTCGTGCAGGGGTTGGTGTTTCAGGGTTTAGGGCAGAGCAGTGGTGTTCGGGCAGTGTAGGGGGTCGTGCTGGCGGTAGTGTTTCAGGGTTTAGGGCAGTGCAGTGGTGTTCGTGCAGTGTAGGGGCTCGTGCTGGGGTAGTGTTTTAGGGTTTAGGGCAGTGCAGTTGTGTTTGTGTAGAGAGCAACGCATGCGCTGCGTCGCTAGGCGAGACCTAAAAAGCATTGCACCAAGATGGCTGCCAACACTTCCTGGATTGAAGTGTTGGCAGCCAATTAGAGCCAAGCTTGTGCTTGTGTAGTTAGGTCCCGACCAGATATATAAAGATTTTTTTCCTTTAATATCTCGAAAACTACTGAATGGATTTACACCATTTTAAAAAAAGATCGCTTTAGGAACTAAGCACTACCTTTTTGCCAAATTTGGTGTAATTCCGTTCAGCAGTTTCAGCTGTAACAGTGTCAAAAGTTTCATATGGGAAATTGATTTTCTGACCTCTATTTTTTGAATTTCTCAGGAACTGCTGAACGGATTTACACCATTTAAATAAAAGGTCTCTTTCTGAACCAAGGGCTACCTTTTTGCCAAATTTGGTGTAATTCCGTTCAGCAGTTCGGGCTGTAGTTGTGTCTAAAGTTTCCTATGGGAAATAACATGGAGAAAGCACGTTTTGGGACCCCCTTTTTTCTCGGCCCCCGCTTGGCGAATCACCCCGAAAGTTTCAGGATATGAGCTGACCGGAGCGGGACCAACGTTTTGAAAATTTCGCTAAGATTCGTCAACCGGCGCCAAAGTTATTGGGAAAACAAAAAACGCTTTTTGGATAGAAACAATGTCCTAACTATAACTACCTACTGGCCACCGCCAGTAGTTAATATATATCAATAAGATAAAATATTTTAAATACAGGCCATTTTATTTAAAATAAAAAAGTAAACATAACTTACAATTTACAAAAAAATATGTTACACATTAAAAACATTAATAATTATAAATATTATTATTATAAATAAACCAAAACATAATGAACAAGTTACTCACAGTCGGTAACGATTTATCTGTAAGAGACATAGATTAGTTATGGATTATTCACCTTAGAATCACCCCCAGGCGTCAGACTGGATCCGGAGAATTTTTCTTCAGCAGTACCCCTGCGTATCGGTAGGTGGCATCGGTCGACTCCGCGTTCGTCGTTGGCGTCATGGTTGCCGGAATGTTGCGGTATCTACTTAGACGCCGTCCCTGCTCGAAGACGTCAGTTCTTTACACGACATTCCATGCCAGAAGCGCAGAGCCATGCAAGACACTGACCACAGGTGCACAAAACTAGGGCCCTGAAGGGAAGTCCCTTACCCTAGAAGTCAGTTCGCAGAACGGGGAGGATGGGTGGTGCGGTGAGGAATCCATAACTATTCAATGTCCTGGTGAATGGACACGCAACTCCACTGGAGGTTCCTTTTTCGCTAAGGAATAGCAGATTTGATGCAAAGAACGACCCATTGAGAGATGGTTCGTTTTCGCATGGCCCGACCTTTCTTGGCGCCCACATAGCCAACAAAGAGCTGGTCATCCACCAGGAATTATTTTGTGCGATCCAGATAGATTGAAAGCACAAGTTTTAGATCTAGATGGTCGAGCCTCTCTTCCTCTTTAGAAGGATTCAGGGGTGGGAAGAAGGTAGGCAAAGTGATGGTCTGTCCTAGGTGGAAAGAGGTAACCACTTTGGGAAGAAAGGAAGGTCGAGTGCGAAGGACATTAATCACACAAGAAGAAGCTCACCACATGCACGTTAAATGTACCACGTGCATTTTGTTTCTACGTCTGATTCCATCCTGACCAGTATGAGTGTATCGTAATTGTTCATTATGCTGTCATATGTCATTATTTTTGCAGGTGTTCTAAAAATATCGTGGTAGAGTTGGATTAAAACCAGCCTACGTAAGTGGCTTTATCTTTGTCTCCTTGAGACAAGATAGGAGCCCTCCTCTTTTTTCTCACTTACGCCCTGATGAATGCCATGGACCGTCCGGGCCGTAGTGGCAGAAAGATGTTGGCAGCACAGATGGAGATGGGGTACTAGACCCTCTAGTCTCCACCATTATTTTTAATAATAGCACACTCTGCACTATTAAAATTTCAGGCAGGACTGTGCATCAATTTTTAAATATCACTCACTCACTTTTTCAGCACGGGCCCCCACTTAGTTTTAGAAGTGCCTCCCTGTCTCCAGGTGTAGGCCCGCCCTTTATCAAACACGTTTTTTAAAGGGAGAGGACAGCCGATGATGAAGCATGACACCTGGTGGTGTGTGATGCCAGTCCATACATTATTTTAGATTTCCAGCTCCACCTAAATCATCAGCAAAATGCGCCAAAATTTGTTGTAAGAATCAGACACTGAGTCAGGGTAGCTTCTTGTGTGATTAATTTTGGTTGGAGGCCAGCATACCCTGCCTACCCCGCAGCTTCCTGCTCCCTCCCCTTTTGAACAAAAGGGTTTTTGTGTATATCGAGTGCGAAGGACAACCTTGTCTGGATGAACAGCAAGGAAAGGAGGCTTAGAAGAAAGAGCCTGCATCTCACTCACCCTGCGAGCAGAGGTGATGGCAACCAAAAAGACAGTTTTAAGGTTCAGACGTCTGAGAGGACATTTATGTAGCAGCTCGAAAGGAGCGCACATAACATAGGTCAGAACTAGGTTCAAGTCCCACTGGGGCATTACGAAAGGAATTGGAGGAAACAAGTGTGTAATGCCCTTAAGGAAGCGATTTACAATAGGGGACTTGGAATGAGAAGGCTGGTCAAGCAGCCAAAGGAAGGACCAAAATGGCTGAAAGATAGCCTTTGAGAGTGCCCAGAGTAGACCCCTGCTGGGCCAAAGTAAGAATTTAGAGGAGAACATCTGAAAGGGGGGCAGAAAGGGGATCCACAGCCTTTGCTGCACACCATGCCACAAATCTGTTCCATCTACAGGGGTATACCGTTTTGGTGGAGGGATGCCTGGCTGCCAAAATAACGTTACAGACTTCGGGAGGAAGGTTGAAAGCTGTCCACTATCGCCGCTCAATCTCTACGCAAGGAGATGGAGGCTGGACAGGATCGGGTGGAGGAACGTCCCCTGCTGCTGCGACCGAAGATCCTCCCGAAGAGGCAGTCTGATCGGAGGATCGGTGCCCAGTTGTAGAAGCTCGGGATACCAGACTCTTCATTCCCAATCCGGAGCCACAAGGATGACTTGGGCCTGGTCACGCTTGATCTTCTTCAGCACTCTGGGCAGAAGTGGTATAGGCAGAAAGGCTTATAGAAAACCGCAACTCCACTTACGACGAAAAGCGTAGACGAGCGAGTACCGCCATGGAAATTCCAATGTGCAGAACTGCTGACATTGCGCGTTCTCATGGGTGGCGAATAGATCTAACCAAGGCTTTCCCCACCGCTGAAAGAGACCTTGCACCATCTCCGAGTGAAGACGCCATTCGTGATCCTTCATGCACCGCCTGCTGCGTTCATCTGCCCTGGCATTCAGAGAACCTGCCAGGTGTTGAACTACCAGGGATATGCCCCGATGTTCCAGCCACTTCCAGAGTGCCTCCTGACATAGGGTCCACGATCCCACCCAGCCCTGTTTGTTGCAGTACCACATGGCGGTGGTGTTGTCTTTGAACACCTGCACTACTCTCCCAATGACAGAAGGAAGGAATGTCTTCAGTGCAAGGCGGATCGCCCAAAGTTCCAGAAAGTTGATGTAGAGCCCGGACTCCGCTGGAGTCCAGAGGCCTCTGATCGCCACCTCTCCCATGTGGCCGCCCCACCACAGAAGTGATGCATCTGTCATCACTGTAAACTCTGGCTGGGGAAGGGAGAGGAACCTGCCGTTGACCTAATCTTGGTTTGTTAGCCGCCACTGCAATTGATGAGCAGTGCCCTCCGAGATCTGGACGTAATCAGAAAGATTCCTCTGATGCTGTGCCCACTGGAATTTCAGGTCCCACTGCAGAGCCCACATATGCCATCTGGCATAGTCCACCAGCAGGATGCCATGAGGCCCAGTAGCCTCAGGGTCATTCTGACCAAAACCCAGGCTAGAGGGTGAAAGATCAGAATCATAGCCCGAATATCCCGGACTCCCGGGCTGCTTGGGAGGATAGGCCCAAAACTGCGTTGTGTCCAGAACCGCTCTAATGAAAAGGAGCATCTGAGGGGGAATCAGGTGTGACTTCGGCACATTGATGGTGAACCCCAGCGAATGCAGGAGGTCGGCCGTAGGTGGGAGATGACAGTCTAGAGCGAGCCCGCCTTCAACAGTCAGTCGTCGAGATAGAGGAAGACTGGAACCCCTGATATGCGCAGATGAGCTGCGACCACCGCCATCACCTTCGTGGCTGGTAAGGCCAAAGGGGAGCACGGTAAACTGAAAGTGCTCGTGGCCTACCGTGAACCATAGGTAACGCCGATGGGCCGGCAGGACGGGGATGTGAAAATAAGCATCCTGCAAGTCCAACGTTACCATCCAGTCTCTAGGGTTGAGGGCAGACAGGACCTGAGCCAGTGTCAACGTTTTGAACTTCTCCTTCCGATTGAAGCGGTTGACGTTCCTGAGATTCAAGATAGGACGCAGGCCCTTGTCCTTCTTGGACACCAGAAAGTAGTAGGAATAACAACAACAACCTAATTCTGGGGCAGAAACTCGTTCAATGGCTCCCTTGGCCAAAAGAGCCGTAACTTCCTGTTGGAGAAGGCCCAGGTGATCTTCCGACATGTGATGGAATTGAGGTGACATGGATGGAGGGGTAGTCTTGAAAGGGAGGGAGAAGCCACTTCGGACTGTCTGCAAAGCCCACCTGTCCGACGTGATGTTGAGCCAGTGGGGGAGGTGATGGTGAATCCTGTCGCCCACTGGCGAATGGTGACCCTGAAAGGTCGGACTAGGAGGGCTTGGATGCAGCTGCAGAGGGGGCACTGGTAGACTGGCCTGCCCGCTGGCTCCCAAACCCACGACAGTGGGTCCCACGTCCCCGGCCGCGCAGAGGCTGGACAGCTTGCGCAGGCCTGTGGCCCTGGGTGAAACGTGGCAGGGCACCCCTTCCGTAGCCACAAAAGGGGCAAAACGCAGACTGCGGGGGGCGAGAGGTGGAAGCGAGGCCCAAAGATCTGGCCGTAGCCCTGGAGTCCTTAAAGTGACAGCCATCAGGAGGCATGTCCAAAAGCATAGCTTGGACATCACCCAAAAAGCCAGTGGACCTCAGCCAGGCATAGCATCTAAAGGCTACTGACGTTGAAATAGTCCTGCCTAGTGAGTCAGCGGTGTCAAGCCCACATCGGATGGCAAACTTTACTGCATCTCTCTCCTATCCGCCATTGTAGGAAGCTTGAGGATTAAGGCCTCAGCCGCCCTACGCAAAACCACTGTGTATGATGCACCCTCCTCCGTAGCCACGGTAGGAGGAGAAAGCATGCCAAGGTCTGGGGAAGTGTCCAGACCACTGGCTTCACCCAACTCCTCTCTTCAGTCCCGTTCTTCCAACTGGTCTGCCAAAGAGTCCACAGACCACACCCAGTCCTCCTCACCCTCCTCTGGTAGCCACTCAGGGCGCTAGGGAACACCAGGTGAGAACAGGGGTACAAAGGTACCGTTCTGCGCCGGTCCCAACGCCGAACGGGCGACGTCGGTCTGGCTCCATGTCCACATTGAGGGGGAGGCAGGGGTCGACGTCGGCTGGGGATACAACCGGCGTCAGAGGGGCAGGAGGTGTGTCGCCAATGGATTTGGCGACGGAGGAGGTGTCACGAGGTTGACTGTCATCGAAGGCCTAGAGCCCCCAGCCGAGTCAGCGGGGCCCAAAAGTGCGCCAGCGGAGTCGGAGTGCCCAAAATAGAATGGAGGGCTTCGTAAAAACTACGAAGTTGGGCAGGGGTCGCTCCGGCTCCCAAAAAGGGAGGGAGGCTTGAAGCCGACCCAACACGCTCCGCGGGCAGAGCTGGATGACTACCATCCGCATGTCGCGAAGAGCGACGGTGCTTCTTTGCCTTTTTTGTGTGATTCGACTTACCCCAAGATGAAGACTTCAACGAGGAATGGCAGTGATGGCTCCGCGACTGGTCCCGCAAACTCCCTCTCGACCGGGACCTCGAGCGGTGCGAGACGACTGCTGGGCCTCCAGAAGCTTTCGAGACCGCTCCCGCAAAAACTTCGGCCCATGGCCCGGCAGTCAGAGCACGACTTCAAGTCGTGGTCGCGCTCCAGGCACCAGAGGCACACAAGATGGGGGTCCGTCACTGACATCAGCTTGTGGCAGGAGCCACAAGGCTTGAAACCGGTCCACCGAGATGACATCCCTGTGCACCAGGAGTCATAACGACTCACAAGACGTTGACATAAAGTTGCAAAAATAGAGTCAAAAAGTGACTCGAGGTATACCGCTCTCTCTGGATCTGCACTGGCAGGCGCGGAAAAAAAGAACTGACGTCAGCGCGCAGGGGCAGTGTCTTCAAGTAGATACAGCAACATCATTCCGGCGACCATGACACCACGACGAATGCAGAGTCGACCGACGCCACCTACTGACGCGCAGGGGTACTGCTGAGAAAATATTCTCCGGATCCAGTCTGACAACTGGGGGTAATTTTAAAGTGAGGAATCCATAACTAATTGTCGCATTCAGATATACATTGTAACAATATATAATAAATTATACAATTTTACATTCACTACAAATACTATTCCCACTATAATTAATACAAAAGGTCTAATTACTATGTCGGTACCGACACTGCGATCACAACGCAACCATACATGGTGAGGTTGCATACTCCCATTTGTCAATGGGAGCTTGTGCTGCGGCCGTAAACCGGCCGTAGCACAAGCTCCAATAGACAAATGGGAGAATCTGTTCATCCCCGCACCGCGTGGCAGGCACCTCAAGGTGCCTGTCACACGGTGCAGGGATCAACAGGGGGACTCCATAGGTGTACCCTCGGCCCGCAACCGGAGGCCGCAGGATGAAGACGACCCTGCTAGTGGCCCCCAATGTAACTTTCTGATAGGCTTTTCATGTCTGAAATCCCTCATGGAAAGCAAGATGGAAACCGAAATCGTAATCCTTACGACAGAAACGCCGTCCATAGGGATTATGTGCCGGTTTTCAACTGCTAGAAGGGCTCTTTGAGCCCGTCGGAATTCAGCCGGAATGAACACCTGGTTTCAGTTTCGATCGCCTGCATTGTAATGCGGCAGTCAGAATTGAAACCGGGATGTGGCTGGTAAAGCCTCCGACAATAGGTCGGAGGCTTTCTGACCCTCATTGCAATGAGGGCCAAAGTGTTGGACTCAGGAGGGATGAAATGTACTAATCCCATCACACATGGGTAAAATGTACTATTCCCACTACAGTCAGAGCAACAGTAGGGTAATTGCTAAATTGCGGAGGGGTAGATTTTACTATTTCCACTATACTCAGAGCAACAATAGGAAAAGTGTTAGATTGCGGAAGGGTAAAATATACTATTCCCACTCCACTCAGTGTAACAGTGCAAAAACTGATGGACAGGAGTGGGGTTCAATTTACAATTCCCACTCCAGTCAGTGCAACACTAGAGAAAGTGTTAGATAGCGGAGAGGTAAAATTAACTATTCCCCACTCCATTCACAGCAACAGTAGAGAAAGTGTTGGATTGCGGAGGGGTAAAATGAACTATTCCCACTCCAGATTGCAGAGAGATTAAAATGTACTACTTCCACTTCAGCCAGTGGAAGAGTAGGGAAAGTGTTGGATTGCAGACGGGTATAATTTACTATTCCCACTCCAATCAATGCAACACTAGGGAAATTATTGGATTGCGGAAGGGTATAATTTACTATTCCCACTCCAGTCAGTGCAACAGTAGGGAAATTGTTGGATTGCAGAGGGGTAAAATTTACTAGTGCCACTCTAATGAGTGCAAAGTAGGGAAAGGGATGGATAACAATTTACTATTCCAACTCCAGTCTGTGCAACATTAGAAAAAAACTAATTCTCTTCAACATAATAAAATAATTTCAAAAACATAGTAAACAATAAAAAATATAAGTATGGAAAAAAAGAAATAAAAATATTTTTTATTTTAAAAATTAAATATGTATTACAAAGTTAAATACATATAAATAAAAACAATTATAATTAAAATATAAAACTATATTCTCAAAATAATAACTGAAAAAAATATATATATATAATTTACATTTAACCCCTTCAGCGCGGCGCGGATTTCCGCGCCACGCTGAAGATTCCGTGCACGGGCGGGGCCATGACGGAACGGTTCCGTCATAAGCACAGCCCAACCGACGTGCATGACGGAACCGTTCCATCAAGCGCGTCGAAGGGGTTAAAAAACACAACAACCTGGGATGGCCAAGATGGCGGACGCACTCTAAAGAAGCTCTGCTCGCTCACACCATCTAAACCCTAAATACGCTTATAATCTTGCCCCAAGCGGAATGAAACAACCTACCGGGATGGCAGGAAGTACCGGCGATCATCCAGTGAGAAGATGTGCTGAAAATCGACTGCATGTCGCGAGCTGTGGCGGTGTACGACAAGGTGCAGATCCGGGCTTGCTGGTGTAGCAAACGCAGCCATCAGGAGCCCAAATCAAGGCCAAAAGACTTGGGGAAGGACGCCAGCATTCTCTGTAGGGGAGCTGGAGCAGCGGAGTCGCCGGCACAACTGAAGGAGGGCTCCGCAGCCTCTGAGGAGTGGGCATATAGCAGCTCTGTAATGGGATCGAGACCGTCCGGCTGCGGGCGCTGCAATCCATAGGGAGTCCCCCACCACACAAGGGAGGTACTGCCCCTCGCTGAGGGACCCAGGTGATGGTGTGTGGGCCCTTGTGTGCCGTGGCAGCGGGAGACGGTTCAGATCGTGTTGAATGCGCGGCGGCGGCGCCATGTATGGCCCGAGGCTACGGTGCTGCGGCAGACACCAGAGCCCCATAATTTGCCGATTTTGGAAGCGCAAGGCAGAGCCCGGCGAGTGTGAGCCCCCTGGACCCTGTGGGACGGAGTGAGGCAGGGGTCATGAGGGCGACAAGAACGGCCCTTTCGCTGGGTCAACAAACCAGAACACTCAGTGTGAATGAGGTAAATTAACCATCTCCTGGATTAATATCTCAGCACCACCCCACCCCATTGGGATCCTATATAGCGGTGGTAAGGGAGGATAACCTGCAGGGACATCTGTGGGTTCTGACTGGCCCAGTGATACCCCTGCCCGGGGCTGGGACTGACAAGAGAGTGCGTCCCCCTTTGGCCGCCCGGAAGACGGTGAAGCCCCCACTAATCAGTATCAGCGAGAGTCACCCTGTGGGGAGAACCTGTGGGTCTGAGTAGGAGACCCACTTGGCCGATCGCCTCAGGCTGCGGAAGCGGCCGAACTAGTCTCAGTGCGCTTTGCAGTCTGGGGCGGTCCGGAGTCCGTGAGGCCAGGCCCACGTGGTGTCCCCCAACAGGGCTGTGAAGAGTAGCGAATAAACATATTATAGGAGGAGAGGCAGACATCTTGACAAACTTTGCCATCGCCAACCCATGCTCTTAAGTAGCCGGAAGAGCATCTCTGGTCATTATGGGCAAAGACAAGCCGGGTGGCGCTGGCCCCAAACAAAGCACCATTGACCACTACACAACGCTCCCCGGTGGGGCTGCCGGATGTGAGTCCGGTGGGGCGACACCAGATAATGCGACACTTCTGGCCGCCATTATGGAATCAAGGAATGCCCTGGATGCAAAAATTGGCGCTCCAGGATCCGAAGTCTCCTTGCTGCGACAAGACCTCTGGAATGCGGTAGACCGAATCACGCGCGTCTCCACAGTTGAAGACCAAGTAACAACCCTCCAGAAGAAGGTGAACAAACTGGCGGCAGTGGCACAGAAGATGGCCTCATGAGTAGAAGATGCCAAGGGTCGTGCAAGGCATAATAACCTGCGCTTTGTGGGTACCTCGATGGTTGCTTCATCACTGATTGGTTCCGGTCATTGTTGCCTGATGAAGCTCTATCTACATGTTTTGTTGTGGAGAGGGCACACCGGGCGCTCACAAGAAACCCCCTCCGGGAGAGAACCCACAACCAGTAATTGTTTGGTTATTAAATTGTGCCGACAGGTCCACTATTTTGCAGTTTGATAGAACACACAAGGACAAGCTATTGTTTGATTCGCGTCATATTATGGTCTGCCTGGACTATACTTGGCTGGTGCAGCAGCAACGTCAATCCTTCATGGCCGCTAAGCACCGGCTTAGAGAACTCAATATTCAATACATGTTGCTGTATCCAGCAAGGATGCGCATTGCCTTCAACTCCAAAACTTTATTCTTTGACACCCCGGAGGCAGAATTTGCTTGGGCAGATGAGAAGTCCCATCTTTGGCCACATACTCCACCGCCATTGGAATCAGACTCCTCTCAAACCTTGCAGGGCTCGCAAAGGAACTGCCCAAAAAGGAACAAATGCAAACTAAGGCATCGATACGGTGCAAACTGGCGTGCATCGACCACTAAGACAGCGTCCTAAGGAGATTGTAAGAAGTTATTTTTCCGGTGTAGAGGAACATAATTTGCTTTTCATGCCAAGACTCTCCGTTCCGTTTGGACGCTTTGATGGTGTGGAAGCCCAGCCACAGAACCATCACACCTCTAAACTCTTATGGTTATAATTCAGGGGAAGCTGGGGTTCGATTGGAGGAGGTTCTTTAGGCTCCCCTTTGGGGGTCTGGGGCACCGTTAACCTTGACAGATGCTCCTTGTTCATGTCAGTATCAGGGTTGGGGAGGGGTGTTAGGGATTCATTCAAGTTATCGGAGTATTGTTGTTATTCATGCACAGAGACAACATCAAGACCCTACACATTTGCCACCAAAGTACATCCACATCGACGGTAAATGACTGCTCAGTCACATTTGGACCTGTAGGGGGAACTCACTATCACAAACTGGAATGTCAAAGGGATGCTGAACAAAATCAAAAGGGGCGCCGTCCTGCGTCAGGCAAAGAGATACGAAGCAGACATCCTTCTCCTACAGGAGACACACTCGCTTGGCAATAAAGCTCCCTGTCTCGCTTGATTTGGGTACCATAAAATATACAATTCCGGATTTGCTCGGGGTTCTCGAGGCACCGCTATCCTTATACATCGTCAAGTACCCTATGTTCACACCAGGCAGTGGCTAGTTCCCAGGGGCCGCTACACCATCATCTCTGGTACATTGCATGGCGAGACAATAAATATCGGCAGTATATATGCACCCCCTCCCCTGGGTAACACTTTCATTGATAGAATCACACAACAGTGGGCATACCTTTTGGAGGGAATGACATTGTTGGGGGAAGATTGGAACGATGTGATGGCATCCATAGACAGGCGGCGAAATCCCGGTCGAGAATCCCTACTGGGTTAGACCAAACTACATCTCCTCGCCACTAGACTGGAATGGGCTGACATATGGCGCAAATATCACCCCTCTGAACAGGGATATACATACATGTCTGCAGTTCATGGATCATTGTCTCGATTAGATTATATTTTTACACTGTAGCGCTACATTCATCGGATTTCTCCCATATCTCACTTTTCGGTGGGACTCTCTGACCCCTCCCCGGTTCTACTTAAGTTTTACATTGACTCTAAAAAAAAAACTTTCAGATGGCGGATATCCCAATGGCATCTCCGTGACCCAGCGTATCAGGAGGGCCTAGCCTAGGCAGTGACTGACTATCATGTGGCAAACCTGACCTCGGCCACATCCAAAATCATACTGTGGGAAGCAATTAAGCCCACAATCAGTGGAGTAGATATAAGCTTCCGCGCTGGAAACAAGCGCGAACGTAGGGCACAATTAGATGAACTTGAATGCCATCAACGGAGCTTAGAAGCTCAACTTGTTGCGAATTTTAATCCACATCACCAGACAAATCTACTTCTAGAGCAACAGCGCATACAGCAACATCTTACTCAGGAAGCGAAAGAAATATGGCAAGCCTCGGAGCATCGGATATATCAATGGGGAGACAAATCCATTAAGATGCTGCATACACTAAGCCAAGCCAATACACCCCCTTCAAGCTCTCCGACGCTGCGAAGGCTGGATGGAACCTTTTGCTCCTCTCCTGAATTAGTTGCCGCTGAGTTTGCACGTTATTTTTCCCTGCTCTATATGCGCAATGAGCAATTATCAGAAGATCAAATTGCCGAATTCCTTAGAGACATCCCCACCTCGTACTCTCACCGATCACATGAGGGAACAATTAGATGCCCCCATTACAGTAGATGAGCTTACTACAGCCCTTGGCAATATTCAACCGGGTCGTGCCCCGGGACCTAATGGGTTCCCCACTGAATTCCCCAAGTCACACATGGGTGTTTTGGGTCCGCATCTCCTGGCGGCACTACATGAAGCGCCAGGTGTTGCCTTTGGACTGGCGACATGCAGAAATCGTCCTATTCTTGAAACCTGATCGCCCGCCATAGAACCATCGTCGTATCGCCCCATCTCGCTTATAAATTTCAAACCCAAACTCCTGGGCAAAGTTCTTGCTGATCGCCTTGGCGTATGCATTCAGGATCTGATCCATCTGGCTTCATGCCTCATCGCTCATCCATACACAACATACATCGGGTCCATAATGCAATGGCAAAGGCTCTGGAGTTGGGCCGTTTTGTGGCGACTCTGCTCGCTGATATTGGAAAAGCCTTTGATTCTCTCAGTTGGAAATATCTGTTCCAACTCGTTGAAGTTGTTAATTTCGGCTTACGCTTCCTGTCCTACGTACGACTATTGTATACAGATCTAACATCCTCAGTCTGGAAAGCGGGTCATCGATCTGCCCCCTTTTCTAAGGCAGCGGTACTAGACAGGGCTGCCCCCTATTACCGCTATCATTTGCCTTAGCAGTGGAGCCCCTGGTAGCGTGGGTACGGCGTGACCCTGTGATCCGAGGCTTTGAGTGGTCGCGGTCTTGCTCTGACCGTTCGTACTTTATGCGGATGACGTGTTGTTTTTTATGACAGACCCTTGGTTCTCAGGTACCCGTATCCTGCAGATTCTCAGAGTATTCGGGCAAACATTGGGCCTTCATTCGAATCCCTCCAAATCAGTTCTTTACCCCATATGCGGCGACCAGGGACGCAATACTTGGGCAGAACAGCTGTCACATGCGACCGCAGGCTCTAAATATCTGGGCATTTTTGTTTCACCCTGCCCGAATGTTTTGTGGGCCTGTAATATTACACCACTAATTACCAGCCTACGGGATGAGACAGCGATATGTTCTCACCTCCAGCTGTCATTGTATGGGCAATCAGTGATTTTTAAAATGGTCTCCCTACCCCGTGTCCTGTATTGAGCACAACATTTCCCCTATGATATACCACACGCATGGTTTACACAAGTTAACGCCATACATAACAAGTTCTTGTGGAGGTTGGGGCGGTCTGGGTGTTATTGGGCACCTGTACACAGTCTACATATTGCGGTGGCATAGCGGCAGCAGATATATATGCATAATATGCGGCATCCCACTTACTCATCAACGAATGGTGGCACACCTCACCCTCCGACCCAGCATACGTACATGAGCATATGGCTATGGAGCATAAACCCCTTCCCCAGATCCTTTATAATCATGCAAAGTTAGATTTCCTGCCCCTCGCCGGAAGAGAAGTGGTCCAGATATGGAGATATATAGTTCGATGTATGGAATGGCGAGGCCGCTTGACGAGTATGACACCGCTGTGGCACAGCACATATCTGAGCCCAGTCGGGGCATTAGAGGGGTTCCATAAGTGGGATCTACTAGGTATATCTACTTTAGGCGATGTCGTGCGGGGCACCATCCTCAAATCCTTTCAACAGCTGCAGACAGACTTTCAATTGCACAAGACACAATTTTATAAGTACCTCCAGTTGAGACACGCGCTCACCCCCCTATTGCACTCACTCGAAACTTTCATCCCCTCGAGGGCAGATTGCTTATGGGGAACTTGGGGCACATAACATACATCAGTTATATCAGACACTAACCACCCACGCCCATACCACTTTACATAAGACACGGGCGCATGGTTAAGGGACTTACCGGACATAAGGGAAGATGATTGGACGGAGGCCCTGGCCAGCCCCCAGGGCACGGCAGTGTCCTCACGTTACCGCCTCATCCAATTTAAATACATACACCGCTTATACTACACTCAATCCCGGCTATGGCGGATGGGGGCCATGCAGTCCACAGTGTGCCTTTGTTGTGAGAGGGAGGAGGGGACTTTTATACACACTGTTTGGAATTGCAGTACGCTACAGCCATTCTGGCGCAGGGTGGTGTCCTGCTTAGATCGGGTCCTATCGTGGGCCCTTCCCTTTGACCTGAGGCTATTTTTATTACATAGCACTGACGGGATCAGCGGGAACAGATATAAACAGCACTTGCTCTTTTGGGCCCTCACGCTAGCCAAACGGGATATCGCTCAGCAGTGGAAGGGAGCAACCCCCCCAACAATCGAGGGATGGAAAAAGGCCCTGAGATGGCAGTTTTCCAGGCTCTGGGATGTCCCAAGAAACACAGGAAAATATTGTCCAGATGGGCAGTATACCAAGGAATCAAGTTACCACCCTTACCCCAAACAGACCCTATATAGAATTGGCCCCCACATACGGGTCTGGTCCCTGAACATCCCAGACACTCTCATACAGTGGGGTCTAAAATACTCTGTGTCAAGTTTGCATTGGTTTGTCTGCATGTTTGAAGGGGCTACAGTTTTACATATATGTGGGTACTTTGGATTTATTGGATATTCAGTAAGTATATCGCGGGCAATGGTCACTTATGTACCAGGAAATACCTAATAAAATATGTTTAAAAAAAACTAAAAAACACAACAACACATACAATCATAAATAAAAAAAATTGAAATTACCGATCTTTACATTTGTATTCTACCCTATACTTTAACAAAGTATACAACACATTTTTAAAAACTTTTATTAAAATATTATTTACACGTTACATAATTGAATATTAGTTAAAATATTAATAAAAATATAGTCCTAAAATAACTATAGTTAATTACCACCCCATCATTTAACTACACAAATCAAACAGTGCACACTAAATATATAAATAAAAAATATATTATTGTCAACATTTTGATAATTAAGAACCTCATTATAATGTATTTCCCACGGACATCTCAAGCAGCGGTCAGACAGCCACATTAAAATGCGGCTGTCTGACTGCATGGGTGAGGGACCAATCGCTGCGGTTCTGAAGGACTAGAGGAGCCCGTCGGCCCTGTGGTCAAAATGTAATCCCTTCAATTAGGGCAGTGCCTGCTCAGGCACCGCCGTAGTGATTACAATGGTTCTTTCCGACAGTCCTTTCAATGGCGGTCCAACCGCCATTGAAAGGCTGTCGTACACTGACTCTGGGGGCCCCTAGCAGGGCGCCCATCCCTCCACGGCCTCCACTATGAGGCCACCCCACAAACATCCATGCCCCATGTGGCAGGCACCATGAGATGCCTGCCACAGGGTGCAGGGATATTTAAAAACTTTTCCGGGCTGCAGCGCTAGCCTCAATACAATGAGGCATGTTTTCGACCGCCTCTACGGTGGTTGGATCCTAATTTGGCGGTCGGGACTAACGACTACCTGTCGGCCAGTCCCTTTATGGCAACAATGCCAGTCGGACGCTCGACTGATCGGTATCATAATTAGGGCCCTAATCTCAATTAAACATTATTACCACTTAAGTAATAATAAATTACTAATATTTCATTAACTTCCTACTATTTACTTCTACAAATTCAACAACTCAAACTAAATATATAATATAAAAAATATTTTATTTACATATTTAACATAATTTATAATAATTATAGAAATTATAAATGATTAACTATTTATTATTTAGTATAATTTATTTCCAATACACCCCTTACACATAAAAAACTACAACACACGCTGAAAAATAACATTTAATATATTACACAATTTGAATAACTATTTTTCATTTAAATATTATTTAAAAAAGTATTAACAAACAAAAAATGATTTATTAAATAATTCTAATTTATATACTTCCCACAATATACCCCTACAAAACGCACAACCCGCTCCTAAAATTTTACTTAACAAAAAATTATTTCCACAAGTAACCTAATTAAAGATCAATTAACTAATTAATATCAATTAAAAATTAATTATTACTTAATTAAATAAATGTACTTTCCAACCTATATCCTTACAAAACAACCTGCACCTAAAATGTAAAATGTATTGCACAATTAACATAATAAATTATCAATTAAATAATATTAACTAAAAAACTAATCATTAATTATAATAAATTGTATTCCTGCCTGTACCCCTATAAAAAAATTAATTGCACAATTAACATAATTATCAATTAAATTATTAATATTAGTTAAAAACTAATTATTAATTAACTATACTTAAATTACTTCCCACCCTGTACCCCTATAAACCTATAACCTGCTACGGTACCTAAAATCACAAAAATGTATTAAATTAAATGTAACGACTACTAAAAATGTAACAAATATATTACAAAACAAACAATATTTATACAACAATTTTACAGCATATACATTTAAAATATATGCTAAAATACATAACTATAATTAAAAAACAATATGATTAACAACTATACTTTTGTAAACGATATTAATGACTTCTATATTTTCAAAATCAATATTACTTACCTTAAATCGATATTCTTGACAACGATATTCTTGAAGACGGTATTTCCATATCACAATATTTTGCACACAATATTTTGGTAGGACTCGATTTTGGTTTTGATATTTTGTCTCAATACCACTGCACCAGGTAACAATCATTATAAAACAAATGCAACATTTACTTTTCAGACGATAAAAGTCACCTGGATAAACAAGGCAAGATGAGATCTTCTTATACTAGAAATCATACATTTCTAACAGTGCATTATTAAGAGTGTATTGCAAGGGACAAGAGGAGCTAAGGAATAACCCAGAGCCATGAAATGGGCTGCTTAGCTGTTTGGGCTTGTACTGAGATTCAAGTCTCTTTTTGGGAGGAGGAGCAAGAGCCTGCAGGAGGAAAATAGAAATAATTGGTTCTGCGCTGACCAATGCACTGCCATTTGCATTGACCCCAGTAGATTCACTCAAAAGTTCCATAGTATATACTCCTAGATCCGTGGCGTTAATGGGCTCAGTCTGAAGGTTGGCCATCTTGAAAGCAGATTTAATGGTAGCCTCAATTTTAGCCTCAGCATTACAAATCTCTTTGTTCAGTGCTCCTATGGCTCCTGATAGAAATTGTTCCAATGTCCCCGCACCCCCCCCAGGGGAGGTAGTAATATGCTTCCTCTTACCCATATTGTGTGGGCACCATCAGTCAGCCAAACGATATTGGATGTAAATTGTAAGTCAACAAGACCCAGATTTAAACGGGGTTTGGGGAGCAGAAGGGAAGTCTTAACCCTGGGCAGATTGGGAGAGTGGTGCATTTAGGGGTATCTCTTCAGCTACCAGCCACCATTTTAGGTTCAGGTGACCTGGTGTCTGGTAATTTGTGAGCTGTGGTAATCTTTGTATTTCTGGTTCTTAAGGACTAGCTTGTGGGAACATTTGAGTAGCGTGGAGTAGCGTTGCTTACGTAATTGAAGCATATACTTATGATGGGCGATAGCAATAAGGTCGTGGCGGGGGCGATGCACCTGTTGAAAGAGGCCGGGAGGTTGGACCTCATGGTGGGTGAAGCGTTTCCCACTCTGGCTCGCCCGCAGCACAGGGCCTCTACGGTGGTAGCGGCAGTGGTATTTGCCTGTTCTCCAATGTGATCCGGATAGGCGTCAGGGGCAGCCTTTACTGAGGTGACCACTCGCTGCCACTCCGTATCCAGGGAAGGGGCCGCGTTAGGAGCGGGGGCTGGGCCCCATGAGGGGCTGTCTGGCACGGCGGCCGGGCCTCGTCAATGTCAGAGGAGAGGGTAGCGGGAGAAGGGAGGGCTTCATAGGTGCCGGCTGTCGAGCTTCTGAACATGGCTATAGGCGTGGCTGGGTTTGGAAAGGCGTGGCAGGAGGAGGCGGCCCGTTGCACAGCAGGCGTGTATATGGGGCCACAGTGCCAGGCAAGAGTAGGCAGTGGCTGTCAGAGGAGCTGCCGGTGTAAAACGAGATGAGGGAAGGGAGAGACTACAGGAGGTGTGTGGCCTACGTGGAGTCTTTTGGGGACATTCAGGCTCCCGGGAGGGGGCCGGAGCTAGGGGAGGCTGTCCCAGTAAGGCATTAGAGGGGGAGGGCAGGAGGAAGGGCTGGGGGATTTCCACGCGCTCTGGGAGTGGGAGAGGGTGCCCTGGAGCCGGGACAGGAGGAAGGTGCACAGGAAGGTGGGGACAGGCCAGACTAGTTGGGTCTGGACTTATTTGGCCACTGGGAGGAGGCAGCAGCAGGGAGAGAAGGAGATCTGGTGGCCTGCCTAGATGATTAATTAGGCAAGGGAGAGTCCCTGCAATAGGTAGGGTCTAGGCAGGTACTGGGAGGTCTTAACAAAGGGGAAGAGAGGACTGGGAGGGGCCTAGCATCTGCAATAGTTGTGGCCATGCTGGAATGGATCGATGGGGAGGTTGATTTGGAGAAGGAGATTTTTGTGGACGAGGATTTTGGCGTGGTCAGGGGACCTCCTCTAAGGGAGTGAGCCCTCGGGGGAAGGGGTGAGGTCGGGTCGCAACTTGGTAGTGCTGGTCTGATAGGAGGGGGAAATACAGTGTTGGACTCTGGAGCAGTAGGGAACAGGGCGTGGGTGCCAGCACACCAGTCCTGTCTTCTTTATTGCAGGGTCAGGAGAGATGCACCGATCCGGACTCAGTAAAGCTGAGGGCAGCTCAACAGCACAGAGGAGAAGAGAGGGATGCGCCCAACGCGGTTTGCCAGACGGCGGAGGGGGATTCCGACGCAACCAACGCATGAAAGTCCAAACAACCTCATTGGCCCCAGCAACTGTTATGTCTCAAACGGCCTCTGGTACGTGAGATTTGACAAGGGCGCATGTGGCAGCGGCGAACCGGCAGAGCAGGTTTGCTTCGGCTCCCTGGGTGCAGAGTGTTGCGGAGCCACAGTAAAGTTTGGAGTGAGTAAGGCGCAGGGGGGATATGCTGGGTAACGAATGAGACCATTTGGATGACCCGTTGGAGAGGATCATTTTAGACTACTATGAGGAAGTCTGGAAGAGGGCGAGCTCCGTGAGGAGGAGCTCGAAGTCAGTTGGAGGGCGGGGTCTTTTAACAAACTGAATAATATATTACTGGTGCACAAAGACTGGGCCAACCAAGGAGGTAAAGAGTGGACAGGACTGGTGAGGCGGATGGCAACAGTACGGGCATCAACCTTGATGCCAGGTAAGGAAAAATAAAAGGATCCTGCTTCTAAAATGGTTTTCACAGGCCTGGATGCTAGTGCATGGTCTGAGGAAGGAAGAGAGGCTGCACAAGGGAAAATACATGACAGATGCGGGTACGAACGAGTAGGTGAGTAATGGCATGGGAGGGGTGCAAGCACAATGGAGGACTCCGGGGCAGTGGTGAGGGGATCCGGGGTAGAGGGGGTAAGAAAGGAAGGCTGGACAGCAAGGAGCTGAACTTTTCAAAACTTGCTTTATATGGGTGTGATGAAACCAGTGGGTGCTCATTTGATGTTGGCCATGAAGGAGCGCATTTGGAAAGGAAAGTACGTAGATATGTTAAAGCTCTTACATAGAGAGGTGCGGTTGAAAGAGGGTTTTAAAGAGGAAGAATACGAGCTGGCCAAGCGGCCGAGAGTTCTTCTTATGATAGAAAATTATACTACGGCATTTTTTATATATGTGCAGTGTGTCTTGCAAGAAATATCCAGACCACTGCGTGGCCATTTTGAAGTACATGGATGGGATTCGGAAGGCTCAGATCACGGAGGAGGGAGAGTTATGTGTGGGCGCAGTACGACGAGGAATTTCGGGCACGTTTAGCGTAGGACCCAGAAGCAAAATGGGGCGAACTGTATTCAGATCTATGGCAAAATACCATGGGGGAAGACTATCTTTACTGCGAGTGGGCTACCTATCGTATATCGCCCCTTTCAGGGACGTCCCACCCAGTAAGGGGTGGGGGGGTCTTCAGAATCTGTGCCGGGGTGAGGAGGTACGTGTTGGGATTTTAACAAAGGGATGTGCATGTGGAAGTACTGTAAATTCCGCCATGTATTATCAAAATGTGAAGGTAGACACCCCCTTGTCAACTGCTACAATCAGGGTGCAGGTCCGTGGCAGTAGTATGGGGAGGCTAGGGTGGGCACCAGCAGCAGTTTTCAGTCCCAAGAGGGAAAGGGGGGGCAGGGTCCTGTTGCAAAGGGGTCGTACTCCGGTTAATCTCAAGAGGTCGGAGTACTGGCTGGGGTTTTACGGGTGAACGGAAGAGGCAAAGTTGCTGCAGGACGAGTTGCGCTGAGGTTTTCAGTTAGGGTACGAGAGTCCGAGGATATGCATGTGGGTTGACAACTTGTGTTCGGCTGCGGAACACAAGCAGGTGGTGAGAGACAAATTGGAAAAGGAAATTTTGGAGGCAGAATGGCGGAACCATTGTTTGATTGGCCTATGGAAAACGTCGTTGCGTCTCCAATCGGGGTAGTTCCGAAAAAAGAGGAAGGGCAATTTTGTTTGATTCAGCATTTGTCATGGCCGGCGGGTCAGTTGGCGAACGATTCTATCTCGGAAGAGGTAGCGTTGGTGTCCTACTCTTCGGTTGATGAGGCCATGTCACTGGCAGTGGCAGCGGTCCCTGGAGCACTGATGGCTAGATGCACCATGAAGTCAGTTTCCTGCTGCTTCCAGTACACGCAGAGGATTTTCAGCAACTGGGTCTGCATTTCGAAGGAAAATAATATGTGGACAAAGCACTGCTGATGCTCAATATCCTGTGCATTGTTTGACGGATTCAGCACATTCTTGCAATGTGTGTTTACATGGCAGACGGGCCATCAGTTGGTAATATTTGGACAACTTCTTCATGATAGGGGAACCCGGTTCGGCGGACTGCCAGATGCTGTTGGCAAGGATCCAAGAGGTCATGGGTGACCTAGGGGTGCCGTTGTTACCGGAGAAAATGGTGGGCCCCGACACAGTGTGGTAGTTTTTGGGCATTGAGATTGATTTGTTGCGGATGGAAGCCAGGCTACTACAGGACAGGACAAAAGGGAGGAAATGCTGGCTTTGATAATATGCATGCTGGGAAAGGAGAAAGCCATGGTGAAAGAGATTCAAGTGTTGCTGGGTCTTCTCAATTTCGTATGCAGGGTTGTACGGGCGAGGAGGTTGTTTTGCAGACGGTTGGGGAGGTCATTATTAGGGAATGTGCTTCCTCATCATCACATACGGATCTCAGAGAGGCTTAAAGAAGATTTGAGGATGTGGTGCGTTTTCTTGCGGGACTTCAACAGGATTCCTTTGGCGAGATGGGGAGGACTCCAATTGGGAATTGCAGATTTTCTCAGATGCAGCGGGAGGCTTGGGCTTCGGTTTGTACTGGCACGGCTGAATGTGCGTGGAGCAATGGTTGGCGGAATGGGCTCATCTCATGGGGGTAGGAGCATTGCCTTCTTTGAGCTCTTCCCTTTGGTGGTAGCGGTGACGCTCTGGGGCACGGAGTTGGCACACAGAAGGGTTTTATTTCGTGTGGAAAACATGGCTGTAGGGGAGGTGGTGAACAGACAGTCGGCCAGGGACAAGCAGGTGTTGAAGCTGTTACAGGTTTTTGTGATGGGGTGCTTGCGATATGATATAACTTTCAGAGTGGGCCACGTGCCGGGGGTGGATAATGAATGACTTTGTGGGTGCCTTGTCTCGTTTACAGTGGGGGAGATGACCATGCCAGAGAAGTTGTAGTCGGTAGACAACACCGGATGGTACAACTGGTGGTAAGGTCATTAGCAGATTCAATGCGCAGAGCATATGTACAGGCCTGGGGGGGAATTCTTGGGTTCAGGGGGGGCAGCTCCGGGCAATGGGACGGACACAGAAAGAGGACATGGTACAATATATTTTGGGGCTGATTGAGAAAGGTTTTTTGCAGGTGACTATTGCCGGGAAGTTGGTGAGGTTAGCCTTCATGGGTAAGTTGATGTGGGGATATCCCCTATCTGCGGGGGAACTGGGGCATAGGATACTGGAGGGTTGGGCAAGGGAGCAGGGTCAGCTGCAACAGGTTAGAAAACCTTTGTCTTTGAATCTGTTACTGCAGGTGCTGGAACAATTACCTGCAGTTTGCGGAGACACAGGGGAAATCTAACTTTTCTCAACGATAATGGTCTGGATGTTCTATTGGACTTTAGGAGTATCAGAGCTCCTAGGGGGTAGGGCTTCTTTTGGGAGGAAGTGATTCAAGCACCGGGGAGATGGAAGGTGTGGTTTTGGCAATCCAAAACAGATCAGAGGACCCAAGGGAAGCAGGTCAGTTTAAATGCTATGGGTACTCCTGGATTATGCCCGGTGGCACCCGCTGGGCTGAGTGTTTCGGCAAGACCATTGGGGTGGTTTGCCTCCATATATAAAAAAGTGGCAAGGTGTCAGCATACCAGTTATTGGTGATGCTCCGGCCCGCACTGGCCTGGCTCGGGGTGCAGGCTGCTGACTATGGCAACCACTCTTTCCGCATCAGAGCGGCGGCGGAGACAGCATGCAGGGGTTGGGCACAGGAGGATATAATGTGGATGGGTCATTGGTCATCGGTTTCTTATAGGACGCTATGTGTGGAAATTGGGGGATGAGGGTAGCGCATCGGAAGCGGCCCTATGAAACCCTTACTGCTTATATGTTTCGTTACAGGTGCAGTAAGGGGTCCTGCATCGGAGGAGGTGGTCATTTGGATAGTGGGCCACCTGTTCATCAATTAGGCAGAGATTCCAGCAGGACAGAGGGGGTGAGGGCGAATTTAGGTTTTAACGAACACCTGTTTTAAGTTACCTGGAAAGGAAAAGGGGTTATGCTCTAGAGGGATTTGTTGCACACATTAAATGGGATTATGCCGCTCCTAAGAGTTCACCTGGGGCCTCAGCTCCAATAATAGGCTTTTCCCACACAACGGGAGCTGGGACAGCCTTTTTAAGTGCCTGTCTGACGCTGGTGTGCACGCTGCAGCTCCTACTGCTCCTTAGACTTCGCTCGGGGCCTCAGCTCCAATAATAGGCTTTTACGAGCCTATCAAGGTGGCTCGAGTTTCAGTTCTTGACAAGTGTAAAAATGGAAGCACGATTGCCCCAACTTTACTGTGGGTGAACCAATTTGAATTGATCCACCCTAATTCACCCAATTCCTCCAAAATCAGTACCATGACTGCATATTACGAGTGTTTTCACCGCCGCACTTTACGTGGTGGTGCAACCGCCAAGAAAAGTGTAGCGGTAGGGCCCCCTGGTGCCTCACGCCATGTGGATTCACACAGGGGGAAACAACATGGGCCCCCCCCATGTGCATGCACACCAGTACCTGCAGCAGTCCATGCCGTGCAGGTACTGCATTGAAGTTTCATAAGCACCACCCCGGGAACACCAAAGAACCGCCCGCCAGACAGGAGAACTTATCTGGCAGGCGGTTTGTACATGGGTTTGGCGGTGCAGGAGGGGAGTGGTCCCCACACCGCCAAACTCATAGTAAAGCCCTAAGTGATTTTATGTGAATCTTAGGAGTGTGCTGAGATGGTTGTGTTCTATTAGTAAAACCACTAAGAATAAAATTAACTCCCATAAAGAAACTACCCAGTATACCACAATACCCGCTATATCTTGAAGCTGAAACGGATTCAACCGGTCATCGCCACCCTAATAAAGCAAGGTCTTTTAGAGTCCACTGTGAGTATAAGAAATATTCAGATTTCAACAAAAAAGAAACCGGGTAAAGCTGCTTACAGGTTCATTCAAAACATGAGGCTGATTAATTCTACTGTAATATCAAGTTTTCCTAAAGCATTCAACACTGCAACCATCTTAACATGCGTTCATGCTAGTGCAAAATGGTTCACTATTGTTGAGCTCTGTTTTGCTGTGTTCTCCATTTGCTATACATGAGGACCTTGTTAAAGGGCAACAAGAGCTCTGCACAATGGGCTGTAGTGTACAGCACGTTTGTTAAATTGTTTGCCTTGGTCTCAGCGAGGGGGGGGGGGGGGTGTGGGGGGTGGTTTAAGATCCTAGGCTTCCGCTGCCTTCTTGATTACTGCATGGTAGTGTTGTGTAGTTTCTAGGAGTCCCCAGGACCTGCGCATTTTGGATGACCTAAACTGAGGGCTTGGTGTACAAACAGACTCCGGACACCCCCACAGGATATGTCAGCCGTTAGACCTGATAGCGAATATGCTACTTACCAGTATGCATCTGTTCTTGGCATGTAGGGCTGCTGACATTCATATCTGTGCATAGATCGCCGCCTAGTGTTGGGTCCGGATGATTGCACATTGTTGTCCTGGAAGAGTCTTTGAAGTATCACGAGATAGGTGGCTCCTCCCCTGGACTACAGTGCGCATGGGCATCCTCTCCATCCTCAGATTGTTTTTCGCCATTGTGGCAGTGATGGAGTAGATACAGTAAGTGATCACCATGCTATACAGTAAGTCTGAGTGCTGCAGCCGCCACAGGCGCCGGGTGGGCGATATGAATGTCAGCAGCCCTACATGCCAAGAACAGATGCATACTGGTAAGTAGCATATTCGGTTCGAGGCATGTGGGCTGCTGAATTCATATCTGTGCATAGATTACATAGCAGTCCCTCCATTAGCGGCGGCTACCTGTGCCAGCTGCAGCAGTCTGAAAAAGGGTCTTGAGAACAGCCTGTCCTACAGCTGCCTGCTGTTTTGAATGTACATCTACACAGTAGTGTTTGGTAAATGTATGTATAGTGGACCATGTGGCTGCTCTACATATGTCCTCTAAAGGAATGCTCCCTAGGAAAGCCATGGACGCCCCTAACTTTCGTGTTGAGTGGGCTCTTGGAGGAATCGTTAATGTGCGTTTAGCTTTTTTATAGCAAATTTGAATACATGTAACGATCCATCTGGCTATCCCTGCTTTGGAAATGGCGTTGCCCTTGTGTTGTGGAGAAAAGGCAACAAACAATTGTTTTGTTTTCCTAAGATCCTTTGTTCTGTCTATATAGTACATGAGGGCCCTCTTTACATCTAGTGTATGGAGCATTCTCTCTGCGACATTTTCTGGATTTGGAAAGAAAACAGGCAGTTCAATAGTCTGATTCATGTGGAACTGCGATATCACTTTAGGCATGAATGTGGGGTTGGTACGTAGTACGACCCTGTTTGCGTGAACCTGTATGAATGGCTCTTGAATGGTTAGTGCCTGGAGTTCACTAACTCTTCTCAACGAAGTGATTGCCACTAAGAAATCTACTTTCCAGGTGAGGAATTGAATCTCACATGAATGTAGAGGTTCAAAAGGTGGACCACATTTAGGTTCCACACTGGTGCCGGTGGGTGTCTTGAAGGAATCACTCTTTTGAGTCCCTCTAAGAAGGCTTTGATGGCAGGCACTCTGAATAAAGAGAGGTGCTGCCTGTTCTGAAGATAGGCTGCTATTGCGGTTAGATGTATACGTATGGAGCTGTATGCCAGATTGCACCGGTATAAGTGTAACAGGTAACAGATGATGTTCAGAATGGATGCATCCAGCGGATTAATGTAATTGTTTTTACAGTAAATGACAAATCTTTTCCATTTAGCCGCATAGCAAGCTCTGGTCGTGGGTTTCATGGCCTCCTTGATGATATTCATACATTCTGGAGGCAGGTTCAGGTAGCCAAACTCTAAGACTTCAGGAGCCAGAACGCCAGGTTTAGCTGATGCGGATCTGGGTGCTGAATTTCGCCATGGTTCTGCGTTAAAAGTTTGGGTGTTAGCCGCAGTCTTTGATGCGGTACCACAGAAAGTTCTAGAAACGTGGTGTACCATGGCTGGCGTGCCCACGTTGGAGCAACCAGGATGAGTGTTATCGAGTGTTGCCTTAGTTTGCGTGCCACTAGCGGTATTAATGGCGCTGGGGGAAAAGCATACGCAAATCTGCCTGACCAGTTCATCCATATCGCATTGCCCTGCGACTGTGGATGGGGGAACCTGGCGGCAAAGCTTTGGCATTTTGCGTTCTCCCTTGTGGCGAATAGGTCTATCTCTGGATGACCCCACTACTGGAAGTACGGTTGGAGTACTGACGGATGTAGCTCCCACTCGTGCATTTGGTGGCTGTGTCTGCTGGGCAGATCCGCCATCTGGTTGTCCTTGCCCGGGAGGTGTTCCGCCATGAGGAACATGTTCCTCTGAATGGCCCACTTCCACATGCTCTGAGCCAGATGAGACAACTGTGGAGAGTGTGTTCCTCCCTGTTTCTGTATGTAGTACATGGCAGTCATGTTGTCCGTCCGGATCAACACGACTTTGTTGCACAAGTGTACTTTGAATGCCTTCATTGCCAGGAAGATTGCCATCAGTTCCAGAAGGTTGATGTGCATCTTCTTTTGCTGTGTTGTCCATAGTCCCTGCACTGTGTAATTGAGTACATGAGCTCCCCATCCCTGGAGAGACGCGTCCGCTGTCAGTATTATTTGTGGAACAGGCTCTTGGAACGGTCGGCCCTTGCAAAGGTTTTGTGGATTCCACCAATGCAGAGAGTTGTATGCCCGACCGCTTACCAACACTAGGTCTTTTAACTGTCCTTGAGTCTGATTCCATTGACGTGCCAAGCACTCCTGAAGCGGGCGCATATGTAGTCTCGCGTGCGGGACTATGAAGATGCAGGAGGCCATCATGCCTATCAACTGCATGAACACTCGCGCTGGAAGGGAGTGTTGAGGTCTGAACTTTGTTATCAGCAGTTGCATGCTGTTGATCCTCACTAAATTTGGCTGAGCAGTGGCTGCCAGAGTGTCTATGGTCGCGCCCAGGTACTGCCGTACGTGGGCAGGTTGAAGATGTGATTTTGGATAATTCAGTGAGAATCCCAGACTGTGAAGAAGGTGAATGGTGTGGGATATGTGGCTGGCACACTGCTGGGCTGACTTTGCCTGAATAAGCCAGTCGTCCAGGTAAGGAAAGACGTGAATGTGCTGTCTCCGTAAGTGTGCAGCCACTGTCGCTAGGCACTTGGTAAAGACCCTGGGCGCTGTTGTTACTCCGAAAGGGAGGACTTTGAACTGATAATGTTGACCCTGAATAGTGAACCTGAGATATTTTCTGTGTGATGGGTGCATGGGTATGTGGAAATACGCATCTTTCAAATCTAGTGTTGCTAGGAAGTCTCCCTGACTGAGTAACGGCAGAACCTGCTGGAGGGTGAGCATATGAAAATGCTCCGACAGAATGTATTGGTTGAGAGGTCTTAGGTCCAGTATAGGTCTCAAAGACCCGTCCTTTTTTGGGATTAAGAAGTACAGAGAGTACACCCCTGACCCACGTTGTTCTACAGGCACGAGCTCTATGGCTCCTTTCTGCAGCATACTTAGTACTTCCTGCTGCAATAATGTCAAGTGCTCTGCGGACATAGGACAGTGTCTTGGTGGTATGTTGGGTGGATTGGATGTTAATTCCAGACAATAATCGTACTGGACAATTTTTCTGACCCACCTGTCTGTGGTGATGGATCTCCAGACTGGCAGGAACTGTTGGAGTCTCCCCCCGACTGGTGTTATGTGGTCGGGGGGCAGTGACAAGACATCACTGTTTGTTAGTGGCGGAGGACCTGGTGTTGTTGTTTCCTCGTCCTCTGCCTTTGGTGCTGGATCCACGATATCCACCCCTATTGGTCTTATTATAGGTACTCTGGGTACCTCCTTTATTGTACTGCTGCTGGGACCCCTGACCTCTAGCTGCTCCTCTATTCCCGGGGCGACGAAAGGAGCCACTCCGAAACTGCTGCGACTGTAGAGCCCCCATAGATTTTGCAGTTTCAGTGTCCTTTTTAATCTTTTCTAGTGTAGTATCAACCTCGGGGCCAAATAAAAAGTCTGGGTTGACTGGTTGATTCAAGATATTAGTTTGAATTTCAGGTTTGAAACCTGATATTCTCAACCATGCGTGCCTCCTTAACATCACACTAGTGTTGATTGCCCTAGCTGCAGTGTCAGCTGCATCTAGTGCGCATTTGATGGACGCATTTGTAATGAGTTTTCCCTCTCTGATGAGGAGCTCCGCTCCATCTTTGTAGTCATCTGGTAGGTGTTCTATTAGTGTTTCTAGGGTATCGTAGTGTGACCTGTCGTATCTGGCCAGGAGTGCCTGAGTGTTGGCAATGCGCCAGATGTTTGCTGCTTGTGCTGCTATCCTTTTTCCCGATGTTTCTAGCACTTTGGACTCCTTGTCTGGAGGAGGAGCATCACCGGTAGTTTGCGAGTTAGCTCTTTTGCGAGCATTAGAAACTACCATCGAGTCCAACGGCAATTGACCCTTAATGTACATTGGGTCCCCTGGTGCTGGTTTGTATTTTTTTTCTATTCTTGGGTTCAATACCCGTGCTCTGGTTGTCTCCTTAAAGATGTCCTTCGCATGTTTAATAACCCCTTTTAGCATTGGTAGAGTCTTGACTGTTCTTTCTGATGTTGAGAACGTGTCCACCAAGAAATCCTCTTCCACCGAGCCAGAATGAAGTTCCACTCCGTGATTGGCCGCCGCTCTTTCAATGAGGGCGTTAAAAGCAGCAGTATCTTCAGTGGGAGATGTTCTTATATTATAAATAGGAGTGTCAGGAGCATTTTGTGGGTCTCCTGGGTCATTAGGGTCTCCCCATGCTTGATCCTGGTCTGGCTGTCGTTCATCAGGGTCAATATCCCCAGGATAAGTGGTATCCTCATTATAGCCCTCTCCTGCATCCGCCTCCGAGTGTGCGGGAGAAAAGGATTGTGGTTCCTGATGATATGTTTGGTAAGGTTCCACAAGCACTGGTGTCGAACCTGACACTATTTTATTTTTCAGTGGAATTTTGTATGATTCCAAAGTCTTTTCTGGGACAATTTTCCGCTTGCAGAACAACAGTCTACCAGTGTCTACGTCGATAAACTGGTCCTGTGAGTCTTCGACATCTGTCCTTCCTGTCGACACTGTTTGTGGTTGTTCGATACTCTTCCTAAGTTCGAACATCTTAGGTGTACCCGGTGGTGGCAATCCAAACTTGATTGGTGCAGGCGCCGAGTGAGCCTTGGTGACCTTCTTCGGTTCGGAACCCGTTTTCGGTTCGAGAGTGTCCCGTTCCCTGATGCGCTTTAGGGACTCCGATACCAGTTGCAACGTGAATGTCGACGGTGCTTTCGATCCGACAGGCTCTTTGGAGACAGGCCTCGACGCGGCCTCCAGTTTCTTTCCTGTCTTCGGGGCTTCGATCTGCTCAGCACTCCTCGGTGTTGATGTAGTCGGATCGACCACCTTGACCTTGGTCTTTGGTGCCCCAACCTTCGGTGCCATAGGCCTCTGCGGCTTCTCGGGACCGAGGGCCTTCTTTTGTTTCTCGGTGCCGAAGTCCTTTTTTGGTTTCTCGGTACCAAAGTCCTTCCTTTGTTTGTCGGCTCCGATGTCCTTCTTTAGTGTCGACGGATTGGAAGGTTTCAATGCCTTCGATCCGACCTGAACCAGTTGCACTTTCGGTTTCGATTTGACCGGTGCAGGTGTTGGTTTCGATTTCACGGAATCGACTCCAGTCTTTTTTGATAATTCTGGCTCTTTTGAAATGTTCGAAGCCGGGCCTTTATGCGGGGCTGTAGAACGATCCGACCAATCTTGGGTAAGGCCCGCAGGCGATCCCTCGACCTGAGCCTTATCAAGACTATCTCCCTCGGCCTCCGCATCGACGGATTGGCCTAGCTCCTCGCCTGAGCTATCTTCCTCGGCCCCAAGGGCCTCCTCGTCGTCTCCTACCTCGTCGACGACGTCTTCTTCCCGGAAGATTTCCTCCTCTTCGTCGTCATGTTGGGAGTAATGCTCTGAAGCAGGGTCCGATTGGTCTTGAACATCCTGCTCTTCAACGTCGTCGGAGTGGTCTACCTCTTCGACGCTCTCGGCTTCTTCGTCCTCGGTACTGAATATGTTAACCGGGTTAGGCGCCGATTTCTTGGCCTCCAATCGAGCCGCTCGTCGATTCCGAAGGGTCTTCTTCGACCGGAACCGGGCGCAGGCCATACATTTGGTCTCATCATGATCCGGTGATAAACATTTGTTACACACCGGATGGACATCGACGTGTGGATATTTTGCGTGACATAGAGGGCATCTTTTGAAGGGAGTCCTCGATTTCATCTTCGAACGTCGATCGATGTGCGGACCGAAACTCGATCCGATAAAGGTCAATACGTTTGAAAACAAGTATAATAAGCTATCGATACCGAACGCAAACGATACCGACGATAGCTAAAGGCTTTTGGCCTTAAATAAAGTTTTCCTAACTTGAGCTAAGATAAGCACATCCGAACCCAATGGCGGAAAAAAACAATCTGAGGATGGAGAGGATGCCCATGCGCACTGTAGTCCAGGGGAGGAGCCACCTATCTCGTGATACTTCAAAGACTCTTCCAGGACAACAATGTGCAATCATCCGGACCCAACACTAGGCGGCGATCTATGCACAGATATGAATTCAGCAGCCCACATGCCTCGAACCTCTTCAGTGCCACTACACCCCCCCTGTATCTTACAGTGGTGTAGGTAGTTTCTGGCAACCACTGAATATGACAACCCTGATTCTTCAGGGATCGTGGAAAACAGTGCAGCACTTTTCGCTCAGTCACTCGTGCTCACTTATTCTCAGAAAATACACAGGAGTGCGATTAGGACGTTTCCAATAAGTATTTATTGGTCCAGCATCAGTCTTGTGTAAAACATATTTGCTGCGATAATCAGGATACAGAAGCATACAAAAGAAATTGCAAGTACCAATATAGTAAACAGTAGATACATTTCTTCCATAGAAGAGGAACACATACAGTTCAGATACGGCAGTAGCACTTGCATACTTCTAGAATGCTCACCCTACGTAATTTGCCTAAATGTACCTAGCCTTAGATATGTAGGTGTAGCATGTATATGTATGTAGCTAGCCAAGAATCCTCTCAGGATGCTCCAACCCCCTCACCTGGGGGTAGAGAATGAAGGACCCTGTCTCTGCTTCAAGGATGACATCCCGCAAGGAATGTCAGACCTCTGCGTGTCAAAGATTGAGCATGCAGGACCCCGTGTCAGCTTGGAAGGAATTCTCCTCTAATGTGCAGGGGGAATAGGGGTCTTATATACTGGAGTGGGCACTCCATGGTTTCTTGTAGAATCAATATGTTTTGAAAACAATCATAAATGTTTTTAACCCCTTCGCTGCGGCGGGAATTCCGTCGCAGCGCTGGGGGGTGCGGGGGGGCAGCGCGGTGGCGCTGTGCTCATGACGGAGCCACTCCGTCATGAGCCACGGTTGAGCTGTGCTCATGACGGAGAGGTTCCGTCATGACTCCGCCCAGTTGCGTTGTCCCCCCGCACAGGCGGGGAAACAGCGCCGCGTGGGCGGAGCGGCCGCCAACGGTCGTGGCATGACGGAACCGCTCCGTCATGAGCACACGGCAACCGTGGCTCATGACGGAGCGGTTCCGTCATGAGCGGGGAAGGGGTTAAAAACAATGCGATCATGCAGAGCGGGCCTGTTGGCCAAGGATGAAAAAAGTTGTGACCCTTATACAGAGTAAATATGTGTGCCTGGGGACATTTTTATGTATTTTCATAATATACCAAGAGCCTGTTCACGAAAGGACAGAGCTAACTACTAGGTAAAAGGTCACCCTTCAGAACGTTATTGTCATGTGGATAGGACAATGTATGTAAAAAGGGGTATACATGACAAGACTAACCTAACGAACATGACAGTAGAATGTCATCCATATCAAGATAAGGATTCTCGGATAGATCGGAGTCTCCAATGAAATGTCTTCCTTTTTGTATGAAACACTGTGCCGCTCTGTGATCTGTGAGGGGGAAACTCCATCAAAGGCAAAGGGTCGGTCTTGTGGGCTGTAGTGCTGGTGGCATTGGCTGCGGAGCCGGAGGTGTTTGATTGGTTGTGGCGCTGTTGGCATCACCTATGGCACAGGTGGCATCAACAGGCATTAATCATGGGACGAGCTGGAGGCAGGGACAGGTGTCATGGCTGGCGTCAGAGCCTGTGTTAAAGGCAGCAGTGGTAGGAATGGACCAAAGAGCCCATTTCATATGTTGTCAGAAGTGCTCCAAATGCATCAGCCCATGGTACCCATGGGGGCAGAAAGTGCTCTTGAGGGGACCATGGCTCGGCAAAACACCTCAAACACTGCGTTGAGGAACAGTGCTAGATCTGTTTTAGTGCCACGGACTATGGGGTAAGGCGGAACGGACTGGAGCCGTGGTATCAGTACCACAGGTTGTCACAGGTCTAGAGTTGACACTGGGTCCTCTGTGTGCAGTTCCATGAGCTTTGGTTTTGAAGTGGTATTCTGCAGAGTGGGGGTGTATGTTTGCAACTCAACTTTAAAAGAGTGGCGTTGTTTGGAGTTGTAATGTCGCTTACTCTTATGATTTTGATCGGATGATTTTAACGGACGCGGTAATTATTAATTTTAGTTCAATTGTTCATCCTTAGCCCAGGCCATGAACAACTTTGCCTCTCGCTCCTTGATAGCTTTGGGATGCATATCCTAGTCACAGTTGTAGGTCTTGGTGTTGTGAACCAACCCCAAGCATCAGAGGCAGATATTGTGTGGGTTTGTAATGGGCATTTCTCCCTCACAGTCCCTGCAGACTTAAATCCTGACAGTCTGGGGAAGAGACATCTTGTAATGTACATGGAAATCTGAAAAGAGATTTCGACAAACATCAAATGTTCCCTGAGAAGTACTGAAGTTACGGATTTGTGTCTTGTGCGCCATGGGGGGTGCTTTATGGTTCTAGTGACATCACAATGGCATCAATTTTGGTGACGAAAGGAAGCCAGCTCCTCTTACCAGCATGGAGAGCTATAAAAAAGATTCAAGATTTAGTCTGATGCCTGGAATATTCAAAACGTGAGGAATATGCAGGTAAAAGTATCCATTAGAATTACTATTTTGTCTCCCTCGTATACGATATTTGAGTCAGGACATCTCATATTGAGAGTGCCAACTGTCCACCAAGTGGATCAAAGCAATCCGTAAGTTACTAAGCCCAGTCACAGTCTACCAAGCACGCAGTTTCTTGGGGATGACGGATTACTGCAGACAATGGACAATGGCATTTGCCACACTAGTCAAACCCATTCAAGACTATGTGGAAACACAGATCTCCAAATCCTTGCAGAGGACTTAAGTTAAGAGGCAGAGGAAGCATTTGTAGTGTTAAAACTGATGCTCTCCTCGGCCCCTGTAATGGGCCTGCCTGATTATGCCAAAAGCTTCTCTCTGTATTGTCATAAAAGAGATGGGTGTGCTTTTGGGGTATTGGTACAAGATCATGGGGACCAAACCAGTAGCGTATTATTCATATGCTTTTGACACTGTAATCACACGCCATCCGTTCTGTTTGCAATCTGTGGCTGCTGATGTCCAGCCCATAAAAGCCTTGAAAACATTGTCCCAGTCGCCACCCTCATAGTGGCTGTGCGCAATTTCATATTGGCCGTATTGTGCATCATGAAAACTCATCATCTGTCCACATCAAGCTGTCCCGTTAAGAGATCCTTTTGAAATCTGTATCTTACATCGCCTTGCACCCACTGCCCTAGGAGCTATCCAGCTTCCCTAATGCCTCTGACACAAGACCGTGACCCTCACGACTGTCTGATTGTTATTGCCTATCTCTGTAAACTCCAAATTTATCTTTCTGATGCACCAATACCTAGCAGTGAACTCATGTACTATTTACACTGCTCATGCCTCAGAAACTATGTCATAATGTTAGTGGCCAGTTACGCTGAGTGTACTTTGTATGAAGTTGTTCAAAGTCACCACTTGACTCAGGTCTGCTCTGCACAGGTAGTGGAGCACATCCACACCAAAGACTGTTACTATATGTACTGATTGTATATGCCTTTGGTGTAACCCACAACTTTGGTCTTTTATGGATGCAAATAGTGTTTCTTACCTCCGCTGCAACTAACAAATAGCATGTAAGAAAAGGACATGTTAGATTCTCTCATGTTACCATGTAAAGTAGCAATTGTTAAATATGCTGACCACTAAGTCTCACAGACTCAGTATTGTGAGCGTGATGATGTCTAAGCCAATCCCTCCCTCTCTCCTTATAGGTCCCCTACCACCTTGTATTGAGTGAAAAATGGCAATAATGACCCAGGCTATGGGGACATTGGGGTGAGGGAATGGAGAGAAAAAGAGGCCCTCCTGCATGTTGTAAATTGGTAGTTGTAAGCGCCAAAATGGATTAAAAGACACAGTGTCTCCTGTCATACATATCAAGGTTGTGTCTCCACCTACGCATGGGAGGACAGAAAGTACTACAAGTTCTGCACACAAAAAGAAGTATGAAATACAAATACCACAGACTGACCCTCAACAGGTGCAAGCAGATGGTATGCTGTAACTAGCCCCAGATGTACCATGATACCAACACAGGAGCTGAAAATGAAGACAAATGCAGCACCGGAAGAAGGGAGACTGGGTGAGAAATAGAAACTTTACAAAAGGGTCAGTGGGAGAATAACAAGGCCCAATAGGAGAGGGAAAAGGGAGCCCAGGAAACCAAACGGAAAAAAAAAGCAAAAGTGTAGGAACAAGTTAAGCCTGGTGCAAACTAATAAGGTGTCACAATGGCCACTGTTGCCAGACAAGTGAGCTCAGTGCTAGCCAGGCCTAAATACTCTAACTGCCACTATTGACCTGGAAGTGTGTCTGATTCTGCTGGTTCTATAGTGGTTAGGGCTTAAACTCTGCATCTGGGAACTGCAGTGTTCCATGAAATGGTGCAACTTCCATTGCCATCTGCTCAATATTTCCCTTCTCTTGTGCCTCACTGTCTCCCGTGACCTGGCACCAGTTCTTCCAAGACAAGATGTCTCAGAGGGATGCATTTATTGAGAAAGAGCTAGGAAAGTCACTCTATCCCCAAGCTCAGAAACAAAAACGTACATTGTACAAACTAAGGAATTTTCAGTACCAATGCTCAGAGATTGGAATTTCATGCAGGAGGCAACTCCAGAGACTGACAAACAAGAATGGATCAAACACAATTATTAAAGGGACCCCAATGGAGAGTGAAGGGACAGGATCAGGACAGCAGTGGCTCCAAAATGTCTAATCCCCACCCTCGCCAGATTGCATCACAGCCTCACCCATGTCGGAAGGGATGGTACCAATTGTGCAGTAGCAACCTACTGCGTTGCACCCTATTTTATGGCACCTGCCAATTTCACAATGTCGGGAAAGCGATTAGGAATACCTCTGCAGTCCACCCACTTGTAACAGTGTGCATGTTTTCTGGTTAGACTACTGTTACAGAAAACAGTTGGTCCTGGACCTTTCTTTTTATCAAACAAAGCTAATTTTGGTAAAGGTTATGATTTAAATATAACGTTATGCATGCATACAGTCAGCAAACGGTTATTTAATCCCAAAAACATCCTTGGATGTGCATCAGCCTTAAAAACATACTTGGCATCTGTTAGCTTTATAAAAACATTTGTTTATTGTTCACAGATTCATTTCAACAAAGGGTAGACACTCTACCATACTCATTATTAATGAGGAGAGGTTACTCCAAGAAGGGGGTGCAAAAAAGTGGTGCTTGTGCGTGAAGTAGGTAAAAGTGAAAGGAGGGGAAATCTAAGTCAAAGGAATTCAAAACACAAACATCATTATAATCATCTGGGAGGTAACTGGTTATAACACAACTACTTTGTAAAACCTGCCCTCACCCACAACAACGCCTCTGCGCAGACCAACGCTAGAGGCAGAGCAATAGGGAGGGGTAGCGTTATGAACCCCCCTCCCGCGACGAGCGCTGGCAGCGCGACACCGACGCGCGCACACGGAGCCGCCCCGAACTACAATTCCCATGAGGCGTTGCGCGTCTCGCGAGACTACGCGCCCAGACGCTTAAAACAGGAAGTCACCGGCCTCCCGATGTCGGAAATTCTCCTGAGTGGACGCGTCTTCCTTGTCCGATCCTTGTTACCAAGCAGCAGCCTAGAGTGTGGTAAGGGTGCTTGCACCGACTGCTTTTTAAAACCTCCGTAGTCGAGCGGATGCTCCTACGAAGGCTTTCGTGGTGAGCTGGTGGAATTGTTCGGTCTGCATTTATCGGAAGGCGGGGAGAGCGAGGCTCTCACCAGGGATCTGATCGGCCTGCTTTGTCGGTCGGCGGGGTGGTGCGCTTAGCCTGAAAACTGACCTTGATTCTAGTGCACGGTTTTATGCATCCAGAGAGCTCAAACCTAAGGAAGCTCCGTGGTGCTTTGCCATACCTTGATCTCACGTACCGCTGGGTACAGCTTACATTGTCAGTATTGCTGGGACACGAATGGAGAGTGTGGTGACTGCATGAGGGGGCATACAGTGATTGAAGCAGTATCGTATTGTCTAACTGGTGTCCTCTCCGGCTCTATCTTAACAGGGGTTGTCACGAGTGGTAGAGGGCTACGCTCTACCCCTGTGAAGCACGGTGGAGTCGAGTGGAGGGTAGGTCCTGGTTCATGCATTAGAATCACATGGTTCAGAGAAGGGTCCTGTTGTGGGGGTTGACCATTGTTCATTTGTCATTTGCTACAGAAAACCCTCCCACCACAAGCACAGTCTGTTCCCCGTTCAACCCACCTTCAACTTTACGTTACCATCGCCATGTTATGAATGGATGTTATTTTCCTTTACACGTATAGGGGCTAGGCGGAGATAACAGGTCCCAGAAACAGTACCGCTCCTTGTATATGTTTATGGTGATTCTTACTGGTGTATGCTCTGTTCTTTTTTCGTTACAGATCTCCCTCCCTGGCGTTCCCTTCCTTTCCTTCCCTCGCTTGATCCTTCCGCTGACCTGTGCCATTAAGGCATTCAGGCTTGGTTAGATCAAGAGGTGGACCCCTCAATCATCAACCCGCTCCTGAGGACCGGTCGGCGCAACAGGTAGACAATACAACAGTGAAAAAAAATGAAAGGAAAAGACAGGATCCTACAAAGATGCAGACATATAGTGATTTTAAAACTGGCTATGGGATATCTTTATAATATTTGTATTCCTCGATAGCCTAGTCAGATCTAAAAAAGGTACAACAAATATACCTTCGGATGGTGGTGGGTAAATGAGGTACTCACCACCCCTCCGTTCTGCATAGAGGTCAACATATTTCTGCCGGTTGTAGGTTCTTTATCCAGCATTTGTCAGGACAAGCTGGATCCTATGCTACTTTTCCTAATGAAACCCCTCTAGTAAACCCACTTTACTGGGCATTACTCCACCTGTAAGTCTGGAGTTGTTGGTAACTTTACTCTTCCATTGGAAACTGTGAACGAAAACATAAAAACTGTGAAAACAAACTGTCCAAAATACAGACCAACTCAAAACAAGAAAAAATGATTTTTTTTTTGTGTGCTCTCTTGTGCTCCACTACATTCAAAACAACCCATTTGGTGCGACTAGGGTGCTTCATGTATAACAAATAACACACCCTTTAAAAAGCTAGCGGGCATTCAGTGGCCCTACCAGTAGTACATATCACACACATTTTGTGAGTAACATCCATTTGTGCAAATAGCGTGCTATATATATATACTCGTGCTAATGATGATGGACACCTCCACACAGTCAAACAATATGATAAAAATGATATTGAGGCACCCTGCCCCATATCGTACTCATAGTTTTAGGCATATCTCTAGGTGTAATCTATCTCGGTCATACTTGGTACATCACTCTGTCCATCTTAACGAGTTTATTGAGGTGAATGCTAATACTGGCACTGGAGTAGAGGGCGACCCTCTGTAGTCACACACAGTGGAAAAGATCAATATACTTAGAGTATATAATCTCCTGCTTGATTCTATAGAAGTCGTGTGTTTATCCCCAGGCTAATGTCTCAAACTCTCCAAACAATCATTCATTACGGTTCGAGAATTTAATTCTTATACGGTATATTGCCGGAGCGTCATATCCTTTTGCCGACATCACCATCATAATGAGAGCTTTAAAGTAAAGAATTCTTAACACCACTTCACCATGGATCTGTGTGCCTCTAGATGTAAAAATGTCTCCGTAAGGATCCAGCGGTCTGACTAAAAACCACAAGCACACATCCCTCCTCTATAGAGGTAACGCCACCGTGATAAGGTTTGTAGCGCTACTCGTAAATATCGAGCATATTTCAAATATGCATTCTAGATCATGTATCGAGAGCAACCATGGTCTCCCCCTACTCCTTACTTCGTCAAGAGTGGTATGCCACCACTTTAGGAAGTCTCTCCCGGTGCCGTGCAGGAACATAGACAGCCGGTCTCCCGTCCTTTTCATTAGTTCAACCTTCACTTCCCATCACGTGGTCGCAGCGTGTGACGTCACGCGTATCACGTTCACACTAGAGTCTAGACCGCTGACCCTGTTTTACGACATATTCCTTATAGTCACCAGGAAGTAGGATAAATACGATGACGAGCATTCTGGATTGTTTCTACCACCATACGAATCTACTTACTCGATCATACAGCAGATAGTCCTTTGATTAAATATATGACTGACTGGGGGGATTACAACAGTGTACATCTATCCCACAGAGAAGGGAAAGGGGGTTATCTGGTTCATAAGACCCCTAGGCATAATCTATCTAGCTCATTACCCCGGAGTTTCCACTGGAGCGTACATTGATAGTGTACAATCCCACATATTGATTACGTGGGCAGTTCCATATAACCCCTCGGTAAATTGGAGGCAGGATGCTGCCAACCCTCCCAAGCAATACAAATTACTTTTGTACCCTGTCCACTGGATAATAGTGTAGAACAGTGCATATTTTACGGCTAACATTAATAGTACATTGAAATCTATCTACTCCCCAGAGCTGCCCTGGACCGGATAAATTTAGGGAAGAGGCGGCCCTACTTACAGGAAAACTCGATGACAGAGGCTATCCAAACCAAGTGGTCAGGAAGGCGCGGAAGCGAGCTTGGAATTGTCGGAGGGAGGCGTTGTTGGAAAAAGTAGAGAGACCGGCTAAGAACAATACTATCTGTGTCACTACATTTAACACATCTTCCACTGCAATTAAACACATTATCTTGGAACATTGGCGGATATTGAACTCCAGCGGTCTCAGTATTGAAAAACCTCTATTCTCGTTTAGAAGAGGCCAAAATATCAGGGACCAGTTGGTACATTCTTGAACAGAAAACTACCCTCGAGGGGCTCCTCGAGGTGTTGGGAATCTTGCACCGGTCACAGGCCACACACGGTGTGGTTCATGTGACGTATGCAGATTGACAAAAAACAGTAAAGACATGGATGTGGGCCTAAGACATCCTTGGCAACAGCGAGTGCACACGAATTGCAATTCCTCTAATGTCATCTACATAGTCAAGTGTCCTTATAACTTGATTTATGTCCGCTGTGCCAGGACCAATACACGCCTTACATCACACTACGCGGAAAAAGGACATACGGCTGAAGATATACACTGGACGGTGTTGGACAAACCTTTTATCGCAACTTCTACAAGGGAGCCATGACATGCCCTTTTTATACGCGAACAGAAGTGGGTGTACCGCATTAGAAGCCACGAGACAGGGCTCAGTGATGAATTCCCCAGGGCAGCTCTGGTGAGTAAATAGATTTCAATATACTATTAACGTTAGCCCTAAAATATGCACTGTTCTACACTATCTATCCAGTGGACAGGGTACAAAAGTGATTTGTATTGCTTGGGAGGGTTGGCAACATCCTGCCTCCCAATTTACCGAGGGGTTATAGGGAACTGCCCACGTAATCAATATGTGGGATTGTATACTATCGATGTACGCTCCAGTGGAAACTCCGGGGTAATGAGCTAGATAGATTATCCCTAGGGGTCTTATGAAAAAGATAACCCCCTTTCCCTTCTCTGTGGGATAGAAGTACAGTCGTAATCCCCCCAGTCAGTCATATATTTAATCAAATGGCTATCTGCTGTATGATCGAGTAAGTAGATTCGTATGGTGGTAGAAACAATCCAGAATGCTCGTCATCGTATTTATCCTACTTCCTGGTGACTATAAGGAATATGTCCTAAAAACAGGGTCAGCGGTCTAGACTCTAGTGTGAACATGGTACGCGTGATGTCACACGCTGTGACCACGTGATGGGAAGTGAAAGTCGAACTAATGAAAAGGACGGGAGACCGGCAGGCTATGTTCCTGCACAGCACCGGGAGAGACTTACTAAAGTGCAGGCGTACCACTCTTGACGAAGTAAGGAGTAGTGGGGGACCATGGTTGCTCTCAATACATTATCTAGAGAGCAAATTTGTAATATGCTCGATATTTACGAGTAGCGTACGAACCTTATCACGGTGGCGTTACCTCTTTAGGAGGAGGGATGTGTGCTTGAGGTTTTTAGTCAAACCGATGGATCCTTACGGAGACATTTTTACATCTAGAGGCACACAGATCCATGGTGAAGTGGTGTTAAGAATTCTTTACTTTAAAGCTCTCATTATGATGGTGATGTCGGCAAAAGGATATCACGCTTCGGCAATATACCATATAAGAATTACATTCTCGAACCGTATTGAATGATCGTTTGGAGAGTTTGAGACATTAGCCTGGGGATAAACACACGACTTCTATAGAATCAAGCAGGAGATTACATACTCTAAGTATATTGATCTTTTCCACAGTGTGGGACTACAGAGGGTCACCCTCTACTCCAGTGCCAGTTTTAGCATTCACCTTAATAAACTCGGTAAGATGGACAGAGTGATGTACCAAGTATGACCGAGATAGATTACACCTAGAGATATGCCTAAAACTATGAGTACGATATGGGGCAGGGTGCCTCAATATCATTTTTATCATATTCTTTGACTGTGTGGAGGTGTTCATCATCATTAGCATGAGTATATATATATAGCACGCTATTTGCACAAATGGATGTTAATCACAAATTGTGTGTGATATGTACTACTGGTAGGGCCACTGAATGCCCGCTAGCTTTTTAAAGGGTGCGTTACTCGTTATACATGAAGCACCCTAGTCCCACCAAATGGGTTGTTTTGAATTTAGTGGAGTACAAGAGAGCACACAAAAAAAAAAAAAATTCTTTGTGCTGAGTTTGTCTGTATTTTGGACAGTTTGTTTTCACTGTTTTTATGTTTTCATTCACAGTTTCCAATGGAAGAGTAAAGTTACCAAGAACTCCAGACTTACAGGTGGAGTAATGCCCAGTAAAGTGGGTTTACTAGAGAGGTTTAATTTAATTAGGAAAAGTAGCATAGGGATCCAGCTAGTCCTGACGAATGCCGGGTAAAGAACCTACAACCGGCAGAAACATGTTGACCTCTATGCAGAACGGAGGGGTGGTGAGTACCTAATTTACTCACACCAACACCATCCGAAGGTATATTTGTTGTACCTTTTTTAGATCTGACTAGGGAATCGAGGAATAAAAATATTATAAAGATATCCAACAGCCAGTTTTAAATTCACTATAAGTCTGCACCTCTGTAGGATCCTGTCTTCTCCTACGATTGTCTACCCCTCCCTATTGCTCTGCCTCTAGCGTTGGTCTGCGCAGAGGCCTCAGTAGCAGCCCTATGATGAAGCATGCCACAACTTGTTGTGGGTGAGGGCAGATTTTACAAACTAGTTGAGCTCTCTCAAATAACTACATTCGGCAAACAGAAATAGGACGACTGTTACTTGCTCTACCTCTTTATGTGTGTTTTCACCGTTTTTGAGGAGGATGAGGGAGGGTATATCCTTCTCCCCCTTTCTTTCATTGTGTGTGCAGGTAACTGTTTATAACTGACAACAAAACCAGTTATATAAGGCCTGTCCACCATGAATCCATTTCCATGTATTTATTTCAGTTAATTTCCCAAAAACAGAGAGGTATCATCTGTAGCTCGGGCGGGGTAATGGTGACTCGTGGTACAGGCCCGCTTGGGGCTAAGCGTCGACATTTTGACCCGACTTGAAAGCACAGAGGGTAATTAATTCCTCAGCTGGCAGTTCTTCCTCAGGACAAGGGGGAGACACCTAGGGGGTTAAGGAAGAGGGGTGAAGGAGCATCACAAGTGCAGACAATGTAAAAGCCTGTCCAATGACGAAGGAAATTAAACAATTCACTTACAACAACCATACACCTACATTACAGGACCATACTAATTGTAATACCACATGTGTAATATACGCAACAACCTGCCCATGTGATTTTCTGTATATTGGTCAGACCATACAAAAAGTGAAGACACGCATACTGCAGCACTGCAGTCGTAAAAGCTGCAGGGTCCAGGGCGCACCCCTAGTGGAACATTTCACCACATTTTGACATACAGCAGAAAGTCTTAAATGGTGGGTCATAGAAATAGTGAAGGTCAACCCGAGGGGAGGTGATTTCACCAATACTCTCAGCACTCGTGAGTGCAGATGGATTCATATTTTTGACACTGCCCTGAAAGGCCTCAACGAATATGAGGAAATTGCCAGGCATGTGGCAGTTTTGAATAATGGCTAGAAAGTCAACCACCCCCGCCCCCCTCCTCTTTTTCTGTACTCCCTAGATTACTGTGTCAACTCTAATACATGGGTGTTACTAGCACAAATGGCTAAGCATCATGGTAGCGCCTCCTTCACCCAAGTCTTCTAGGTACTGCGCGACATACAGTGATTGTGTCTTTTTCATTTTAAACAATAAAACTTTTGGATTTCGGTTTTACTGTTAGAACAACGCAAGTGTCCTATTTTTCCCCTTGTGGGTCTTTTATCTTTTTCGAAATAATATGAAGGTGTGCTCGCTCTTCTTGTAGTTTCCTAATGGCTGAGCATGTGTTAATCTTATACATTGCAAGGCGAATTGGTTAATGATTTGTGCTTTGTCGTAATGAATTGTGTTTTATGTCATTAACCCTTGTCCAATGAAATTGTCATGTTCCGTTGTCAAAATATCTATATCAATATTGCCACTTGCTTCACTGTAATATACTTGTCACGTTTTTCTGTCAAAACAATTATATTAGTATGACCATCGTAATGAAATGTGTTTTATGTCATTAACCCTTGTCCAATGAAATTGTCATGTTCCGTTGTCAAAATATATATATCAATATTGCCAATTGTTTCACTGTAAAATACTTGTCACGTTTTCTGTCAAAATTATTATATTATTATGGCAAATGGTTAGACCATCGTAATGAATTGTGTTTTATGTCATTAACCCTTGTCCAATGAAATTGTCATGTTCCGTTGTCAAAATGTCTACATCACGATTGCCAACTGTTTCACTATAATATAATTGTCACGTTTTTCTGTCAAAATATTTATATTATTATTGAAAATGGTTTTACCATTGGTCAGTCTGTTCTTAACACCTTCCGATCTACATTGACAAGATTAGTCTTTCGTCCCTCTTGCCTGACTGTCTTTCCATCTCCAAGCGAGACGTAGCATCAGGCAGACGTTTTTGAGACCCGGCGCATTGACGGCGACGTGCACGTGCTGCAAAGTATTCTTTAGGGACATACTCATCTCCAGTCAGTCTTGCACTGACTTGCGAGGTGTTGACCTCACCCCGGGCTGCCGCAGAAATTTAGGTAAGTACAATGCGGGCCTATTTCTTTCTTGGATTGATTCCCAGGATCCTTGGGGCTTTTGACTGACTGAAGGCCATACTATTTATTGCAGATGGCGATTGATTCACCACTGACATAAACTTACCACATGATATGGACTAACTAGGATGAGTCCTTCTCTTGAATATTGAAAATACTGTTCCTAGACCGCAAAGCGAGTGCGGGTAAGCAACCTTTTCATTATACCAGTAATTAAGAGCAGGAGCCATCTTTTATGGATTGTTTCTCAATACATTTAGGGTTCCTTACTGATTTGAGTTCATTCTATTTAATTTCAGATGGCGATTGTTTCACCATTCATTTGTACATGCCAATTGACATGGACCAACTAGGATGTGATCTTGAGTTGATCTCCTGTTTTTTGGGAAATTAACTGAAATAAATACATGGAAATGAATTCATGGTGGACAGGCCTTATCTAACAGGTTTTGTTGTCAGTTATAACCAGTTACCTCCCAGAATGATTAAAACGATGTTTGTGTTTTGAATTCTTTTGACTTTGATTTCCCCAGCTTTCACTTTTACCTACCTCATGCACGAGCACCACTTTTTTGCACCCCATTCTTGGAGCAACCTCTCATTAATAATGAGTATGGTAGAGTATCTACCATTTGTTGAAATGAATCTGTGAACTATAAACAAATGTTTTTTTAAAGCTAACAGATGCCAAGTATGTTTTTATGCCTGGAGCAAATCCAAGGATTTTGTTTGGATTAAATAACCATTTGCTGACTGTATGCATGCGTAAAGTTATATTTAAATCATAATCTTTCCCAAAGTTTGCTTTGTGTGATAAAAGGACGGTCCAGGACCAACTGTTTTCTGTACCACTTGATACCCAGGCTCAAGGACATTGATTGGGTTACCCCATTATTCCATAATGGCTTCTGGTTAGACTAAGGCATACCCTGGTGTGTATGCTGACGCAGTCACTGTAGCCAACAGACTACTTAGGGATTTCACACCTAGGTTTGTGGTTCTCTTCGGACTGTCTAGTGGCAAGGAGTCTCACTTTGTCTCTTCAGTAGAACAGGAACTGTGCAAGGCGGTAGGGGCTAAGACGCACTTCCATTACATCGATCACCAAGAAACATTGGACAAAGTGGAAAGGTACAACAGACCCCTGAGAAAACAAGATAGCTCTGATTTCTGTTGAAACCTGCCATTAGTGGCCAGAGAAACTCCCCTTGTCACGTTGGTCAATCTGTACCATTGCATCTCAGACAACTAAGCTAATTCCACACGAAACAGTAATGGGCTTTCCCATGTTGCATTTGAATGATGATGTAGATCTGAAATATTACAGGCAACTGATAAACTGTCTGCATTTTCCGATCTTAAGCTCAAGCAGTCCTGCCCGCCTGTCCTACCAAAGTCTGTCACAGTTTCCAACCTCCTGAGTGGCTCTGCGTATCTGTCCTTCAGCAAAGGTCTGCACTACTACCTCAGTGAAAGGGTCGCTTTCAAGTCCTTCTCAGAATGAACACCACTGTGAAGAGCCATGGGATCCACTCTAGGCACTGCAAGAAGACTACAGACCTCTGGACTCAGAACTTGTGTTGTCTTGTTATGTGTTAGAAATGGGGTTTCTGGTTGTCAGAGTATGTACCCTGTACAAGCAGGAATCACCACTCTAGTCTGGGTCAGCTAGATACACACTAAAAGATAACCTGTGCTTACCCTCTAGTAGCTTGGCACAGCGCAGTCCGGCTTTTCTAAAAACGAAATCTGTAAAGTATATGTGCAACACACACATACACAGTAACATTGTGAAAACACCACAAAAATACTCCAAAGAGTGTTAAAATAATAGGCAATCATTTTATGAGTAAATCAAGAACTTTACGACAAAAATCCAATAAGTAGGACCGGAGTTATGAATCTTTAAAGATTAAATAAAATTATAGTACGTATGGTCATAAAGCGCCAACCGGGGACATCTGGTCAAGATAGACTAGGGTAAATCCAAAATTCAGGTCGACCGCGATGGAGGGCAGGCCAGCTACGGGACTCATGCAGGTCCTGCTTAAAAAGTACCTTGGAGGAAGCGTCTACATCGAAGACTCGATGTGAGGAGCAGTAGAGGCGATGTGTCATCGTTGATACCGTGGATGCAGGCTATGCATTGGTTCTGATCCGTGCAGTCGATGAAGGCTTCGTCGACTAACCCCTTTACGATGCAGCCGATGCATCTTTGTTGAGCCGTGCAGTCTGTCATCATCGAGCCACACAGTCCGCGGATGCGATGTCGAGCGGCAGCCGGGTCAGAATCAAAGTGTGAGGAGTCAGTTCTGATCAGCCCAAAGTCATCAATGCGTCAGTTTTGATGGATCAGCACAGCAGAAATCACCTTTCATGGGCCCAGGACTGGATTGACACCACTTGGAAGGACAGGACTAACAGGTGGCAGAGTCCAGGTGCTGTTGCAGGGTTGAAGGAAGTCTTCGATGGTCATGAGACTTCAGAACAGGGGGCAAGCCAGCAAGCCCTTGGAGCCACTCTTGGTTCAATCAAGTGAGATGGTTCCAGTCCTTGTCCTCAGCAGGGCAGAGATTAGCATGGCAGCACAGCAAAGCAAAACGCAGTTCTTCCAGAGCAGCAATCAAGCAGAGTGGCAATCCTTGTAGCACAGCAGTCTTTACTCATGGCAGAGTTCTTCACAGGTCCAGTAGCGTACTGTCTTGGTAGGGTCAGAGCCCCAGTACTTATATGTAGCTGTAGGGGTGACCCTTTGAAGTGAAAACAGGTCCTTTCTCCCAGCTCTGGCTCCAGGCTATCTGCAGGGGGGGCAACCAGCCCTTTGTGTGGGAAACACTGGCTATTCAAGTGTGTCAGCTCCCCCCTCTCTTCCTGCCCAGAAAGAGCTATCAAAATGCAGACAAATGTAGGCGAGTCCTCTGTCACACCTACCTTTCTGGTTTTTGAGGCTGTCTAGAGGTAATGCACAAAATGAAGCTGTCCCCCACCACAGACGTGTATTTGAGACAGGCGGCAGGTATACAGAGCAGTAAGAACAGATAAATGCCCACTTTCTAAAATTGGCATTTATAAAAGAGTAATGTTAAATCCAACTTTACCCTTAAAAAGGAGTTATCAATACCATGCTAAAGTTATAAAACATGATGCAGCTACTCCTTTCTGATCAGCAATTACAATTTAAAAGTGTATTAAGGAATTCCCAATGGTAACCTAAGACGGGAGAAGCACTCCAGGTAGGAGGCTGAAGGTGTGACCAGTGCGACTTCAGCATCAGCACGCCAGCACTAACTACCACACCTACCTGCAACTTGGACTCCCTGCGGGGCCGGGCAGAGCGACATGTGTGCCTCGGTTGCTCATCAGCCCTGCGCATCTTCATACACTTAAAGAGTCAATCAATCAATCAATCAGTGGTTGATAAAGCGTGCTACTCACCCGTGAGGGTCTCTGGTGCTGGGGAGGGCGGGGTGCAGCCCCTGGTCAGTCAAAGGTGTTCAGGGTCGGAGGCGTCTGATGTTAACTGGGAGCTCGTTCCAGGTCTTGGCTGCGATGTAGGAGAAGGCTCTTCCGCCTGCACTGATTCTGCGGATGTGGGGGGGCCTCTGCCAGGGCGAGGTCGGCAGAGCAGAGGTTCCTTTTGGGTACGTGGAACGAGACTCTCTCGTTGAGGTATTTGGGTCCGATGTTGTGCAGGGATTTGTAGGCGTGGGTGAGAAGTTTGAAGGTTACTCTCTTCTCGACGGGGAGCCAGGGGAGGTCTCGTAGCTGTTGGGTCATGTGTTCGTGCCATGGGGTCCCTAGGACGAGTCTGGCTGCGGCGTTCTGGATGGTTTGGAGTTTGTGTAGCAGAGTTCTGTTGATTCCGGCGTAGAGAGCGTTACCGTAGTCCACTCTGCTGGTTATGAGTGCGTGGGTGACGGTCTTTCTGCTTTCGGGGGGTATCCATTTGAAGGTCTTTCAGAGGATGCAGAGGCAGTTGAAACTGGTGGAGGCGACGGCGTTGATCTGGTGGGTCACGGTGATGGCGGAGTAAGGATGATGCAGAGGTTCCGTGTGTGGTCTGTGGGTGGACTCCCGAGGGCGGAAGGCCACCAGGTGTTGTTCCAGGCAGAGTTTGAGGGTCCTAGGATGAGGACCTCGGTCTTCTCCGAGTTGAGCTTCAGGTAGCAATCTTTCATCCAGACCGCAACGTTCTTCATTTCTTCCTGGAAGCAGAGTCTTGTGTCTTGGGGGTTCTTCGTGAGGGAGAGGATGAGCTGGGTGTCGTCGGCATATGACACTATGCTGAGCCCATGCTGTCCGACGATGGCGGCGAGGGGGGCCATGTATATGTTGAAGAGCGTGGAGCTGAGCGATGATCCTTTGGGTACTCCGCAGTTGAACTCTGTGGGTTCGGAGAGGAAGGGAGGGAGTCTGATCCTCTGAGTTCTGCTGGAGAGAAAGGATCGGATCCAGGTGAGGTTGGTTCCTCGTATCCCTGTGTCGTGAAGTCTGGCTGCGAGAATGCGATGTGAGACGGTGTTGAAGGCTGCGGAGAAGTCTAGTAGGATGAGGGCCGCAGTGTGTCCCTGGTTGAGTAGAATGCGAATGTCATCGGTGGCAGAGAGGAGGGCGGTCTCGGTGCTATGGTTGCTGCGGAATACGGACAGGGAGGAGTCTAGGATGGAGTTCTCTTCGATGAAGGCGGTCAGCTGGGCTTTACGAGTCTCTCAGTGACTTTGGCAGCGAAGGGGAGGAGAGAGATGGGCCGGTAGTTTTTCAGGTCCGTGGGGTCAGCCGTGGGCTTCTTGAGAAGGGGCTTGACTTCCGCCCACTTCCAGTCATCTGGGAAAATGCCGGATTTGAAGGGGGCGTCGATGGTCCGACGTAGTTTGGGTGCGATGGCGGCGGTGGCCCTGTGGTAGATGTGAGGTGGACAGGGGTGCCAGCGGTTCCGTGGCTCGGGCTGTGTCCGGGCGAAACCCAGGCAAAGGGCAGGCCCGTCGGAGCCCGGGGAGCTGGGCCACACTCTAACATGGACTTCTTCTTGAATCCTTATTTCGTTTTTACAAAGGTCCTGCTGTCATCATGGGGAAATGAAAGTCGAAACCTTGTGATCAAGGCCCAGAAGTTGTTAATACACTAGACTTCTTCCTTTTGAATGCGGCGGACGTTTTATTCAAGGAAATCGAAATGGCGGAAAGAAGACTGTCCGGAGGAGAGGTGAGCCCAAAGAACTCTCAATTACTTTCAGTAACAGATGTCACTTTGGGTACAGGAGTTGCTAACCCCCAGTCTCAAATCAGTGACATTGCACTGGATTCCCAACCTCTAGCAAGGGGCAGTGGAACTCAGGACTCACCAGATGAGTCGCCAGTGAAAAAGAAGAGGGGTGGTAGGTCCCGTAGACTCACCAAATCGAACAATGGTGTCGTGACAGAACCTTCAATGTTTTTGTCGGACGTAGGGTCTGAGACTGTTATAACTTCTATTGTTCTGGAACAAACTATCACCCAGCTTTTACAACCCCTAATGGAATGATGGAATTGCATTGAACTTAGTTTAGCTCTACTTAATAGGCAGGGCCCTCTAAGTCACCAGAGCCCTCGTCGGTTTTGCTGGGTAATAAACCTTAAGATCTTGCCGCTACCACTTTCTAGCCTGTTGTAAGGTTGGAGCGCTTTACTGCACAACATCATAATCAGGAGGCCAGGGTTGCATAATCGTGGTCACGGCCGCCGCTGCCTCCAATTGATAATACCACTTATTTGGAAGCCCAAGATATAGTATATTCACCTGTAGGGCAGGGGGGTACCAATACTAAACATTAGAGTATCCAATGCACTAATCCTGAACCACAGCCTCAACAGTCCATTCATGTACCAATGTCACAGCCACATCTAGTTCTAGGCAAGATCCACTTAGTGAGGGTTGAAAAGGTTATTTATTTGCAAATGGTCCTTAAGCCTTCCACCAGCGGCCAGCCCATATGTGATTATTCTGGAAAATACCCTGCAATTGGAATATGCCCAGTCAGAATCCACACACCAATTGTTGAATAAATCGCCACACTGGCTGTTGAAGTATGTTGATGTCTATGAATGTCCCAACCTAGCAAGCTGTATTATTATGGCCAGAAGAGTTCACTGGGTGGGCAACTCTCCTATATCAATCGGGGGGGTTGCATTGGGTTAAATTTTAACAATCCACGCCTCGCAAACTACTTATTGGGTATACTTCCCAATGGTTCTATGCCATCATCTTAAATTTACACTTTACGGTTGGGATACTTTTATAGACAATAAACAAATGAGGGAATTTACCCCAAACAAAACTTGAAATAAGTGCTGAGACACGTAAAAGAGAGAGAAAGGAGGGAAATCAATCCTTTCTTAAAAATACCCCTCACTCACCAACCTATTTGGTGACATGCTTCATCATTGGGGCCCCATCGGAGCAGCAGAATGCCACTCGGGTGTGCTTTAACTCCCGATTACAGCGGAGCAGGTTTTTAGATGACAGTAGTGCAAGTGACTAGGATGTGAAATAGTGAATTACAATCGTCTTTATTGTTCTCCAAATTTTAATACGGAACAATAAGGCGAGGTTAAAAACAAAGTGTGATACCTGTGCAGGTTAAATTGGCCTGAGGTATCTGAGTATTTTGTGATAATAAAAAGACACGGTCTACATGTTTCAGCCTGTTGATGACATTGCTAGGCTTTCTTTAGGACCTAAACAATGACGGAGGGGTATGCACATGCCAAGGTGCACCCGTCTCCGAGTCAAATGTGAACCATGCCGTATACTTACGGTATGATTGCCTTTCAGCCTTTTGTGAAAGGTAAAGAGAACCTGGCAGGAAAAGATAGAAAATCATCTATACAATATGAAGAAATACATAACCAGGTCATACCACTTATACGTATCTCAATTCCCAGATCTGCAAAAAGGTATGCATCAAAACCGTACATCCATTCCATGCCGGTCGAGCACATCGTGCGTTGTGAATTTCTCCTACCTAAAACCCGTGATCATTAATAGACAGAGTGCAATTTCACCCCCATTCCAAAGTTCGTACCCACACTGTGCATTGTCATAAGTGGGTGACATTAAATTCAGTGCTATATTAGCGGAATGAAAACTGGAGCTTGCAAAACACCCTCACATGCACATTGTTGAGCTAGTGCCCGTGTGTAATAAATAACAAACATGGAGGAAAAATGTAGGTTTAGCTTACTTGTGACTAAATTATGTCTTGCGGCAAGGTAACTGTGGGAAGGCGTCGGTTATAGTCAAACACTGTTAGAAATAAACACATACATTGCCCGTTACGACGCATACCTTGTTGAAGTATGTTCACCAAAGTGGAGCCCACCCGCGTTGTAAGTGATACTCACGTCGTCAAACCGTACTGCCCGCCTTCCTACCTAGGGAAACGCCACACGGAGACCAGAGGATCACTCTAAACGGGTCCCGGCGGCTTTTAACTAGCTTGGGAAGGACTTGGCACTTCCTGAAACGTGACGTGTGACGGGGTCACGAGTTGACGTCAGGGGGCGTGGTCCCGTCATCTCTTCGTGCAGTTGTTAACGGAGAGTGTCATTACAAAGGTGACTCAAGTGTAAAAAAACACTCCCACGGTTCCAATAGATATGGAAAAATTACTACTAGTGTGTGTGCAAGACGGCAGTCTCCCTTTAAAATTATTTGACATATGGGTCAAACTAATGACATATTAAGATCACAAATGTGATCTGAAAATTAAAGAGAGATGCAGAAAAGCACTTACTAATGCGAGAGGCTTGGCACTTCCTAACAAGTCACATATGACAGTCACATGTTGACACTTGGGGGCGTGGTCAGAGATTACCTTCGTGCAATTGTCAACGAAGAGTTTATTAGAAACTAAATAAAATGTGAAGAAACATTCCCAGATTTTAGATGGTTATGGGAAACTGTTCAATAAACCAATTCGAGTCAGAAATAATGGCATATTAAAATGCCAAGCGGCATCAGAACATATGGGAAAATTTAATAAAACATTTTCTTATGCGCGGGTCGTGTCAATCTCCTGATTTTTTTTGGAAAATTCTTTTTATTGGCATTTAGTTATATAGACGTACATTTATCATGTTTCACATCAATGTCTGCAACATATACGCAGTGGGGTAGACCATCAGTGATTGCAGGATTACATTTACATCGTGGTTGGCGTGAATGCGGTTTGCGGTGTAGCAGGTCTGTGCCAGTAAAAGAAAAACTAGGGGGGAGAACTGAACTGGGGGGGTGCCATGGGGTGCTTAGCGTTGGGGTGAGGCGTATACTATGAGACCGCCATTGCCTACTCCATCATGCAGCTACCATTCGCCTAGGAGGGAGTGTGTATGCGGGCTGCTATGGGTTGCTGTGGAGCGTCCCCACAGGGGGGGGGCCAGACCCAATGCATCCAAGGGGACCGCGGAGGGTTGTCTCCTATCTCGGGAGCCTGTGCGGTGTGAGGTTGTGTGGCGCTTGGGGCGTGTAAGGCAGCCACTGGGGTCTCTGGAGTCTGGGACTGCCTAAATTGGTGCAGCAGGAGCGCCCATTCTAGGGAGATTGGGACCTTACGCATACCTTTGGCTTCCTCCTCCCTGATTGTGTCCTCCTCGGCCGCCGCCCATTTGAGAACCGCCCCCACCCATGCCCCGATCGGAGGACCTGATGGGGCCCGCCAGTGCATGGCTATACAGCGTTTGGCCAGTAGGTGGGCTAGGAAAACAAAGCGCATTGGTATTTTGTGTCGTTTCCTCCCTCCCAGAATACCGAGCGCACAGCCCTCCCAAGTAGTCAGGTGGGACAGTCCGGTGAGATCCCTGAGCGTCGTGTGGATAAATGACCAGTAGGTCTGAATGCCCGGGCAGGTCCAGAACATTTGGGAAAAGTCTGCGTCTCCTGCCTGACAGCGAGGGCAAAGGAAGGTCGTGTCGGGGAAAAAACGTTGGAGGCGCGCAGGCGTTAGGTATGCCCTATGTAGGATGTGAAATTGTATGTTTTTGAACCGAGCGTTCCTGGAAACTTTTTTGGGGAACTCTATCGCTCTGTCCCACTCGGTATCATGAAACGATCGCCCCGCTTCCTCCTCCCAGAGGACCCGGAGAGATCCCAGCAGTGGGGGTGCCAGTTCCCTGATTGATTTGTATAGCCATGTGGTGAGATGGCGACCCGATCCCATTCGCAAGATTGAGTGTAGAACAGGGTGGGTGGGAGGTTCCCCTAGTGCGAGATCGGAGTATGGTCGGTAGCAGCCAAGGAGTTGTCGGTGAATCAGAAACTGCCCAGGGGGTAGGTCATATGCGCACATGAGCTGTCGGTATGGCCGGAGCTGTCCCCCGTCAAACAGTGCCTCCGCCTCGGTAATGGCTCTAGACGTCCACTCCCGAAGCGTGGCAGGAGTAAAGAACCCCCTATGTCTGGGCCAGCCGACTAGTGGCAGTAATGGTGTGTATGGGGGGCGATCTGTCGCTATGCGGTGTATACGCTGAATGCACTTCCGGGCTATATCTACTTGTAGGGGGTAGGTACGCGCAGGGCGGAATCCTGGCAGAAGTAGACGACACAGCTCTGGCATGGGTATACGCCCCGTGTTTGTATGTGTTTCGAGTGTATATCTGTCTGCCGTCCAATATGAGAGCCATTGGAGCTGCGACGCTAGAAAGTAGGCTTCAAACGACGGCGCACCAAGCCCCCCTTGTGTCGTGGGCAACTTCAGTTTTGCTAGCGCGATCCTATGCCGCCCTTTACCCCATATTAAAGAGCTGAGGAGTGTATCCAAGTCCCTGAAGAAGGAGCGAGGTGGGATGACTGGGAGGTTAGTGAAATAATATAATAGCCGTGGGACCAGAATCATCTTTGCCAAGGCTACCCGGCCTATTGGGGCCAGCGGAAGGGTCCGCCAGAATCCAATGGAGGACCGTATCCCCGCGAGCGCCCTGCAGTGATTACCTTCGTATAGGTCAGCTGGGGAGTGATATAGACGAATCCCGAGGTATCGGGGGCCCTCTGCTGCCCACTGTAGTTTCCGGTTCCCGATCCAGACATCCTGAGAGGGAGCATCCGGATGGAGGGGGTATACCATCGACTTGTCCCAATTCACTTGCAGGCCCGAGGCCTCCGTGAACTCCGTCAGAGCGTTCTCGAGTGTAGTGAGATCCGCCGTCACATCTCGCAGGTATATGAGGAGGTCGTCCGCATAAAGGGATACACAGTGTGTCACGTCCGCCAGTGGAATACCCCAAGCTTGCCCGTCCCGGCGCAGCCGGATAGCCAAGGGCTCTACCGCGAGCGCAAATAGTAAGGGTGAGAGGGGGCACCCCTGTCGTGTGCCCCTGTGTATAGCAAATTCCGGGGAGATGTAGCGACCGAGACGGACTCGAGAGGTGAGATCGGTGTAGAGGAGACGAGTGTAGGCGAAGAGCGTGGGACCCAGTCCCGCCCGTCTGAGGACGGCGAAGAGGAACTGCCATGTTAGGGTGTCAAACGCCTTCTCAAGGTCCAGAATTAGGCACGCCGCCCGCGGGTAGTGATCGCCCAGTTGGTCCTGGATATGAAAAAGGCGCCGGATATTGTGAGAGGTGTTCCTTCCCGGGACAAAACCACATTGATCAGGGTGGACCAGCGGACGTATGACTTGCGAGTACCTGTCTGCTAAAAGTTTCCCCAAAATTTTACAGTCCGCCGTAAGTAGTGTGATGGGGCGATAGGAGGCTAGGAGTTGGGGATCTCGGTCGGGTTTCGGGAATGTCACGATCACCGACGCTCTCATGGATCGGGGCAGTCTACCGAGTTTGAGTGCCGAGTCCAGTACTGCGGATAAGCGGGGAGTCAGCAAAGGGGCAAAGGCGGCATAGTATTCAAGGGGGAACCCGTCCAGGCCTGGGGCCTTACCACGGGCCAAAGCACGTATCGCGCTTGTAATCTCAGTGGTTTGTATTGTGGCATCCAACCCCTTCCGGTCTGTAGCCGAAATCTGGGGGAGGGATAGAGGGTCGAGGAAGTGGTCGATGGCCCCTGGATCGAGAGATGAGGGGGCAGTATAAACCGCCGAATAATGGTGATAAAAGGCCTGGAGGATCTCATCCTGGGATTGTACCAAGGTGCCTTGGGAGTTTATGATAGCAGTGATGGGCCGGACCTCAGTATCTTGCTTGGCGAGCCATGCCAGGAGCGTGCCCGTTTTATCACGGTCTCTGTGCATTCGGGTTGCATAAGACCGAAAGTTGTGGCGTCGAAGAGCCACGCAGGCCTCTTGATATGCCGATTTGGCTTGGGCAACTTGGGCCGCCGTTACCGCCGACTGATCTGCCGCTTTCGTGGCCGTGGCCAGTCGTTGTCCCGCCTTCTCTAAGGCTTGCTCCAAGGTACGTCTTATCCCTACTCTCTGCCGGATACACTCCCCACGAGCCACCACCTTGAAGCTATCCCACTCGACCAGGGTCGATGATGCAGTCCCTGTGTTATGCGTAAAGTATTCCGTAATGCTGCTTTGGTGTTCGTGCGTGAAAACCTGGTCTGTGAGGCATTCCCGTGCTAATCGCCATGTGGGGACCGGGGGTCGCGGAGGTCTCCATTGGAGACTGAGCAGATGCGCATCGTGATCCGAGACGACTCTGCCCAAGTAATCCGAGTGGCATATTTGCGGGAGGAGCGTTGCAGTGCAGAGGAAGCGGTCGAGTCGAACTCTCAAGTCGTGCGGGATGGAGTGAAAAGAGTAAATACGGGCCTGAGGATGGTGTAATCTCCATGCGTCTGTGAGCGACCAATGTGCGACCCAGGCTTTAAAGTGCTTGATGTGTCTGAAGGCGGAGGAGTGCGGGAGCGGGGGATGCGACCGATCTAGCAGTGGATCTAGGATACAGTTATAGTCCCCGCCTAATATCCAGGGCACATGCGTGAATTGGGCTAGAGCGTTCGTGAGTCGGTCCCAGAATTTATCCTGATCAACATTCGGGGCATATATACTTCCCAAGAGGACCGCCCTCCCGTCCAAGAGTCCCTCCAGTAGAGCGAATCTGCCGTCTTCGTCCACCACCCGACTAAGTTCCCGGAAAGGGGTACCCGGGCGGATCCATATCAGTGCCCCCTGGGCAAACGAGGAGTATGTCGTGGCGCAGAGGAGTCCGCGCCACTTTGCTCGCAGCTTGCCCACTTCGGCTGAATTAAGGTGGGTTTCCTGTAGGCAAAGAATAGACGCTTTCTGTCGTTTCGCATAAGCATATATCGCATAGCGCTTACGTGGGGTGTGTAGGCCGCGGGGATTGAGCGTAAGTATGTGGATGTTTGTGTTATTCGTCACCTGTGCCATGAGTAGTATGGTCTGTGGGAGGGTCGGGACAGGTGTCCACTAAGCAGGGTTTCGAGTAATCTCCTAGGGATGCGCCGCTTCCGAGAGGAGCAATCAGGCAGTGGGAGTGTCCAAGCGGTCAGTCGGTGGCATAAGGCCCCATGGCTGGGTGGGACATGTTTGAACCGGGGTAACAACAACGCAGGGGGATGAGGGAAACTGTCCCAATACATAGGACTCATCGTTTAGAAAACGGTGTGTCCAAACTTCCTCCCGTAACACAAGGGGGGAGAACTGCTCTATGTGATAGGGGGTGACGGCGTGCAAGTGCGAGGTCACGCGGTTAGTGGGCATGTAGATAAGGCAATGCGCGTCGTATGCAAGGTGTCGGCTCCTACTTGTGAGACAACGTGCATGAGGTGAACGTCACATAAAAGGATATTGTGCAACAGTCTATATGTCCAAGTCACTTCAGGGTGAGGCACGAGAGATCAGACCATCCAGCAGCCCATCCGCGGTTTGCGGGGTGGCGTGGGGGAGTGCCGCCAGGTCAACTCCAGAGATGGTGCCATCGCTGTCGTTGTCGCCATCTGATGAGAACAGATGTGGGGGTCGGTCCATGGACTCCGAGGGTCGCGGAGAGCGTAGATCGGTTGCTGCCTGTAGAGCCTCACGTCTCTCTCGCATTATTTGTTCAAGGTCGGGCGAGTCATGAGCACCACCTGTCTGTCTGGGTTCGGTATGACGGATCTTCTTGGGGCGCTTCCGAGTGCGGGCAGTGTTGAAAGGCGAGCCCCTTTGAGGATGAGGATTGGAGGTTCGCGGGCAGTGCTGGTCTGCCCAATCTTGTGCGGCCTCCGCGGATGTGAAGAAGAGGGAAGCCCCGTTGTGGAGGATCTTTAGACGGGCTGGGTATAGCAGAGCATATTGAATCAGATTGTCTCGTAGTCTCCGCTTTACATCCAGAAAGGAGGATCTCTGCTGTTGCACTGCTCGGGCATAGTCCGGGAATATCATTATTTGGTTGTTTTCCACCCGTAGTGGTGCTGCCACCCTCGCCGCCCGAAGCACCGCGTCCCGATCCCGGAAGTGCAAGAACTTAGCCAGGAGCGGCCGGGGCGGCGCACCAGGTGGGGGTCTCCGGGCCGGTACTCTGTGAGCCCGCTCTATAGAGAAAAAGGCTGTGCGATCTGTGGACGGAGTGAAAGACTTCAGCCAAGTGTCCATATAGTCTATAGGATTTCCGTTCTCGATGCCCTCCGGTAGTCCCAGCACTCGGATGTTGCAGCGTCTTGAGCGCCCTTCCAAATCGTTTGCGCGTTCCTCCACTGCAGTCAGACGGTTGAGGACTCCCTGGAGTGTAACCTGGTGGTCCTTCAGCATTGCTTGTATGTCCTCCAAAGTCCGCTCTTCCGTGCGCACCCGATCCGCTAGTTTTCGGTGGTCATCCCGGAGAAGGTTGACATCTGTCGCCAGGGTCCCGAGGCGCTCTTCCATAGATAGACGGGACATCTCGATGGCGGCCAGGACCTTATCCAGCTTATCCGATATTGACGGGTCTGTGGGGGGTACCGTGCCGGGGGTCCAGGTCGAGGCCTTCGGCATGTTCTCCGGGGCCGTCTCCGGGACCGTGTGGTGCTGCGCAGGTCGTGATTTCCCCATCTTGACGTCACGAACGGTGAGCGGGTCGGTGCCGTCGGTCAGGTCTCGGAAGCCCACAGTGACGCCAGGGGTCCGCAAGGGGCGCGACGGTAGAGGGCAACAAGAGAGCAGTGTCGGGGGGGCGATGGCCCGGTACAATAAGCTGGGCCTCCCTCCACAGGCAGGGCACCTCCAGCCGCAGAGCCCCCAATCCGAGCCCCCGTCTGCCTCCGGCGCCGCGGGTGGGAACTCACATGCAGCGCCCGCGAAATCCGGGGGCCGCAAGCCACCGAGTGCGACCGCGGTCCCCCCGTGGTGGTTCGGGTCCGGTCTCCCCCAGGGCCCCCCGGCAAAGGCAAGACCTCCACCGCTCCTCGGGGTGTAGACGACTAGGCTTGGTCGTGCGTGGTGGGGAAGCGCTGATGTGCGTCACGTCTCTCCATAAGCCGCTGTGTGTCCCCCGCGTCTGATATACGGGGTGTCCCCCTCAGAGTGAGGGGTGTGTGAGCGCCTCGCGCCGATGTGATCTTTCACTCTGGTAGTCCTCAATCACTACGGCCCCCCGCGGGCACCATGAAGCCCCTTGGCAGTTCCCTGCAGATGGTCCGCGGGCGGGACAGGTCGAAGCACTTCCAAGGAGGTCGTCTCTGTCGCTGCCCTAGGCATAGAGGCCTCGCCGGTGGTGTGGGGAAGGGCACAGTGTCCGCTTGGCGGCCATCTTAAAGTCAGGAAGGCCACACGTGGGAAGACCAGAGCACCCCCAGGTCGCGTTGTGCTCGCCGGATTCCAGCGCCGCCGCACGGCCCCCCCCAGGAGCGGGTGTACCTGGGGCCGTCACCGGTGGTGTCCAAATCTTCCTCCGGCGCGAGGCAGGCTCTTAGTGCTGGAAATGGCGGGTCCGCGGCGGCGAAGTCCCCCCTCCACCTGTGGCGGCCCGCTTTGGCGGCCTCCGGTCCACTCACGGCCCCTCCCGGGTAGGTAGCGATGGAGGGATAGCGCGGAGCTCCGCTATCCCCAGCGTCTCCCCCTGCGTCTTCCCCGTCTCATTCACGGGAGTCTCGGCGCCATTTTGGGTCCCGGGCTACGGCGGTGGCCAGTCCCTCCGGAGAGTTCTCTATTCCTGAGGCTCAGGTCATCAGCAAGCCTCCCGCCGCATCTCGTCACCGTCCGGGCACTGTCCGGTGTGTTTTGAGCTGCCGGACACCTGCTACGACGCTCCGTAGCACTGCAGAGAGGCGCCCGATCGCGGAGCCTCAGCGATGCACAGCCGCCATCGTGGCTTGCTTAGCCACGCCCCCGTGTCAATCTCCTGATGAACATCTAAAAGGTGGTTCTGTCCATGGAAAACTGTTCTCAGAACCCCAAGAATAAGGCTATAAAGTCAAAACTCGAGGTGTTGGGTGAACAATATAGTTTTCAGTTTTTGAACATATTAATTCTTCTGTCATGTAAATTCATATGGAACCATAAGTAACTGACTTCCCTCTTCAGGAAAAATGTGTAACCAACCTTGTGGAGGTTCTATGTCCCTGAAAAAGTGATCTACTTATGTTTCAATGAATTCCAGGGTATATTGTCATTTAAACCCTCCTTATGAGTGGACAATCTATATATCCAGCGCTGCTCTTTTTCCAGCAGATGCTGTTGGATCTGTTCTCTGGTTTTGAGTAGTTCAATGACTGTCCACCTCATGTCGTTGGTGGTATGGTTAGCCTGGAGAAATTTTCCGTGAGTTTGGTCGTGATTTTCTTGCATCTAATAGTGCTTCGATGTTCACATATCCTCTGCTTGATTATTCTCCCTGTCATGCCTACATATCGTCGTAGGCCGCACAGGCATGTTATAAGATATACAACATTCATGCTATTGCAATTTGTGAATGCCCTCTGGGTCCAGATTCTACCAGGTTCAGTTTCTTGGTTGCAGTTGTTAAATGGCATACACTGCCATTCCCGCAGGGGTAGTGGCCTGTGATGTTAGGTAGGCCCCATGCGTTTAGTACAGTAGTTGTGTTTTCTTGTTCCCCTTTTCTCTGGCGAGTGGCCACAAATCTTTTAGACTTCTCGCTTTTTTGAATGAAAATAAAGGTTTTTCCCAACACAGATTGCCTGTCTGGAGGATTCTCCAATGTTCATTGATGGATTTTGTCACCTGGTTCGAGACAGTACTGTATGTACTGACACATGTTAACGGTATGTCATTTGTTGTTATTGGTCTGTCCTCCAAGAGGGCTTCTCGGGGTTGGTTCCTAGCATGTTTCTGACAGGTATTCAATATTTTGTCCGGGTATCCCCTGTCAGATAACTTTCTTGAAAGATCTGCTGCTTAGACTCTGTAGTAAGAGGTCTTGCTGCAATTGCGTCTTAGCATGAGGTACTGCCCATATGGAAAGTTCTCCCTCAAGGCCATAGGATGAAAGCTTTCAAACCTAAGGAGATTTTGGTAGGTATTTGTTTCCAACCTGCCCTTCTCCTTTGCTTCCAGTGCATCCAGGGAAGAGGAGGTGAGTTTCTCCTCGGGGAGGGTGGGGGCTAGTTTTTAAAACGCATCGGAGGAAAGAAAGGGTTTTCCTTCCACCGATGTCTTTTCAAAAAGCATTCCTGCTGCACGATCGTGCCTGGGGCGCGATCGTGCAGCAGGAATGCCTTTTTTTTTTTTAAAGGGATATTTTGTTTTGGGGAGCAGCCCCTTGGGTAAGGGTCGCTCCCCTTGGGGGAGCAATGTTTATACTTGGTCCTGCCCCCCTCAGGGGGGGGGCAGATTGGCCCAAAAACTAATTTATATGTATAGGTGCCCACTGGGCCACAAGGGATTATTATTTTTTTTTTAAATACCCATTTTGTTTCAGGGAGCGGCCCCTTTGGCAAGGGTCCCTCCCCTATTTGGGGACAATATGTTTTGGCTGTGATCGCGCCATTATTTTTAAATTAAAGTGGCCCACTAGACCACAGGCGATGACAGGCCAACAGGAGAATCAGGAACAGGCGAAGGAGATACAATGTCCTTACGACGTCGAGAGGGCGAGGTCGATCTCGGATCCGCATCCCTGTCCGAGCGATGTCGAGATCCATGTCTCTTCTTTTTCTTATGCTTCTTGGACTTAGAAGCATGTCCCGAAGTCGACTTCGACGCCGACCTGGATCTTCTCCGACCTCTTTTCTCCTTTTTCATCCTTGCGATGAATAACTTGGCTTCCCTCTCCTTCAGAGCTTTTGAGCTCATCTTGCGACAGCAAGAACATCCTTCAACATCGTGGTCCGATGAAAGGCACCATACGCAGTCTTCATGCGGATCCGTTATTGACATGTGCTTACTGCACTCCCGGCAAGGCTTAAACCCGGACTTCTTCGTCGACATCTTCAGCTGCAGACAAGAAGAGAGAGATACCAGCAGAAAACAAAGTATCAAACACAGCTACAGAGAGAGTCCCGAAAACCGTTAGCGTCGACGGCGCAGAAAAAAGGGAACTGACATCATCACGCCGACGAGGTCTTCTTATGGATCCGGTGACGTCAGCGGAGTTGCGAGCGGAGCCGTGTCTCTGTGACGTCGTCTTCGACCTCATCGACGTGGACTGCTACAAAAGTTTCCGAATGTTGCTGGCGCAGGGGATATTCACAAGGTGAGGAATCCACTGGCAGATCTATCCATCAGAATGACCCCTTAGGGGGCAGATCGCGCCATTATTTTTAAATTAAAGTGGCCCACTAGACCACCAGGGATCATTTTGTGGGGAGTGGCCCCTTGTGCAAGGGTTGCTCCCCTTTTACGGGGGTGAATATTTTATTTATACTGTTAGGCTCACCCACCCCTTAGCTTGGCTGGTGGATTGTGTGTGGACTGGTGCATTATTTGCATATGTGATTGTAATGTTTTTTTTTCTCCTTTTTATTCTAGTGAATAGATTATGATTCCTGTTTGCGGTTTTGGCAGTGGTTGTTCTGCAGTTTTGCGTATTTGCATTTTTTTGGTAAGAAAAACATTTTTGTTGTTTTTACTCCAAATGAATATTATTGTCATGCATGGAAGAAATTTTTGTAAATGGTGTCATAATAGCAGCATATTTAGTTAGTGTTTTGTGCAGGAAATTCTTTGCGATGTATTTTGCGTTGTCTTATGTGTAATTTTCTTTTTTTTTAGTGGGATACTGTTGGTCCTTACTGTGTCTGTGCAGAGTAGGGTTTGTTGTTGTTGACTTGTTTGACAAGTTACCTTTATTAGTAAGCATTGTGGCTAGCCGTAGAATTACTGCTCAGCGGGTGTTTGCTATGCTTCTTGAATCTTCCTCTGAGCAGGATTATGAGACTGACAGTGCGTCTGAGGGAGAGGAGGAGGAGAAGATTCAGGCAGTGAGTTTTCTCTCCACATGGAATCATCGGATGATGAAGCTACTCTCAGTGCGGATGAAGCTACTCTCAGTGTGGATGAAGTGCCTGTTTTAGAGGAGGATACTGATGTGCCGATGGTGCAAGAGGCATCTGGATTGCAGCCTGAGGCTGCTAGGCTTCCTACCGGAAGTGCTGGACTCTAGGTTGATCCAAACATGGTGCAGCCAGGGCTGCCTGCCTTTAGTGGTGATGCAGGGGGTAGAGTGGATTGTGAAATTTATTTGCCTATACAGTTTTTTCAGTTGTTCACGGATGATGTATTTTTGGGTGAGATTGTTGAGCTGACTAATTTGTATGCTGAACAGTTTTCAGGGAAAACAGTGCCAGACTTGGTATTCTACCTTTACTACGCAGTCATTACTTCGTATTACCATTACTACGCATATTTTAGTTCTTAGCATGCATTTACTACGCATAATGAAGTTACTGTGCAAATTAAAGATTTGGGGTGTAGGGGGTATTTTTAGGGTTCAGGGTGCATTTAAGGTTTTGGGGTGCTGGGGTTTTTTTGGGGTTCAGGGTGCGTTTAGGTTTTGGGGTACTGGGTTATTTTTAGGGGTCAGGGTGGGTAATGGTTTTGGGGTGCATGGGGAATTTTGAGGGTTCAGGGTGCGTGTAAGGTTTTGGAGTGCTGGGGTATTTTTGGGGTTCAGGGTGCATTTAGGTGTCAGGGTGGGTTAGGGTTTGGGGTGCATGGGGTATTTTTAGGGTTCAGGGTGCGTTTAAGGTTTTGGGCTGCTGGGGTAATTTTAGGGTTCAGGGTGCTTTTAGATTTCGGGGTACAGGGGTATTTTTAGGGGTCAGGGTGGGTTAGGGTTTTGGGGTGTAAAAGTATTTTTAGGATTCAGGGTGCATTTAAGGTTTTGGGGTGCTGGGGTATTTTTGGGGTTCAGGGTGCATTTAGGTTTTGGGGTGCTGGGGTAAGTTTAGGGGCAGGGTTGGTTAGGGTTTTGGGGTGGAGGAATTTTAGGGTTCAGGGTGCGTTTAGATTTTGGGGTACAGGGGTATTTTTAGGGGTCAGGGTGGGTTAGGGTTTTGGGGTGTAGAAGTATTTTTAGGGTTCAGGGTGCATTTACGGTTTTGGGGTATTTTTGGGATTCGGGGTGCATTTAGGTTTTGGGGTGCTGGGGTAATTTTAGGGGTCAGGGTTGGTTAGGGTTTTGGGGTGTAGGGGTAATTTTAGGGTTCAGTGTGCATTTAAGGTTTTGGGGTGCTGGGGTATTTTTGGGGATCAGGGTGGGTTTAGGTTTTGGGGAGCTGGGGAAATTTTAGGTGTCCGGTTGGGTTAGGGTTTTGGGGTGTAGAGGTAATTTTAGGGTTCAGTGTGCATTTAAGGTTTTGGGGTGCTGGGGTATTTTTGGGGTTCAGGGTGCGCTTAGGTTTTGGGTGCTGGGGTAATTTTAGGTGTCAAGGTGGGTTATGGTTTTGGGGTGCTGGAGTATTTTTAGGGTTCGGGGTGCGTTTAGGTTTTGCGGTCAGGCTGCTGAAGTGCGCAAAACTGTGTGCATGGTAGACTACAATAAGCACATGAGTGGTGTCAATAGAGTAGATCACAGGTTGGAACCTTACACTGCTATTCGTAAGGCTTACATTTGGTATAAGAAATTGTCCAACCATCTCTTCAATTTAGCAACTTTCAATGCTTTTGTTGTGTACAAGGAGTGTTCTCCTGCGTCAAAGATGACTTTTGTTCTGTTTCAGGAGTGTGCGATAGGCAGCCTTGATGTTGTGGAACAGGCAAGTGTTTCTAGAGTTGGAGTGCTTGAGGATGTGGCTACATTGAAAGATCGCCACTTTCCTGATTTAATTCCTCCCACGTCCAAAAAAAACAATCCCTGTAAGAGATGTAGAGTCTGCTTGCGAAGAGGTGTGCGGAAGGAGAGTCGTATGCACTGTGCCGATTGTCCTTCTAATGCTGGGCTGTGTGTGCCCTCATGTTTCAGATTGTATCACACTCAAAAGAGTTTTTGGGAGCAACCGTGAGTCTAATAGTGTACTGCCTGGTCTGTATGGTTTTATATAGTTGTTCAGTTTCTTGTTTGGCAATAGAATGATGTATTTAGTTACTGCTGTTGTTTTTAAAGTTATAGTTTTGTATCTAGTTGCAATTGGTTTGTGTTTTCTTTCTTGTTTAAAGAAAAATTTATGATGGTGTGTGTGGACTGGCACTTGGCTGGCGGTGTGCATGGACTGGCGCTTGGCGGGCGGTGAGTGGACTGGCGCTTGGCTGGCGGTGTGCATGGATTGGCGCTTGGCTGGCAGTGTGCGTGGACTGAGGTGGTGTGCGTGGATTGGCACTTGGATCGCGGTGTGCGTGGATTGGTGCTTGGCTGGCAGTGTGCATGGACTGGTGCTTGGCTGGCGGTGAGTGGACTGGCGCTTGGCTGGTGGCGTGCCTGGATTGGCACTTGGCTGGCGGTGTGCATGGACTGGAACTTGGCTGGCGGTGTGCGTGGACTGGAGCTTGGCTGGCGGTGTGCGTGGACTGGCGGTGTGCGTGGACAGGTGCTTGGCTGGCGGTGTGCGTGGACAGGCTCTTGGCTGGCGGTGTGTGAGTAGTGACTTGCTGCTGGTCACTACACACACTGCTAGCTAAAGGCCACTCCACACAATCCGTGAGCTGGTGTGGTTGCTGTGTCAGGAATATGGGCGTGTGAAAGTGATGGGCCCTTGTATGGCGCTGTCTGCTGGTGAGTGTTGCAATGTGCTGGGCCCGTGGCTGGCGGTGTGAATGGTATTGTATGTGTCACACATACGAAAGGTGTATGAATGGCCTGTAAAGCGGTTGGTGGCTTGTCGTGGCTTTACAGCTCTCGAGCTGCGAGTCAATGGTTCAGTTTCTCGTCCTTTTAATTATTAAAAGGGCATTTCAATTTTGTGAAATCTCTCGTTAATACAACTGTATATACTGAACCATCACTCACCCTTTCGCCAAATCCAACCAGTATGTCTGTGTGCTTGAAGAATAGGTGGTTGTGCAGAAAAATTTGTCCTTTCTGTCTTTCTCAAACAGGGTGTACCTTATCCTTTTTGTGAATGTTGTAATGTGTTAGTTTCGTACCTGGTGGTGTGAATGATCTTGTGTGTATCACGTATGAAAGGTGTGTGAATGGCCTGTAAAGCAGTTGGGGCCTTGACGTGGCTTTACAGCTCACGAGCTGCGAGTCAATGGTTCAGTTTTTTGTCTTTTCAATTATTGACAGTGCATTTCATTTTTGTGAAATCTCTTGTAAATAAAATGTTAGATACTGAACCATCACTCGCCCTCGTGCTAAATCCAACCAGTATGTGTGTGTGCTTGAGGAATAGATGGTTGTGCAGTAATCTTTGTCTTTTTAGTCTCTCTGCCAAGGTGTACATTCCATCTAAGAATAACCTACCAACAGTAAACTAAACCCCCATGGGAGTACATGGTGATGTCTCTCTTATGGATCCCAACAGGTTCTCTTACCCACAATGTCCTGCAAACCTCAAAATGTCTGTCACATTTTCTTTGCATTATTGTGCCAAATTTTTCAAGCTGCAGAAAGAAACAAATTTCCTACCCCCGCCTTTCTCCAAGTATCCCAATAGAAATGGTACCTCACTCAAGTGGGTTGCCTGTCGTGGGTACTTGGGTCTCCCACACGAGTGAGGCACCATTTTTATCGGGAGACCTGGGGGAACACTGGGTGGTTGGAAATTTGTGTCAGCCCGGTGATGCCACAACTTTCCCACACAAAAAATGTGCAAGCCATACCTCCCTGGAATCCTCCGGGTGTCTAGTTTTCAGAAATGTGTGGGTTTGGTAGGTTTCCCTAGCTGGCCGCCGAACACGGGCCAAAAACCTAGGTGACCCCCCTTGCAAAACGAGGCTGTTTTGTGATAGGCAATTTTGATGTCGCCTCAATACGTTTTGGGCCCTTGCCTCTCGTGGGTACTTGGGCCTCCCACACGAGTGAGGAACCATTTTTATCGGGAGACCTGGGGGAACGCTGGTGGTAGGAAATTCATGTCAGCCCGTTGATGCCACAACTTTCCCACACAAAAATGTGTGGAAAAAGTTAATTTTTCAGCTAAATTTGAGGTTTGCTGGGGATTCTGGGTAAGAAAACGTTGGGGGATCCACGCAAGCAAAAATGTATAGGTTTGCTAGGTTTCCCTAGGTGCCAGCAGAGCTAGGGTTAAAAAACTACAGCTAAGCACTTTGCAAAAAAAAAGGGTCATTTTTCACTGTGAAAATGTGGCGTTTTGGGACGTTTCTTGTCACAGGCACTAGGCCTACCCACACAAGTGAGGTACCATTTTTCTCGGAAGACTTTTGGGAAACGCGGGGTGGGTGGAATGTTTTTAATCCAGGCAGATTCCAGAACTTTGCACCACAGAAATGTGAGGAAAATGTGTTTGTTTTTTTTCAATTCTTTAGGTTTGCAAGGGATTCTGGGTAACAGAACCTAGAGAGAGCCAGTCAAGTCACCCCATCCTGGATTCCCCAGGGTGTCTAGTTTTCAGAAATGTATAGGTTTGCTAGGTTTCCCTATGTGCCGGTGGAGCTAGGGTTCAAAAACTACAGCTAGGCACTTTTGCAAAAAAAGGGTCATTTTTCACTGTGAAAATGTGTTGTGTCCTCCTTGCATTTTGGGCCATTTCCTGTCGCGGGCACTAGGTCTACCAACACAAGTGAGGTACAATTTTTCTCGGAAGACTTTGGGGAACGCAGGGTGGGTGGACTTTTGTGGATCCACGCAGATTTCAGAACTTTGCACCACAGAAATGTGAGGGAAATGTTTTTTTGACAATTGTTTAGGTTTGCATGGGATTCTGGGTAACAGAACCTGGAGAGAGCCAGTCAAGTCACCTCATCCTGCATTTCCCTGGGTGTCTAGTTTTAAAAAATGTATAGGTTTGCTAGGTTTTCCTAGGTGCCGGCGGAGCTAGGATTAAAAAACTACAGCTAGGCACTTTGCCAAAAAAGCGTCATTTTTCACTGTGAAAATGTGGTGTTACCACCTTGCATTTTGGGCCGTTTCCTGTCGCGGGCACTAGGCCTACCCACACAAGTGAGGTACCATTTTTCTCGGAAGGCTTTGGGGAACGCGGGGTGGGTGGAATTTTGTGGATACACCTAGATTCCAGAACTTTGCACCACAGAAATGTGAGGAAAATGTGGGTTTTTTTTGACAATGTTTTAGGTTTGCAAGGGATTCTGGGTAACAGAACCTGGTGAGAGCCAGTCAAGTCACCCCATCCTGGATTCCCCTGGTTGTCTAGTTTTTAAAAAAGTATAGGTTTGCTAGGTTTCCCTAGGTGCCGGCAGAGGTAGAGTTAAAAAACTACAGCTAGGCACTTTGCAAAAAAAGGGGTAATTTTTCATCGTGAAAATGTGGTGTGTCCATGTTGCATTTTGAGCCGTTTCCTGTCGTGGGCACTAGGCCTACCCACACAAGTGAGGTACCATTTGTATCTGGAGACTTAGGGTAACACAGAATTGTACAGCAACTGTTATTACCTGTTGACTTTCGATGCATTTCTGCCTTCCAGATGATAATCTGTAAAAAAGAAGTCATTTTGAAAAATGTCCTATAATTCTCATGCTAGTATGGGTATTCCCAATTTCGGAAATGTGCAAATATCTACTTTTTCTAAACTCTATATTTTGTTCCAATTTCAGAAATACATAGGTGCCATTCCAGGTCAACAGTGATGGCATGGTGGTCACTGAACCGGTATGGCATAATTGCGATGTTGGAAAAATAAGGGGTGAAGAGCTCAATAAGTAGTCTATGGTCGAACCTAGCCTGGTCAGTTAAAATGCGTCTTGAAAGGAGCCATAAGCAGAGTCAATGGGGTTCATAATTTCAACGGTCGTTAGTGAATAACAATCTGTTCAGGGCATCACCATATAAGGGTCGTGCGCAAAGTGGGAGATTAAATCGCCCGTATCATTAGATATACCACACACTGCTTTATTTCAGAGCACAACAATGTGTGCATTAAAGTCACCCACCCAAAGGATTTTTGAAGACTGCTTGAGAGTGTTAAAAAGGTGTTGATATCTCTTTCCAACATATCTGCGACCTGCTTCATATTAGTGTTAAAATTATTATTGTAATAATTAATTAAGAGAATTGTGTCACCACTCGTTCCTTTTAGGTGGAGAAAACGATAATAAGGGGAATCATTAAAAAATTATAAGACTGCTAATTTTAAAGTATTTTTTAACAATGTTGAAATACCCCCCCTAGCGCGGCCCGAAGCAGAAGGACGGGCCGGGGTATGGAAGGAACGGTAGCCGTCTAGATCAGTTGGTCCTGTTTCCATGTTTCCTGGGAACGGATCAAATCATATTTAATAACAATTGCAAGCCAATCTATATTGGATATTTGGACCTTAGTCCAGCAATGTTCCAGGAGACTAATTTCACATGATCTCTGGGGTTGGGTAAGTTATTAAGGGTAGCCGTCAAAGGTGTAGAAGGATTGGGCCCAAATTTCCTGCAGTTTTGCATTTGATTGATAATGCTCTCATTCCCCCCCTCAATCCAAGCCTGTTAATGCACAAAAGCGATTATTAGTGAGAAGGGGAATTGGGGGGGCGGCCTAAGAAAAGGTAAGAGGGCTTGTGAGAGTTTTCGCAGTCTAGAATCAGGGGAGCTTGGTCCTTCCTAAAAGAGCTAACAGGTTTATAGAAGAAACCAAGTGGCAGTGAAAACAATTGAGTGTGCTGAGTAGCACAATCAGGTAGGCGCCTAAGAAGTTGCTGAACTAGATGATGCGAGTTAAAATGAACTACCAAGCAGTCCCCCTGGATGGATTTCCTGGAATTCCCAACCCACACCACCCTTCTTGCCATTAGGATACTGGAAGTAGCTCCCCCCGATCCCCTGTATTTGCTGATCCAATGACATGCCTTGGTGATAAGCAGGACCGCAGTTTCTTTCTGTGTGGCTACTAATTTGGGCACATTCGCCAAGACTATTACATTGGGGCAGGCAGCGGGGGGGAAGGTCCAGTCTTAACTCGGAAGGTTTGTTGACCCCATTTGATGATGATAGAATATCGTGGGCGCTTGAGCGTGCCGCAGTTGGTGGTAAGGGGGAGCTAAGTGCCCTCTGAAGATGCAGAGAATAACGGGAGGAGTAATGGGAAGATGGGTGACTTGCAAGTTTGGAGGTCGAGGGCAGGTCATCTCCTCCCCAGCAGTCAAACCCTCTGGTTGAGGATCTCTTGTCCTACGGACCTCACATTCAGGTCCCGTGCCATTCCTTGTGATAGAGGAGCACTGAAGTGCTGCAATAGGCTCAGGGGGCAGGGGCATCTCCGTTGCCCCTACCCGGGTGATACCGCTTGTACCTCTTACAGTGAGATTTAAGGACTCCAAAATTGCCTCCATCCTAGAAAGTCTGTCGGACAGAGGTTGGAGTAACCGAGTGAGAGACTGTTCCAATTTTAGTAACAGAGCATCCATTGAGTATGAAGGGGCTGTTTTAGCTTTTTGAGGAGTGACAGAAGTTGGCTTAACAGCTGGTCTTCCACCCCCTTTTTTCCTCTTTGGAGGCGGTTCGGCGTGAGTCGGTGGAGAGTGGGCGCTGGCGCAGTCATCTGCATGTTCAATTGGAGACTCTATGATAATATTTTCCATTGGGCGGTCAGGTGCTGCTAGCTCGCCCATTGATAGTGTACGTTCAACAGTCTGAATCTCTTTATCCAGAGTGTCAAAAGCTCTTATGACGAAGGCATCTAGAATATTAGTTGACTCACCTCTGATGGTAGTTGACTTCTTTTTCCCCATCTTCTAGGCCGATACCACGTCCAGGTTGTGACTGCAAGAGCTGGGGTGAAGCAAGTTAGAGGGGGGGGACCAGCGCAGCCTCCTCCGGGCATGGACGGGCCTGCCCTTGGCCCGGGCACGTCTCACGCTGCAGCGCTGCGCTTAAGAGCGCTGTGACATGGGCGCCAGGCCTGACAGGGGATTGAGTCAAGCAGTGCTTCTCCTGACAGCACGGCTCTCCCTAAATGCGGCAATCGTGTTGGCGGTCTACACGGGACCGCAGGCGGCGCTGCGCTTAAGAGCGCTGTGACGTGGGCGCCAGGGCTAACGGGGGATTGAGTTCAGCAGTGCTTCTCCTGACAACACGGCTCTCCCCACATGAGGCAATGGCATTGGCGCTCTACACAGGACCGTGGGCGGCGCTGTGCTTAAGAGCACTGTGATGTGGGCGCCAGGGCTGACGGGGGATTCAGTCCTGTTACAACAAACAAATGATGGACGGAATGCTGACAATGCAGACATTCTCCCCCAGTCAAGAGATCTGGGTTAAATCCATCGTTTTTTTGCCCACTACGCCACCCCAGTTTAGACAAGGCCATATGCAAATCAGTCTTGACCCTGTGCCTCATGGGAACAGTCCAGCCCGAACTGCCAAGCCATGTCTTCCCTGGACCGGAATCAAGTATCCTAGGACCGGTTTCTGGCTATCAGCCGTCATCAGCCAGGATAGCTTGACTCCAGTGGCGTAGTGAGCACGGGTCCCACGTCTGGGAATACCCATCCCACTTAGGGCGAAAAGTGTTACAACAAACAAATGATGGACGGAATGCTGACAATGCAGACATTCTCCCCCAGTCAAGAGATCTGGGTTAAATCCATCGTTTTTTTGCCCACTACGCCACCCCAGTTTAGACAAGGCCATATGCAAATCAGTCTTGACCCTGTGCCTCATGGGAACAGTCCAGCCCGAACTGCCAAGCCATGTCTTCCCTGGACCGGAATCAAGCATCCTAGGACCGGTTTCTGGCTATCAGCCGTCATCAGCCAGGATAGCTTGACTCCAGTGGCGTAGTGAGCACGGGTCCCACGTCTGGGAATACCCATCCCACTTAGGGCGAAAAGTGTTACAACAAACAAATGATGGACGGAATGCTGACAATGCAGACATTCTCCCCCAGTCAAGAGATCTGGGTTAAATCCATCGGTTTTTTGCCCACTACGCCACCCCAGTTTAGACAAGGCCATATGCAAATCAGTCTTGACCCTGTGCCTCATGGGAACAGTCCAGCCCAAACTGCCAAGCCATGTCTTCCCTGGACCGGAATCAAGCATCCTAGGACCGGTTTCTGGCTATCAGCCGTCATCAGCCAGGATAGCTTGACTCCAGTGGCGTAGTGAGCACGGGTCCCACGTCTGGGAATACCCATCCCACTTAGGGCGAAAAGTGTTACAACAAACAAATGATGGACGGAATGCTGACAATGCAGACATTCTCCCCCAGACTGTACCCATGAGGCACAGGGTCAAGACTGATTTGCATATGGCCATGTCTAAACTGGGGTGGTGTAGTGGGCAAAAGAACGATGGATTTAACCCAGATCTCTTGACTGGGGGAGAATGTATGCATTGTCAGCATTCCGTCCATCATTTGTTTGTTTTAACGCTTTTCGCCCTAAGTGGGATGGGTATTCCCAGACGTGGGACCCGTGCTCACTACGCCACTGGAGTCAAGCTATCCTGGCTGATGACGGCTGATAGCCAGAAACCGGTCCTAGGATGCTTGATTCCGGTCCAGGGAAGACATGGCTTGGCAGTTCGGGCTGGACTGTACCCATGAGGCATAGGGTCAAGACTGATTTGCATATGGCCATGTCTAAACTGGGGTGGTGTAGTGGGCAAAAGAACGATGGATTTAACCCAGATCTCTTGACTGGGGGAGAATGTATGCATTATCAGCATTCCGTCCATCATTTGTTTGTTGTAACGCTTTTCGCCCTAAGTGGGATGGGTATTCCCAGACGTGGGACCCGTGCTCACTACGCCACTGGAGTCAAGCTATCCTGGCTGATGACGGCTGATAGCCAGAAACCGGTCCTAGGATGCTTGATTCCGGTCCAGGGAAGACATGGCTTGGCAGTTCGGGCTGGACTGTACCCATGAGGCACAGGGTCAAGACTGATTTGCATATGGCCATGTCTAAACTGGGGTGGTGTAGTGGGCAAAAGAACGATGGATTTAACCCAGATCTCTTGACTGGGGGAGAATGTATGCATTGTCAGCATTCCGTCCATCATCTGTTTGTTGTAACGCGGGGGATTGAGTCCAGCAGTGCCACTCCTGACAGCACGGCTCTTCACAAATGCGGCGATGGCGTTGGGGGGGGTCTATATAAGGAATCCAGGAGGTGTAGATTCAAAATGTTGAAGGAGGATGCTTGGGATAAATTGCAACAGGCAGCATCCTTAAAAATTTCAAAAGACTTTTGGGATATAATAAATACACCATTTTTAAACCAAGATGGAGGGCCAACTTTAGATACCCACGTGGGAGTGGACCCTTGGGTTGATTACTACTCAAGCATATTTGGTACAGTCTCAGAAAGGGAGATTTTAGTTGGGGATCTACTGATCACGGACTCGTACACCCCGATTACGTTTTCTATGGCGGATGTAAAAGCTGGTCTCCTGCAATGTAGCAGCTCTAAAGCCCCAGGCCCAGCCGGGGCCCCAATTGATTTCTTTTTCGATAACCCTGACCTTTGGATCCCATTTTTAACGAATGATTTTAATGCAATTACAGTAGTGGGTTCCCCAGACTCATGGAAAAAGACAATCATTGTCCAAAAAAGTATAGGCCAATCTCACTTTTGGATGGCATAGTTAAATTAATGGGCCGTCTGTTATTAAACAAATTAGAGGATTGGGCCAATGATACAAATATACTAATACCAGTTCAATATGGTTTAAAAAAAAAAAAGGGATAGGGACTTTGGACCAGTGTCACAATTTGCATTTGATCTCAGCTAAATACACCCAAGCTAAGGAAGTAAATATTTCTTTGGCTTTTATGGACCTCTCTGCAGCATTCGACTGTTTTCCATAGTAAACTATGGAGTATCCTGAAGGACATGGGCATGGATGTAAACATAATAATATTTATACACCAATTATATACTCAGTCCTCAGCATGCTTCGGATTTGGTAGCCAGGGGGAATGTACAAGGTCTTTTCCTATCCTTAGGGGTGTCAAGCAGGGGTGCGTCCTGGTCCCCCTCTTATTCTCATTTTATACTAATGGTGTTGAATGTGCAGTGGACCAATTTGTTACCGATGTCCCCTTGATAAACAAAAAACGCATTCCCATACTGCTCTTCGCAGATGGCGCTGTATTAATAGCCAGGACTGGTTTCGCTTTACAAAGGCTTATGGATAACTGTGTGTCCTATATGGGTTTGTTGGACCTCCAGGTTAATAAAACCAAATCCTACATTTTAATTAGGGAAAACAACTAAAAATATTACCCGCTTTTAATATTGCATTCCGGAGGACTGAAATTACAAAGACTTTTTGATACTTTGGTGTTTTATTCAATAGTGCGGGAACATGGTCTAATAGGATTACAAATAGAGGCAATGCATTAGAAAAGAACACAATGGCAATATTTTCGTTTATAAAAATATTAGGTACGAAGACGATAAAAGAGAGCTATGTTGCAAAAGCAGTAGCATCAGCTACCTATGGGGCAGGGATTTGGGGAACGACAAAGGCTGACGTACTTCTAAAGGGTAGAAGATGGTTTTTATAAGCAAGTTTTCTCTCTTCCTAACAGCTGCTCAAATTTTAACATGCACCAAGAATTGAACATTCCATATATTTCTGTTGCGATATCCCAAGCACCCGTATTACTTCGGCATTCAATTTGGCAAAGGGACCGGTCGGTTTAACCCAAGATATTATTAAGAACTGTCTGACCCTCGAACATGCCCATAACATATCATGGCCGCAAAATGTTAAAGAAACCTTGCCGATATTGAGCTATGATTCCCTCTTCAATGAGCCATTCACATGAACGTCAATTTCCAAAGTTGAAATTAAATCTCGACATAAATTACACAGGGACAACAAAAGATACTCTCATATCAGGGTGAAATCCACGGTAGCCGTCTACGTGGGGCTACCCACAATTCTGGATGGGGCAAATTCATTTCTGTCTTTTGTAACTAATATGCAGCACAAATATGTATTGGTGCGTTTTAGGTTGAATTTATTCCTGTTTATGTTGGGTTTTCCGGGAGGTGTGTACTCAATTGATGAATTGCCACTTTGCTCATGTGATGCCATTTACCAACAGTCAAATTTACATTTTTTATTTTTCTGTAAATGTTATATGTATGAACGACAAAAGTATATTATTCCCCTCCTGTGGAAAAATCGTTTTGAATAATGCTGTCCAGCTTTGACCTTCTTACAAATACTGTATGTTTTTCCCTTGCCTCTTATTTATGTAGGGCCCTATCAAATAGGAGATCGTTTGCTTTTTAATCGTGTTCTAATCTAAATGGTTATGGCGCTTTTTTGCACATTATACTGCATTTGGTTGAAATTAGTACAATGTAACAGAGGGTTTCTTGATTTTAGCTTACCTATGGTTTTATCTTGCTTTGATCGATGTTCTCTTAAATGTATTGGATTTGTACTGTAAGAGCGATTATGTATTTTATAATGCATTGTACTTTTATGATCTTATTTCTTGGGATCGAATAAAGATAAATTGACTGACTATGAGAGGAATAGGCCTCACAGTAGTGAAAAATTAAGTTGGGTGTTTGTCACTACTAGGACATGGGCTTCCTAGGGCTTACCTTAGCGGTGACTTATGTGCAATAAAATGGGAGTTTAAGTCTTGACAAGTATTTTTAAATGCCAAGTCAGCGTGGCATTATACTGCACACACAGGCCCTTCAATGGCATGCCTGAGACAGTTTGAAAGGCTACTTGTGTGGGTGGCACGATCAGTGCTACAGACCCACTCGTAGCATTTAGGTTACAGGCCCTGGGTATATGGTATACCACTTTACAAGGGGCTTGCAAGTAAACTAAATATGCCAATTGTGTACACACCAATATTGCCATGTTTAGGAAAGAAGCACTTGCACTTTAGCACGGGTCAGCAGCGGTTAAGTGCTCTGAGTACTAAGGCCAACAAAAAGAATCGACAAAAAGAAGAAGTAAGCAGGCAATTAGTTTGAAGGAAGACCATCCTAAGGATGACTATCATTATAGAATCTTTTTTTCGGGTATACGTCTTTCAAGACAGAAAACAGTTTAAAACATAGTAAAACATTAGAAATACAAAATATTAAATAAAAAAATACACAATTGAGATAAAATTATCATCCTTCTCCATACATCATTAAAAACATTTAAAAGTCTTACAAAAAATCTGATTGGCGCAATCTTCATTATCACCACATGTGGGATTGTAGTGTGTGGACAATTACTCTCAGATAAAGAATGTAAGAATTACATATCCCCATGAATATCCTAAGACAAAATAAATGCTATTTTTACCAGAGTCAAATATTGGTAACAAACTCTTGTTCTTAAGTCTAAATCGTGTGTGCTTTTTTTAAATTCAGATATTACCATTGATAATCCTATAAGTTATTGTCAACTGAAGTGGTTGGAAGGAACATTTTCCTTATACACCATATTGCAAACAAATATTTTGACACCACAAATACAATATGTTGCCTTGTATCAATTTGGAGTATTCCCAGAGCCTCCGTATGCCGGGCAAACTCCAAATTCCTACAAATAGTCATGATCCATTTTGACCTGGCCAGTCTGTACCTTGGGCAAAAGAACATAACATGTGCCATGGTTTGAGTAGCCCTGCAACAGGTTGGACATACCTGATACTCTCCAGTGTAAGAAGATGCCCATTTTGGGCTCCACCTCATCCATGAATGTTTGAACTTAATATACAGCCTTACGCTGTAGAAACCCATCCGAGCCCATAGAAGAACTTGCTAGTAGACTGTCTGCTTTTAGCTTTTTTAAACCTTTCTTTAGGTCTCTTTTTGATATATGCATGTATGTTTCCTCAGAATTATCCCATAACCTGCTTTTCCCAATTTTATCTAGTGTATCTCTGATATGCCTCAGCCACAGTAGATCACTGACCCCTGCATTTCCATTACTTCCTTTAACTACTGACAATACGTGTGCAGTTCCGGGGTGGCCCATATCCTTCTACAATATATTAAGGGCTTGATTAGGTTACGAATTGCAACTAGGGTTTGGTAAATAGGAAAAGCCTATTTTCCGGTCACAAACAGCTCTTTGCAAGCAGGAAAAAGGTACATATATGTGGTCCCAGATACTCTGTCTTATCAATGTTTATTTCCAAACCGCTAAGTATGCAATATCTATTGAATTGATTCATGATCTTCTAAATGCCCATAGGAGATTTAGAAATGAGCAAGGTATCATCCGCAAACAATATGGCGGGCACCTTCATTTTATCCAGGTAGGGGGCATCGATTGTTGCACTGGTTCAGGTAAGGGATAAGATCATTGATAAACAATGTGAAGAGTGTTGGGGCTAATACACACCCTTGCCTGTCTCCTCTGGTTACAGGAAAGGGGTTAGTGACTTCGCCCAACCTGTCACTACTGACTTGAACATAATTCTGCTCATGTAGAGTTTTTAAATATTGCACAAATGTAGATTGGAGCTCCCATGTCAGCCAAGACTTGCTATAAAAGTTTCCTTGGAACCAAGTCGAAACCTGATTTCAGATCAACAAACACCATGTAGAGTCTGCCTTTTTCCAATGTGACAGTTTTCCAGTAAAGAAGTTGTAATTAGTCAGTCATAAAACTTAATTTTGGTCCTCGGACCAAAAAAGTGCAAATGCATACAATACAGTAGGAATTAAGGTGCATACAGTAATACGTTACAGTTCTATTGAAAGATGAAGGCAAAAAAGTTAGATCTAAGCAGTAATTCAAACAGTTTTAAAAAAAATAAATCATTGTGTGAGAAGTTGGCCTGGTATATGCTGTTCACCAGTTAAAGTGGACACCTTGCACCAGTACAATTCGACTCTTATGGTAGTAGGTTTAAGACAACCTTTTAAAGAAAGCTATCCTAGTGGTAGCTGTGGAGAGCAGCCTTCAGGCTAAGTCTTTAGAGGAATGTAAAGCAGCTTGTTTTACCTTATAATCTCTTGAATTACTAAATGAAAGGACACCACACAGGTATATATATCAAATATATATGTATTTATTACTAGACACACTCTACTAATCTCTTTATGAGATTAGAAGTCAGGAACATATGCACAAATCAACGTTTCACAATAAATTAAGCACAAATATGGCTGGGGCCCTAGGGGCGTACCAGACCATATACTAAAAGAGACTTAAGAACAACGACTTGAGAAGGGACAAGGCCTAGGGCCTTCAGAAGCACTGGGGCTCACTAATCCACCCAAGGCAGGTAAGTAAAGGACCCACGGGAGACGCATGCAGTGTGAGAACACAGCCGCGGATCCCAATTGACTTTAACGGAGCAAGTCGCGTTTGGAATTTTAGAGTTTTAGGATACTTCGGAAGAGTCTACAAGCAAGTCACTTACAGGATAAGTAGTTCTAGAGCCAACGCACACAGGAGCACCGTAGTGCTGGAGTTACCTCACCCAGGGAAACCGGGTGCATAGGTGTCTTTTGGTGTCGGGTCGCGGCATTGTTTTCAATGAGAGCCAAAGAAGACTTGCTGCTTGTGAAGACAGGAGAAGTGTCGGGTGTAATCCAAGGTTGGATTCAGAAGAAGGAAGACCTGAAAGCAGAGGGGACAGTGTTCAAAGTCACTTGGCAGTGACCCGGGGCAAGGAAGATGGATGCCCACCATCGTCAGATGATTTCAGGTGATCACGGGTGTCTCGACTCTTCAGCCACGAGGTCCAGGAGGCGTCAACAACGACCAGGAGCTGGATTCGGTGTGTCCCACGAAGTTAGCAGCTTACTGCGGTGTCGGCGACCAGATTGGAGCCAACAAGCCTTGGTAACAGCAAGTCTCGTGGAAAGGACAAAAAGTCAGCGGTGCAGACCAGCAAGGTCTGAGGGACTCACCCAGTGAGGGTAAGTCAGGGCAGGCCTGGAGCAACCAGGGGAGCCCTTTGGAACTGTAGAAAAGTCTTCTGGGAACCACAAGCCAGCCGGCAAGGGATCGTGAAGACGCTTCGGGAGGATTCACTCAACAGGGGCCCACGGTCACTCAGGACGGGGTAGGCCTCTGATCTTCGGTGGAAATCCGGCTGGAGGCTTGGACCACACGTGGTCCAATGCACAAGTTCGTAGAACGTCGTGAAGGGGTTGCATTCGAAAATAGTGCACGGTACCCAGGGATTGCGGTTCCTCATCACTCGTGGGGTCCACAGTGTCGCTGGGGACTCACGATGGCCTTAGAGAAGTCAGGAAATCCTCTTCCTGGGCTGCAGGGACTTCGGACTCCGGCAGGAGCGGGAAAGTTTGCGACCGTTGATGCAAAGTTCTGGAGCCTGCCAAGCAGAGGAGTCACTCTTTGACTCCAAGTGAGATTCTTTTGTCTTCCAGAGGTAATGGAACGTCGAAGGTCCAGGATTCTTCTTCAGAGCGTCGTCCAGGGATATCCAATTTGCAATGGCAAGGGTTCCCTAACTTATACTGAAAGGAAGGGAGGGACTAGCTCTGTGACCCCACCTATGGGAGGGTCAGGGGAGTGGGTGGTTACACCCACTTCCCTTTGTCCAGTTTCGTGCCACAGCAGGGGCAGGTAGTCCCTGAGCCGGTTTGAACTGGCATATGCAATGAGGAGCCTACTACTCCCCCAGTGCAGGACTTAAAAGCACTCTAGGAGTGCACCCACCCAGCCCCAATACACTAAATCCTGTCTGGGAGGCGGTCACACCTCCCTGCGACAGGATACCTATTGTTGGGCCTCATCCACTGCGAGTTTCAGTCATCAGCAGGAGGGCAGCCCAGTGTCTGTGACTGGTGGCATCCATTTTGTGATGCCAGGGCTCTTCAGGATTCAACCGCGTTTCCACAGTAGGTACATGTCTATCCCTCTAGAAGGGTGGGATCATACTCCCACACCAGTTACTGGTGTGGGGGTATGATTCCAAAGCGTTTGACACCAAACACGACATGTTTTGATGCAGCCATTCCAAAGTTAGCATTAACCGCGGGGTTATAATGCACTTAAGAGTATATGGTTTGACCGCATTCACAAACAGCCCTAGAGAATAGACTCTGAGAGCTGCAGAGGGGCCCTGCTCAGGCAGAGGCACCCCCTCACATGGAAACCAAGCACCCTGCCCTCAGGATTCATAGGGCCTGCCTTAGGGGTGACTGATAGGTGTAAATGTGTGTGCAGGGAGAGATATAGTGAACCTATATCTCAGTGAAGAGTGCTAGCACTACCTCACCCAGGCTGCAGTAGCAGGCCTGTGGTGTCAGATTTAGTCTGCTTCCCAGGGGTGGCATAATACATGCTTCAGCCCCTGGTAGGCCTGTGAAGTACCTATGTCCTTGGTACCTAAGGTACCATATACCAGGGGCTCATAAGGTACCACAGTATCCAATCACTAGTGCATCTACTATGCACTCCAAGTTGTTTAGAGAGAACAGAAAGTCTGGGGCCCTGATTAGCAGGGTCCCAGCCAGACTATAGCCAGAAACCAGTGTAAACATCAGAAAAAAAGTGGGGGCAACATAAGGTGCAGATCCTACTCTCCTACACATTGTTACGGAGACCTAAGACTGAGGCAACAAGAACCTATGCCGAACAGAAAGTCAGCAGCATGGCCCGCCATGCTGTCTCAATAGTAATCAGAACTAAATGTAGATCTCTAATGCACATGGGCTGAATAGCATTTGTAAAAGACACATTAAAAGATACCTAAAAGAGTGGAAGCTCGATAAAAAGTACAGACAATTTACATTTTCAACAGGGATCTTCTGATAGCCCACATTGTGCCAAGAAACTTAGCAATTGAGCAAACTAGTGTCAGATTTTAAAAATGCGCAGTGCTTCACGATGACAACGAGTACCCAGACGCTTACCAAGGGGGGTTAGCCATGCAGATCTCGGGGGCCGATACATTGGACAAGCAAAGAGAATTTGACCTATTGACTCAACAACTGAGAGACATCCAGGACAGAACTGAGATGAAGTAGCAGAATTTTGCCAATATGCTATGAAAGAGTTCACCGGGATGGAGCCAAAACGGAATGGCGTATAAAGCATCCGGTCCTGCGGGATCGTTATGGCCTCGAGAGATTTCTCATATCCACTTGCCAATTTAAACTCCAAGAAGTCCGATGTGAGACGGCCCCAACATGGATAAGTTAATAAAGACTGGGCCGCCCACTTCCAGTATTGTTTCTTAATTAGGTCCTTGTTGGGCAGCAGTGCTGAGTCCCTAGCATCCCACAATCGCTCTAGCCATATTGCAGTGAGCAGGGATTTCAGTTTGTAGAACCATCCAATTTTCTTGAAGCGATCAAAGCAATTACTTTGGAAAGGGCAGCAGCATATGGGAGCAACTCAGGAGTAGTCCTAAGGCGCAACCAGAACAGGAGGGTACGTAGCTTTGCCTTCTCAATAATGGAGTTTCTGCCCATGTCCAGCCTAGGAGGGTGAAGAGGGGTGCTCTGTGGCAGTGAAACATAAGCTGTCAGAAATGTGTTCTCTGTGGTAAGGAGGCCATCCAGGTTTTCAAACCCCCACAGGCCCGCACCATACAATGCTGAGCCCACTGCCTTACAGTCATAAACATGGAGTGGGGCTGCTACAGGTTTGCTGGAGGAGGTCCTATGCTCTTTAATCAAGGCCCCGGTGATCTGCCAATGTTGGAGAGTCCGCTTCAATACACTAGGCTTCCATAACTGGTCTTTGGAGGGAGTGATCCCCAGATACTAAAAGGTATTCATTCTCTCCAAGGGAACCCCACCTAGTGTGAGCTTGCCATGGTATGATTTGTGGGGGTTCAACATTAACAGTTTTTTTTCAAGGTGTTGATCTCTAGACCTCGCATGGTACAGAAGGCCTCAAAATGATCCAGGAACAACTGTAGCCCTCTAGGGGTTTTGGACACTAGCAGCGTGTCTTCGGCAAACAGCAGTGTTTCCACTTTAGTACCCCAAAAGTAGGGGCGTAGGCAGGGATGTCAGACAGGTACTTGACAACTCCACTTAAAAAAGCGAGAAGAGTGTGGGGGCCAGTACACAGACCCCTTTGTTGACTTTGATCGGGTCTGTCAGCTGTCCTTGACTGCCCCAGCGAACCGTTGCATAGTTAGCCTCATGGAGGCAAATAACTTGATAGAACATCAGGAGGGAGGCCCATCTTTTTTAAAACACACAACAGCTTATGTCTTGGGACCAGGTCATAAGCAGACCTTAGGTCAATGAAAGCAACGCAGAGATTTCCCTGGCCAATGACCACCGTCTTCCATGTCAATAGGAGGAAGCGAAAGACCTGGTCAATAGTGCTGTTTTTTTGCCTGAACCCAGCTTGGAAGACGGACAGAATGCTAAAGTCACTGATCCAGGCCTGTATTTCCATGAGGAGTGCGCGAGCGAACACCTTTTGAACACATTCGATGAGACTGATAGGCCTGTAGTTGGAAGGTGACGATCTGTCACCATTCTTATAGACTGGGATCACCTCAGCTCCCTTCCAGGAAGGTGGAATTGGGGTACCCGCTGCGATGCAATTTGCTAGTGCCAGGATGTAAATTGTCCAATTCTCAACGTTGCTAAGGAAGATGTCACCAAGGATGCCATCAGGAGGGAGGCCCATCTTTTTTAAAACACACAACAGCTTATGTCTTGGGACCAGGTCATAAGCAGACCTTAGGTCAATGAAAGCAACGCAGAGATTTCCCTGGCCAATGACCACCGTCTTCCATGTCAATAGGAGGAAGCGAAAGACCTGGTCAATAGTGCTGTTTTTTTGCCTGAACCCAGCTTGGAAGACGGACAGAATGCTAAAGTCACTGATCCAGGCCTGTATTTCCATGAGGAGTGCGCGAGCGAACACCTTTTGAACACATTCGATGAGACTGATAGGCCTGTAGTTGGAAGGTGACGATCTGTCACCATTCTTATAGACTGGGATCACCTCAGCTCCCTTCCAGGAAGGTGGAATTGGGGTACCCGCTGCGATGCAATTTGCTAGTGCCAGGATGTAAATTGTCCAAATCTCAACGTTGCTAAGGAAGATGTCACCAAGGATGCCATCAGGTCCAGCGGCCTTGGCCCTTATGATGGTATTAATACTGGACCTGATTTCAGCTCATGTGAAGAAATCAGTAAGTGAGCGTTATTGAGGGTGCTGGCTACGATGTCTGGGTTATGGGGGTCAGAGTATAGTGAGGAGAAGTGGTCATGCCAGGCTGCAATGGGAATGTTGTTGGTCGGTGGCAGGGGCCTGTTGGCGTCCCCCATAGTAACTAAAAGTCAAAATCGCTTGGAGTCTTTCCTAGTACAGGCCTCCCTAATTAGCAACCAACAGTTCTCCTAACATTGCCGCTTAGCTCTAACCCGAGCCAACTTGTAAGCCCTCCTTACTTCTCTCAACTCTATCACATTGTTTGCCCTAATAGAAACAGCCAATTGATGTCAAAGACTCTCGCACTCCTGGTTGAACCAGGCGTACTGTGGCCAGGCCTATCTACTGGTGTCCTGGGGACGTAATGGTTCTCTGAAGAATGTGGCCAATAGACTAAATAGAGGACTGTGACAAGTTTTGATTCCACCCAGCTTTCCCTGTTTATCAGCTAATGTAGATAACTTAGTGATGCTTTCTAACAAGCTAAGTTTGATTGCTTCGAGTTTCTCTGCATCTAGGAGTACAAGGGCCCAATTAAGCCGTCAACTATCATTGCTTGGGCATACCTCCCTAGTCATAACAATGGGCTTGGATGGATTCAAATAAATGTCCCAGGGCGGTACCAGAGAGAGCTCTAAATGATTATGGTCACTATTTGTGGTAGACCACACAACCATGTCATCCACCATGGGCAATAATCCTAGATCTAACAGGAAGTAGTTAATACAGCTTGTATTGGAGGTTCTGTTGAAAGTATTAGCCCCAATTTTGTCTGACTTAGTACGGCCGTTAGTAGCCCTCAGTCCGTACTCAAGGGTTAGGACATTAAGCTGTAGGACTACTTGGGACCACCTCCTTTGCTAGTAGCTCAAAGGTGACACTTAAGTCCCCCGCTACAGTTAGTGAAGGCTGGGTGTCCTTATTGTCAAGTAGATCTTCCAACTCCTGTAGAATGGACGATCTCCTTCCTGCGCCGGTTCCTCGTGCATAGACATTATAAATGTCTAACACAGTACCATTACCGCCTCTGATTTGGACCACTAAGATGTCGGGGCTGCTAGAATGGAGTTTGCAAATAGTACACGGTAGCGCGATTTTTACCCAAGCCAGGATGGTCTGGTCTGGTGGTACTAGCTGGCCGATGGAAGGTAAGGTATCCTGGTATGTGTACAGGGGTGGTACTCCAGGTTCCTGGAGGATGCAGATGTTGAAGGATTCGATTAGTTAAGATCCAGTGCAGGAGAGCCGTTTTCGATCTCACCTCTGCCACATTCCATGTTACCAGATTCAGCCCGTTGGGCTTTGTGTGGCCAGAGGTGGGAATGTGTTGTATGTCGTTGACATTACTACCTTCGTGCGCTTCTGGATGAGTTGTTACTAAAAGAGGAACGCCCTCCTTAGGCCTGACTGTAGGGGTCAGGAACTTGATGGAGTTCAAGGCCAATGGATATAGGGATTGGTAGGAGATTTTCTGTAAAAATGCTATCTTTGTTCACAACGGTATAATAACTGCTTAGACTCGCCGAGGGTGTTTTCACGGCTTCAAAGGTAGCTTGGTGTGCGAGTCAATCATTGGCTGCAAGGAGTGAATCTGAGCCCAGAATGGAGCCCAAGTGTTGGGGAGTAATTAATGAAGGGAGCTGAAGGGTCTATACTTAAGTTGGATGCCCGAGGGAATGGGAGAGCTTGTTCTAGCTTCAAGGGCTATCAAGTTGTGGGACATATTTCCGTCTGCTAGATGCAGTTCTATGTAATCTGACTGGGTATTAGGGCAGGTTATCCTTTTAGCACACAAAATATCATCCCTTATCACTGAGTGGCATCCCCTCACATGGCGTATCCAATGTATGATTTTGTTAATTAAGGAGTCTTCACCTTCATGTTTGATGTGGGAAGCAACTTTGGGCACATTGGTCATGAAAATACAGTTGGGGGGCAATTGGGTCTGTTCACACTGACTTTTAGAGTTGCTGGGGGGGGGGTGCCGAAGTTGGGGAGTCGAGGGGAGAATTCATGGCTCGGACACGGTCCTAGTTGTTTTAGTCGGCCAGTAATGGCTTGGCGCCATACGTCTTGCATCCCCCTAGCAACTATACGGGTATCTGGTAGATGGGGGGATTTCTTGTTGGCGATGTTTGGGCTGTGTTCGCAAAGCTCTGTCACAGATGGGTTTGGGCAACTGACATGTTGGAACAAATGTAATAGCTGGACGGAGGTCTGTTTAAGAGGTTGCACTGGAGAATCTCCTCCTGCTGTTAAGAGTTTAACCTGTTCTGTAAGGGCTAGGACAGCAGACATTAATAGGGTAACCTCCATCCTCAGATCTTCTATAATCCTAGCAGTATCCCTATAATTCGAGGATAGCCCGCCTGAGGAGAACTCACCCCCAATTGCGGCTCTTGTTCCATCCCCTGCTCCTACCTCTATCTCTGCCTCCCCCACTAGCCCTTTTACCATTACGCAGTTTAGTACCCCCGTCCCCTCTCCTCCCTTATGGGCACAGCTCGTGTTCTGGAGCGGTAGGAATCTGCTGGATAAAACAAGATCGGAGTCAATGATGTCAGCGAGACCCTGAGCTGTTTCCATAGTGAGCAGTATGGGGATATTTGACTCGGCTTCAACAATAATGGGGGACCATAAGGGATGGTTGCAGGAAGTGTGGGTAGTGCTGCGTGTGGCAGGTTTGCTGAACATTTGGGAGATACGTTTTTGCAGTTTAGGGATTGAAGTAGTTGGGAGGTCAGTCATGTTGGGGGGGTAGGGGATTAAGTCAGGGCTGGTTAGACGGATGGTGCAAGGATTTCCCTGTATTTATCGATGCGGTCTAGAACGCAATTGTTCCCTGTTGACTTATGTGCCTGTTTAGCTTTAAGGGGCTTTAGCCGGACCTCCCCCCGCGCTCCTGTTCCCTTTCCCGCAGAAGTTATATTTTCTTTTCCCCATAGCTGCCTTTGAGCGCGCTAAAGCGCAAAAATGTGGATAAGTGAGGGTAAAACTAGGATACAACAGACGTCTGCGACTACACTATGGGCCAAACAGACCTTTATGCGCCAGATGCTCTCCTCCCCAAGGCTTTGAGCGTTAGGAGCCGGTCCTTGCTCCTTGGTTTAGCGGCAAAGTTCTAGGCAATGGTGTACCAGGAGAGACATTTGTGGATCACTAGGGCGATACAGGGCTGGAGGATTTAAATACCCAGATATATGGTGTAAATGCACGGGGCGGTAGCGGAGCAAGATGAGTAGACCAATCACAAAAGGGAGGAATGCACACAGTAACTCACGGTCACATAGCCTGGTGTCAAACAGTCCATGTGTAGCTTGGGGCTCGGAGAAACCAAGGGGGGTGGCTCATCTCAGCTTCCTCCGGGCTATGACGAGGCGGACGGGCTTTGCCCGGGCGCGGCTCCTGTGCGTCCCACGCAGTGGGGCCCTGCAACCGCCTTTATGCGCCTCCAGGCGCTGAAGAGTGATGCGGGAAGGAAGCGGAGAAGCCTGGGGGCTGTGGTTCCGTGCCAGGCTTGGTGAATTCGGGTGCCGCGCTGTAGTTCTGTCCCCGGCTCTGTGAATTCAGTTCCCACACAGCAGGCCCTGCAACCACCTTTATGCGCCTCCAGGCGCTGGACAGTGATGCGGGAAGGGAGTGGAGGAAGCGGAGGAACCTGGGGGATGTAGTTCTGTGCCCAGCTCGGTGAATTCGGGTCCCGACTTGTAATCTAAAAACCTGGTCAAGGATAGAGGTGGAATTATGGAAACCAGCCAGTAGAGGAGTTAAAATCTGCTTTGCATCCATCTATTCTTGCAGTCTTCCCAGGAGTATTCTACTGAACGTCTTTTTAACAGTTTTAATGAGACTTATAGGTATGTAATTGCATGGGGACCGGGGACACCTTTTCTTAAACATCGGTATGATCTCAGCCCCCAACCATGAGTGAGGGTTGGGCATCCCTTCCATAATGGCATTAAAAAGATAATAAGGTCCCTGCACGTCGATACTTGACAAATATAGTTCACCTGGTATTCTGCCAATGACTGGAGCTTTGTTAGGTGAGATTTTTTTTACTAGCCATAATTACTTAATTGCCAGTAATGGAAGTGTATCCTTCATTATTGATGGACACCGCTTTATCTACTATAAATTGCTTCCTGACAGATCTAGAGAGGCACTTAACTTTTTTACAGTATACAATTTTGAGAAGTGCTCTATCTAAATAACTGCATTTATGTTATTTTCTATAAGGGCAATGCCCTCTCTATTTCCTGTGGAAATGATATTCCAAAAAGAGAAATTAATGTTACACTTAACTGCAGTTAGGTGAGATTCCTATCTGCCTTGGTTTCAGGCCTTTTTTGCAGTGTTGGTGATCTTTTTATAATCAGTTCCCATGAATTGTATTTTTGTCCTGTCTTTGGCCGTAATTGCATTAAGAAGGGCACTTTTTGCTTTTCTACAAGTGTTATTATACCAAGATGGTAGATTCCTCTGGGCAACCCTATTTTGGGATTCTATATAAAATATAGCTCTAAGACCATCCAATAGTTTTGAATGAATCTCACTGATCATTGCCCTGGGACGACCAGACCCTGGGCCAGGTCAACTTCATGTAGCTCACCCAGAGCCTGTTCGACTATATAATAAATGGTTCTTATTGTATCCCTATTCTGCAGAATACCAGTCCATTTAATTGCCCGTCTGTTTGTGGTCAGTTGAAGCCTATTATCAAAATGGTCTGGCCTTTTGCCTGATGGCTTTTGTGTAGGTAGATTAAGTTCTAAAGAGAGCGCTTTGAGGTCGTTGTCGTCTCTCTCCACTATTGCCATACCATTAATGTGAGACCAGAGTCTAACATCTGCTAGTATATAATCTATTAGATTAGAAGACCCAAAGCGGTTGAAGGTATGCTTTCCCCCCTATCAGATGGGGTTCTGCCGTTGCAAGCACGGACACTTTGGTTTAAAGTTAGAGCATTAATTTGAAGTGCCAATGGGGCCCATTTTTTAATAGGTGGTAGCGCCAACTCAGGGACTCCCCATATTTGTTCTTCCTGCAAGGTGGTGTCATTGGAGTTGGCTCTTAGTGGCTCAAACTGACAGTTAAAATCACCCCCACCAACTTTAAAGCTCCCCAGGCAAGGTGGCCATGTGATCAACTAGCAACTCTACGACTGGCGATTCCCCCCAATCCCCATGGGTCTAGTATAAATGTTCTAGATGTAGACAAACTTTTTGTCGGACTGTAAGGTAGACACAAAGAATATCATCTGACACTACTTGTACCTGTTTTGCTGTGCACCCAAGGTAGGCTCCTACCCAAGTAATGTTTCCCCCTGAGGGTCTGCCCTTTCTTTTCCATTAGCTATTGCCTCCTTACTATATGAGGCAAACCCAGCTTTTTGAGTACCCATAGTGAGCCAGGTTTCTTGTTATAAATCTACATCATAACGCCCTATGAATTGGATCCATTCCAAACAATCCATCTGTGAGGCTAACCCAGAAACATTCCATGACAGTACCCTCACTAGATGTTTTAGTTCTACCTCTTTTCTAAAATTCTGTTTCCCTACACCCCGGATGACTCTCCTGGTTTCGAGATACCCTTCCAGGGGACCTTATCCTCTAGTCTCCCAGCCATATGATCGCTGCTTAATCTAGCTGGACCCTGAGTTTCCAACACTACCACCACATCATTCACAACAGCGGCAATGCCCCGCCCTTGGTCATGTTGGTGCTCACACGGGAAATTCAAGTTCGTTTGTGTGGGTGAATTGGCTAGCTTAGCTAGAGCACCAAATGGGGGCTCAAGGGCTGGATCTGCAGACATCTGGCGTGGGCTGCCATTTTATCCCTGTCCCAAGAGTTGGTCATTGCCCCTTCAATATCTGATCCTGTACCTTTTACCCCCAGATGGGTGCTAAATTGAACAGTCTCTTCATTACAGAGTCAATGGGGCGGTCAAGAATCAATTTTTTGGGGGTATTTCCTTGTTTATCCGTTCTTAGGTGTTGTGCTGGCTTCCCTCCAGCTTTCGCACTGATTTTTAACTGTTCCCTGGACCGGGAGAATAGATGTTGAATTTGATAATGTTGTGATTGGTAGCAGTGACGAGGCAGTACAACCTGAGGTCCCACAATTTGAGCAACCCAGGTGGGATAGGGATCCCAGGTACCTCCAGGTAAGTATTGGCCTTTTTTGCCAGTTGACCAGAGATGGCAATATCGGGCACAGTGACAGTTTTGGGCCCCGGTTTCACTGTCTTTGTATACCTGCAGCAAAGAACCCTCCTGCTTTTTTCCCACAAGACTCATAACTAGGTGAGCCACTTGGGGCTTGGGATTAAGATTCAACGACCTCCGTTGACCCACCTGGGCCGGGGTCTTGGGTGGTAATAACATCCTCAGAATCAGACAAGATAATATAGATAATATAGGCGTTCCTGCAGGAGCCCCTAGCAAAAGTTTCCTCTCTACCAGATCAATTTCTGTTGCCACTACCCCAAGTGCCCTTTGCAGCCTCATGTTGCAACCAGCTGAGGGCCACATTTCACATTTCCTTTTCCGCATGATTTAATGTTAGGAGCGGTGCTTCAACAGGTAGACGCAGTAGGCAAAATTATTAATTTGGTCCCCGATTCTACTGAAGAGATTTTGAGGAGATGACAACTTATGATGTAAGAACTGCAGCAACTGCTGCCAATGAAGGTTTATTACTTTCAGGGGCTTTGAGGCCCAGAACGCTGCTCCAGTTGTTTTTTCTGGAGCAGGTAACAGTACAACCAGAAAGCAACAGCAGCAATGAAAACAAACTTACCTTCCCCTGATTTAGCCAGAGCCGCCGCCTCCACCCACACTGCTGGGGCCCCACTGCTAGAGCCACTGAAAACGTATCGGCACAGCAAGTCAGGAGCAAGCAGTAAATCTAGCAGGATTATCATGCAGGATTATCATGAGAACTGTTGTGGCTCCGTGCCTCTGTGCTGCCCGCCTGTCCACTGTCCTGCCTCGTCCCCCACCACCGTGCCATACACCCGAATCCACCTGCCTCTGCGAGTGAACCGGGCACAGTGACCGGAGGTAGGTGGCCAGCAGATGACAAACAGCCAACAATGGCGCTGACAGTGACCTCGCTCTCGGAGGAAGCCTGTAATGTATTGCAATGCAGCAGATTGTTCTAGAAAGCTAGCAACTGGGACACAATAAGGTGAAACAACACGCTATTATGATCCCACTGGCCTGTTCATGGGAATCTCTCTCTTTGCTCCCTTTTTCGCTCTCCATGTGCTCCGGAACTATACCTGTTGCGGCATGTGTGCAGGCATGAGCACAGCATGACGGCTTGATGGCATGGCGGCAGGAGGAGGTCTCTTCTTACTATTGTACTAGCTAATTACTGCCAGTCCCAGCCAGCCTCTACCACAGTACCAAATATTAAGCGCACTGTCACCTGCAAGGTTTTCCTGGCTCTTAGCAAGTGTGTGCCTAGTCCTGCCTAAGGTAGGTTGGATAATTGGAAATCCAGCTTCTAGCAGAATTCAAGAAGAGAGGAGAAGGCTCTGATGTGGAATGGAAGATCATTCCAGGCTTTAGGAGCGATGTTAGAGAACACTCCTTCTCATCTGGTTCTGTGTATGCGTGAGATGTGTGCGAATAGGAGTCCTGTGAAACTGAGGTGTCTGGGTGGTTACGGAAAGGAGATGCGACTGTTCGGGTAGTGGAGACCTAATATTCAAGTCCACTGAATGTGGGTGTGAGGAATTTGATATGAGCGTGTTTGTGTATCTGGAGCCAGGGAGCTCCCAGAGGTGTGGTGTGATGTGAGTTCTATGTGGGAGGTTCAGAATGAGTTCTGAGGAGACTGTGGGCTGCGATGCGCAGTTCTGCATCGGAGATGCATCACAAAGTGGTTCCGATACGAAGTTTTGTGAGGCAATGCTTCCTGTTGCAGGTCCGATGCAGTGTTGGGGAGTCAATGCATTGTGCTGCGTCAGTTCTACTGGGACCACAGCTGGGCTGGCAGATCACCTTCAGGTCCCCTTCAAAGGGTCCAGGACTAGGGTGGCACCACTTGGGGGCAATACTCACAACACACTGAGTCCCGGTGCTAGGTTCAAGATGGGTGAAGCCTGTTCTGTCCAGGGGGGCGGAACTTGCCACAGAGCAAGATGGCCACAGCTTGAGCAAGCCACCAACAAAATACTGTAGTAATCTGTGCAATCATAAACATACATGCCTGGTTACGTGTGGGGGAGTCCCTGCCAGCCCAGGCTGCCCGAATCCACAGCGACCGGAAACATGGAATCGTTCACGGAGCAGCTCCTGGTGTCTCTATTAGGCCGCAAAACATTCTCATTCACGTTCATAGTAGAGTGTGCGCACCGGTCGTTGGCCCCTAGACCTCTGCCGGGCGCTCCTCCCAGGCCCATAGTGGCACAATTAGTAAACTTTAGGGACAGCGACGCGGCGCTTCGTCGAGCCAGGGAGTTGTGTGTACTACCTTACGAGGGTTCTGAGCTGGTCCTTTATCCAGATTTCACACCACAGGTGCAAGAGGCATGTAGACAATTCACACCTGCGAAAAGGAAACTCAGAGAACTGCAACTTGACTGTGCAATTTTATACCCTGCCAGATTAAGAGTGACTCTAAACGGGAAAAATAAGATCTACTCAGACCCGCAAGTGCAACAGCAAGAACTCAAGAAGGTGGATAACGGAGAGGAGTTGGCCTAACGGTTAGGGCGCTCGGCCTCAGACCTGGGGGAACTGGGTTCTAGTCTCGGTAACGACGCTAAACATCCTGTGATTGTGGGCAAATCACTTAATCTCCCTGTGCCTAACAAAAACAATAAAAGCCAAAAATGAATGTGTGTCCTCATGTAACATAACTGCCTGCATGCTAGAAAAAATTAATTTAAAAAAAGTTTTGCAAAAAAAAGTCTGTTTTGTCCCTGAGGCTTCTGATCAAGAGGCCAGCCAACTGGCCCTTGGAGTCACTCTGATGGTCCTGGGTTCAAGAAGCATGTCCAGTTCTTCACTTAGGCTCAGGGCAACAGTGTAGCAGTCCTTCTTGCAGAGCAGTAAAGCAGTCTTTCCGAGTTTTCCACAGGTCCAGAAGTGTACTGAAGCATGGGGTCTGAGGGTCAAATATTTATGCAGTGTCCACTTAAATGTACAAGAAAGTTCTGGAAGATCCCTCTCTCAAAGGTGTTTGGAATTTCCTGCCTCCCTGCCCTAGCCTCAGACTGTCTGGGGACCAACACACTAGAGTCGAACCCTTTGCGCGTGTACTCAGGCAGAACCTTTACGATGTGCAAGTGTTGTAGGTGACTGCTTCTCTCCCTCATCAAGTCAGAGATGGCCCATCCTGTCAACACCTATGGCACCTTTGATCGTTTTGAGTCACCTTCGGAGTTGGGGGAATACTGTTACGGGTCTCGACTAGGTGAGTTTTGTACTGTTTGCATACAGCAAAATGCTAATAAATATATTTGGAACCAATGTTTATTAGTTGCAGCAATATAAATTTGAAATATTCCCTGATTTGACTAGTAGACTATTTTAATAGAGGAACTGGATGAACACATATTCCTATCAACAACTACAACCAACAACTATGTCTTACAGGTGACTTTCCTTATGTATCTGTTTCTTTGTGTGTTGAAGAAACCTTAGTCTTTAGAGAATATGGAGGGTGGCAGCCTCTATCTATGGAGGGTGGCAGCCTCTATCTCATATTTGTTGACCTGAAGTCCGCCTTCGATCTTGTCCCTAGAAAGAAGCTGTGGGAGGTGCTTGGTGAGCTTGGGATTCCATCATACCTTCTCAATGTGCTGGTGAGGCTACACACAGATAACTAGATTACTTGTAAACAAGGGGAACCCGTTAGGTAAGAAGGACCTAGGGTATTTACTTATTTCAAAAAACAAATGGTCCTTCGAAATCAATTTAGTATAGGTAAAATAAATATAGACCAGAATCAGTACTATATTGCTTAGAAATGTCCAGCCTGACATGTAAATTTAATGTTCAACGTAATGAATTGGCTAGAGTGCAAAACGAATAGAGTGGGACACAGTCCTGTGTCCTTCAGTAGACAAAACATATAGAACATACACAAAAACTATCACATGTGTAAAGGGTTTTTCAGGCTAAACAACCAGGCTTTACGCCGATCGAGAGATGGGGGGCAAGCTATTTGGAAGGTAAACAGTCATGCACAACTTTTAACTCATGTGTTTAACATGCATGCTGTTGCAACAAGTCGACGACGTTTCGATCTATTACATAATATCTAGATCATCATCAGGACTAATTAATAACAAGCCTGAGAACGTGATGCCTGTAAGAAAATTGGAAGGAACGGGAGGGGAAAGAAGGAGAGAATTACAAATTTCGCAGAGACATAAGAACAGTGTGACTTAATTTGTAAACAGTGCACCTAGGTCAGTATATACAGGTTATCTCAGAAGGAACTAGCACTTCTAATCAAGCCAAAGAGCGTTTTAGACAATGTCCAATAAGTACAAGCAGCAACATCGTATCAGGAATAAGGTGGGGCCAGGGGTAAAAATTAACAATCTAAATTACTGTGCAGGCATTCGCAGCTAGAATAAAATTGAGCCAGGTGAGGGATAGTGGGGAAGACACATGGCGCTGGGTGGCCGAGACAACGTGGTGGAATAGTTTGTGACAGACAATTAGAAGACTAAGAGAGTGCTTAGTGGAGCGGCGAAACGTTTACCGTGAACGAGTGCGGTGCTCGGTCTGTCCATGCGTGGACAAGAAAGGATAGACTCCTGGAAGGTATCCACAGGAGGGCGTTGAATGAGCGTCCGGGGTACAGGACTTCTAGGGAGAGAACCATCCGGGATGAGGAGGGGAAGGGGATGTGAGGAAGTAAGCACGAACCACGGGAGTAGAAACTCACCAGTTAGTGCATCCGACTACGTCCCGTCAATAAGTTGATAACTGGCAATATGCACCGGTACGTATGAGCCGTCTCACCCTACAAGGAAGACCGGATTCACACGCACCGGCGCCCATTGCCACTAATCAGCTTCTTGACGGGAGTTAGTCGGCTGCACTAACTGGTGAGTCTTACTTCTCGTGGTTTGTGCTTACATTCCCTTCCCCTCCTCATTCCGGCTGCTAACCTCCCTAGAAGTCCTATAATCCGGACGCCCATTCAACGCGGAACACCGGACTCATACGCACCGGTGCACATTGCCAGTTATCAACTTATTGACAGGACATAGTCGGATGCACAAACCTTTGAATCAACGGTCGCAAACGTTCCCGCTCCTGCCGCAGTCTGAAGTCCCTGCAGCCCCGGAAGTAGGATTTCCTGACTTCTCGACGGCCATTGTGAGTTCCCAGCAGAGCTGAGGCGAGTGGACCCCACGAGTGACGAGGAACAGCAATACCCGGGTACCGTGCTCAATTGTCGAGTGCTACCCCTTCACGACGTTCTACGAACTTGTGCATTGGAACACGTGTGGCCCAAGCCTCCAGCAGGATTTCCACCGAAAATCAGAGGCCTACCTTGTCTCGAGTGACCGTGGGCTCCTGTGAAGTGAATCCTCCCGAGGCGTCTTCGCGATCCCTTGCCGGTTGGCTTGTGGGTCTCCTGAAGACTTTTTCGTCGAACCAAAGGGCTCTCCTGGTTGCTCCAGGCCTGCCCTGACTTACCCTCGCTGGGCGAGTCCCTCAGACCTTGCTGGTCTGCACCGCTGACTTTCTTCACTTTCCACGAGATTTGCTGTTGCCAAGGCTTGTTGGCTCCAATCCGTTTGCCGACACCTCAGTAAGCTGCAGACATCGTGGGACACTCCGAATCCAGCTCCTGGTTGTCGTCGACGCCTCCTGGACCTCGTGGCTGAAGAGTCAAAACACCCGTGATCACCTGAAATCACCCGATGACAGTGGGCATCCATCTTCCTGGGCAAGGGTCACTGGCAAGTGACTTTGAACACTGTCTCCTCTGCTTTCAGGTCTTCTTTCTTCGGAATCCATCCTTGGATTCCACCAGACACTTCTCCAGTCTTCGCAAGCAGCAAGTCTTCTTTGGCTCCCATTGAAAACGACGCCGCGACCCGACACCAAAAGACACCTATGCACCCGGCTTCCCTGGGTGAGGTAACTCGTGCACTCCGGTGCTCCTGTGTGTGTTGGCCCCCGAACTACTTACCTTGTAAGTGACTTGCTTGTAGACTCTCCCGAAGTACCCTAGAACTTTAAAATTCCAACCGCGACTTGCTCCATTGATGTCAATAGGGAACCCGCGGCTGTGTTCTCCCACTGCACGCGTCTCCCGTGGGTCCTTTACTTACCTACCTTGGGTGGATTAGTGAGGCCCCAGCGATTCTGAAGGCCCTAGGCCTTTTCCCCTTGCAAGTCGATATTCCTAAACCTCTTTTTTAGTATATGGTCTGGTACGCCCCTAGGGCCCCAGCCATATTTGTGCTTAATTTGTTGAGAAACGTTGAGGTTTGCATATGTTCCTGGCTTCTAATCTCATAAAGAGATTAGTAGAGTGTGTCTAGTAATAAATACATATATATTTTATATATATATATATACCTGTGTGGTATCCTTTCATTTGGTAATTCAAGAGATTATAAGGTAAAACAAGCTGCTTTACATTCCTCAAGAGACTTCGCCTATAAGCTGCTCTCCACAGCTACCACTAAGATAGCTTTCTTTAAAAGGTTGTCTTAAACCTATCTACCATAAGAGTCAAATTGGACTGGTGCTAGGTGGCCACTTTAACTAGTGACCAGCATATGCCAGGCCAACTTCTCACAGACAATTACTATGATATTATTTGGCACCACACACACTCTCCTTCATCTAAATATTAATGTGGTCCAAGAAGCTGTCTACGTCACACAAGTATCCATTTTTCCCCCTTAATCAATCAATATGATTACTTTACTCTGGCTGGGAGTGCATGAAACCTTTCACAAGGATTGACACAGAGCAATGTCTGGGGCAAGCAATGCACATGTAATCCTTCTACTGGCTGAGGAGAATAAGTATATTCTCTATTTCAGCCTAAGCCTGGAGAGAAAGGATTTCCTTCATTCCAAGGTGGTGCATGACAGAACCACTCATTCCGACAGAGGGCTAAAGTAGTATACCGCAGTCATACATTGCAATGAGGTCAAGAGGAATTGGCATTACCAGGTTGCTATCACCCAGGTGGCTTTTGAGCATTTCTTTAATCGTATCCATTACTGAGTCCATATGGCAAGCACATCTAAAGCCTAACTTGGGATCAGAGGAGTGTTTTTGTACACTTCAAATACTCTGGAGAGTTAGTTAGCTACATCCTTTTTTTATATAAATCGTTTTTATTGGCATTTCCTTGTATAGTACAGTACATACAAAACAGTGATCTCACAGAGAAACATCATGCTAGTTATATACCATGACATGCATTAAAGTCTGGTCATATCATATAACCCATCTATCCCTTCAATAGATAGCAGCACTGGCATGAGAAAGTACATGGGTATAGAGAGCTTGTGTCCATGAGAGATAGTCTGTGGCCTGTACTGAAGCCCCGGCATAGGCTCTCAACAGTAGCCTAGCAGGCATCTTGAATCTATATATGAAAATGACGATCTGAGCTCTTCAAAACTGGGAAGTAGAACAGGGGTAGTTAGTTAGCTACATCGTTTATGCAGAATGTTGCTGATTATAACTGTTGGGAGATGTTAGAAGCTGTCTTCACAGTCTGCATTTTGGTTCTTCAAAAAACAGGTGACTGTGGAAGGCATGTTTGAGTAGATCAGGAATACAAGGCTTCACACTATAGTTGTGAGGTGCAGAATTCGAGCGTGAATAGCATCTTACAGAAGACCATAAGGATCTCTCTATATTGTTTTGATGCCTCATCAACCAGGGTGTAGTAGGAAGATTCATAAGTGTTTTAATCATTCTATAATATTGCTTCATGCTAATGCTAAGAGTCCCATGGGGGCATAATTTGTGTCTGCAGCATTCCTGCTTCAGAATAAGAGAAGCTAAGGATGAGTAACCTTGGAAGCATTCGGTTCTAGATGTGGCCTCTTCACTTGTATAAATGTCTTAATTTCTAATCTTTTGGATATGTTTGGGTGTGTACTGTCCATGAACTATTCCGGGGTCGCACTGAAATGCAGAAGAATGCTGACTGGGTTAGGCATGATGTGAAATGGTGCCATGGGTATGATTCTTCGTTGGTCCCACCAGCATTTATTCTTGGGGATTGGGGGGAATTTCTGCCCTTCTCACAGGTGGCGGAATGAGACCAGTTAATACATATCCAATGGCGATTGGCTGTTTTTTCCTAAAGGCCTGGCCAAGTGCAGGCATTCAGATGGGGTGGGGATGAACAGAGAGTTCCAGTATTAATGAGGCATTATGATGTGCGAGTTTCACTGTGCAGCATTTCTCTCACTTGGACTGTTTGCGGAGGCTCTAGGGATGAGCCCCCCATGTACACAAAGCAGTATTTCAGCCGGGATGAGGTGATACAAAAGGGAAGTTCATTAGTAGTTAGCAACTTAAACAGTGTTGCTAATATGCCAGCAAATGTTCTGGTGTCGCAGTAACGACAGTGTGTATCACACATGCATTCTACAGTAGCAGAGTAACACCTGTTACCACTCTAGGGTCAGCTATCTCACAACCCTAAAGACTTGACTGCTCATTAAAGCATACATGCCAACATTTCAGAAGAGCAAAGTGGGAGATTTAAAAAAAAAAAAATAATAATAATTCGGGAGAATGGGGCCTCAATCGGGTTTCTGTCATGTATGGACTTTGGAAGTGTGCTGCTGCAGGATCAGGCATTTGAAAGCAAATTCACGTGTTTTTTTTTATCACCTTTCAGAAGCATGGAGCGCAATGGCAGGCAGAGAAAGAGGGGGATGCAAGAGTCGTGCACTGGCCTGGCAGGTTGTGGTCAGTGCACACCCCCCCCCCCCCTCCCTTCCCCGTCAGCCCGGGCTGAAACAGCTTCCGGGCACACACAGCCGCCCCCCTCCGCCCCCCCCCCCCCCCCCCCACTCCCCAGTACTTCACAGGTGTTTAAAAGACCATTCGGTTGTTAATGGGGCTTTGTTGGTTTTTCACCCCTTCTAGAGCCCCTGCATCGCCATTCTGACTATTGCTGGAAGAATTAGCACGTTACACATTACCAAGCCCTGTCAGCTGGAACCCCGAGGAATCGGGCTTTTGCTTGCAGGAATCGGGAGGCGGGAGACTAGCCTTCAAATCGGTAGTCTCACGCCTGAATCGGGAGTGTTGGCATGTATGTTAAAGCCATAACAAGTATAAGAAGCACCAGCAAGACTTGGATGTCAGTCTGCACTTGCGAGTGAGTGCTATTCTAGCCTTCTGTTCTTAATCCTCACCTTCTGCAAGAAATGCACTAAAGTCCCACTGGGTTTGTATTTTTCTTTCTGCCTCGGAGCCTAACTTCGATGGGTAAGGGAGTATTGTTGCTAAAGAAGCCTGTGGATTTTTTCCAATTTAGAAAGAATACAGACTAGCCGTTACTCCCGGAATCACCAATCCCTACAACTTCATCACAGTCATTACCTTTTTGACTCACGCCTTCCCCGTGAGAAAGCTTAGGTACTGTATTTTTGATAGTATTTATTCTAAGTCTAATCTTTCCCTCTCCTTCTCTTTTAAATAATATATGCCAATATCAGCAATTCCTGATTTTACTGTCTTCAGTGTGCGGATGGAGTCCTTCTGCAGGTAAGGAATGATAAAATAGCAATATTTTTTTTAAAGGCTGATCTGTTACAATGAGAGCCAAGGTTCAACGAAATAAATAAAAAGTGAATAGATCACTTTAGGCAACTGCTTCTATCGTGTTCTTTATCCCTGGGGGTCCCGCTTGCACTAGCGGCAGGCGAGACAATTCAGGTTGGGATGAGAGGCCATGGGGATCCGAGCTGAGCTGGTCCCATTCCCAGTTGCAATTGCATGCAGGCGCAAAACGCCCATTGGACTCAAAGGGCTTCAGCCCCCCCCCCCCCCCCCCCCCTCCGTCGTGTGTGGCAGCCCGGGATGAGACAGCTTCCCGGGCAAAACACACAGCCGCACCCGAGTACTTCACAGGTCTTTAAGAAACCTTTGGCTTGTTAATGTGCTTTAAAAGTTACTTTAGGGGCGTGTCCAAGATAGCGTACGGCTGAGACGCTCTCTCTGGTCTCTCTCACTGGGGCCCCGTACCTCCGAGAAGAACGTGGTGCCCCGGCGGTGTATCGAGACGGACGACACAGACGCTGAGGGATCTGCGGGCGGCTTCTTGTCCTATGATAACAATGTGAGGCGTCCTGGCCAGGACCAGCCGCAGCGTGAGTCTGTGGGTGGCACCCCGCTGAACCTGGAACCGGCCCCACCCTGTCAAGCTATGGTGGGCGAGCCCGGAGGCCCGGGACGAAGTGCTGGAGGGGCTCCCCGGCACTGAAGCAGGGCTGAGAAAAGAATAGCCAGCGACTCCCTCTGATCCCAGGGGGGGCCTCGAGGTGAGGAGAGCGGGGCCGACGCCTGGGAGTGGCCGGGTTCTCTCCCCTTCCCTTTCGCAAAGACATAAAGGAAGCCAAGGGGGCGTGGGCGGGAGCCCCCGAGAGTGCAGAGACGGGCCTGCAGCGTGTGGCACCAGGTGAGGCCCGTGCTGGCTTAAACAGGCCTGAGTGCAAGCCTGGAACTAGCGGTGTGCATCCCCTCATTGGCGCAGCGGTCACCTCCCTACTTGTAAGGCCTAAAGGAGGGATCACGGCCCTCGCCGGCAGGCGGTGCCTGGCTCTTTTCAGTGTGGCAATGTGTGAGCTGGGCCTAATCTAGGCCCTGAGACAGTATTATAGGTCCATGTGACCCTACCAGGGACCAGGCACAAGTGCAGAAAGACCAACACAATCTCCCTTACTTGGAGCCCTTGCCGGGGAGGCACATCCCCACCCACATAGTACTGCACCGGCCCCACTACGCGGCACTGGGTGGAGGAAACTGGAAACGAGCATCATCCTCGATACACCCCCCTTTCGGACATCGCCTCTGTAGACCCTGAGGCTCTGTGTCGACACTCTGAGCCCCATTCACAGGAACCACTACGAGCCAAAGTGGTATTGATGGGCATGCATCTCCCCCTCCTCCCCGCCTATAAGTCGTAGCTGATGGCAACTACAGGGGGCACTGGGGCCCTGCCCCTCCCTGGAGATGCAGCCTAGAGGCCACCCACCTTGATTAATGGGGGGGTATAGAGCACCTCACGGAGACTGCGTCTCGATTCTCCTGCGGAGAAGTGTAAGAGGCTACACCCCGCTCCTCACCACCCAGGTATCTCTTGCCCTCCAGGACCCCCGGACGGCAGGCGCGGGCAGCACAGCGACATGTCGTTAATCCGAGGAAAGAAAGACTGCTCCCTCAAAGACATGTTTGGTAAGCAAGGAGGGGCAACAACGGATGAGAAGCATCCGGGAGCAGTGGGTGAGCATAAGACAGATGCAGAGGACGGAGATGGAGCCATCACAAAGTATTTTCTGGAGGCACTGTTCACATTACTTAGAGGCTATCTCCAGGCAATGAAGACAGAGCTGGCATTAGACTTAAGCGAGGTCAGCAGAGATCTGGATGAAGTAGGAGACAGAGTTGCAGCAATGGAGGACCGCGAAACGACCAGGGGAGAAGAGATGGAATGGCTCCAACAAGAGGTTCTCCATCTTAAGGAACAGCCCCTGGACCTACAGGTACACAACAAAGACTTGAAAACTGATCACGCAGGAATAACATCCGCATACGGGGAGTGCCAGTGCTGGTGGAAGGGGCAAGTCCCCGAACCCATGTCACAGCACTCTTTCTACATATAATGGGCTGCCCGAAGGAATTATCATTGCAGATCGACCGTGTACACAGGCTGGGGCCTCCAACACCAGAAATGAACCCACCTGCGGACATTTTGGTATGTGTCCACGGTTTAAAAAAAAAAAAGGAGGTCATCCTAAAGAAAGCGAGAGAGTCCCACCCCCTCCAGTTTCAAGGGCACTCACCGGTGCTCTACAGGACCTCTCTCAGATCACCCTCCAAAAATGAAAGGATTTCCATCCGGCCGCTGACCACCTGCGAAAGCTAGGTATATCCTACTCCTGAAGCCACACTTTCAGGATTATCTTTCGCTATGAGGGAGTGCTGCGCCAGCTGCGATCCGGTAAGGAAGCTTATGCCTTGCTCCATATCGATGACCCAGATGAAGCTCAGATGCCGGTCCATTCCCTGGATCGCAAACGACAAAGGAAGCCGGACTGGAAATGTGTGAAAGGCACCTTTAGCAGTACGAAGTCGGATCCAGACACCATGTCAAAGGAACGCCAGTGTGTCCTGCAAGCACTCTCGGGCAAATCTACTCTCTCAGAAACATTTTGAAATGACAAGCAGCCGTTTGACCAGTTGGTAGTCAGGGTGTTACTACAGGTTAGAATGGCAGCGGCAAAGGGACCAGGGCGCTAGAGGAATGCTTTTTCCCGTTGCCTTGTCTTGACTGTGACCACGAGTCCCTGAAATTACCACCTGGATCCCGGCAGTAGACGCCGTTGGATGTTGCCCCCTGGCAACCCTGATGAGTTGACAAACTTTTGTCATCCACAGATATTCTCTCTGTTATCATGTTGTGTCTTTTTCTGGAGTCTTTCCTGTCCTCTCGCTATTTTCTCTCCTCTGCACCACTGTCACTACTTAAGTTGATGCGGCAGTCCCCCGCCACGGCCCCTTGCTCTTGCACATAGTGTCCCCTAAAGGCATCTCTTGCATGCAATCCAGGCCCATGTCTTATGATGCAAGACCATTAGTTTAAATGTTCGGGGCCTTAACAACCCACTGAAGCGCATGGCGGTTCTCTCTTTCCTGGAACAGTCCGGGGAGGGGGGGGGGGGGTGGACGGGACATTTGTTTATTACAAGAGACACACCTTTTGGCCACAGATATTCCCCATATGCGCTCCCGCTAGTTCCCCCAACAATACTGGTCCTCTGGCCCAGCGAAAGAAAATGGAGTTGCCATTCTTTTGGCTCAAAAGTTCCATGGCAAGCTTATCTCCACATTCATTGATATCATAGGGAGAGTGCTGGTGATCAGACTACAATGGGGCACTCTCATTCTCACTCTGGCCAATATATTCGCACCCAATGACGGACAAGAACCCTTCATCACTAATACCCTGGCAACTATTCTCACTTCCCCTGACTCGGTCATTCTGGTGAAAGGGGACCTCAGTTTGGTAATTGATCCTGATTTAGATCACTCTAATCAGCGTTCCTCCCAGTTTGGGGCCTTTAAACCTGCCGGCCTGAAGTGGCTTGCTGACAGCACGCTCTGCGACATCTGGCAACCACCACCCAACTGCGAGAGACTATACATAATACTCAGCAGCCCACAAATCTTAGGCCAGAATTGATTGCTTCCTCTCATCCTCCGCCCTTACAGCCTGTCAGGGAGGCGAGCATAGAACCGCAATCGTTGTAAGACCATGCCCCGATTGCATTAACAATACGAATGAACATTACGCAACCCTGGGCCTCGCGCTGGCACCTATGAGACGCTATCCATCAATCCACGCAGAAAGTTGAGGCAATTCGCAAAACAATAGGAGACTACCTTCGAGACAATGACAACAATGAGACTCATACATCCTCCCTATGGGAGGTGCTTAAACTCGTACTTAGGGGAGAGCTGATCACTATCTCAGCGGCTGAAAACAGGCTTCGCCAAGTAAAAAAACTTCTACTAGAGCAAGCGGTCTCGGAACTTGCAATGATCCACAAAAGCACAGGGGCCCCTAGGGTTTGGAGGGAGCTTAAGAAGTAGCGGCTTCTCCTCAGGCGCCTGGACTTGGACAGGGCGGAGTACGCCCTACTACGACTCAGGCACAAATTCTATCTAAGTGGAGATAAATGCGGCCGTATGCTGGCACATAAGCTACGCGGCAAAACAATGGCCTTTAAGGATTTCTACCGCATGCTATATGCAGGCCTAGGCGCCCCAACCGGCGAATCAAAGGCCTATCCATAGGAAATGTCTTTGACAGTCCTCCCTCCGGAACTCGTGACACAGCTCGACCAACATATACGTATAGATGAGGGGAACTCGTGACACAGCTCGACCAACATATACGTATAGATGAGGTAATAGCAGCTATTGCTCGACTTAAACCCTCTAAAGCACCGGGGCCTGATGGTTCTACTCCGCTAAATTGAAAAAACTTGCTGTCAAGAAGTAGCCCTCATTTTGACTCGGTTGTTTAACTCCTTCACAGAATCCTGCTCCCTTACGGATTCTATGCTTGAGGCCTCCATCTCAGTGATCCTAAAGCCACAGAAGGACCCTAAGGACTGTGGGGCCTAAAGGCCCATACCTCTACTTAACACCGACACCAAATTCTTCACAGGCATACTTGCGGTCCGATTAAACCCCATTATGGCTGATAGACCCCGTTCAAGCGGGCTTTATCCCAGTGAGACAGTGTGGGGACAACACGAAATGCCTCTCTCCCATCTTTAATGGATGAGATGAAAGCATTCAGCAAAGCTTCAGGGTTTAATGTCAACCTACAGAAATCACAGATATTGAACCTCTCAGTTGCCCAGGACAGGGCAGCAACATTGCAAACACAGTTCCCCTTTAAATGGGCAGAGACGAGGATACCATATCTAGGCATCTCTTTATCATCTACCCCAGCAAAGACGCTGGCAGCCAACATGCTGGCAGCCAACTATGGCCCCGGCTTGCCCAGACAAACAAAAAACTCTCATCCTGGGGCCGTTCGTGGCTGTCCTGGTTCAGACAGGTGGCAGCGGTTGAAATGACAATACTCCCTCACATCCTTGTTATATTCCAAACTTTACCGCTGACCCCTTCACGGCGAACTCGCCATCAATCGGGTCGTATGGAATGGAAAGAAACTGCATCTGCGTCAAAACCAACTTCTAAGGCAGAAGGTGGCCTAGCACTCCCCCTGATCCCGAGATACTTTCCGGCCGCACAACTACGATATGTCGTGGAATGGAATCGCCGCTCTTAGACAAGCACTGGTCCTTTATTGACCAGGAGATCACAGGAGCTAATATATTGAAGGAGGGCTGGCTACCCCGTAAGCATAGTGCCTGGGGGCTGCACTCATCATCGGTGACGGCCACAACCATGAAAGTATGGGATGCAACAGCCCTTAAATACGGTCTCACCACATTCCCCTTGCTGATGACACCGATCACTGACAATCCGGACTTCACTCTGGGGATGGGTTCGGAGGTCTTCCAGCTCTGGAGAAAGCAGGGCTGCAAACGCATAGTCTCACTGTTTGATCCACTGGGGATCATCCCTTTCGATCAGATACAATAGGACTATGACTTACCAGAGACCGACCTGTTTTACTACGTTCAGGTTAGACACTGGATAATCTCCCGGGTTATGATCACGGTGCCTCCCGCTCCCTAACCCGATTCTAGAAATGGTTAATATGCAAAGACAGGGATAAACATCTTATCTTAGACATTTATGCTCTCCTCTCTGACGAGGCAAGTGCCTCCAAAACCAAGGGCCAGCTCCGATGTGAAGAAGAAATTGGGCGTCCCCTTACAAACAAAGAGTAGCAAGACATATTTTATAGGGCACACCACACAGCACACGACACGTCAGGCACTGAAGCTTTAAACTTACTTCCTATTGGTACCAAACCCCTGCAAGGCTCCATGGATGGCAAAGAGGGCTCTCTGAAAAGTGCCGACCGGGCTGTGGGCAAACCGTTTCTCTCCTCCACCTGATGTGGCACTGTCCCAAACTTATTCGATACTGGGACGGGGTCCTGCCCGAAATTGACTGCGCATTCTACATGTCCATTTCCTGCTTTCCTGCATATTCAATTCTGGGCTTGGCCAATCCCCTGACATTCCCCCTGCATTCAATCAAAGGTAGATAAATGGCATTAGCCCTAAACGCCGCCCAGCAAGCAATTTTTGCGCAGTGGGGAACGCAGCAGATCCCAGACCAGGTTTCCTGGCTGCATAGATTATGGGTGGCCCTGGCAATAGAATGTATGTCTATGGCAGCGGACAACAGGGCTTCACAATACCCAGAGTTGTGGGACCCGTTTATTAAAATCTTAGCAATTGAGTTTCGGGAACTAACATGTCCGAAACACTTACAAATTCTACGGCTACTCCCGGAGGGGGACCCAATAAGATCCTAGGCTGTTCCCTACGAGGCTGACCGCCCCGGGATTTCTCTTGACCCTGGTCATGGGAACTGCATCCCGGTAACCCAGGTGCAGAGGGGATGGGGTAGGGTGGAGGGAGGGGGGATGGTTGGTCTTCCTTTAGGTTTGCTTCTCCCCTACCGTTCCTTTTCTCCTTCTTTCCTTCTCTCTTTTTACTGTTACTGAGTTGGTTTCAAAATCCGCACAATGATCCCAGCATCTGGGTTGTAGGCGAAAAACGGTGTATCATCTCATGCACTACTAAGTGCTGCCCGTCAAAGGATGTAGGTAGCTAGCTGTGTTGAGTCTGGCGGTTTTCAATAAAAAGAATTGTTCCTTAAAAGTTACTTTAACGTAACAATAAGAAGATGATGAGCCAGAGCCTCACAAATAGAAACGTGCCCAAGGCCCTCAACTAGTTCAAATAATCATACACAAAGAGACGCTAAAGTTCCCTGTAGATGAGCAGTCTGGGAGCGCTGGTGAACCATATGTTCCATAGTTTTCTGTTTTACTACTTCAAGTAAAGATAAAAACAATGCTGGTAAGGGTTGACTTCTATATTATGTGAACAACTTGAAAAATCATATCAGCAACCAATGGGTACTAAAGATAGTGAAAAAATGAAATGCTTTAGAATTCAAGGTTATACCTCCAGAATATCAATATCAGAACACTCAATTACCAATAGATCAAGAGAAGACACAGGCCTTAAAAGAGGTGGCAAAAGAGATGCTTCAGAAGAAACCCATAAACCAAGTTCCACAAAACAAAAGTGGCTCTACTAAATACCAGGGGACGGATTTATTAAAGGATTGTGTTGCCCATCTGTGACGTAAGGTGACATAAGGGCAACGCAATCCTTAAGTCATATTGGTTGATAAATCTGAAGTAACGCAAGGCAGTGCAAGTCGCTGCCTTGCGTTACTCTGCACTGGGAAGATGTTACATGGGTGGAGTGTGGGTGCTCCCACGCATCCACCCATGTACTCTGGCAGATTCCCAGATTTACCAAGACGTAAACCTGGGAATGCATCACAATTTTGCCTGATCAATATAGGCGCAACAAGGAGAAGGAGTAGTTTCTTACCTGTAACTCCAGTTCTGTAGTAGGGGTATCTCTGTTATAGTCATAATCTATGAATAATCCCCGCCCATGTGCGGGGACCCCGGAGCAATCAAAAATATCTCTTAAGCTGTCCCGCATTTGCAAACCTGCAAAGACACTTAAGAGACAGACAAAATAATACAGCCTAATCACCACAAGGCTGCACTGGCCAGCACTTCCTCTGAAGTGAACACAAAAGCCAAAATAAAGTTGAAATGTCATTTTTATTCACATTTGACATGTTCCTTTATTATCACACACTCCCTTCACCAAAATCCCTTTAAACAATAGAGAGGAAGGGGTGGACAGACAAGCCCTATAGGCTGTCATTATGTGTCTGCTAAAGGGATACCGTGCCTTTAAGAAACTCTCCAGAGACCCCCGGTATCCCAGGATGCACAGCCAACACAAGTTACTTTCAGTTCTTTTTGAAGGTGTATAACAACAGGCCTGATACCGTCAGGTTACTCCACCGGGGAGGAGGGAGGGTCGCTTATGACTATAACAGAGATACCCCTACTACAGAACTGGAGTTACAGGTAAGAAACTACTCCTTCTGTAGTAGGGGATCTCTGTGTATAGTCATAATCTATGAATAGAATGGCAAGCCCATCCCAACCAACAAGAAGCGGTGGAGTAAGACCAACCACCAACAAATCACTGTGCAAACAAATTCCTTAGCGAAGCCTGTCCAACCTGCGCATCTGCCCTAGCATCAGAGTCCAGGCAGTAATGCTTTGTAAACGTATGGACTGACTTCCAGGTGGCAGCCTTACAAATGTCAGCAATGGGAACATTCCTAAGCAAAGCGGTGGTAGCCGCCTTTCCTCTAGTCGAATGTGCTGTAGGCTTACCCCCTAATGTTTTATTAGCTTTTTGGTAACAAAGCTGAATACAGGAAACAATCCATCTGGAAATGGACTGCTTTGAGGTAGCTAAACCAGTTCTTACCGAACCATAATTAACAAACAGTTGATCCGACCTGCGGATATCTTTTGTCTTATCCAGGTAGAATTTCAACACCCTACGCACATCAAGTGAATGCAGAGACCTCTCCGCCGGAGAGGAAGGATGCTGAAAAAACGTAGGCAAAGTTATCATCTGATTCACATGGAAATCTGATATCACCTTAGGCAAAAATTTAGGATGGGTACGCATCACTACTTTAGAAGCATGGAAAACAGTATACGGCTCTTGGCAACACAGAGCCTGAATCTCACTCACCCTCCTGGCCGATGTAATGGCTACAAGGAAGGCCGCCTTCCAAGACAAATGCTGCAGAGAAGCCTTATGGATAGGTTCAAAAGGCTCCCTCATCAATCTAGATAACACCACATTCAATTCCCAAGGTGGAGAAGGCCTTCTAACAGGGGGAAACACCTTACGCAAACCCTCCAAAAAATCCTTAATCACAGGGATTTGAAAAAATGAGGTTTGAGAAGGGCCCTTCCTATACGCAGTCAGAGCTGCGAGATGAACCTTAATAGATTGGAAATTAAGCCCAGACTGAGCTAACTGCAGCAGATAAGGCAAAATAACGTCTTCTTTACAGGATGTAGGGTCAAAGTCCTTCGCCTTGCACCATAAGCAGAATCTCTTCCACTTATAGGCGTAGGAGGTCCTCGTAGACGGTCTCTTAGCCTCTTTTAAGATCTCCATACAGTCCCGAGGCAGGTTCAAGTGTCCATACTGCACTAGCTCAGGAGCCATGCTGCCAAACTCAAGGACGAGAGATTGGGGTGAACCATCTGCCCTCCGAACTTCGTGAGGAGGTCCGGCCGGCACGGCAGGCGCCGGTGTGGCAGAACAGACCGGTGAAGAAGGTCGGTGAACCACCATTGTCTCGGCCACTCCGGAGCAATCAGGATCATTCTGGCTCTGGATTGCGACAGCTTGATCAGCACCGCCGGAATCAGGGGAATGGGTGGAAAGGCGTAGAGAAAGCTGTTGGACCAGCTGATCCATAGTGCATTCCCCAGCGTCCCTGGCTGGTAGTACCTGGACGCGAAGTCGCGGCATTTGCTGTTTTCTGCCGTGGTGAACAGATCTATATCCGGAGTGCCCCATTCTGCGAAGACGTCTCTTAGCACGTCGTCGTTTAGCACCCACTCGTGGTTCTCTTGAACGAGTCTGCTGAGCGCGTCTGCTTGGGCATTCTGCACTCCCGGCAGGTGGGTCGCCGTGATCGTCAGATTCCTGCCCACCAGCCAGTTCCAGATCGCCTGTGCCTCCCGAGACAGGGTGCGTGACCGGGAGCCCCCCTGCTTGTTGAGGTAATACATGGTCGTAGTATTGTCCGTCTGAACCAGCAGGGAGGACGTCCTGAAGGAGGGATGGAACGCCTTCAAGGCCAAGTGTACTGCTCTGAGTTCCAAAAAGTTGATATGGTAGGTCGTCTCCATCTGCGACCATATCCCCTGAATCTGAAGAGGGCCCGAATGCGCTCCCCAGCCCCGGAGAGACGCATCGGTCACTATGGTCTGGGCCGGAATGTCCTTGTGAAAAGGGGTCCCCTTGCAGACATTCTCTGGGGAACGCCACCATTTCAGAGACTGCCGAGCGTGCTGAGACAACTGGATCTTGTCCTCCCAACGCCCCCTCCTCTGGTCCCATTGATCCTCCAGACATTCCTGCAGGGGCCTCATATGCAGACGTGCATTGGGGGTGAGGAAGATGCAAGAAGCCATCGACCCCAGTAATGAAGACACCGTCCTCACCGTAGGAGAGCGGGCTGAGATGAGATGCAGAGCCTTCCCACGGATCGATAAGCGTCTCTCCTCCGAAGGACACACGCTTGCGGTCAAGGTATTGACTGAAGCCCCCAAGTACTGGAGACACTGCACAGGGATCGGCACTGACTTCGTCATGTTGATGTGCAGCCCCAGACGGTGAAGCAAAGCCGCCGTCCTGTTGAAATGGCACTGGGCTTCCTGGTAAGTGGACGCTTTGATCAACCAGTCGTCCAGGTAAGGGTACACAAACACCTTGGTCTTCCGCAGGTGTGCCGCGACCACTGCCATGCACTTGGAGAACGTCCGTGGCGCAGACTTCAGGCCAAACGGGAGTACGGAATACTGGTAATGGTTGTTGCCTACCAGAAACCTCAGGAACTTGCGATGCTTCGGTGCGATCGGCACATGAAAGTAAGCGTCCTGCGGATCTATGGCGCACAGCCAGTCTCCTCGATGCAACTGAGGGTAAATCTGATGCAGGGACAACATACGGAACTTTTCCCGGCGGATCCACCTGTTTGCTTGACGCAGATCCAGAATAGGCCTGAACTCGTTCTTGTCTTTTTTTCTTACGAGAAAGAACCGTGAGTAGAGACCTTTTCCTTTTTGCCTCAAAGGAACAGCTTCTATCGCCTTCTTTTTTAATAGAACGTCCGCCTCCCGCTGGAGCTCCCGCACCATGTAAAGGGAGCGCACTGGTGGAATCTGTGGAGGCGAACTGGTGAAACGAAGACAGTAGCCATTGCAAACAATATTCAGCACCCACTTGTCCTGTGTTATTGTCCTCCACTCTGCCAGGTAGTGTTGAATACTTCCCCCCACCGGAGCGGGTAACGGATGAGGGGGAAGTAACTTTTCAGGGCTTCGACCCGGACGGGCCTTTGTTCCCCGCCGAGGACTGATGCTGGCCTCTGCCCCTCTGGCGCTTCTGAAAGGGCTGACTCTGGTACTGCTCCTGTTGCTGGGGCTGTTGCTGGGGGCCCGACTGACGCCCTTGGCCCCTCTGCTTGGTGTAGCGCCTGCCCGAGGAACGGAAGGACCTCCTCTGCTCCTTAGGCCGCTCCAGCCCCACCGCCTTCAGAGTCTCCGCCTCAGCCTTCATGCGGGCCATCTCGTCATCCGCATGCGACCCGAATAACGTCGTGCCAGAGAATGGTAGATTGGCGATCTTCAGCTGCGCTTCCGGCTTGAGCGGAGTCAGCCGCAGCCAGGAATGCCTCCTCATATGTATGCCGTGGCAGTACCCATGGGCCGCCAGCAACGACACGTCCCCCGCCGCACTGATGATCTGATTAGAGACCATCATGCCCTCGTTCAGCACCTCTTGAAAATCCTCCCTCTTGTCTCTGGGCAGGGAGGCCACGAACTGTTGCAGGGAGTCCCAAAGAGACCTGTCATAGCGCCCCAACAGAGCGGAGGCGCTAGCGGCCTTCATTGTAGTAGCCGACGTGGAGCACATCCTCCTCCCCAAGGAGTCCATTTTGCGACTCTCCTTATCCGGGGGAGCCGTGGAGGAAGGCGTCGTAGAGTGTTGCTTACGAGCCGCCACCACGATAACAGAATCCGGTGGGGGGTCCACTCTGAGGAACGCCGGATCCGAGTCAGGGGCCCTGTACTTCTTTGACAGTCTCGAGGGCGCCGGCTTCACCACAGCCGGCGTTAAGAACACCTCCATCGCAGGTTCCTCCAGTCCTGGGACCAGCGGGAGGAGGGGGCGCGACAGATGTACTTTATGCAAAGTCTCAAAAATCACAGACGTAGTGGGAATAGGGGTAGTCACTGATATCCCCAACTTCGCAGCCCCTCTCAGCAACACCTCCTGGAACGTGGCAATGTCATCCACTGGAGAGACGCGGGTAGGAGGCGTCTCTGACAGCGAGGGCGAATACTTGCCAGCCCCCGGAGAGTACGTGCCCCTCGACCCTCTGGAACGGGACCGATACCTCCGTCGACCATGTCCAGAGCGAGTGGAGGATCTGCGCCTACTCCGTGATCGCCTGCGAGGGCGAGAGCGAGATCTCTGCCGGTGAGGGACCCTCGGGGGAGGAGGCGGTGGCTGCGGTGGTGAGGCAGGCAGCTGAGGCACGGGCAGAGGCAGCGGAGGAGGTGGAGGAGGAGGAAGAGGAGGAGGAGGAAGAGGAGGAGGCTGAGGAGGAGGAGGCAGTGCAGGCACCGGTGGAGGCGCCGGTGGAAGGTCGGGCACCGGAGGCAAAGGAGGCCGCTGGGTACGCAGTGGGGTCAGATGGTCTGAAGCCCCATCACTTCTAGCCGGAGAGCCCCCATCATCATTGTCCGGGCTCGCGGCCACTCTCCTCTTCTTGGCGGGCCTGTCCCGCGGGGAAGCCACCGAAGGCGAACGTCCGCGCCTCCCCGATCCCCGACTGGAGATCGTAATCACCGAGGACGTATTCCCCGATGTCTGGGACGTCGAACTGTACCTTGACCTCGAACGGCGTCTCTTCGCCCTCGACGACGAGTGCCGCCCCGCAGTCGATCGTCCTCTCGACGTCGAACCAAGTCTCCTCGACGTCGACCCATGCCTCCTCGGAGTCGAGCCCCGCCTTGATCGCCGTCGCCGGGGTGTCTGCCTCGACGTCGACTGTCTCCTCGACGTCGACTTCTGGCGTCTCGACGTCGACCGCCGGTGCCTCGGCGTCGACTGCTGCAATCTTGACGTCGATCGTTGGTATCTCGACGTCGATCGTTGATGTCTCGACGTCGATCGTTGGTATCTCGACGTCGATCGTTGATGTCTCGACGTCGATCGTTGGTGTCTCGACGTCGACCTGCGTCTCGGCGTCGACCGCCTCCGTCTCGACGGCGGGCGCCGGGATCTCGGCGTCGACTCCGTCAGCGTCGAGCCGTGGGTAGACGGCGGCGAGTGCAGTCCATGGGGCTCAGTACGACGTCGATGTGTTGTCGACGTCGACCGTGACACCTGCGACGGCGACCCGGTCCCGGGTCTCGCCGGCCCCTCCCTCGACGTCGAACACCGAGGCTGCCGCGACCCAGAGCCCTGGATCGACGGCGAACATACCGGTGCCTTCTCTCTCGCCGTCGACGTCGTCGCCTTCGACGTCGAACGCGACCTACCAGCCGGTAGGTGTCGTTTCTGCTCCTTTTTCTGCCCGGAGGTCCCTCCAGGGGCTGAAGCATGGGCGGAGGAGGGGGAATGGGACCCTCCATGCCCTGAAGTCTCACCGGTCCTCTGCTTCTCCTGTCCCTGAAGGCGAGTCTTCTCCCGGTCCCTCAGGGTCCTTTTCGAAAAGGTGCTGCAGATGTCACAGGCAGCTGGGACATGTGAGGGCGACAAGCAGAGGATACACACCTCATGTGGGTCCGTCTTAGCCTTCTTCCTCCCACACTCAGGGCATTTATCGAATAAAGCCATGCTGAGAGTGGGCCAAAACTGCTCCAGATTGCAGGCAGTAGTAGACAAAGGCTTTAGACGTCGAATGAAACCACTTTTAATCCAAAAAATCCGATTTTAATCAATTAAACCACCCAAAAGGGTAGAGCTCAAGCTCCAGGGTCCTGCTAGCAGGAGCCGGAAAAAAGAACTGAAAGTAACTTGTGTTGGCTGTGCATCCTGGGATACCGGGGGTCTCTGGAGAGTTTCTTAAAGGCACGGTATCCCTTTAGCAGACACATAATGACAGCCTATAGGGCTTGTCTGTCCACCCCTTCCTCTCTATTGTTTAAAGGGATTTTGGTGAAGGGAGTGTGTGATAATAAAGGAACATGTCAAATGTGAATAAAAATGACATTTCAACTTTATTTTGGCTTTTGTGTTCACTTCAGAGGAAGTGCTGGCCAGTGCAGCCTTGTGGTGATTAGGCTGTATTATTTTGTCTGTCTCTTAAGTGTCTTTGCAGGTTTGCAAATGCGGGACAGCTTAAGAGATATTTTTGATTGCTCCGGGGTCCCCGCACATGGGCGGGGATTATTCATAGATTATGACTATACACAGAGATCCCCTACTACAGAAATATCCTTATTTCTCTTCTTTTGTTCCTCTTTCTAAGTGTGCTGTATTCTGCAGCACACTTGGAAAGAGAAAAACACCTCTAAGGATTGTTTCTGTGCAGGAAGGCATTCCTTCTACACAAAAACAATCCTGCCTGCAACGCAGGAACCATAGCACAGGGATGCCTACTTTAACACTAGGCAGCACACAGTGCACCAGCGCAGACAGAGAGCAGGAATGTGCCATTTGTCAGTAAATGTGACACATCCCTGCGCTCTCCATTTGACGCAGCGCAGCAAGTTGTCTTGCTCTGCGTCAAATATTGATAAATCTGGCTCTTAGTTTCTCTTAGGTTTTTTTCAAAGGAAAAAAAAACCTTCAGGAGGGATCAGACCTATTTTGGACCTAAAATGAGTAAATATGTACCTAGTGTCAAGTTAATTCAAAATGATATTGTTCCAGTCATTTCTTTATTAACACCATAAGGACGGGCTAGTAATTTGACCGCGTCCGGAACACATATTCAGGATAGATTTGTGGCAGTAATGTTACCGTGGCTGTAGGAAAGCCCTCCTTATGTCTTGATCACCGACATTTTTTAACTGAGGCTGGTGGTTACTGACTCTGACGGTGCCCTGGGCTCAGCTAACCAGTTCCAGGGCCCATGCTCCATCCTCTAAGAAGTATATGGTAATTAGTGTAATTCTAATTGGCCAAGACAACCTACCTGTAAGTACCTAGTATATGGTAAGGCATTGTATATGGTGTATAGGGGCAGTGGACTTAGTGCCCTTAGGTGTGCCCTGCTGTGGTGTCTGGTGTCATTTTAATGCCAGACCTGCCTTGCAGCCTAGTTTTAAAATAAAACTATGTCCAAATTCAACTTTTGAATTAAAAGTACTTCTAACTACCTTTTATATCTTATAAGTCACCCCTAAGGTCTGCCCTTGGTGCCCCCAGGTCATGGTCCATTGTTATAAAAAGCAGGGACAATATAAAAGATGTTTCATATGCTCTGGTAGGGATAAACAGCCAACGTCGTTTTTCTCTATTGCAGTGCTGCTAGCCCTATAGGCTAATATGGGAAAGCGTTATTAAACTTATTAAAGTCTACCTTTCCTTGGGAGGTAGCTAGCAATATCATTAAAAGAATCAAAATAATGGTTACAATAAACCCAACAACTTGTCAAGGTCAGATTTATTATAGCTATTACAGGAAAGTAGTTTTAGAACATACTATCCTGATGTTACCTTAAGCAGCCCTGTAGCAGCCTCTTCTAATTAGTCAGCCTTTGACAGCCAGGCTGCTCTCTGAGTAGGTGTGAAGAGGCCTGGGGCTGAAACAATAAATCCATTTGGTGAGAGAAGATGTGCTTCCTAGAGAAGCCAGCGAGAGGAAGGGGGCTGGGGAGATAAGCTAGTCTTCAAAAGCAGAGAAACAGGTATCGCAGGAAATAGGCCAGCCCCACTTCCTTGAGTCCCAGCCAGATGGTAGTCCCCATAATTAGATTACGAAAAGGGCTTGAAGGGGAGTGTTGTGAGTTGTTAGCCACACCTTTGGGTTGAGTTACACAGACACACACACACACCTCAAAGAGAGAATTTCTCCATTTTGATTTTTGTGAAAACAGTACACTCTCGATAAAAAATATGCCACACTACAGGAAATGGTCCTAGCAGAGGGAGGTAGCTTTACCCCTATTGGTTGGGGTGTCCCCCCCCTCTTGCCAGCTCAAAATGCAGGACAAATATGGAAGAGCTGCAGGAGCTCCTCAGAAAACTGCCTGGAACAAAAGAAGAAGGCCTGACTCAAAGCAAAAGGAGTGGACTCCCTGATCAGGAAATAGGTACAACAGAGTTGGATGAAGTCACCTACAAGCCAAGATCTGAACGTTTGGGAACTTTCTACAAAGTTTTGCTGAAAAGCTCCAGGAGGAGACCCGCTCGACATCGAGAGTCAAGCCAACATTGTCGACTTGATTATTGGTCTGACCACATTGGTGTGTCCAGCTGAAAGCTCCTGGGCTCCTCGCCGCCAAGGACAAAGACTTCCAGAGATTTACTGAGGCATTGCCCTGCAGCAGGCTGCTGCCGCCGTGGACTCGAACTTCGGATGCTGGAAGTCCGAGGACCCGCAGACGAGCCTGTTGACAAGAGAAAAAAACTACGTCTGATGGTAAACTTTTACCAGGACCTATTACTCATCCTATGCAACCCACGTTCCATCGTGGTCGGCCTAAAACTTTTACTTTGTCCTAGTCTAGCACAACTAGACAGGCGCAAGTGTGGCTTTAAGCTTTTCGGAGCCAGAATGAACAATTTTTTATTTCATCTTTAAAAATTTGTATCGCTAGTTCCCTACATTGGACTCTTGTCATTTTGATGTCATTTTAAAGATATAAATATTCTCTATTACTATCAATTGGTGTAGTATTTTTATTGTTTTGTGTCTTAAACTTATTAACTGTTTTGGTGATATTAAATGCTTTACACATACCTGTCTCCTACGTTAAGCCTGAATGTTCGTTTGCCAAGCTACCGAGGGTTTAGCAATTATCAATTTATTGGGACTTGTCTGGACGTATTAGTGCTTGTGGTAATATTACTTGCTGAAGATGAATACCCCACTTTCCTACAGTGGGTCACTGACCTCATGTACTTGCCTCGGACACAATCTGATCATTTGTCAGTAATACTACAATTGGAACTGCCACACACTCTACCATCAGAACGGCCAGGGCAGTTTCCCTCCAATGCACTGAACGATAGCACTTTCTATGCTGAACTGCAGTGTGCAATCCTGGAATTCTGCCATATAAACACCAGTTCTGTGAACAAGCTTTCTACGACTTGGAGAACTTTCACGTTTAAGTTAGAGGGTGGGAATGGGCAAACAGATCCGTTTGCTCTGCACTCAACTAGGGAAGGCAGAAAGAGGGCTAAGAGATCAGGAGAAATATGAAAGGGAACATAATCTTAAAGTGCTGGCTACTCTGAATAAGGCACTGCAGGAATATAGGAATTTAGCAAATAGAAGAAAACTATCTAGGCAAGGAAGCACAAATCCGTAAGTACGGGGAGGGAGAGACCCTGCACAACGCCCTTATGGATGCTTAAGAAAGACCGACGGAATACGGTAATACATTCTATTAAATGTGCATCTGGGGAAATAGTTGCGCGTTGCAAATTCATTTTGCAACAGTTTAGTACCTACTACGAGACTCTCAACAAGAGCAGGCTGAGAGATCATTCCCATATTGCTGACTACCTGGAGGATATAGCTCTGACATGGAGTGAGGACAGAGCAAGGACTTACATACAGGCCCCCATAGATGAGCTGGAGGTCAACCTTTCCATAGACGGAGTGGGTAGTGGGAAGGCTATCAGATCTGACGGTCTGACAGCAGAATTTTATAAAGCATTTAAAGTAATACTAGTGCTTCGACTGGCTCACATATTTGGAATTGGTTGAGACTGGGATCTCCCACCCACGAGCAGAGAGGCACAATTCAGGGATGTTAGAAATGGGGCTTCTGGTTGGCAGAGTTATGTACTCTGTGCAAGCAGGAACCACCACTCTAGTCAGGGTAAGCTAGATACACAGTAAAAGATAACCTGTGCTCACCCTGACCGGACATATTATTTTTTGAAGATTAAATTCAAATAAAATGCTTATAGTCTTGAAGCTCCAATCTGGGATTTCTGGTCGTGCTAGACTGGGGTGAATCCGAAGTTCAGGCCGACCGCGATGGAGGGCAGATTGGCTACAGGACTCACGCAGGTCCCACTGAAAAAGTACCTTGGAAGGAGGAAGCGTGGACATCGAAGACTCGATGCGAGAAGCAGAGGAGGGGATGTGTCGACATCAATCCAGTGGATGGAGGCCATGCGTCGGCTCCGTTCCGCACAGTCAAGGAAGGTTTTGTTGACGAGCCCCTTTACCAGGCAGGCGATGAATCGTCGAGCCAAGCAATCAGTTGTCGTCGAGCCATGCAGTCCGTTGAAGCATGTCCTCGAGCAGCAACTAAACCAAAGTAGATGTGTCGGTTCCAATCAGTACAAAGTGGTTGATGCGTCGGTTTTGTTGGATCAGCACAACAAAAGCTCACTTCAAGGGCCCATGACTGGACTGGCACCACTTGGCAGGGCAGGGCTCATAGATGGCAGAGTCCGGGTGCTGTTGTAGGAAGTCTTTGATGTACCCGAGACTTCAGAACAGGGGGCAGGCCAGCAAGCCCTTGGAGTCCCTCTGGGGTCAAGTGAAATGGTCCCAGGCCTTTTCCTCAGCAGTGCAGAGTGTAGCAAATAGAAGGCAATAGGCAGCAGCTCAGAGCAGAAAAACAGTTCTTCCAGAGTAGCTGTGCCATAGACTGGCAGTCCTTGTAGCAGCACAGCAGTCCTTCGTATTAGCATAGTTCCAGGTCCAGAAGTGTACTATCTTGGTAGGGTCGAAGGCCCAGTACTTATACGCAGTTGTGGCTTTGAAGTGGGGGTGACTTTAAAAAAGGGTCTTTCAAGTGCACATAGGTCATTTCTTCCCACTCTGGCTCCAGAGTAGAGGGGAAACGTTCCTTTGTGTGGGAAAAGGACACTGCCAATTCCGGCGTAAGTGTCAGCTCTCCCCCCTCTTCCTGCCCATGAAGAGCTATCAGAATGCAGATGAATTCTCTTTCACACCTACCCTTCCTTTGTTTGTGGCTGTCTTGAGGAAATGCACAAACTGCAGCTGTCACCCATCCCAGAAATGTATTGGAGAAAGTCTGCAGGCCAACAGAGCAGAAAGAGCAGAGAAATGTCCACTTCCTAAAAGTGGCATTTCTAAAATAGTAATGTTAAATCCATCTTTACCAGGAAAGAGGATTTATCATCACCATTACAAAGATATAAAACATGATACAACTTCTCCTTTCTAATCAGGAATTACAGCTTAAAAGTGTATTAAGAGATTACCAATGTCCACCTATGAGAGGGGTAGGCCTCACAGTAGTGAAAAATGAATTGAGCTGTTTGTCACTACCAGGACATGTAAGACTTAAAAGTACCTGTCCTACCTTTTCCTTACATAGCACCCTGCCCTATGGGCTACCTAGGGATACCACAGGGATGACTTATGTGTAATAAAAGGGGAGTTTAAGGCGTGGCAAAGGGTTTTAAATGCCAAGTCGACATGGCAGTAAACTGCACACACAGGCCCCGCAGTTGAAGGCCTGAGACAAGTTTGAGAGGCTACTTGTGTGGGTGGCACAATCAGTGCTGCAAGCCCACTAATAGCATTTAATTTCAAGGCCCTAGGTATATGGTATACCACTTTACAAGGGACTTACAAGCAAATTAAATAAGCCAAACAAGTGTAAACCGATTATTCCTTTTTGAGAGGAGAGACCACATACACTTTAGCACTGGTTAGCAGTGGTAAAATGCTCTGAGTCCTAAAGCCAACATAAACTAGGTCAGAAAAAGAGGAGGAGGGAGGCAAAAGGTTTGGGGTGACCCTTCAGAAGGAATATGCTACTTACCAGTATGCATCTGTTCTTGGCATGTAGAGCTGCAGAGTTGTACACTGTGCATAGATCGCCATCTGGTATTGGGCCCGGATGTTTGCAGTTTGTTTTTGTTGTTTGGACAGTCTTTGGAAGTCACGAGTTTGGTGACTCCTCCTTCGGTCCGTACTGCGCATGGGCTTCGGCTCCATCCTCAGATTGTTTTTCGCCAGCAGGGAAATGATGGAGCGTAGTAATAACAGTGAGAAACCCATGTGTGTAATATCTAAATAAGATAGACTGGAACGGATACAGGTAGCCGGGGAGGCGGGTGGGCGTGTACAACTCTGCAGCTCTACATGCCAAGAACAGATGCATACTGGTAAGTAGCATATTCCGTTCGAGGCATATGAGCTGCAGATTGTACACTGTGCATAGATTATATAGCAGTACCCAACCTTAGCGGCGACCACCGGTATCCGTTGCGGTGGTTTGAAATAATGTCTTTAGGACAGCCTGGCCCACACTAGCTTGTTGCTTGGAGTGCACGTCTACACAGAAATGTTTTGTGAAGGTGTGCGGTGTTGACCATGTGGCTGCTTTGCAGATGTCATCTAAGGGTATGTTCCCTAGAAAAGCCATAGAAGCCCCTAACTTTCTTGTAGAGTGGGCTTTAGGTGGAACAGATAATGTTCGTTTTGCTTTTTGATAGCAAATTTGTATACACTTTACAATCCACCTAGCTATCCCTGATTTAGAGATGGGGTTGCCTTTATGTGGTGGAGAGAAGGAGACAAACAATTGTTTAGTCTTTCTGAAAGCTTGCGTTCTTTGTATGTAGTACAGTAAAGCCCTCTTAACATCAAGTGTATGTAGAGCCCTTTCCGCAACAGATTGAGGTTGCGAGAAAAAAACAGGTAATTCCACCGATTGCTTGAGATGGAAGGGGGAAATGACCTTGGGCAGAAATTTTGGGTTGGTACGAAGAATCACTTTGCTGTGATGTATTTGTAAGAAGGGTTCCTGTATAGTGAACGCTTGTATTTCGCTAACCCTTCTAAGGGAAGTGATAGCTACTAGAAAGGCTGTTTTCCAGGTGAGGAACTGTAGCAGTGGTTCGAAGGGCGGACCCATGAGCCTTGTGAGAACTACATTTAAATTCCATACAGGTGAAGGCGGTGCTCTGGGTGGAATTATGCGTTTAAGGCCTTCCATAAAGGCTTTAATAGCGGGCACCCGGAACAGTGACAGATGTTGTCTGTTTTGCAGGTAGGCAGCGATAGCTGCTAGGTGTAGACGTATTGAAGAATATGCCAGGTTACACCTTTGAAGATGGAGTAGATAGCATATAATGTGTTGTATGGATGCATCTAAAGGGTTTGAATGTATTGTTACGGCAGTAAATGACAAATCTCTTCCACTTTGCGGCATAGCATGCTCGAGTGGTAGGGCGTCTGGCTTCATTGATGATATTCATGCAGTCAGGGGGAAGGTTAAGGTATCCAAATTCTAAGATTTCAGGAGCCAGATCGCAAGGTTGAGCTGCGCTGGGTCCAGGTGTCTGATTTCTCCATGGTTCTGAGTTAGGAGGCATGGGGATAGGTGCAGTTTTTGGTGTGGCACCACTGAGAGCTGTAGTAGTGTGGTGTACCACGGCTGCCTGGCCCATGTTGGGGCTACAAGAATGAGCGTGAGGGAGTGCTGTTGCAGTTTCCTGACCACTAATGGAATTAGTGGGAGAGGTGGAAAGGCGTATGCAAATCTGCCTGACCAGTTCATCCATATCGCATTGCCTTTGGACAATGGGTGTGGGTATCTGGCGGCGAAGCTTGGGCATTTTTTGTTTTCGTGGGTGGCGAAGAGGTCTATTTGAGGATGCCCCCACTTGAGGAAGAATGGGCGAAGAACTTGTGGATGCAGTTCCCATTCGTGTATTTGTTGCGTTTGTCTGCTGAGCAGATCTGCCATGGTGTTTTGTATGCCTGGAACGTGCTGTGCCAGGAGATAGATGTTTTGTGGAATTGCCCATCTCCATATGCTCTGGGCTAAGCGGGAGAGCTGGGGAGACTGTCCCCCCCCCTGTTTTTGAATATAATACATTGCAGTCATATTGTCTGTGCGAATGAGGACTGCTTTGGCTGAAATCTGTTTTTGAAAGGATTTTAGGGCTAGAAAGATCGCCAAGAGCTCCAGATGGTTGATGTGGAGCAATTTTTGCTGTGGCGTCCATAGACCTTGCATTGTGAGGTGTAGGAGGTGCGCTCCCCAGCCGGAGAGCGATGCGTCCGCTGTTAATATCACCTGGGGAACCGGGTCCAGGAACGGCCGCCCTTTGGAAAGGTTTGTGGTGTTCCACCACTGCAGAGAGTGATGAGTGCGGCTGTCCACCAACACCAGATCCGTCAGCTGCCCCTGGGCCTGGTTCCACTGTTGTGCTAGACACTCTTGAAGTGGACGCATGTGGAGTCTTGCATGGGGCACTATGAAAATGCAAGATGCCATCATCCCTATTAGCTTCATGAACACTCTGGCTGGGAGAGAGTGCTGAGGAATGAACGTTTGGCGCACGGCTTGTATGCTTGCGATTCTGGCTGAGGTGGGGTAGGCTATACCTCTGGAGGTGTCTATAGTGGCCCCGAGATATTGCTTTGTGTGAGATGGTACGAGGTGCGACTTTTGGTAGTTCACCGTGAAGCCTAGCCGGTGGAGCAGTTGGATGGTGCTGTTTGTTTGTTGCACACATTGGTTGTAGGACGCGGCTTTTATGAGCCAGTCGTCTAAGTAAGGGAAGACGTGAATATGTTGACGTCTGAGGTGTGCTGCAACTACGGCTAGGCATTTGGTAAACACCCGTGGTGCGGTGGTGACCCCGAAGGGGAGAACCGTGAATTGGTAATGGTGACCGTCCACCACAAACCTGAGGTACTTCCTGTGAGAAGGGTGTATTGGAATATGGAAGTATGCGTCTTTTAGATCCAAGGTAGTGAGAAAGTCTCCCTGACAAAGTAGTAGGAGGACTTGTTGCAGGGTGACCATGTGGAAATGGTCTGAATGTATGTATGCATTTAGAGGCCGGAGGTCCAGAATGGGCCTCAGGGTCCCGTCTTTCTTTGGGATTAGAAAATACAGAGAGTAGACCCCTAAATTTTGTTGATTGAGGGGGACTTGCTCTATAGCGTGTTTTTGGAGGAGGGAGATTACCTCTTGTTTGAGCAATGTGGAATGCTCCTGTGACATTGGACGGTGCCTTGGTGGGATATTGGGTGGGGTGGATGTTAGCTCGAGACAGTACCCTGACCGAATAATTTGGGTCACCCATTTGTCCGATGTTATGGACTCCCACTCGTGGATAAAGTGTTGTAGTCTGCCCCCGACCGGAGTGGGATGGTCTGGGGGGAGTGAGGGGAAGTCATTGTGTGGGCGGGGTGGCAGAACGGGTGGTGTTGGTTTTGCCCCTGCCCTTATTGTTGTTGCCCCTGTATCCACCTCTTTGGTAGCCCTTTGAGAAGGTATTTTGAGGAGGGGACTTGTAGGAGGTGGAGGCGCTATCAGTGGAGTAGCCTCTGCCTGTACTACGAAAGGACGAACGCCGAAAGGAGCGTTTAGGGGTCTGAGATTGTAATGCCCCCATAGACTTTGCTGTGTCCGTGTCCTTTTTCATTTTTTCCAATGCTTCGTCCATCTTTGGCCCAAATAGGTGTTGTTGGTCAAAGGGGTGATTTAGAATAGATGCCTGGACTTCTGGCTTGAAGCCTGAAATTCGGAGCCAGGCATGACGGCAAAGCAGGACACTAGTGTTTATGGCTCTAGAAGCAGTGTCCGCTGCATCAAGGACACATTTAATGGAGGTGTTTGTAATAAGCTTTCCCTCCTGTATGAGGTCGTGAGCTTTACGTTTGTGTTTCTCAGGGAGGTGCTGCATAACAGCCTCAAGCTCATCGTAGTGTGCTCTGTCATAACGCGTGAGCAGCGCTTGTGTATTTGCAATGCGCCAGATGTTCGCAGCTTGCGAGGCAGTGCGTTTACCAGACGCATCTAGGAGTTTTGATTCCTTATCTGGCGGTGGGGCCTCACCCGAGGACTGTGAGTTAGACCGCTTTCTAGCCGTGGACACAACTAGGGAATCTAAGGGAGCAGGGCCCTTAATGTAAGTAGGGTCTGTGGGTGCTGCTTTGTACTTCTTTTCAATTCTAGGGTTTAAGACCCTGGCCCTGACAGGGTCTTTGAACACATCAGCAGCATGTTTGGTGACACCCTTAAGCATAGGCAAGATGGCTGTGGACTTATCCTGGATATCAAATGTATCCAGTAAGAAGTCGTCTTCCACTGGTTCGCTATGTAGTTCCACCCCATGGTAGTGTGCTGCTCTCTGCACTAAGTGGTGAAAACCTAGTGAGTCCTCTGGGGGAGATGGCCTGGATGGGTAGAGGTCATCTTGAGGCACATCTGGTATGTCAGGGTTGTGGTAATCTTCCCATGGGTCTGGGGTCCCCGGTGGTGTGGGGTCCATTGGGGCGTCCGCTGGATCATAATCCGGGTCCCCGTAATCCGGCTCTGGGGACGGGGTCGGGAAGTGATGAGGCAAGGGTGGCGGAGACCTGGGAGGGAGAGGAGGTGGAAGAGGTGGAGGAGGAGGAGGTGTAGGAGGTGGTGGGGAGGGCACTCTGAGAGGAGATGTGGCAAAGTCCTTCCGCTTGGGCGGTGGAGGAGTAGCTGGTGCGTCCAGACGTCTTTTCTTGACAGTCAGAATTAAGAGCCCAGTCTTTGGATCCTTTGATAATGTCTTCTGAGAAGGATCGGGTGTAAAAAGGTCCGTTGGCGCAGAGTCGTCAGCTGGCGCCGATGTTTTCGGAGCCGAGGATTTGGGTGGTTTCTCTGCGCCATGCTTTTTTGGAACCTCCTGTTTTTTCGGCGTCGAGGGAAGCTTCGGCGCCGGAGCGTCGGTGCCGAGGGATTTATGTTTGTGTTTTGTCGGCACCGAGAGTCCAGGCTTCGGCACCGGTGGCTTCGGAGTCGAGCTGGGCGTCACTTTCTTCGGTGCCGAACAGTGTTTATCGGCACCAGGAGTCGGCTGGCTCGAGCCCGAGCTGCCGTGAGACTTGTGAGGCTTCGACACCGGGCCCGAAGGTGGGGTGATAAAAGCTGCGTGTTTGGTTTTCCCTAGGCCCGAAGGCGAAGGTGTAACCTGAGTCTCTTTGGGTTTGGGCGTGGGGGTGGGAGGGGGTAGAGTACTCACGACCCTTTGCGCCGGTGTGATGTCCTCCAGGTCGGAGTCGTCGGCCTCGGAAGCGCTGACGATGTCTTCCTCCTGCTCGGTGTGGTGTTGCCCCGAAGCTCCGGTGTCGTCTCCGAAGATGTCCGGTGGAGCCGAGGTCTTGGTCTTTTTTGATCGAAAAGACTTACAGGCGGGGCAGTCTCTAGCCTCGTGTTCTGGAGAGAGGCAAAGGTTACACACCTGGTGGAGGTCGGTGTGGGGAAATTTAGACCCACATTTTGGGCACTTTTTGAACGGAGTCCTGTCCATCGGCCGGGGCCGGAGTCGAGGAGGGCCCGAAGGCCGGTGCCGGTGCCGGTGTGTGGAATCGAGAAAAGTGCCTCTTCGCGAGATGAAGATAGATGAAGGAACTCGATGAACGAGGATTTTCCGTCGAGGCTGGAACCATAGAAGTTCGAAGCCGGAGCACGAAGTATCACATCTGAGCCCGATGGCGGAAAAAAACAATCTGAGGATTGAGCCGAAGCCCATGCGCAGTACGGACCGAAGGAGGAGTCACCAAACTCGTGACTTCCAAAGACTGTCCAAACAACAAAAACAAACTGCAAACATCCGGGCCCAACACCAGATGGCGATCTATGCACAGTGTACAATCTGCAGCTCATATGCCTCGAACAGGGCCATTTCCCAACAACGATTATCCTAAAACCAGGCAAAGATATCAGGGCCTCTATCTCTCATGAACTTCAATATTAAAATACTGGCCAGTATAGTGGCAAAGCTCCTTTATCCCCTGATAAAAGCAGAGCATTGGGATAACCACACAAAAACAGTCACAAAACGATGCAAATTGACAAGTTAGATATACTTCCCATATCCCAATGATTACTATGCTTAAATTATGCTCTTGATAAAAGGTACAAGTGTTTTTTTTCTGACCCATTTCAGATGATTCCGCTCTACTGAATGTAAATGATTACACGCCTGGATTGTGCCTGCATGCTTGATAGGCATGTGCCACTGTACAAACAAAATATTATTAATAAAGTTTATTAGCTAATAGTGCTTATGGCCTTACAAGCTCTATTTGTCTCGACTTTGTTGACAATGACATACATAGAAGACTGGTAACTTTGTACTCCGCTTCTTTATTAAAGGAACGATAACAATTCATCAAGTTAAGAACATAAGTTAATATTATCAATAGGAAAATTATAAATAGCAGCAAAATTATTAAAAAATAAAGTGACACGTGCCTTTGCAAAGTCTGAACATGTAACCTACCTGTAAACATGTTTCATTGTCAGACAATTAAATAACAGATAAAAACATAGCTATGTAAAACACTATGTATCAAAAGATTTTGAATTACTTTTTACAAATAACAGCAGTATGTTAGATTAATAAAGTGCTGCAAGCACTCACAGCATATTTTAAGAATGAGCCTACATGTTTCACTGTTGGACAATTGGATGAAAACATAGCTGTAAACTTCCTGATATCATGGTATTTTCTTTTAAAAAGTGGAATCAAGAATAACCTTGTGTAAAATTCATAACATTTACATGACAATAAGAAATATGGCATGGTTTTTCCTGATTTGTTATTACACGGGCCGGGAATTGCAGTAAGGTTTGGCTGGTACCCAAGAGGAAAGCACAGTAAGTATTTGACAGTGTCAGCTCGAAACCTAAGTAGCAAAGAGCGCCCCCATCTCCTGCAAGGCTGCTCTAAATAGAAGGAAAGGTATCATGAAGATACTCAAGGACAAATATGCAATGATTATCGGTTTTCCTGCTGCGCTTTTAAGGCAACTTTCCTGCGCTAGTTCATAAAAAGCTACAGTTACTTCCATTTGCTTAAAAGTAGGGAATAATTATTTCTCTGTAAAAGCCCTCTGCATACACATTTTTCCTAGTTCCGATTTAATGTATGCAAACCACGGAATTCGAAGGACATTATCAAACAGGTTTAACTCTTTATGACAAATAATATGGGAGGAGGAAATTGGTACACCCAGGAGTCGCCTGCAAAACATATTTTCCTCCTGTTGTAAAGTTTCGCAATTGCCAGCCCATCCGATTGCAGAACCGTAAGTGGCAATGGAGACACATTGGGATTTATAAATTTGCAACATGGCTTTCAATTACCCCCCACCAAGGGGTTGGGGGAGGGAGAATAGTGAACCAATTGCCTTTGAAAACTGCATTCTAATGTGTGCAATACTAGATGACCAAGCTTCAGAGGCAGAGAATGTGATTCCTAGATATGGAAAGGTCTTAACACTGGTTAGGGAGTTTTCACCTACTTGCATGCTGGACAGTTGAATACAGTGTAGGCTGCATGCCATAATATGCTATTTTGTAAAATTGGTTTGACAATCTAAATTGGACATAAACTCAATGAATGCAGATACAGAGACGGGCAGAAGACACCAAATGGCTAAAGTAAGAAAACAACAACTTTCTAAAAGTGGCCTTTTCAGAATTACAATTTAAATCTAACTTCACCTTAAGTTAGGATTTTAAATGATTGTTATTCAAGAGACACCAAACTTCGAGGTCCGACCTCTTCCCAATTGGAAATTACACCTAAAAGGTATAATAAGGTAATTCCAAAGTTAACCTATGGGATCGATAGGCCTTGCAGTAGTGAAAAACAAATTTAAGAGTTGTTTACTACCAGGACATATAAAACTTGAAAGTACATGTCCTACTTTTTAAATTCACTGTACCTTGGGCTGTCCAGGGTCTACATTAGGCGTGAGTTGTGCGTATTAAAAATGAAGGGTTGGACTTGGAAGTGGATTAACTTGCCAGGTTGACATAGCAGTTTAAAATTGCCCACACAGGCTCTGCAATGGCTGGCCTGAGACTTAGGCAAAAAGCTACTTAAGTGGGTGGCACAGTCAGTGCTGCAGGCCAACCAGTAGCAATTAACTTACAGTCTCTGGACACATGGAGCGCATTTTACTAGAGACGTATATATCAATTGCGGAGCAGCCAATATTACCATATTTATAGCAGAGAGCACGTGCACTTTACAGTGGTTAGCAGTGGTAAAAGCCCAGAGTCCTAAAGCCAGCAAAAATGAAGTCAGCAAAACAGGAAGTAAGAAGACAAAAAGTCAGGGGAAACTATGCCAAGAATGTGTGGACTAACAGTTATGTTTCCTTAATATTTATTAAAAACCTCCTAACACCAATGAATTGAATTTTTACTAACTATTAAAAATAGTTGTCAAATAGAAATGGATTAAGTATTCACATTTTTATCTGCACTCAGGGTTTCTACATAGGACAGCTAGGTTGGCTACAGTGAATCACAACTTTTGGGTGCTAGTCACTGTAAGGACAATTTAACATTACATTATTACCTGCCCTAATTTTAAATATGATGCACCCTACCTTGTGGGCTAGAAGGCCTACAGGGGGATGGCTTAATAATATTTACAAGTGAGGTTTTGTCCTGTCAAAGGGTTTATTTCTACAGGTGTTATTGGAGTTTTTACACAGCTATAATCAGGCTGCAATGGCAGGCCTGAAGTCATGTTTCAACATCTACTATAGTGAATGGCACAATAGGTGATGCAGTCTACTAGTGGTATTTAACTTCCAAGCCCTGACTACAGTTTGTACCATATAACAGGGGCTTACATGCAAGTTAAAAATGCCCATAAGAAGTATGCCAATTGAGCTATGTTTAAGGGGGGGGGGCAGGCACTTTACTACTGGTTAGCAAGGGTAAAGTGCACAGAGCTTAAAAGGCAGCAAACATATATGGTCCAGCAAAAGACTATGCAGGAAACGAAGACTTCTCAGTAGGAAAACGTTGCATGTGTAACCATCTTAGGACCAAAAGTCCATAGGTGCAAATTTCAGAACAGATTTACTGCACTTAACCAACCCTTTTCTCTATTCCAATCTGAAGTGGCAACTTAGAACAGTTTTTGAAAGTTTGTGGTCTATTTATTGGCAGCTACAACACAGCTGGTGTGGCGTCTGTTTAATCATTGGGACCCAACTTTCATAGACTTGAAGTAGCGAATTCTAATAACCGGGACACAGAAAGAACAAATGAGGTGCTGGAAAGGGCAAAGTCATTTACTGAAGGGGGTGTCAATTCATACAACAACACCTGTGGTGATTTCAACAGATGTCAGCCACATGGGTTTTGGAGCGGTAATGGAAAACAAGCAAGCGCAGGGGAAATGGCAGATATGTCAGAATCTCAAATCCTCCTACTGCAGGGAGTTTACTGCAATAAGCCCAGAACTGAAAGCCTTTCCCCCATTAATCCAGGGGACATATGTAGTGAAGACAACACTAGCCAAGTTAGCATATTCCATGGGTATAAGGGCAGAAAAAAACCTAGCATCCCTATCAGCTGCGTTCATCCTGGGGGAGAAGAAAAAGAAGGCAGACAAAGTAAGCAATAATTTTTTGACATCAGTGGGTTTTCATTTCAATCCCAAAATATTCATCATAATAACACAAATCCTGGGATCACCATGATTAGGTCTATTTGTGTCCTATACCAATGCTCAACGTCCGTTACTCTATTTGAGGGAACAAACAGAAGATGCCAGTGCAATGAATAATCTCTTGAAAAGTTGGCCAGAAGGGCTGCTTTCTGCCATCCCTCCAATTCCCTCCCCAGAGGGTGATGAAAAAGATGCAGAGGGAGAAGGCGCAGGTCATTCTAAAAGCCCCTTGTTGGCCCAGAAGAGCTTTCTCCAACTATTGCAGAAGATGTCCATAGCGCTCCTACAGATTTTTTTAAATTCAATAAACAATGATCTTTCTAGTCCTACTGTTCTAAATATATTGAAGATGGAGACTGATGGCCTGGATATTGATAGGTTAGCTCTACAAAATTGTAATGCATAAGTATGTAATGTGCCTGCCGCTACAAGTAAATATAAACCATGTGGCAGGCAAATTACATTTACATTACACGCAATTGTTATTCAAGACCCTCTCGTACTTTACTTCTAGAATTGTGTATATTTAAGTCCCATTCATATTCTGCGAGTGGCAGGCCAAGACATTCCAAGCAGTTGACTCTTGTACCGTTGGGATTTCTGCCGACTGGTCGCTGTGGGCTTCACTTCTTGAAATAAACTTCTGTTCAACTCTGCATCTTTGTCTGAACCTTCACTACATTTTGGCGACAGTCAGACTCACCGTTCCCAGAAGCCCCCGGTGTCATTATTTTTGTTTTTTCATTTTATATTTTCTTCATTGTTCGTATATCTTCATTGGAGCTCTTCCACTTTCGGAGTGGAGCTCTTCAACTTTTGGATGCCTGCTGCCCTGCACGTCATTTGGATTTCTTCTGGTGAATCCCGGCATTTTGTTTTTGGGACTTGCCGACGACGCTCTCCTCAGTTCTCTTGCACTCGTTTCCTGTGCACATGATAAAGACTTGCGCACAACTAAAGCGTGACACTGTATCACGGATTACAGACGTTGACGTCACCACACATGTTCGTGCCTTCAACTTTAAGTGGTTTACCATGTCAATTTCACACCACGTACAACAGTTATCGGCCATTTTAGCTAAACATTTATTTACTGCTGGGAGTGTCATCTGGATTTCCTTCACCATCTCGCATCCAGTGCTACATCTTCTGCTTCTAAGATATTTTACAGCACTTTCATTTGATATTTATGCACTGCTGCCAATTTGTTACGGCTTGATATTTATGCACTGCTGCCAATTTGTTACGGCTGTTGTAATTTTGAATCTTACTATCCTTCTGACATTTTAATTATTGACATCTTCACAGAAAATAACTCAACCACCACCATTCCTTGCTTGTCCTGGAAAACCTACTATCAAATTGTCACATTGGTTAAGCCTATTTGAAAACCATATTGTAGCCATTGATGCTGGAGGTTATAGCCAACAGACGGAAATTTGCATTACAGTATGGCAGCTTGGGTTTAACCATGCAACAGATTTTTGACAATTTACCAGCTATTCTAGCACCTGCAGGTCGATCTGGGGATTCTCAGTGGAATGTGTATACTGAAGCTGTTGCACACCTACCTAAGCAATTTTCAGAAGAGCCCAGCATCATGCTAGAACGATATCCTTTTTTTCAAATGCAAACAAGCTGATGACGAAGGAGTAGAGGAATATATTGCTGCTCTCAAGATCCTGGCTTCTACATGTGGATTTGGTGATAATCTTGACACAAGCATAAGAGATCAATTTGTTTTTAGGTGTTCATCTCATAAAATACAAGAAAGATTGTTGAGTTGTCGCAATCCTACACTAAGTGAAGTCATTGACCTAGCTAAAAGTATTGAAAGGTCTCATTTCTCCTACAGTTCTTCACGCCGATGCATCTGTAAGCGCACCAACGGTTGAGGGTAATCAACAGACTGAACCCATTTGTCTAGTTAACATCAGGTACAAAACTATAAGAGTACAGAAAAGAAAAATGCTAATGTATGTTTTAGATGCGGATCTAAGAACCATATCAGTAATTTTACAGGTTGCCCAACTGAGGGGAAAACGTTGCCTCTTTTGTAAAAAAAAAAAAGGTCTGTTTCAATCTGTTTGAAGGAGTAACAAAAACACAGTTAGAGTTAATAGTGTAGATACCGAACACCTGTACAGAATCAATCAATAATGTTGTGCTTACTATTGAATTCAATTCTATTCAAACTTGGATAAAGGTCCCACATGTGAGGCTATTATTGATGGTGTTGCACTAGAGGTTATGGAAGATTCTGGATCTTCCATAACCATTCTTAGAGATACTACATTTAAAGAGAACTGGGACAAATTGTTAACACCTACTGATGTAGATCCCAAGGCTTTCGGTGAGAAAGACATTGAGATGTTGGGGTCTTCCGCTATCAAAGTCAGTTGTTTAGGCAGAGATGGTTTTACTAAAGTTTATGTAACAATGAAAGGAAAACATATTGGGATAGCAAGATTAGGCGAAAATGGGTTTGTTGCTGAAACCCAGTGCTGATGTCCAAATCGTTCGGGGAGATTTACCGGAGAATTATATCAGTTGTGTTTATGATCCTGTTAGAGGATTGATAGATGAGTTCAAGACCAGTTTTCGAGATCAAGTAGGCAGCGTCAAAGGTTCCAAGAACCGCATCAGACTAAAACCACAAGCTCAACCTGTCATACACAAGGTAAGACCAGTTTTTCAAAAACGTATGGACAATCTATTCAGTGATCTCAAAGGGGTACAAGCATATCAAGATGATGTTTTGATATATGCCAACACCTTTGAAAAACACAATAACATTAAGAAAGGTGTTTACCATTTTGTCACAAAAGAAGATGAAAATAAGAGAAGACAAATGTAAGTTTGCCATTCATAAATTCGATTATTGGGGTCACACAATTTTCGCTTCTGGCATTAAACCTAAGTGTTCTCTGATCAGTGCCATCAAGGGAGCAGAAGCATCTTCGGATAGGGATGCTTTGTGCTCCTTTCTCGGTCTTGCAGAGTATTACGGCAGGTTTGTGCCAGGGTATTGACAAGCAGTTGAGCCTTTGGGAGCCCTATTACGCAAGGGACAAACAAGTTTATTTTGTCAGAAGATGACAAAATATGTTCAGTGAGGTGAAACTTCTGATAGAAAAGGCTCCTGCATTAAGTGCCTTTCAGGTAAATAAGTCATCTATCATCACAGTTGGATGCTAGCCCTAAGGGTTTAGGAGCCGTTTTGAGTCTACTGAGCATACAGTAGCTTTTGCATCTACATCACTCAAAGAGTACGAAAACCAGTACAGAACTATTGAGCGGAAAGCTCTGGCCTGCGCTTGTGCTGTCCAAAAATGTAGAAAGTATGTGTGGGGATGCAAATTTCAATTGTACACCAATCACAAACCACTAGTTCACATACTTACAGGTGTGTCAAGTAATAATCTCTCAGCATGCCTTACAAGGCTTACGTCTAAACTCCAGGAGGTTGTATTTGACATCAATCAAGCATCTACCAGATAGCAGTAACTTTTGTGCTGATTGTTTGTCATGCGTGCCAATTCAAGAATCACATGATTATGACATTTTGGATGATGTTGTGTGCATAGCTTCCATAGATGCTGTTAGTGGGGAGTGCAGCACCGGTCTCAGTGAATCTGTCTGGATTTCTGCCTTTTAGGATGATGAGAATTTAACCAAAACTAAGGAGTGTGTTATTCAGGCGTGGCCAAAGAAGAGATCTCTAGTTGGTGAATTGAAATCTTTTGGGCAAGTGGCAGACGATTATCAGTAGCAAATAGTATTTTATTAAGAGGAGATTTGTTTGCACCTCCTACCAAGATACGAGAAGCCATTATTACATGTGCGCATCAAGGTCACTGTGGCTCTACTAAAATCATCATGCGCATCAAACAACATTACTGGTGGCCCGGTATGGAGACACAAGTCAGATCTCTAGTTGACAAGTGTCCTAACTGCTTGTTATCCGACAAATATTGGAAACTGCATAAGAGTCCCCGACATTCTGTGGCATATCCAAATAAAGCATGGGAGAAAGTAGGCCTTGATTTTTCAGGGCCCTATGTTTTGTTACCAGACAATCTGAAATACCTAATCCTCGTTGTAGATTGCTACTCTAAATGGATGTATTACTCTTTTGCCAAATCACCTGATACAGAAGCTGTAATAAAATCTTTGGAACAGGTATTTAGCTTGGAAGGCGCTCCCACATGTATAGTCACTATAATGGCACTCACTTCACCTCAGAATGTATGTCAACATTTCTCAGTAAGTATGATGTCACTAATTTGTAAGTAGCATTTTTTTTCTCTCTCGTAGTTTTATATATAGGGCGAACTTGACCCGAAGGTATCAGGTATCGGAGCACTTTACATGCGCACCAGTTGCGTTACACAAGGACACATGGATTTTTTGTAGGCACGGGGAGATTGAGTGATTTGCCCGGAATCACAGGATGTTGAGCGTCACTGCTGAGACTTGAACCCGGTTCTCCAGATTAGAGATTGACCGCCCTAGCCGTTAGGCTACATCCTCTCCCCTAAGAGCATTGTACTCTCCTTCTTTTAGCAGTGAAGAGGAAAGGGGTTACAAAGAAGGTGCGCAAACAGCTATTGCTGCTAATTTAGGCGTTAAGATTTTTTTAAACAAAGTAAGGTGTTACAATACCGCACCACATTGCACTACAGGCATGACACCATTTTCTTTACTGAGAGGCAGAAAAGCACATACCACACTGTTTCCCACATGGTTGAAGAAGCAAGTAGAGACAGAAAAATAAAGTGAGGTTACAGTTAAGGAAAAGCTTCTGTACAACGTATTAGAGAAACAGGACAGGATGAAACAAAGTTTTGATGATCGACACCGTATGTCCTTTTTAGAAATTAATACAAATAATTGGGTTCTAATTAGGAGTCCAGTCAGAGTGAAGAAAGGGGAGTCTGTGTACTCTGCTCCGTTTAAGATAATACAAGTTGGCAAAGGTGCTGCGATACTGGAAGGCAGGGGTTGGTAGAACTAACGCCAATTAGTATAATTGTCTGCTCAACAAGCCAGTATTATTTTGAGTAGACGCAGGCCTGTGTCACAATCTGATTGGGCATCATGGGTACAACCTACCTTAGCAAATCCATCTTCAACAAGTGGCAGTGAAGAGTCTACATACTCATTGTGTTCAGACACGTCTCGGCCAGCACATGATATAATAGTACCTTCCAGGTTCACAGATTTTGTAATGTATTAATGTTACATTCTTCCTGTTTTGTAATTTAGGTTATCATATGCAATTTATTGTTGTTTTGAGGGGGAAGGTGATGTAATGTATAAGTATGTAACATGCCTGCTGCATGGTTTTCCTTTACTTGTAGTGGCAGGCATGTGATTGTTATTCAAGACCCTCTCGTGCTTGGTTTACTTCTAGAGTTGTGTATATTTAAGTCCCATTCGTATTCTGCGATCGGCAGGCCAAGAGATTCCAAGCAGTTGACTCTTGTACTGTTGGGATTTCTGCCAGCTGATCGCAGTACGCTGTGGGCTTCACTTCGTGAAATAAACTTTGTGCAACTCTGCATGTTTGTCTGAACCTTCACTACAAAAATGTAGGTTATTCTTATCTACCAGTAGTAGATATCCATGAAAGTAGACAGCTTGATACAAGAAAATCATACTGGAAACATTAGGGGAATTTTTGGAAATGGTTTAAATTAAAGAAATAGACCCAGGCCAAGATTTATTCAGGGTTTGCATCACCCTTGCGTGACGCAAAGCAACACAAAACCTAGAATGAGATTTACCAAGCCACGCACCTGGCGTGGCCCTGCGTGGCTTGGTAAATCTGCAGTAGCACAAGGCAGCGCAAGACATTGCCTTGCGTTACTCTGCGTAGTGGAGGCATTCCATAGGTGGAGCATGGGTGTTCCCACACATCCACCCATGTATTATGAAGCATTTCCAGATTTTCCAATACCGATAGACCTGAGAATGCATAAGAAATGTATGCCTTCCACCCAGAGACGTAACTAGAAGAAATATCTGTATTTCTCCTTGTTGTTTCCTCTTTTTAAGTGCCTATAAGGATTGTTTTTGTGCAGGAAGGTGTCCCTTCCTGCATAAAAACAATACTGCCTGTAACACAGACATCCTTGTTCCATGGCACCAGGGTGCCTGCATTAGCGCAAGGCTGCAGATTGTGGACCAGTGAAGGCAGAGAATAGGAATGTGCCATATCTTGATATGGTGCATTCCTACCCTCTCCCTTTCACGCAGCACAGCAAGTTGTCTTGCTGCCTAGTGTGAAAAAATTATAAATACGGCCTCCGTTATCTTGTGATGAGTTTAAGATATTTGGGCCCAGATTTACTAAGGTTTTCGCGTCATCCGTGCACCACGCAAAGGGACGCATGGCGGTGCAAAACCTATAATGACATTTACCAAGCTACGTAAGGCCACCTTCGTGGCACTGCAATGCTTGTTAAATCTGGGGTTAAGTAAGGCAGCGCAAGTCGCTGCCTTGCATCACTCTGATTGTGGAGGAGTTACAGGGGATGAAGCATGGATGTTCCCACGCATCCACCCATATATTCTGAAGTATTCCCAGATTTACCAACACGGGTAGACCTCAGAATGTGCCAGAATTGTATGCCTTTTCACCAGAAGCGTAAGAAGAGAAATATCTTTATTTTTCCTTGTTTCCTCTTTTTAAGTGTGCTGCATTCTGCAACGCCTCTAAGGTCCCTTTCTGCACAAAAACAATCCTGACTGTAATGCAGGCACCCTAGCTGCATTGTGCAAGTGTGCCTGCATTGGCTCTAGGCTGCAGACTCTGGCAGACACAGGAAAGAAATGAGCCATATCATGATAGATAAGCTGCATTCTTGCTGTCTCCCTTTCACGCAACAAGTTGTCTTACTGCATTGAGTTGCATGAAAATATGATAAATATGGCCCTAGATTTCTTACGTTTTAGGATAGTGAAAAATATAGCATTGTTTAAAATAAGAACTTAATGGGCAACCATTAGGGCATTTAGAGAACATGGACAATCTTTAGCGATGATAAAAAAAAATCTAGTGAATGGATTATAATTTTTCACTGAAATACACAGCCGTTTATCCAGTACTACTATTGTGTGAGTTCCTGTTGGAATTAAACACACTCCAATTTCCTCCATTTGAACAATCAGAAGAGGTGGCTTTACAATATTTAACAGCTAAGGCTAAATACCTATAAGCAATCACATTAGCTAGACGTCTAGGGGAAATTTGCCACTCAGGAACATTACGTAAAGTTTCTGCCCTACACAACTGTCATCAAGACAGGTCCAGATTTGATTCGAAACCTAAATTCCAGATTGCTTAAGGACCAAGGGATCATATTTCAAAATTTCTTCCAATATTCAGAAATTGAATATCATCTTCCTTCACATAAATTAGATGTGGGAGAGCCATTTCTATATATCTAGAAAGAATAACTCCTTTTCATAGTCCTGATCTTTATTGGTCTCCTTTGGAGGTAATGCAAAGGTTAAGAAACCATCCACATCAACAATAAGCATGTGGGTTAAATTTGCAAAATCAACATATGAGACAACAGGACAACCTACGCCATCCAACATACAGGGGCGATCAACAGCAGGCATAGCTACATGGTGGGCACAATTTGAAGGATCAATCATAACTGAAATTTGAAAGTCTGACACTTGGAACCCTCTAATCACCTCTTTAAAAAATCACCTCTTTAAAACATTATAAGCTTGATGTTTGTCATGAAGAAAAATGTACCTACATTTATCTAAAGTATTTTCTGTTCTATTTCGGATGATTGATGCGGTACTAAATCAAGTCAATTTATGTTCTATTTGAAATTGAATATAGGTACATGGTTTTTTCCTGATCACTGGTAGAAAAAAAATGAATGAGAATATATATTTGCTTGGTATATACTCAAGCAGTTAAGGACAGTGATGAGGAAGTAGGATTTGGGGTTAATGCATAAAGTACGTACTGGTAATGTTCATTACTCCCAATCCTGAGATTCCACCTCACAATCCTTAGGTTTCTCGCCTCTCCCACCCCTAGGTAACTTAAAGTTTACTATACCAGAAAGAGCTGATGTAAGAAAACACTACTTATAGGGGAAGGGGAGGGGAACAATATGGGGTAACATCAAGAGAATAGTGAGGAAGAAGTGACCAAGGAACATGGCCTCCTAATCCTAACACAACAAACATACACCTAGCCGAATGTGGAAAGTATATCTGAAGTGTGTTAATCAAATTGTCTTAAAGGATAAAAGGCCTCACTCACCCAACAGTGGCAAGTTCATCATCCAACTCCTCCTCACTTCGATTCCACAATGGGTGCTGGTGTAGGCTATGAGCCTCTAAGGAGGGGAGCTCTTGAAGTAAAAAAAAAAATATATATGAAATGGGATCTTCTTTGGGCATTGAAGGTCTGGCGAATTGGCCTGTATCAAGGTGGGAATGAGCCCCTCCATGCATCCGACTCGATCCTGGGTGCAATCCTCTTTTCCCCTGACTAGTGGCGATAGGATGATGGCGCTCAGGGACGTATTCTACACAGCTTTGGCGGCGGAGTGACGGGCAGCCTGGCAACAATTATGGGGCCCTGCGGTGACAGGGGCTGCAGGAGAGCCTAAGGTGTTGAGGCCGCCAGGCTTCCCTGGGACGCCCGGCTCTGCCCTGACATCTGCAGGGAAAGCTGAATTCTTTGCCACGCAGTGGCGAGCGAGATCCACCCCTACTGGGTCTCCACTACCGCGCTGCACTCCCATCGGCCCACTGCGACAAACCGGATGGTGGCCTGAGCAGCCTGGGTGTGCCGTCCCACTCCCCATTAGAGGCCTGTACTCAGAGCAAGAGTCCCGCCCTAACAGCCAAGCTAGATCCTCTCCGAACCAGAACACAAGCAATCCATGACCAGTTTTGGCCTAGTTGGGCTTCTTCAGTCAAGTGTAGATTGGTTCCACTGGCCATTTGCAAATCAGCTTAGGTCTTGCTCCAATAGGAAAAGTCCAGCCCAAACTGTCAAGCCAGGTCCTCTCTGATCCCCAAACGCAAGCAACCCAAGACCCGGTTTGGACTAGTTGGGCCTGTTCAGTCAGGTGCAAATTGCTTCTAGTGGCACAATGAGCCTTGGACTCTCGTCTGGGCACACCTGCTATACTTAGGGTGTCACACTGAGAAATACAAAAAAGTGATGGATGAAACGCTTGAATTATTCTCAGCCACTAGTAATTTCTTAGGATGCATTCCATCATTTATTTTTGTCCATCATGCCACCTCAGATTAGACCTAGCCATATGAAAATCAGCCATGGTCCTATTCCAATAAGGACAGCCTAATCAAACTGCCAAGCTAGGTCCTCTCCGAAATGGAACTTAAGGCAACCCAAGACCATTTTCAACCTAGTTGGGCCTCGTCAGTCAGTTCAGCTTGGTTGTAGTAGAATAGTGAGCATGGGACCCAGGTCTGGGCATACCTGTTGAACTTATGGCGTTGCACGGATGACTACCAAAATGTATGGATGGAATGCATAAATTGATCCCAGCCACTGGTAATTACTCAAATTGCATCCCAGTACATAATTTATTTGCCACTTTAGCTTAGACCCAGCCATATGCAAATCAACATTGGTCCTGCTCCAATAGGAACAATCCAGCCCACAATGCCAAGCTAGGTCCTCTCCAAACCAAACGCACACAACCCAAGACCAGTTTCAGCTAGTTAGGTCTCTTCAGTTGGGTAAAGCTTGATTCCAGTGGCACAGTGAGCATGGGATTCACTTATGTTGGAGGGACCGAGATGTTTTTTCATCATTAGACATTGATCTAGAGCAAGAGGGAGTGGCAAAAAAAATTAAAGGAGGAAGCAAAAGATAGGAAAACACTGAAAAACAGAGAAAAGAGGTGTTAAAAAAAGGACCTGCAAAAATGAGATAAAAGAAAATGTGGAATGGCGAAAGAAGGAGGCGTAAAGTTTAATCAAGACGAGACAGCTTTGGAATGCAGGAACCACTGCCATTGCCTGTACCTGTAATAGGCTTATAAGTAAAACCTTGTACTCCTGCACTTATAATTTGTTTATTTGTTGTTTACAAATAACGCACTGCCTGTGTAAATGGTACAAATGGGCCCCATCAGTAGTGGAAGTGGGCAGCGGACTCCCAAGAGAAATGTTAGGAACCTGCACTTATTTTTTTATCTCTTTACAAACTAAGCACTAGCTGTAGTTCAAATGGCTCACTGTGAACTCACAAGCAAAGATTAGCAGCACAATATTTGCAACAGAGAAATCACTTAATACTGCTCCATTTGAATCAAACAATTGACATTCATTAACCGACAGATCAATTCTATTCTTACATTTTAAATGCACCATCATTGCCAAAGCCAAGTACAAAATGTATCTAAAAAATAAGATTACAGACTTCATAATAATAGGTATGAAACAACCTCACTGTGTGCTCAGTGAACAAAGAAAATACGTTCAGAAAAAAAGACAAAGACAGGTAAAAGATTTCCACAATGAGAACTGACCTTTCGAGCATGGTGACAACTTTAAAAGCCCAATTCACCCAAATAGCACAATGGCCTTCAGAAACTATAAAACATTGGTATCACATCTGCAAGTATTGTGAAGAGACACTGCCGAATACATTTCTTCAATCATTAATTAATCTCCCAAGTACTCAAGAAAAGTAAAACTTTGTTGTGTGTTTTAAAAAAAAAATCATCTTGTAGCAATAAATGATAAAAGCATGCAGTCAAATACATATTGCGTTATCACCTCTCTCCTTTTGATTCCTTCTCTTAGCATATAAACCACATCTTCTCCTTCACAGTCTGTTGATTTGAAGCCTTTTGTCCAGTTGAGAAGTATACCCTAAAAATATAAATTAAATACACAAATTAAAATAATTTTTCAAAACACCTGAAACAGTTACTTTTTCTGCAACAATACTTTGGGTGAATAAATAATTTTCCTACAGATTCCTCACCGTATGAATACTCCTAACGGGCTTCAAACTGGCCCAGAAAACGTTTTCCCAGGCAAAAAGAGTTTCCAGCACTGCTAGGTGAAGTTGCCACAGATGATTGGGTGCAAACCAGTGTTCTGACATCACCTCCCAATATTCTTTCACGCCATTCGAGGCATGAGAAGAGGAACTGAGAGAGCTAAGAGAGTAACAAACATGCTTATTTACCTTGAGATCTTTTGTTTTACAGAATTAGCTCGTGGAGGAGAAGGAATGTAGGCCTGGGCGGTAAATTCCATTCCGCTCGCGGAATTTGGGTAATTTCGTGTTCTGCAGAGAACGCGGAATTGCCCAAAATGCTGCGTTCCGGGGCTTCGCGGAATTTTTTGCTTGTACGCGTTCTCAAAATGCGTGTGTGCGAGATATTTCCCCCCGAGCACGCAAACAGCATTTGCGAACAGGAAAAAAGCATCGCGAACCAGCTATTCCGTGTGTTCGCGGAATTTCTGAGTGCTCGCGGAGATTTTTTACCGTTTCGCGGAGATTTGCGTAGCGCGAATACGCAAATTCCGCCAACCCCTAGAGGAATGGTGAAGAGGGGTATGAAGCAAAATTGTGTATACACCAGAAATATAATTACCAAAGGTAAGTAACTGTTTCGTTTGATTAAATACATCTTATCATATATTCCTCACCTTAATAAGTGCAAAGCAATACCACCCTGGGAGGTGGGATTAGATTGTGCTGGTTAACGAAGTTAATGCAGTTGTGTCTCCTACTTAGGGCCATGGACCGCCAGACTCATTGGGGCGCGGCAGTGGCGGTCTCCCAAGTGCCCCATTATGAGTCGGGCGGTTGGATCGCCACAGTTGCCAGAGAACAACCATTCATTCCCTGGCGGTGTTGCGGTGGTGTAGAGGCATCATTATGCTTGGTGGGAGCACCGCGGTCCCGCCAAGTATATTAGGAGTTTCCTCTCCGCCAGGGTTTTCATGGTGGTTCCTCCTCCATGAAAACCGTGGCAGAGAGGTTACAGAGGGGGCCCTACATGGCCCCTTGGTGCCTTTTCGCCCTGTGGATGCACAAAGGGGGGCACAACATGTTCCCCCCTGTGTGCATGCACACCAGTTCCTGCATGGCATTGACTTTTCAGTCAATGGCATGCTGGAACTGATTTTGGCGTTCCCATTGCGGGGCACGTTTTTAGAGGTACTGTCCTGGGAACGCCAAAAAAAGCCTGCAACACAGGAGGGAACTCCTAATCTGGCGGGCAGCCCGTCCATGGCTTTAGCGGTGCGGACCCGGCATCGCACCGCCAAAGTTGTACTCGGTCTCTTAGTTTGGATGCAGAGGAAGGAAGAAAGATGGATGGGTAACAGGCTGACAAATATGAAATGCTGAAAATACTTTGGGTAAAAAGGATGCACTGGTGTGACAGACCAACTTATCTGCATAGAAAACTGTCAAGGGCTGATAAACTGAGAGGCCTGTATTTTTTTTATTAGGAGTTTTATATAGCGCGAACTAGGCCCGAGGCATCGGGTATCAGAGCGCTTTACATGAGCACCAGTTTCGTTACAGAAGGACACATTCATTTTTATTTGTTAGGCACAGGGAGATTAAGTGATTTGCCCAGAATCACAGGATGTTGAGCGTTGTTGCCGAGACTCGAACCTGGTTCCCCCAGCTGCGAGATCGACCGCTCTAGCATAAGGCTACAGCCCCTCTGAAGACATCCCCCAGGGAACCATCTGGTAGGAAGTGTATGCCACAAAATTTGTTCTGGGCCACAGCAAAGTGATCCACAAAGGGAGCCCCCTGCACGGAGAAGATCGTCTCTATGACCTCGGGGTATAGCTCCCACTCAGTGTTCTGTAGTGAGAGATGGCATTCACTCTCACATCCAGGGAGCATGCAAGAATAAACACCTTTGGGAATACTCCCTGTCCCTACTTCCATGTTCATTGGCAAATCGCCTTGCAAAACGGTGCTCACTACAGTAGTGATGTTGTTCCACATAATCTGGATGGTGTACCCTGAGATAGAAGAGAGAAAGGCCTTCAGTTCAAGATGGATCGCCGCAGGTCTAACACATTTAGGTACATGCATTGCTCAGACATGGACCTATGGCCAGTACCATTATATTACCTAAACAAGCAGTCCAGCTTGGAAAAGAGGCATGTGTGACCAGGTTAGCCTAAGCCTGCCAGGGGTGCAATGGGTGACCCCCTTGCCCCACAAGGCAGATGGGGTCCATACACCAATGCAGATCCTGATGTAGTGAATGGAAGATCCACGCATGAGCCAGGAGACTTCCTTGGTGTTGTAGCACTTTCCCCTCAGACTCAGTAGTGGAGCTCTCATCTGCCACCTTATATGACAGGCCTCAGACTTCACAAGGCCATGAGGCCCAGCAAGCACAAAACCTGCGCGACAGGGATTCAAGCTTAAATCTCACACTTCAAAATCATTGTCCCAATAGACACGATCCTCTAAGGAGAAGGAAAGGCCTACATAGGGTTGTATTCAGCACAGCGCCAATAATGGCAGTCTCTGTGGGAGAGTAAGGTCAGACTTCTTGACATTGATGCTGAAGCCCAAGAGATATAAAAGAGCTGCCATCTACTGTAGAGGTTCTCTGACTAACAACGGGGGACTCTACCTTCACCAGCCAGTCGTCCAAGTACGGGAATACATGGATGACCCGGCTCCCGCGGTGAAGATACCACAAATGTCAGCACCTTTGTAAAGACAAATGGGTGTGTCGTCAGTCTCAGACTGAATGTGTTGGACCCCACTGGGAACATTAAGTAGCTCTTGTGGGTAGTAAGAATTAAAAGGTAAAATTGGCCATCCTCGAGGTCTAGGGAAAAAAAATAGGACGTGACTCGGAAATAGTATCTTTAACTTTCTCTGCATGAAGAGCAGCTTCAGAAGGCAGGATCTAGGACAGGCCTCCCTCACCAGACTTCCTGATGACTGAGAAGTAAAAAGAGTGAAATCCTGCACCCTTCTCTTCGAGACACAGCATTTTTATTTCCATTTCGTCTAGCAAAGCAAGGACATCTACTGTCAGGTTTGTGGGATTAGCCAGAGAGCATGTTTTGAAGGCAGGGGCATGATCTGGGGGTGAGGATAGGAAGGTAAGAGATAGCGCCAGTGGATCAGCAAGGTCATCCAGTGATCTGTCGTGATCACCAGCCACAAAAGGTGAGGCCCTCCACTAGAAGGTAATGTTAAGAAGGGTTTAAAGCAGAAGGGTTCGGAAGTGGCAGAGGCCAGAGAGGATAGTGAGGACTGGATCTGCTGCTGTAGGTGGGGATGCCCTCTGGACACCCCCAGCCTTGAAAGGTGATACAGTGGCATTTGGACAGGCTGGGATGGCTGCTTTGGGCAGGACTACACGGCTTTAGAATAACCTCAAAGTCTGATAACGCTAGCTAAATTAACAGTACAAAGGAGGCCAGGCCTTCTGTGTGAGCCATAGACCTTCTGTTCTTGAAACCTCAAAGTTAGACTTGATCTGGTCTCTGAAGTGATATTATGTGTCAAATGGCATGTCCCCCAGTATAGCCTGGACATGTTTCGAAAGCTTTGTGAATAGATCCAAGCATGACTACACAGCATGACAGCTGTACCCACATATTGAGCAACAATGTCCTCAGAGTGAATCCATACTACAGGATCTGTTTTGAATCACATAGGCCATCACTCAAGTCAGAGAATGGCATCTTCAAATGGTCTGGTAGGCTGACAATCACACATTTTGCTGGTTCCCCTAAGGTATGGAAGTATTGGCCTAAAATAAGGGGGGCATCAGCTGAGTGGAGAGCCAAGCTGCCAGAGGCAAAGACTGCAGCCCAAGGTGTAATGCTTTCTGGATTCCCTAGCAGTGATGAGAGATAAGTGGTGGTCTGCCGATCCAGTTATTGTAAAAAAGCTGTACGAGTGTATGATTTTATGCCTGTGTGTGTACACCCTTGCAGACTTTACTCCAGCCCCACAAAATAAACAAAGATTTTCTTGTTTTTGAGGATGCGTACACCTTTAATTTATAATCCATCCCATGGATATCAAGTTATAAAATAACTTTTTTACAGAGTTAACCTGATGCGAACATTTGCCAGATGTTGTTCAGTAATAGAATCAGGGATGTTTGATAATATTTTATTTCCGTTCCTTTTGTATCAGAAGAGCCACAGCCATCATGTGTTTTGCCCCATCGTGGCGCGCAAGCCGGGGGCTTTTTGAAGGCTTTAAAATATCAGTGATATATACATAATCACAAAAACCAAACAAAAAAAAAAGACAAACATTGGTAGAAACATGCAATGAAGGTATCTTATTCATCCTGTTTAGACAACTGTGTAAAATGCAAACTGCTATCCACTGCAAAAGTGAGACTCAATATTGTAATTTACCAGACCAAATGAGACAGTAACCAGCCCTCGAGTACTGGGACCAATAGAGACTGGAACGAACAATATATTTGTGTTGCTGTGCACAGGTACGACCTCACTCATTTTAGTACTGTATCCCATCCACTAGTACTCCAGGTTAGGAATCCTTCTTTAAAACTACTGCATATTTGGTCTTTACATATATGTGACTAGCAGCTTGATGATTTTTCCTCTCATGTTACTATAGCTCAGGTAAGGAGGGATCTTACAGACACAATCAAAGCAGGGGCCAATAGTTGCATGGAATCTACTTTGCAAAGCTTGGGATTCCTTTTAACTTGAAATACCTAAACGATAATATTATAAATTGCCATTATATATTTTCCCCACATTTAGCCTACTGCTAAGCATTGGCTGCCACAGATGTATTATCAGACTTCGAACCACAGACTCACAACCTAAGGGTAAAGACCCATTTTAGTCCTAATCAAGATTTTTCCTGGTTAGCATACCCTGATAGTGAGCACAAATCCGCTATCAAAAATAAACGGATAGGTGATCCTCTGGTGGCTCATTGGTGGGCCTGTGACCACTCGGAAAAAGACCTTAAATGGATGATCTTGGAGAAGATCCATCACCCTAAGGATGGTAACTCTGATGGTCTTAGACGTAAGAGAGAAGTGTTCTGGACTTACACACTGCAAACGTCTGCCAAAGGCATCAATGAACATCTCCCATGGGAGGATGCTTTATTCTAATTGTTTTTTTTGCTCTGTATTTAGTTTTCTCTTTCAGATTCGGCTATTGTTTATTGTCATCTTTTTATTCCCGATCTTCATAATAATGCGTTATTGGTGCATCTTTGGTCTCACTATTGTCTGTATATATTTTTCTATTTTTCATATTTCGTGTTTTTGCATATTCAGTCTTTCATTTTGGTACATGTTCATCAGTACCATTATTCTTTTTTTTGCAGTATGCTCTGTATGCTGTTCACTATTCATTGTTCATTTCTTTTCTATGTTGTGGCTTTTCTCTGACTCTAATATGGCACTTATAATTGACGGTTGCCTGTACCCATCATGGCGCCTGTCCTTTCACATAGGATCCTGGCTAAGATCCATTTATTATTTCCACCTTCTTGGGTAGTTTTATCTAGACAGGTATTTGTGATCTCTTTTGGGTTTACTGCCCGTTTTGTTTAAACACTTTTATTATTTTTTATGGACGGTGGTACCGTTACTGACTCTAATATGTCGCCCAGTTAAGACCGATCCTAGGATTCAACATGGCACCCGCCGGTTCCTGCTTAGAGGACGCTTTACGCTCTAGGCGTCAGCAAGCCCAGGTGCTGCTCATTGTGTCCCGCCAACTCTTTAATGCGCCGATCGCCTCGCATATATTAGACCCTCGAAAGCCCCACAGCTTTTTAGGTCTCGCTAGCGTAGTGTAACGCCCTGAACGTCTCGGGATCGTTTAACAGACACGATAATGAGGACGCAACCACTTGTGAAGGGTTAGTTATTTTAATGAAGGCAAAAATAACACAAAGAAGAAACAAAAGTTATAGTCACTAGAATCCTCCAGGCTAAGTACGTTACCAGCCCACAGCACGGGTGGTCCTAACCGTCCTCTGCATATACGCCGGTCCCGGCGTATGCCAACAGAGGGCAGAAATGAAATGGCCGACAATACCAATCGGTAGGCTGTGAGGGGCACGAAGAGTGTTGGGGAGAATCGAGGAGTCAGGGAAACACCCAGCCGGGGTCTCTACCTGAAGGGAGCAGCCGCTCAACCTCTTCCTCAGACTGCACCGGGACGCGGAGTCACCTCCTGGTGATGCGTCACCGATACCCCAATCAAAACCAAGAAGACTGAACCGAGAGCAGCCACTCGATCGATCCTGTGGACTTCCGAGTCTGTAACGCGGCAAACACCTCCTGGTGTGCGTTACAGCTGGCAGTCCCTGTATCTCTGGTCGGGCTGGGAGTTACGACTCCAACCAGCAAAAGCGCCACTGCGCTTTGACTCAGCCGAGTCAAAAAGCGAAGCTCAATGGTTGACCGGTAGAGCTTCCGGGTCCTTCACAGGTGACGATGGGGCAAGACACGGCCCAGGGAGTAACGACTCGACCTACCTCCGTTCTTGCCTTACTGGAGCTCCACTCCGGAACACTGCTCTTCACGAAGCAGGTACGTCGGTGTAAACACAATATCCGACAGCGTTGTACCTCCCGGTTCCTCCCTTTATAGGGCGTGTTTTCCTTGAGTTATGTAACAGCTCTCCTGTTTACATAAGGGCGTGTTTTCCTTGAGTTATGTAACAGCTCTCCTGTTTACATAAGGGCGTGCTTTCCTTGAGTTATGTAACAGCTCTCCTGTTTACATAAGGGCGTGTTTTCCTTGAGTTATGTAACAGCTCTCCTGTTTACATAAGGGCGTGTTTTCCTTGAGTTATGTAACAGCTCTCCTGTTTACATAACCTCTCAACCGCTAAGCATCCTGGGAGATGTAGTCCGTTTTCGCTGGTTACCGTTTTCCTCCCCTCGCATGACAGGAATTCTTGACAGTACATCCTCCCTCTCAGCGGCTCCCCACGGGTCCAGCGCAGGCAGGAAAACGCCGATGGAACAAGGAGACCAAGCGCGGAGCATGAACCCCTTCAGCCGGTTCCCATGATTGCTCCTCCGGGCCATAGCCTTTCCACGCCACCAGGTACCACAGCCTCCCCCTGCGCCATTTGGACGCCCGTATGCCCGACACCTCATACTCCACCTCCGACTCCACGCATACCGGCCTAGGTGTCCCAGATGGCTTGGAGGGTGCTGGTTTGAGCAATGATACATGAAAGACAGGGTGTATCCGCAACGACTGGGGCAAGCACACCTTCACGTTCACGGGACCCATACACTTGGTAATTCGATAGGGGCCCATGTACTTGGGATGGAACACACTGTTCTTTCGAAACCTCATGTTTCTTGTGGATATCCAGACGTAGTCTCCAGTGCGGTACAGTGGCCCGGGCCTTCTCTTCCTGTCTGCCGCAGCCTTGTATCTTCTCTTGGCCTCAATTAGGACAGCCCTTGAGCGCATCAACGTGTCTTTTATGTGTGCCACCCTGTCCGCTGTGGCGGGAATCCTGTCCTCTCTGAATGGATGTAGAAATGGCAAGAACCTGGGATGTTGGCCATAGTTGCTATAGAACGGAGATGACTGTGTGGAGCTGTGAGTGGCGTTGTTATAGGCTATCTCTGCAACCCATAGCAAGTCGACCCATTCTTCCCTGCCCTGGTCCACAAAACATCGCAGATACTGTTTGAGCGTTTGGTTCAGGCGCTCGGTTTGGCCGTCCGTTTGAGGGTGGTAGCTGGTGGACAGGGCGGTCTTAACATGCAGCGCAGTGCACCAAGTCTTCCAGAATTGCGCAGTAAACTGCGACCCCCGGTCCGACACGATCACCCCCGGTAATCCATGCAGTCGTACCACATTCTTTAGGAGTAGTGACGCCAATTCCCCGGCCGTAGGGACTCTCTTGCAGGGGATGAAGTGCCCCATTTTCGTCAAGTAATCCACCACCACCAGTATCGCCGTCATCCCCTGGTCCACCGGTAGGCCCACCACGAAGTCCAGTGATATGCTATCCCATGGTCTATCCGGGGTCGGAAGTGGATGTAAGAGCCCTTGGGTTCGGCCATGGTCGGCCTTCATGGTAGCACACGTAGGACACTCCTGTCCCCACCTCCTGACATCCACTCTCATGGTTGGCCACCAGAAATGCCGTCCCATGCTAGCCACCGTTTTTTCAAAGCCCAAATGACCTGCGCATGGAGAGTCATGGCACCAGATGAATGCTTGTTTCCTTAGCCTAGGCGTGGGTATCAATAGGCACCTGCCCTTCAGGGGTATCCCGTCCTTCAGCTGCCATTCTCTGTGACTGAGGAGCCACCTCCGCCATGCGAACGACCTGATCCCTCTCTTTATTCCCCTCAGGAAAGTATCCGGTTGGATAACCCCCAATACCATCCTCGGGGAAATGATGGAACGCTCGGTCGCAGGCAATGGTTCCTTAACTGCAGATTGACGGGACAGGGCGTCCGCCTTCCGGTTTTCCGTCCCTGGCCGATATGTGATGCGGAAGTTGAACCCCGCAAAGAAGATCATCCACCGCAGCTGCCTGGGAGAAAGGTGTCTTGTGGTCGTCATGAACTGCAGGTTCCGATGGTCCGTGTACACCGATACCACATGTCTTGCCCCCATCAACCAATGCCTCCATTCGGTGAAGGCGTCCTTGATTGCGAGAAGCTCCTTCTCCGCAATATGGTAGTTGCGTTCGGCGTCGTTGAGTTTGCGGGACATGTACGCAACGGGATGAAGCACCCCTGTGTCGTGGTTGCGTTGGGACAAGATAGCCCCCAGCGCCACATCCGATGCGTCCGCTTCCACCACGTAGGGGAGATCCGGATCGGGGTGAGCCAACACCGGCGCCTTACCAAAGGCGCTTTTCAGGGCCTCAAAGGCTTTGTTCGCCTCAGGGGACCAGACAAACTCCTTGGACTTCCTCAGTAGCTGTGTGATTGGGGCCACCAATCCTGAAAATCCATCTATAAACCGCCTGTAAAAGTTGGCGAAGCCAATGAAACTTTGGACGTCCTTCACGCTTTGGGGCACCGGCCATTCTTTCACCGCCTTGATCTTTCGTTCTGCCATCTCCTGTCCCTCTGGACTCAGCATCACTCCGAGGAATTCCACGGATGTGACGTGGAAGTCACACTTGCTGAGTTTACAAAACAGCATGTTTTCCCTCAGCTTGTGGAGCACAGCTGTGACGTGGTGTACGTGCTCCTCCTCACTGGACGAATAGATGAGGATGTCGTCGATATATACGACCACGTAGATATCCAACTCCTCTCTGAATACCTCATTCAAAAAGTACTGAAAAGCTGCCGGGGCGTTGCACAGTCCGAACGGCATGACGAGGTACTCAAAAAGGCCAAACCTGGTCTTAAAGGCGGTCTTCCACTCGTCTCCGTCCCTCATGCGCACCAGATGGTATGCCCCTTTCAAATCCAACTTGGTGTAGATACGAGCTTTCTTGACCTGTTCCAGAAGTACACTGATGAGAGGCAAGGGGTACCGATTTTTTATGGTTATCGCATTCAATGCCCTAAAGTCCACACAGGCTCTCAGCTCCCCGTTAGCCTTCGGGATGAAGAAGAGTGGCGAGGCGGCCGGAGACTTGGACGGGCGGATGAATCCTAGCTTGAGGAGTTTATCCAGGTACCCCCGGATATGCACGTTTTCAGGCTCCGTCAGGGCATACAGCCTGCCGCTGGGAACGCTGGCCCCTGGCACCAGGTCGATCTGGCAGTCAAACTGTCTATGTGGTGGTAGCACTTCCGCCTTCACCTCATCAAATACATCCTCAAAACTGTGATAAGCCTGGGGGAGAGCCACATCTTTTTCTGCCGCTGTAGCCACCGTCTGACTCCCGCTCTCATCTGCGTCAAGGGATTCCGTTCTTATTCCACAATGCAGGATGCAATACGGTGACGTCATTTCGAGGCGATGTGTTGGCCAATCCACAGAGGGGTTGTGTTTCTGTAGCCACGGCAATCCCAATATGACGCCATATTGGGGCGCTCGGATGATGTTAAAATCGATTTGTTCCAAATGGTTCCTCCCATATCTCATCGGAAGGACCCCCGTGTGCTGCCCGATGGGCCCCGTCACCAATCGCCTTCCGTCTACAGCATAGACGTCTTCGGGTACAGCTTTGGGAAGAAGCACTAGCCCTAGCCTGCATGCCTCGTTGTGGTCCATAAACATGCCAGTGGCCCCTGAATCCACCATGGCCACAACGGGTATCCACTGGTCATGCACTCCCACGTGCACCGTGAGAAACAGGTGTCGTTGTCCCTTAGTGACCGAGTTGGAAAGTGAAGGGATGGATGAGTGACTCCGAGATGCCCCTTCTTTGGTCTGGGAGTCCTCTAGTTTTCCGCCGGTATGTCCACCACGGCTGTTACCGACCGGTTGGCCCGATAACGTGACGTCTTCGGTTTGGCAGGGCATTCATGTACGTAGTGGCCTTTTTTGCCACAATATAGGCACAATCCTTGTTTACGGCGCGACTCTTTCTCCGTGGCTGTGAGGCTCGCTCGTATTGCGCCGATGTCCATGGGTTCTCCCTTGGATGCGGTGGAAGTTTCAGGACTTCCCACCGTCACATAGGATGGAAGGGATTTTCCTTTTCTCCCATGATCCCCCTTTCTTTCACTTAGCCTATGTTCCAGCCGTAATACCAGGTTGATAAGGCCCTCACATGTCTTGGGTTGAGGGTCAATATGAGCCACGGCGTCCTTGAGCTCATCACACAGCCCTTGATAGAAGAGCGCCATCTGTTTAGCAACAGGCCACTTGGTTTCCGCAACCAGCCTTCGGAACGCGTTGAGATACTGCACCAGGTCGTTGGATCCCTGTCTCAACTCAAGCATTTCACGGTCCGCCCTGTACGAGTCAGCCCTTCTGTCGAACACCTTCAGGAATTCCTCGCGAAAAGCACCCCAATCACATAAGATGGGGTCGTCCCTGCTTACCAGAGGTACGGCCCATTGTGCCGCGTTTCCAGCCAAATAGGAAATAAGGAAAGCCACACGAGCCTGACTCGTGGGGAACGCCCTTGGTTTGCACGTTAAATGTAGCGCCACTTGTGTGAGGAATAACTGCACTGTGTTAGGATCCCCACTGTACCTCTCTGGTGTTGCCAAGGGGATGGCTACCGGCATTTCCACTACTACCGCAGGGGTCTGGTTCGTGATGGAGGTGCTGGGCGTGAGCGGGTCCAATTGGATAGCATCCAGTCTGGCTTTTACATCGGCTGTTTCTTGCCTAGAGGCAGCCACTTCAGCTTGCACGGTCGCTAAAGCAGCCAGCACATCATCAAGTGTTGCCATGTCTGTTATCGACCGGGAGACAGTTAGTGTTATTTAAGGTCGGATATTTTGTAACGCCCTGAACGTCTCGGGATCGTTTAACAGACACGATAATGAGGACGCAACCACTTGTGAAGGGTTAGTTATTTTAATGAAGGCAAAAATAACACAAAGAAGAAACAAAAGTTATAGTCACTGGAATCCTCCAGGCTAAGTACGTTACCAGCCCACAGCACGGGTGGTCCTAACCGTCCTCTGCATATACGCCGGTCCCGGCGTATGCCAACAGAGGGCAGAAATGAAATGGCCGACAATACCACTCGGTAGGCTGTGAGGGGCACGAAGAGTGTTGGGGAGAATCGAGGAGTCAGGGAAACACCCAGCCGGGGTCTCTACCTGAAGGGAGCAGCCGCTCAACCTCTTCCTCAGACTGCACCGGGACGCGGAGTCACCTCCTGGCGATGCGTCACCGATACCCCAATCAAAACCAAGAAGACTGAACCGAGAGCAGCCACTCGATCGATCCTGTGGACTTCCGAGTCTGTAATGCGGCAAACACCTCCTGGTGTGCGTTACAGCTGGCAGTCCCTGTATCTCTGGTCGGGCTGGGAGTTACGACTCCAACCAGCAAAAGCGCCACTGCGCTTTGACTCAGCCGAGTCAAAAAGCGAAGCTCAATGGTTGACCGGTAGAGCTTCCGGGTCCTTCACAGGTGACGATGGGGCAAGACACGGCCCAGGGAGTAACGACTCGACCTACCTCCGTTCTTGCCTTACTGGAGCTCCACTCCGGAACACTGCTCTTCACGAAGCAGGTACGTCGGTGTAAACACAATATCCGACAGCGTTGTACCTCCCGGTTCCTCCCTTTATAGGGCGTGTTTTCCTTGAGTTATGTAACAGCTCTCCTGTTTACATAAGGGCGTGTTTTCCTTGAGTTATGTAACAGCTCTCCTGTTTACATAAGGGCGTGCTTTCCTTGAGTTATGTAACAGCTCTCCTGTTTACATAAGGGCGTGTTTTCCTTGAGTTATGTAACAGCTCTCCTGTTTACATAAGGGCGTGTTTTCCTTGAGTTATGTAACAGCTCTCCTGTTTACATAACCTCTCAACCGCTAAGCATCCTGGGAGATGTAGTCCGTTTTCGCTGGTTACCGTTTTCCTCCCCTCGCATGACAGGAATTCTTGACACGTAGGCTGCGCGCATGCGCAGTCTCGCTGGTGAGATTTAATGATATGGAGTATTTTCTGTAAGGGGCATTAAGCCCCGCCCCTCTTTTCCATTGGCTGGTGTCACCGTTTATGCTAAACGGTGGCCAGCCATTGGAAAAGAGCTGTTGGTGACGTATTTGCTTGGCTTTCTGAGCCGTCCCATTTGGACGGGCTCGTCTGCCATCCTTGCGTCGCAAAAAGTTGCTTATCTTTATGGGGCCAAACACATGGCCCCATAAAGACAAGAAACCTTTTAGCAGGCGAGGCCGTGCAAGTGGGACGGCAGAAAAAGCCGAGCAAATACGTCATGGCTAGCGCTTGTTACTTCCAGATATACTTTTGTTGCTCCTCTGTGGTTTCATCACACCCTCCTATAAGGGGTACTTGCTACAAGATTTATTTGAAGAAAATGTGGAAACCGAAAGCACCTCTTTGAAGAACTCGAAACACAACCAGAACAGCGAACCGGTTTGGCAGGCGCCTTGATTTAAACTGTCCCCAAGCTCCATAGTGATCCCTTCCCAGCAATCCCCGCTGCACAGCAGAAACATATCCCATGCAAAGGAACACAAATTCATGCTACATGGAAACAAATGCCGGCCCCAACCACAGACGGCAAAGCTAGTAGCGTGGGCAGCACACAAGTCAGCGTGCACAAGGAGTGTGTACAGATAATTTTCAAAACACTGAACAAATGTTTAACACTATAAGGGAATTTTAAGATTACCCGGCTGTTTTTTTTGAGGCTTTAACCCTGATATAAATCGATTCACGGAGCCAGTTGGAAATGGTGCAAAAACAGGAGTAGGCAAATTATAAAAGGGGTATTCGGTGTGACCCAAGAAGCGTAGCCATAGAGTGCACAACAATGGCATAAAGTCTACTCAAGGTGTATTTGATCGCATTCCGGTGTTAAAACAATGAAATAACCCCCCACCCCTCGCCCCCCAAAACCAAAGGTAAAATCTGCTAGATCTCGACTGAATTAGAGACCTTAGAAAAGAAAGTATTAATCTGAAAGCATCGTACCCGAACGTGCTACAATCGGATATGGGTGAGGAAAAGGCCCGGCTCGGGGGAGGAGAGGTTAGGCCCCGGCAGCTGAGCCCTCCGGCCCCGGTATTCAGCACTACCCCCTGAGCCAGCAAAGGCCCCATTGTCTAAGCCGGCAGAGCTAGGCCCTGGCCTGCTGCAGCTTGGCCATTCATTTTGCAGCCGATCGGCGGCTGCGCAAGCCCGCGGGGGTGCTGATACGAGGCCGAGGACCGCCGAGGCTCGGGGCAGTGCTTGGGACAAAGGGCCGAGTGTGCGGCAGCCGTTCACGGAGACTCATGTGCACCGCAGCCTGTCTGCGATCGGCAGATCACGGCTTGATCCGGGGAGAGGAGGAGGGATCAGGGAGTGGGGGTGCTCTTCCGCTCACACCTGCGCCTGCAGCATCTCATTACAGGCATTCAGGAGGCGGCGACAGGGGATGCTGCTGAACACACAGCAACCCGGGATCCCCTGCCAGCTCTGCGGGGATAGCCCCGCTGGTGTCCACGGTGCACGCACTTACAGTGGTTCTGTGGGGCGGAAACTCCGCCGCCTCTTCCTGTAGCGCCACCTAAGGCGCAGCAACCGGTCCAAAAACCCGCTCAAACCCCTCCAGCATGTCCCCCACATCCCACCCAGAAATGCTTCAATCTACGAAACAACAACATAATCGCCAGCGCCCTCTCGTCGCCTACAGAAAGCTAACCCAATCTCTCGGTTACCAAGAGAATCCACAACCACCCCATAACCAGTCAAAATAAGAACAATCCACAACCACCCCTAAACAAGTTTGCATCAGAACCAATCTCTTGGTTGCCAAGAGAATCCACACTCACCCCTAAACCAGTCCCAATCAGAACCAATCTCTTGGTTGCCAAGAGAATGCACAACCAACCCTAAACCAGTCCATATCAGAACCAATCTCTCGGTTACCAACAGAATCCACACCCACCCCTAAACCAGTCCCAATCAGAACCAATCTCTCGGTTACCAATAGAATCCACAACCATCCCTAAACCAGTCCGAATCAGAACCAATCTCTCAGTTAGCCAGAGAATGGACAACCACCCCGAAACCAGTCTTAATCAAAACCAATCTCTTTCCAAGAGAATGCGCAACCACCCCAAAACCAGTCTATATCAAAACTACTCTCTGTTACCAAGATGAAGGACATCCACCCCAAAACCAGTCAGTCTCCATGTCTCACACACTAAAACCAGCTATTCTAGAATAAGTGACACTCATCTAAGGACTACATTAATTAAAACAAAGAGGTTTTCAGTCCCTAATCAGAAACCAATTCTAGCCCCATCATTACCAAGAGAAATCAAAACCATTTCCCCTTTACCCACAAAACTCCAACTAGCCTCTTAACCAGTTACAGACCCATAAATTACCACACACTTTTTCCATTCCATGCAGAAAATAGGACCAATAATAAAAACCAATAAAGAAGAATAAATAAAAAGACTAACACTATTCCCCACAGTTGGCAGAAACCAACACCCCTCCTTTATTCACAAAACTGAAACATCACATTACGTACCAAACAAAATCCAGTCTCTGCATTGCCAAATGAATGTGAAACTATACCCACATCAAGAGCCTTCCCATCATAAACAAACCAAAATCAACCTCAAAACAAGCATCGCCACCCATCACAGAAACAACCACCACTCTCTCCCTTGACTTGTAGGAATTATTATGTTTTGTCTAGTATAGGGGTCTCAAACCCTTCAGACCGACCGCCAGCCAAACCAATTTCACCTTCCCATGCGGACGCATAATCTGAGTGTGCGTAAAATTATAACTGTGGCAGCTGAGAAGGCTGGAGTGGAGAGTTCCTGCAGACTGTAGGAAATGTCCAAAAGTAGGGGGGGGGGTCGAGCATGAGCTGTGGCACGTGTCCCACTTGCTGCATGAAATAGCGCGTTTACAGGTGGACACTTATGCACTCTAGTCTGGGTGTGTTTGCATCTGTTCTTGGTGTTGTCCCCCTCACAAGGAGCTAACTTTTACATATGAGATCACAAGGGCACCTGATGCCCCTGCTCTCAATCAAGTTCTTCTCTGGGACTATGGTGACTATTCCTGGTGTACATCGTTCCTATAAGACAAGCATCATTGGCATAATAGTGACTGTGCCCCGACAATGGTGAACCATGGGCAAATTATTGAGGTCAAACTTCGGGCTTATTGTGGGCATCCTTAGACTAATCAGGACCACCTGAGGCATAATAATGGAGAAGTCCTTGTGCATCAGGAGGCATTTCATTGTGGTATGACATTCTTAGACACTATGCACTGGTGTCATTTTTCTTAATCGTGCATGTTAAGGTTACTTATGTCAAGTTGTGTAACATGGTCACCACAGATCAACCAGATCTCTTCAGGTTTTCCCCTTTTTCCACATGTAAAACTCACCAGGTTTTACCAGGCAAAATTTGAACAAAGAAAAAGTAATATAGGTGTGCAAAATTACTTCACTACTTTTTTTGGGGAAGGAGGGGGTCTCTCTGTGTTTCATTTTTCTAGTTCTACTTGCAAAAGCCTGGTCCATCAGGCTGCATTTTGGTATTTCCTGGCTACCTGAAAGATAACTCATAGGTACCTACCTCGATTGACGACATGTGTGAAATTGTTCTTGGCCCAAATCAAACTCTTTTTGGAGTTCCTCAAATGATTAAATCCGATCTTTGTCTATCATGTCTCCTAACTTGAAGATGCCCATTGTATCCCCTCAATTAAAGCCCTCCCTTTTGCCATTCAGTTTCCCACCAAAAAATGGACTGAACCTTGGAATGTTTTTTCACCTACACCCCAATTGTCCTAATCTTGTTCGCCATGGTCCTATGTGCCACTTCAAGTGCTAGAGACAGGTTTGGTTACTTTTTGTCCATAACCGTTCAAGGAGTTCCCTCATTAATTTATTTCTCCTCATGGCTGACTGCTGTACTGAACCAAAGTCCTGTACATTTTATGTAATGCTTCTCTTTCATTATCCTTTTCTCATAACAGTTTTAGAAGCGCCCTGAATGAATCCTTTAGTATTATGTACTGTGTTTTGAAGTGGTCTATGTTTAGAGCGTGATATAATTTTGAATATAGCAGCCTCTGCACAATGCAAAGAGGGAGTCTTTTTCATAAAGCTACATTCCTTTTCCTAAGCTTAGTTTTTTAAATCATTATATGTACTGCATTTTCCCTGTGACCTTGAACCGAAGCTTCTTAAAATCCTCCAATCCCACAAGCAAATAACAGTTCTTTAGGATGGTCTCTTCCCTCTACAACACAGGTAAAACTGCCAACTTTCCCCGGTAGACTAAGAATCGTGGTAAATTACCATATATACAATGCATGTGCACTGCCAGAGCCAAACTACTACAGATCTCCCTGATATAATAGTATACAATACTCAGTCATTGAAATATGCCTCTTCTGTACCCGAATCTATTCTGCTGAGAACGACCAACTTGAGTGGGAATAGCAAAGCAATAGTGCTTGGCCCCACAGGCTCTAAAATGAGAGCCAGCAGTTTAGGTGGGTCCCATTTACAATTACTCAGTCCATTTGAGGAATCCATCTACAAGCTAAATCTTAATTGGAAAGGTGTCATGCATCCGCAGTTCAGGGACCGAAAGGTTTTTTTCAGCATCTAATGCAAGACCTTCTAACAGAACCAATGCATGAGTCTATACTTGCTAGATCTATTTGGCATGAAGCCCCACAGGTCTGTGTGCTTAACCTGTACATAGTTCTAATACTTTGAATACAAGTGCTTTAATAAATATTCCAAAATAATTCCATTTGGAACCAGGGGGTTCCACAGTGGCGTCTGAGAGCCGGTTGCTTGTTTCTGCCATCAATTGTCTAACTTTTCATGTTCTCTCAAAATCACCTACACCCTGTTCAGTGTATGAAATCAGTAGACTAAATAAGCTTATTTTTGCGACTATGAACAAACATCTCAGCTTTCATTCTTGTCTCTTTGCCCGTCTTATCACACTCTAACAAATCTACTTTTTTTCTCCCTTCCTACGCACTGCAACCATTTCTTCGCCATGCTCTTATTGTCTGACACAAGGCACTTCTGATCTTTTGTGGTAAATTCACGGCGATTTCAAACAGTAATTTGGTATTACTTTCCAGCACTCTTAGTCGGAAATCAGGTGGGTCTTAATCCCCTCTAATCTTTTGTTCCAAAATCTTCCTTTTAAATTGCATTCATTCCTCTTCACCCTACTCCCACACCCCAGTTTAATATCAACCATCGCTCTACCCCCAATACCTTGCATACAAGCCTACCATAAACATTCCTGAATGGTCAAAAATATCTCATTCAACCATAAAAAAATACTCTTCAGTCTCATTCATTAAATATTCAACTGCTCCCTTATTAAACAGGTGCCTATTATGGCCACATAGTCTGCGGTTTACATTCCCTAAACTTATTAATATTAGAAAGCAGTTTTTAATGCCCCCAGACAAGAATATTGAACTCAGCAACTGGGAGGGCATCCCTAAGTGGAACAAAAAACAGGCAAGTCTGAAGAGCACAATCCAGCTTTAGGAGACCCCTAAATCAAATGAATGCACCCAAGACCAAACACTTCTACAATCCTATACAAAAGAGTAATCTGCTGTCTCTTGTCCATCACCTCAAAGAAACATCTGTCAATGATTATTGCCTCTGCTGGAACTCAGTCGCGTAGCAAGGATGCCAGCAAGAACAAGCATTTGCAATGCAATAAGTCTCACATTATTGAAGTTTGAGCTATTGGCATTGCTAAATACCGCAACACCAATAGCTCAAACTTTAATAATGCGAGACCTATTGCATTGCAAATGCTTGTTTATGCTGCCGTTTGACAGCCCGATATATTGCTGTTAGTCGTGGGTTATAAGAAGGAGGAGTATAGCATTTCGGTAAGCTGCGACAATGCGATGTTAAGCTGCGAAATAGTTCTGCTTTCCTTGCGATCCCGTTTGTGTTTACATAGTTTGTATACTGGCTTTTACCTTCTTTTCTGGAACTCCCCTCGTGTGACTTAGCAACCTCTTAACCCAGGCTGCATCGGTCGCCTGATGCCATTGGCATTCCGCCCCCACCCCGGTGTAGCTGCATTATGCTACTTAAGTAAGTCATGTGCTTATTTGTTTATTATTGCAATAGGTTCTAGGTTTCTGCTTCGTTTAATTCGTTAATCTTATCATTTTGTTTTAACTTTGCCTTTTTAGATGTCCGCTATTGAGGCATTACTATATCAGCAACGCATTCCACGTACCCCCCCCCCCCTCCATATTTGCTCACTAATCTCAAGGGTAAGCGTTCCCATAGCACATAGAAATGTTTTAACATTCCCTTATTCAATACTGTGAGAGAGCTTGGTATTAGTTGTTATGCTCTCACATCCCTATGGTGCTTGATCTATTTTAGACTCTATTGATTCTATGTCTAGCTATTTTATCTTATGATTCTTTTTTTGTTTGTTCTATGGGCAGCAGATCAGCTATCCCTAGCATCCTGATAAAGGAATAGCGCCACCGACCTTGATCGGTTACCGTTTTTATATTCTGTCATCAGATGATACCGCTTTTATTCAGTATGTAGCCCTACTACGATAATATCTCTTTATCTTCTCTTTATTCAGAATTTTTTATTATGTCACTGTAATATCACTCTTATCTACTTTACACGGGTATGGTACTATCTATCAAGGCTGACAGCACTATGAGTATCAGAGGAAAAAGAGAAAAAAAAGCAATGCAGAGAAGTAAAAAAGATAAAACAAAAACACCAAAGTGTGTGATGAGGTAATCACACACTTTGGTGTTTTTGTTTTATCTTTTTTACTTCTCTGCATTCCTTTTTTTCTCTCTTTTTCTCTCTTTTACCTCTGATACTCATATTGCTCCGTTATACTATACAGTCATGATGTTGCATTTCAATTGGTTTTTTTTATTCTTTGTCCCTATAGACCGAACACATAGGTATATCTATTGAGCCCTATTTACTGTATATTGAGAAACCTTAATTGTATGCAGGATGGCGGCTGGCCACCACCCTTCATACATTCACAGCGCCCTGATGAAGGAATTGGCTTAATATTTCTCACCTCCGAAACGTGCGTCGGCGCACCTTTTTTGTGTTCTATGTGAATATTTGTATTGTATATTTATGTGTATGATATCATTGTCTTTTGTTTGGTGATTTCTTTTGTATGTATCAGATTTATTATATGTTTGTGATCTGTTTTCAAGTTTGTAATTAATCACTTTGTATTGATCTACGCTTTGTGGTTATGGGGCTCCATAATTATTGATATCTGTGTTTTTGACCTTTTTGATGATTGCAGTTTCATATGTGTCGTTTATATTTATGTTGTGTATTATATTAGAAACGTTTAATAAACTTTTCTTTTAGATAATATCTTTGGTCTTTGAGATATGTAATTTTATGGATATATTACCATTTGAAAATCATATATAGGGAAAGTGTTCTTGTTGTTGGCTAGCATACCCTGATAGACTTTTCTCTAACGCATGACTTCCCTTACACAACCTTTCACCTTACACTACCTACACTTAGTGCTGACAAACTATTTTGATAAACTACAAAAATGACTCTCTCTTGCAGTGAATCATGGTTCTTAGATCCCCTGTGTGGGGAGGCATAGGAAAGGTGCTGGGTTTTAGCTTTGAAGACCATATTTGAACCACCAAACTCTGATGATGGGTGAAAGGAAAGTAAAAATAAATGCAGGTATCCAAGAGCAGGCCTGTGGCGTCTAACTATCTTCTTGTGGACAGCCGAGCCCAAAAATGGTTTCTCCAAAGCAGCCATTGTAGGGTCCAGTAGAGCCTTAGTAGAAGGAAGCAAAGGATACAGAGAAGCAGTGGTGGTCCGCAAGATTTTCATCAGATTGTAAGGCTTCACTTTTGCATAAGGCAAAGTCATTTCCAAGGCCTCAGGAGCCTCCAGAATGACTGTTGTAAAAGATAAAACCTCCTGAAAAAGGGCCAAAGGAGAACGAAATTCCTCCTTCTGTGGAAATATTTTAGACCGCTGGCATTTTTCAAGTCTAAGGAGATTCCGTAAACAGTACTGTACGGTGGCAGGAAGTGATGACCTCCCTCCATCTCTCCACCTTCAGCACAAACAACCCCCACTCCAACACAGAAACCTCCACTTCCAGATCCACACCAGCCCCAGGAACACACTACACAGCACCCTCGTCTACAGACCCCCCGGACCTCGCGCCAAGTCCGCAACCACCATTACCGACCTCGTCGCACTCCACGCTATCACCTCCACAGACTACATCCTACTCGGAGACCTCAACTTTCACCTCGACAACCAGAGAGACCCCGACTTCATCGCCCTACTCGACAACATCTCCAACCTCGGGCTGAAGCAGCTTGTCACCACCCCCACTCACAGAGCTGGACACACCCTCGACCCCATCTTCGCAGGAGGGACTAACATCCATTTTAGAAACACCACGCAGCCCCTCTGGACGGACCACCACTACGTACACTTCACCTTCAACACCACCACCGCACCCAATTCCGCCCCACGACCCCCCACGAAGAAACTGGGGCAAGATCACAGAGGAACACCTCAATACCACCCTCCTCCTAGACCCCCACTGCGGCACGAGCGACGCCAACTCCGCAGCCAAAGACCTCCACCGCTGGATCTCCAGCTGCGCCAACAAGCTTGCACCCCTCCGCCAACCCGGCAAACAATGCCCCTGAAGGCCATCTGGTTCACCACTGAACTCCAAGAAGCCAAGTGCTCCTGCAAACGCCTCAAGAAAACCTGGTGGAACCAGAAAACCACGGAAGATCTGAAAAGCTACAGGAACGCCCTGAAGGGATACCACCAGTGGATAAAAGACACCAAGCGGACTTTCATCGGAAACAAAATCCACACCAACGCAACCAACGCAAAACCACTTTTCGACGTCATACAGCAGTTCACCAAACCACCCAGCAAAGCCACGGATGTCACACCATCCCAAGAACTCTGCAACAAACTCAGCTCCTACTTCCATCTAAAGATCAAGGCCCTCTACGACAATTTCAGAGAACAGTTGCTGGACACCACCCCTCTCGCCACCACCACCATCATGACCATGAAGAACACCCACTCAGGAGTCCCCACGAACCCCTGCTCACCGCACATCTACCACAGAGCCGCCATCGCTCCCGAACGGACTATCAATGCCTCCTTCAAAACCGACATCTTCCCAGACGACTGGAAGCGGGCAGAGGTCAAACCTCTCCTCAAGAAGCCAACGGCCGACCCAACAGACCTGAAAAACTAGCGGCCCATCTCTCTCCTCCCCTTCGCTGCCAAAGTCACAGAGAGACTCATATACGCTCAGCTGACCGCCTTCATCGAAGAGAACTCCCTCCTGGACTCCTCCCAGTCCGGATTCTGCAGCAACCATAGCACCGAGACCGCCCTCCTCGCTGCCACCGTCGACATCCACATGCTACTCGACCAGGGCCACACTGCGGCTCTCATCCTACTAGACATTTCCGTGGCCTTCGACACAGTCTCTCATCACACCCTCGCAGCCAGAATGCACGATGCAGGGATACAAGGAACCGCCCTTAACTGGATCCAGTCCTTCCTCTCCGGCAGAACCCAGAAGATCAGACTCCCTCCCTTCCTATCCGAACCCACAGAGATCAACCGCGGAGTACCCCAAGGATCATCGCTCAGCCCCACGCTCTTTAACATCTACATGGCCCCCCCTCGCCACCATTGTCAGACAGCATGGGCTCAGCATAGTATCATACGCCGATGACACCAATCTCATCCTCTCCCTTACGAAGAACACCGAAGACACCAGACTCTGCTTCCAGGAAGGAATGAAGGACGTCGCAGCCTGGATGAAAAATAGCTGCCTGAAGCTCAACTCGGAGAAGACTGAGGTCCTCATCCTTGGACCCTCCACCTGGGACAACACCGGATGGCCCTCCGCCCTCGGGAACCCACCCACATCTACAGACCAAGCATGGAACCTCAGCATCATCCTGGACTCCTCCCTCACCATGACCCGCCAGAGCAACTCAGTCGCCTCCACCAGCTTAAACTGCCTTCGCATCCTCCACAAGACCTTCAAATGGATACCTCTGAATGCAGAAAGACCGTCACCCACACACTCATAACCAGCAGACTGGACTACGGCAACGCACTCTACACCGGAATCAACAGAACTCTCCTACACAAGCTCCAAGAACACCGCAGCCAGGCTCGTCCTTGGGACCCCATGGCACGTACACATGACCCAACACCTACGAGACCTCCACTGGCTCCCCGTTGAGAAGAGAGTCACCTTCAAACTACTCACCCGCACCTACAAGTCCCTCCACAACATTGGATCCAAATACCTCAACGAGAGAGTCTCCTTCCACGTACACAAAAGGAACCTCCACTCTGCCGACCTGGCCAAGACCCCCCCCATCCCCAGAAACAGTACAGGTGGGATAGCCTTCTCCTACGTCGCAGCCATGGCCAGGAATGAGCTCCCAGTTATCATCAGACGCTCCCCCACCCTGCACACCTTCAGGAAGAACCTCAAGACCTGGCTCTTTGACTGATCCGGAGCTGCACTCCCCCCCCTCCCCCCCCCCCCTTGAGACCCTCACGAGTGATAAGCGCGTTTTACAAACCCCTGATTGATTGTTCTGTTGGTCCGGAAAAATTCCCTGCATTGTGATATACATGTACCCCTGCTGTGAGTGCTCCTGCTGCGATGATATCAAAATCCTTAATAATTATTTTGGTCATAAGTGAACATGGATCATGCATGTGCTCTCATGACCTAGGACTGTCTCATGGACTGTAGCCTGCTTAGACCGGACGTTCGTCCAAAGCGCTACCCTCAGGTGGTAGAAGGCTACTGCCTTCACCACAAGTTAAATAGCACGAGTGAGGGGGTGGCAGAGCTCTGTGTATTTCGTTTCTAGTGATGAGAACAGTGAACAGGCTTTGTTTTACCTGTGTCACCGATGTGGTTCCTCTTGGATCAACTGGGTAATATTTCTGCTGCATTGTGCATAACCCACCCTTGGTCTGCATCTGACTGTGTGCAATGCTGGGATTTGTGGGTGCTTGTGGAAAGGTACAGTGCATCAGAAAACAGTACGCATGTTACATGAGGGCACAGGGCTATTTGTGTGCCTTTGATTTGGTACTGCATGTAGGAGGCAGCGTGCTGTGTTGCATGAGCCCACTGGGATGTACAGATGCCTGTGCAATTGTACAGTACATTGTAAGCTGCACATGTGTGTATGTGTGTGGGCAGTGGTGTATGTGTGTGCTTATAATGTACCCAACACATGGACGGCAATGGGTTCTATTTTTGGAGGAACTGGGTTTGTTGAAAGAGCAGGGAAAGGTAGAGGTATCCCTCAGACAGATTTGTGGTTTGCTGCATCCCTGAGAGCTGGGTGGGACACACACTGGAGGGAAGAAGAGCTAGGCTTTTGCTGCCCATCAATGGGGCTCTTTGATTAAAAAAGGAGGGCACAAGTCAAAGGGTGTTGTGCACATCTGAGGAAAGAGATCAGGCTGATAAGAAAATCATAAAGAGTGGGGCTGGGGCCCTTTGATAACCTCTTGATGCACATATCACTGAGGATGACATCCATGTGTGAACCTCTAGTATCTCCCATGGCCTGTGTTTGGGGCTATCAAAAATGGAGACTGTCCTGCTGTGATAGCCTGCTCTCTAGAGGAAGAACACCATAAAGGAGCCTGGATCCTTGAGCATCAGCTTCTGCCTGACTCAAGACCAGTGGGTCCTTTGAGGAGAAGGAGATAGTCTGAAGGGAACAAGGTTCAGTAGGGATCCTACCAAGAGTATCCCGGGAGCACTGTGTGAGAGTCTGATCCATCAAGAACAGCATGCTCAACGGGTCATCTGCCTGTGTGCACTGTGCAACCCCCTATTTTCCAGGTAGGGGGCGATGAGAGGACTGGAGTACCGCACCGATCGGGTTTTCTGTTTGTGTGCGCTGTGTGGCCCTGATGCCAGGAGGGGTCCACTGCTGAGATAAAGGGTTGCCACTGTGGTGCATTACTGCCATGAAGGGATGGCCATTGACCTTGGTATTGGTTGGTCCTGAAGAGTGCCATTGCCTTATTGATCCTCTAAGCGATCTCCGTATGCCAAGAGGATAGTAGAGACTACTAAGAGCCTTCGCCCTGTGTGCTCTGTGAAGAACCCCTGCATGGCAGGAGGCGGCTGTAGTCTGGGAAGAGGGCCCTTTCCCAGGGACAGTATTCATTCCTATTCGCTTAGTAGGTTGTGACGACCAGAGTTAGATCACGTTTTACCAGCCAAGTGTTAGAACCAAGTTAAGACCCACCCCTGGACGAAGAAAAAGACGTGCCGCCGGATCAGGGAGCACCATGTATTCTTCCACTTCAGCCACAGATTACAGAGTTCTGCTCACCATCGGGCTGGCAATGCGGCACACCAGGGACTCCAGACTGCCATTCCAGGGAGTACAGGTAGGACTGATATCAGGCCCCCGGGGGGAACTTGCTCTGACTGATGCGCCAAGCACAGGGACACATGGACGTTTGCTAAAAGTCCTCATAGAACGTCTAAGACGTGAAGTCACTAACAGGGTATAGCTTGAATGTCCCCATACTTGAATGGGGAGGAACCATCATCCATAGACGGGAAGGTGCGACAGGAGCTCACCCAGGCAACACAAGTGGGCCTGGTTTAAGAAGACTGTGTATATTGTTTGATGTGTGCTGTATTGTCCTCTTTGTAGATAAATACTCCTTGTACATAAAAGCTAGTATCTGACTGGACACTCATGTATTGGGGCTCTAAATTGTATTTTGATTAGTGAGTCTGTGCTAGGCTTACACCTACCTCTCCTCCCTGAGAAGCTTTAGACTGGTCAACCTGTACTATCACTGAGAGTCAGGTACAGAAGGAGTTCTTGGCCCAGTTGGTCAGAGCAGATAGTAGGCCTGGCCCCAGGAAATGTGGAGCAAAAGGCCTCAACCACAACGAGTGGGCCCAGGAGCTCCTGCTTGTCCCATGCCCTCTGAAAAGAGTTTGACAGTCTGGACAGTGTCAGACGAAGATTCTGTTTATTTATGTTTATTTAGGTGAAGATGAAGTCTTTGAAACGTCCCATGGACTGGGACTACTTACTCTGGGAATAAGAAGACTTCTCTGTCCCTTGGCGTTTTTTGTGTTTTAAGATCTCTTAGGTGACTTAGCTTTCGGAAAGGGGGTCTACCTGAGAGTCTCCCTGTAGGCATTAGCTAAAAATACCTTCTGTCCTGCTCCATTATGGCCTTCGAGTGCGTGGAGTAGCATGCATCATATTTGACACCGCGTTCAGTCGGCATGGGAGTCGGTGGCAATGCCAGCAAGGCTTAAAATCTGAGGCCCATTGTGGATACATCTGACCTAGTCTGGCGAAAAGTGAGGAATTTGTTAGTGAAACTCAGAGACAGAGTTCTGGACTGTGTCAACGAGGGGTGGAAAAATAGGAATTGATGCGAGTCCTGACTGGAACTGTATGATGCCACCTGGCATCCATAGAGATTCACTGCTGGGGAAAAGGTTTTCCTAACCATTCTGAAGCCAGGAAGGAGTATTCATAAGGTCCAGAATATATGGAAAGATGTATCCACCAGAATGGTTTTTATTGTAAGCCTGTTTTAATTCAAAGAAGATACTAATTATCTATTTTTTTTTATACTGTGGTGTGGTGTTAAGACGCATTATGAACCAAGACCACACCATCGTCACATCACCTGAAATAGTTTACAAAGCTTATGCTTGGTGTTTCAGACACCATAAATATATGTGTTCTAAATTTTACATATCTGTTTTAGTGTCCACAGTCTACGATGGTAAAGATGGGTGCCAATCACACCTCCTCCACGTGTGTCCACCCTCTCCTATAACGCATAAGCTCAAAGTATAGGTGCATAGAACTTTTAGATGCCTGAAAGGTCTGAGACTATCAGCACAGGTTTACATAAACTTGAGAAGTCAGCTTGGTGGAGGAGTGAATTTAGGGGAGAGGCTAATGTAGGTGGGAAAAGTAGAAAGGATTAAGTAAGTGAAAAGAACCGCTCAGTCAAATGTAGTTCTTATTTTATGGATTGAAACCTCTTTGTAATGCCATCCTTCTAGATCATGGGTACTCACAAACTTTCTCTCAGGGGGAAAATTTACAGTGTGGTTTATGGCCGAGGGCCGCACTGGTGGGGGCAGAGCAAAACAAAATAAACTATGCCCATGAGGTTAAACACAGGCCCCTGCAGCGGACGCCTTCGTCCACTGAGCCACCAGACCCGGCATACACACATCTATCTTTCTATTTATCTCTCTCTCTCGCTCTGTATACCTCCCTCTCTCTATCTCTCCCTGCTTCTCTCTATCTCTCCCTCCCTCTCTCTCTCTCTCCCTCCCTCTCTTTGTCTCCCTCTGTCTCCCTCACTCTGCTTGTCTCTCTCTCTCTCTGTCTGTCTCCCTCCCTCCCTCTGTCTCCCTCTGACTGTCTGTCTCCCTCCCTCTGTCTCCCTCCCTCTGTCTGTTGCCCTCCTCTCTCTCGATCACTCCCTCCCTCTATCGTTCCCTCCCTCTCTCTCTCCGTCTCCCTCTGTCTCACTCACTCTGCTTGTCTCCCTCTCTGTGTCTCCCTCCCGCTCTCTGTCTCCCTCCCTCCCTCTCTCGGTCTTCCTCTCTCTCTGTCTCGGTCTCCCTCTCTCTGCCTCACCCCTCTCTCTCCCTCTGTCTTCCTCCCTCTGTCTCCCTCCCTCTATCTCCCTCCCTCCCTCTATCTCCCTCCCTCCGTCTGCCTTCCTCCGTCTGCCTTCCTCCGTCTGCCTTCCTCCGTCTGCCTCCCTCCGTCTGCCTCCCTCCGTCTGCCTCCCTCCGTCTGCCTTCCTCCGTCTGCCTCCCTCCGTCTGCCTCCCTCCGTCTCCCTCTCACCGTTTCCCTCCCTCTGTCTGTCTCCCTCCCTCTGTCTGTCTCCCTCCGTCTGTCACCCTCCTCCCTCTCTATATCTCTCCCTATCTCTCCCTCTATCTATCTCTCCCTCCCTCTCTCAGTCTCCCTCTGTCTCACTCACTCTGTTTGTCTCCCTCTCTCTCCGTCTTCCACTCTCTCTCCCTCTGTCTCCCTCCCGGTCTCCCTCCGTCTGTCTCCCTCCGTCTGTCTCCCTCCGTTTCCTTCTATCTGTCTTCCTCCCACTGTCTGTCGCCCTCCTCCCTCTGTCTCCCTCCCTCTGTCAGTCTCCCTCTGTCCGTCCCCCTCTGTCTCCCTCTGTCCGCCCCCCTCTGTCTCCCTCTCTCTGTCTCCCTCTGTTTCCCTCCCTCTGTCTGTCTCCCTCTGTCTGTCTCCCTCCCTCGGTCTCCCTCTCGCTCTGTCCCCCTCTCTGTCTCCCTCCCTCCGTCTGTATCTGTCTCCCTCCCTCTGTCTCCCTCCCTCCACCTCCATCTGTCTCCCTCTGTCTGTCTTCCTCTGTCACCTCACCCGCTGCTCTCACACCATGCTGTCCTCCTCACCCTCTGTCACCTCACCCCGCGTTTGTCACCCTGGGCTGAGGCTGCTTCCCGGGCACACACACAGCCGCACCCGAGTACTTCACAAGTCTTTAAAAGACCATTCACTTGTTAATGAGGCTTTGTTGTATTTCACCTCTTCTTAGCGCCCCTGTATCTCCACTCAATCAGAGGGGAGATGCAGGGGCGGTAAGAAGAGGTGAAATACAACAAAGCCTCATTAACAAGTGAATGGTCTTTAAAAGAATCGCCCGGCCCCCATAGCTCCGCGCTGCTGCAACCGGCGGTGTTTGCTGATAAGCACAGGTACGATGTTTGCAAGGTCCGCGGGCCGGCAAGAAAGGCTTGCCGGGCCGCTGGCGGCCCGCGGGCTGTACTATGAGTACCCGTGTTCTAGATGAACCTTTGTAGTATGCCGTGGGGTGGAAAATAAGTAAATCTCCAAAAGAGAAGACTGCAAGGCGTCCCCAGATTTCTGAAGAAAGTGAGAAAGAACAAAGGAGTTGTTGTGACTATTGACCTCAGGCCCTTGGTTGTTTACAAAGTTATGTTTCATAATGCTTCATTGAAAGGAATGCATCGATTTACAGCTTGTAGTGCACTAATGAAATACATGATTTGCTTTGAAATGCTATTAAAGCAGATGCACTACAAGTACAGGGTCAAGGTAAAAATAATAAAGTAATACTATCGCAAAATGTGATTCATTGTGCTACATAGTGTAACCTTTTGTCTGCATAATTTAGTCAACCTTGACGCATAACTTGGTCCTCCACTGCTGCATAATTCCAGTGGCACTGACTACACATTTAAGATGTGATACATTATGGTATGTGTATCTGTCATAAAGCATTATACATTTCATACAGTACACTTGCAAAACACATTTGATTCATTTTTCACTGCTTGCCCAGAAAATTAACTCCAGTAAAGTATGAATAATTAAGGCTCATGTCGACTGCCATATAAATTGCGTTGAATGCCGGTGTTTCCTGTATTTTTGGTACTTTGACAGGAGCTTATTGGTGCTTACATTGTATGTATTGGTATTTATATACCTAGCTGCGGAGCAACAAAGCACTGTACATCATTGGGTTCTTAGGAGATGACATAAGATCATGCACCTCAAGTGTGAATTTATATCATAAAATTACTTAACATCTTTTTTCTCTCAGACATATTAGTGGATTACTGCATTCCTAAGAAATGGATGGGACACTCATTAAAAGAAGTAAGAGCCAGGCTCTTCCCTGCGCACCAATATGGGCTCTTTGATTCTAAAAGGAGGTCACTGGTCAAAGGGGCTTAAGCACATCTGAGGAAGCACATGGGGCGATGGGAGAATCATATTCAGTAGGTCTGGGGTCCTTTGCTAACCTTTTGATGCACATATTATTGAGGCTAAAAGCAAAAGATGGACGGAATGCTGAACAATGCAAACATTCACCCCCCAGTCACAAAGATCTGGGCTTAATCCATTGTTCTTTTGCTCACCAAGCCACCCCAGTTTGGACTTGGCCATATGCAAATCAGTCTTGACCCTGTTCCTCATGGGAACAGTCCTCCCCAAACTGCCAAGCCAAGTCCTCCATGGAACGGTAACAAGTATGCTGGGACCGGTTTGGGAGCCTCACCCCTCATCAGCCAGGCTCGCTTGAATCCAGTAGCGTAGTGAGCAAGGGACTCACATCTCTGCATACCCTTCCCACTTAGGGAGACAAAAGGAAAAGAAACAAATGATGGACGGAATGATGAACAATGCAAACATTCACCCCCAGTCACAAAGATCTGGGTTTGATCCATTGTTCTTTTGCTCACCACACCAGCCCAGTTTTGACTCAGCCATATACAAATCAGTCTTGACCATGTTCTTCATGGAAACAGTCCAGCCAAACTGCCAAGCCATGTCTTTCCGGGACTGGAAACAAGCATCCTGGGACCGGTTTGGGGGCATCACCCCTCATCAGCCATGCTCGCTTAAATACAGTGGGGCAGTGAACACAGGACCCACGTCTGGGCATACCCTTCCCACTTAGGGAGACAAAAGCAGAAGTAACAAATGATGGAAGGAATGCTGAACAAAGCAAAGATTCACCCTCAGTCAAAAAGCTCTGGGTTTTGGGGGCGTGGCCGGCTGCAGAGTAAGATGGACGCTTTGTGAAGCATCTCCGAGCCCCGTCCAGCAAATCGTTTAATATCCGCTACAATGATCCGCATCCAGCGACCCAAAATAAAGATTCTGCACTCATCTAGTGGCTGGAGTGCTGGAAAAATTGAAGAAACTAAGAAACTGCAGCTAGAGCCCCGATCGGAGCTTAGAGACAGCTGTGGCCGTCGATCCGTCACTTCTTGGGCCAAGTCTCGATCTCTCGAGCTGCGGTGCCTGACCTTCTTCAGCACTATGGGCAGAAGCGGTATAGGCAGAAAGGCGTACAACAGACCGCAACTCCACTCATGACATTAAGCGTCGCCTAGCGAGTGCCACCTTGGAAATTCCAACGTGCAGAATTGCTGACATTGTGCATTCTCTTCGGTCGCGAATAGATCTAACCAAGGCTCTCCCCACTTTCGAAAGAGACCTTGCACCACCTCAGAGTGAAGACGCCATTCGTGATCCATCATGCACCTGCGGCTGAGTTTGTCCGCCCTGGCGTTCAGGGAACCTACCAGGTGTTGAACCACCAGGGATATGCCCTGATGTTCCAGCCATGTCCAGAGGCTCCTGACCTAGGGTCCACGACCCCACCAGCCCTGTTCGTTGCAGTACCACATGGCGGTGGTGGTGTTCGTAAACACCTGCACTACTCTTCCCTGGACAGAGGGAAAGAATGCCTTGAGTGCAAGACGAGTCGCCCGAAGCTCCAGAAGGTTGATGTGGAGCCTGGACTCCACCAGAGACCAGAGGTCTCTGATCTCTGCCTCTTCCCTGTGGCCGCCCTATCCCAGAAGGGATGCGTCCATCACCACTTTGTATTCTGGTTGGGGGTGGGAGAGGGATCTGCCGTTGACCCAATCCTGGTTCGTGAGCCACCACTTCAACTGTCGAGCAGTGGCCTCCGAGATCTGGATGCAATTGGACAGGATCCCCTGATGCTGCGCCCACTGGAACTTCAGGTCCCACTGCAGAGCCCGCATATGCCACCTTGCATTATCGACCAGCAGGATGCAGGAGGCCATGAGGCCCAGCAGCCTCAGGGTCATCCGGAACAAAACCCAGGATAGAGGCTGAAAGATCGGAATCATAGCCTGAATATCCCGGACTCGCTGTTTGGGACGATAAACCCGAAACTGCGTCGTGTCCGGAACCGCTCCGATGAAGAGGAGCTTCTGAGAGGGAAACAGGTGTGACTTTAGCACATAGATGGAGAACCCCAGCGAATGCAGGAGGTGGGCCGTAGTCTGGAGGTGGGAGACAACAGCCTGGGTCGAGCCTGCCTTCAACAGCTAGTTGTCGAGATAGGGGGAAGACTGGAACCCCTGATCTGCGCAGATGAGCTGCGACCACTGCCATCACTTCGTGAACACCCGAGGGGCGCTGGTAAGGCCAAAGAGGAGCAAAGTAAACTGAAAATGCTCATGGCCTATGTGTACCGCAGGTAACGTAATGCTGGTGGGACGGCAGGACGCGGATGTGAAAATAAGCGGCCTGCAAGTCCAACTCTACCATCCAGGCTCGACGGCAGTCGAGACCTGAGCGAGCATCAACATCTTGAAATTCTCCTTCCGGAGGAAGCGGTTGACGTTCCCGAGATCCAAGACAGGACGCAGACCCTTGTCCTTCTTGGGCACAAGAAAGTAGTGGGAATAGCTACCACAACCTACTTCGGGCAGGAACGCGCTCAATGGCTCCCTTGGCCAAGAGAGCCAAAACTTCCTGATGGAGAAGTGCCAGGTGATCCTTCGACATACGGTGGTATCGAGGTGGCATGGCTGGAGGAGTAGCCTCAAAGGGGAGGGAGTAGCCCCTTCAGATGATTTGCAAAACCCACCTGTCCGACGTGATGGTGCGCCAGTGGGGGAGGTGATGGCGAATCCTGCCGCCCACTGACGTTTGATGGGCCTGAAAGGTCAGACTAGGGGGGTTTGGCGGCAGCTGCAGGGGGGGGGGTTGGTGGACTGGCCCGCCTGCTGGACTCCTGAACCACGGCGTTGGCTCCCACGTCCAGGGTCGCGAAGGTTGGGAAACTTGCTGCGGCCTGTGGCTCTGGGCAGGACATAGTGGGGCACCCCTTCCGTAGCCACAAAAGGGGCGAAAAGCAGACTGCGCTAGGCGGCTGGAGAGGCGCAAGGAGTTGGCCGTAGCCTGTGAGTCCTTGAAACGCTCTAGAGCGTTGTCCATTTTGTTGCCAAAAAGGCAACGGACATCAAAGGGCATGTCCATCAAGGTGTTCTGGACATCCCCCGAAAAGCCAGTCATTCTCATCCAGGCGTAGCGACGAAGGGCTACAGACGTGGAAATCGTCCTGCCTACAGAGTTGGCGATATCCAACCCACAACGGATGGTAAACTTAGCCGCATCTCTCCCGGCAGCGACAGCCTGGGAGAGCACTGTAGGAAGGTGGAATCTGACTATATGGTTGCCCCCACTTTTTTCCTGGTGTTTTGCTGGTTTATGACGTAGTTGGACTGGGATCCTGCTATTCAGGGCCCCAGTCTATCTGCTTTCTCTGTAAAATGGTTTCCATGTACATTAGGTACATATCTAATTGGATTCTGGAGTGCCTTATAAGCCCCTAGTATATGGTATACTATGTACCTAGGGCATAGGTACCTCCGAGGCCTACCAGGGGCTGCAGCATGTATTATGCCACCCCTGCGAAGCACTCCAAAATGACACCACAGGCCTGCTACTGCAGCCTGGGTAAGGGTGTGCTTGCACCCCTTACTATGGTATAGGCTACCTATATCACTACCTTATACAGACACATATAAACCTATAAGCCACTCATATGGCAGGCCTTGACAATCCTGAAGGCAGAGTGCTTGGTTTTATGTGAGAGGGTGCCCAAGCATGAGCTGAGCCCCTCTGCCGCATTCGGAAATACTTCCTTATGGCTGTTCTGTGATACAGCTATACCATATACTCTTAAGTGCATTATAGCCTCGCGGTAAATGCTAACTTTGGGATGGCTTCATCAAAACATGTCGTGTTTCGTGTCAAACACTTTGGAATACTACCCCCGCCCCGCCAGTTCTGGCGGCGGGGGTAGCATTCCACCCTTCTAGAGGGAGAGACATGTTCACACTGGCTTAACTCGGTTAAAACTTTCCAAAGCCCTGGCATCACAAAATGGATGCCACAGACACGGGTCTGGCCTCCTACTGCTGAGGGAAACTCCGGCAGGGGAGGCCTGTCACAGGCAGACCGGCAGGGGAGGCCTGTCACAGGCAGACAGACAGGTTTACTGTCACAGGGAGGTGTAACCACCTCCCCAGACAGGCAGATGTGTATTGGGTCAGGGTGGGTGCATTCAGAGAATGCTTTTGAGACACTGCCTGGGGCACAAAAGGTGTCCCTGTGCATAGCCCAGTTCAAACCGGTTGCAGGGGCACTCAGCCCCTGCTCTGGCGCGAAACTGGACAAAGGGGAAGGGGTGTAACCACCCCCACCCCGGGCCCACCCATAGGTGGGGCCTTAGAGTTAGTCCATCCCCTAAACTTATTATAAGTAAAGGAATCCAGTCCCTAGGACTTTAGATTACCCTGGACGAACCTCTGCAACATATATCCTGGACCTTCGACTTTCTATCCCGACTAGAAGATGGAAGAAACCTCCCTTGGGGTCAAGGAGTGACTCCCCTGCTTGGCAGGCACCAAAGAAGCAACTGACCGGTCTGCAATTCTGAAGAACCCGCCGGACGCCGAAGTCTCTGCATCCCCAGAGGTGGATTTCCAGACTTCTCCGAGGCTACCCTGAGTCCACAGCAAAGCTGAGGCCCGTGGCTATCATGGGTAACGTGGAACCGTGACCCCTAGACACCGTGAACTTTTGCAGCAACACTACCTTCCTGGTCATCCTCGAAGTTGTGCTTTGGGCTCCAAGTAGCCCCAGCCTTGGGCACCTCCTGCACCCAAGATTGTTGGCCTCCACTCCACGAGTGACCCGTGGGCCAGCTTTAAGTGCGACTGCTCTAGGCTCCTTCGCGATCACTAGCCCGTTGGCTAGCAGGTCCCCACGAAGGCAACTCCACTTCTGCTTGGGCTTTTCTGGTTGCTCCAGACTTGCTCTTACTTACCCTAGCTGGGTGAGTCCATCAGACCTTGCTGGTCTGCACCGCAGTCCTTTTTCTGATTTCCTGTGACTTGCCATTGCCAAGGCTTGTTGGGTCCTTTCTGGTCGCCGACACTGCAGCACTCGACAGACTTCGTGGGACAGCTCGAATCTGGCTCGTGGACTTCGACGACGCCTCTTGGACCTCGTGGCTGAAGAGTCAAGACACCCGTCAACTCACCTGAAGCACCCGACATCTGTGGGCATTGGTCCATCCTGCCCTAGGTCACTGGCAAGTGACCTAGACTCTGTCCCCTCTGCTTTCAGGTTCCTTACATCCTAGATCCAGGCTTGGATCTCTCCGGACACTTCTCCTCTTCACGGCAGCAGCAGTTCTTTGCAGGCTTCCATTGGAATCGACGACGCAACCAGACACCAAAAGACACCTATGCACCCGGCTTCCCTGGGTGAGGTAACTCGAGTACTCTGGTGCTCTTGTGGGTGCTAACCCTAGAACTGTAAGTCCAAAAGGGTTTGGTCCTGACTCGATTAAAAGTGTCCCTAATCTTTAAAATTCCAACCGCGACATTCCCCATAGCAGATAATAGGAACCCGCGGTTGTGTTTTCACACTGCATACGGCTCCCGTGGGTCCCCTGTGTCACTACCTTGGGTGGTTTCTTGAGGTCCCAGCGATTCTAGAGGCAATAGGCCTAGTGCCTATTACAGTCGTGGTTCTTATACCACTTTTTTAGTATATGGTTTGGTACGCCCCTAGGACCCAAACGTGTATTTGTGCTTTTACTGATGCTTAAACACTTGTAACTGAAGTACTTCAAACTCCACTCATAAAGAGACTAGAGGGGTGTGTATTATCTTAAATACATATATTTTGAATATATACCTGGTGTGGTTGTCTTTTCATTTGATCATTCAAGAGGTTATAGACTGGTAAAACAAGCTGCTTTACATTCCTTCAAGACTTAGCCTGAAGGCTGCTCTCCATAGCTACCACTAGGATAGCTTTCACATAAGGTTGTCTTTAACCTATCACCATAAGGGGTTGTTTGGACTGATACAAGGTGCCCACTAGAACTAGTGGACAGCATATATCAGGCCACCTTCTCACATTGGTGTGCAGCGTGTGGGATTCCAGCTTGCTATTGTTTTATCAGATAATCTCAATTGAATTGATCAACTGAAAAACCACTAAAGGTACCTCAGGTACATGTAATATCAAGTTTAGCTAAAGTAAGTTCTACTGAACTTAGAGTTGTGAGTTAAGGGATAGCACACCCTTTCTACAAATCAAGAGAGTTTAGTAGGCCACACTAGTGTAGGTAGTGCAATACACCACACCACATTAGTAATGTCTAACCAGCCAGGAACCACTGATTTCCTACCAGGGACCCGTGAGCTCCTTCCCTACAAGTATGAGAATCTCTCCTTTGCTAGACTTCGGGCCTCATGCACCATTAGGAAGCTGAAGACAGGCAAAAGTCCATCCACACAGCATCTAATACAGATACTGAAACTGGATGACATCACAAGTCCTAGTGGGCCTGTAGATGGAGACAGTGTGGGTGGGACAGCACTTGAGACTGAGTCCAGGGGTGGAAACTCCCCTGACCCTAACTCTGATGCTGACCAGACTGGTGACAATGACCAGACTCTAGTGAACACAGACCATCAGGATGAGGATGAGGATGAGGACAATAATGCCCCTGCCTTCATTCCTCCTGGTAGGCCTGAAAACAGGGCTAGAAGGGATAGATCTCTGTCGAGGGGATCTCTTCAGTCTAACTCCTCTATTGGAACCTCTATTTCTTCTCCTAGAGGGAGGGAAACCTCCCAGGAGAGGAGAGAGAGACTGCTGAAGTATGAGCAAGACAAGTTCAACCTCAGAAAGCAGCAGATGGCCTTAGATAAGGAAGCCCTGGAGCTCTACAGAGCTACTAAAAAGGAGGGACTAGAATCCCTTGGTGGCAGCAATTTCCCTAGAGATAGGGAGAGGTCTTATGACCATAGAAACCTAAGTAAGATTGTCCCTCCCTACCAGAGTGGGGATGACATCCACAAATGGATAACTGCCTTGGAGAGGGTCTGTAAAGTACAGAAGGTCCCTCAAGGTCAGGCAGCAATCTTATGGCTCTCCTTTGCAGACAAAGGTAGAGACAAGCTCCTCACTGTAAGAGAAGAGGATGCTGATGATTACAAAGTCTTGAAAAGTGCTCTGATAGATGGGTTTGGCCTAACCACTGAACAATACAGGTTAAAGTTCAGAGATACCCAAAAAGCACAAAATCAGGACTGGGTTGACTTTGTTGACTGTGCTGCTAAGGCTCTGGAAGGTTGGGTATTGGGCAGTAAAGTTTGTGACTTCAAAGGATTGTGCAATCTGATAATGAGGGAGCAGATTCTTAATAACTGTCAAAATCAGCTGTTGCACCAGTACCTGGTAGACTCTGATCTGACCTCTCCCCAAGAATTGGGAAAGAAGGCAGACAAATGGGTCAGAACCAGTGTGAGGCAGAAAGTACAGAACCAAGGTGGTGACCCTAAGAAGCAAGATTCTAAAAACTCTGATAAGGGTGGGGACATGGGTAAAGACCAGAAATCTTCACAAGGGCCCCAAAAATCTTCTTCAGGGGGTGATTCCCAGTCAGGAAAGGGAAAAGGCCAAAAGAAGCCCTGGTGCAAAATCTGTAAGCAGAAAACTCACTGGACTAGTGACTACACCAAGGCTAAAGAAAATACTCCAACCACCACCAATGCCCCTAAGGCACCTGTTCCCCCTAGTACAGTTACAATTGGGGGTGGGAATACACAGAATAAGGGTGTAGTAGGGTTGACCCTGGTTTCTGAGATGGACTCTGGCCTAGTCAGAGTACCAACTCAGGCTGTGCGTGTCAGTGATGGAGGCATGGATATGTCCCCCTTTGTGAGCCCCAGTAACCTGGGCAAATACAGACAGCAGCCTTTAATTAATGGAGTAGAAGCTTGGCATTCAGGGACACAGGAGCAAGTGTCACAATGGTGACAAACGATCTTGTGGATCCTGGGCAGAATATACTTGGTGAAATGTACCAAGTGACCAATGCTAGCAATGTCAGAACAGACCATTCTCTGGCAGTTGTTAACTTCTCCTGTGGAGGGGTAACTGGCCTTAAGAAGGTGGTGGTAAGTGCAGACCTACCAGTACAATGCTTGCTTGGCAATGATCTGGAAACTTCATCTTGGGCTGAAGTGGAACTCAGAACTCATGCAGAAATGTTAGGGATCCCTGCACATGTCTTTGCTGTGACTAGGCCACCTTCTCACAAGGTACATGACCAAGATCTTCCCCACTGCCTGAGGTAATGTCCACAACACTACAAGTACCAGCAGTATATGTACACATGGAGAGGTTTGTGCTCTGCATAGTGAGGTCTGTCCAGCACATCACCGCTACACTTGGTATTGTGGGCATTATTATTGGTGGGTGACATGCGTCCTTCACACATGTTTGGTTGCCACATCTCACAACATTCAGCTATTGTGTGGCTGAGGGGCTATGCCGTTTTTGGAAGGTCCACTGTCCTGTTGTGCGCTGCCTCAGTGATAGTAGGCGGGGGTCCGGGGGAGAGGTCCTGAGGGTGGTGGCAGTGGGTTTTGAAAATATCGGGAAGTGGTGTTTTCGTGTTATTTTTGTACAGGAATGCCTACTCTGCATATTATTTGCGTTAGTTGTTGCTCTCATTTGTGGCAATTGTTTTGGGCGGAAGCTATTAGTGGAAAACTGGCGATATCGCCCGTTTTCACCAGGTTGAAAATGGAATGATAATTTAAAATCACTGAAAAAACCATAGGTTTAATGAACATTATAGTTAGAAATTAGCATTTAAATAACCTTTGAAATTCACTAAAAAAACATAGGTTTCAGGGATGTTATAGTTACAAATTAGCATTTAAAAAACCTTTGAAATTCACTGAAAAAACCATAGGTTTTAGGGACGTTATAGTTAGTTGCACATTTCACTCGTACAAAACCATAGAAATTCAGCTGTTCTAGTTAGTAGAGCCAACTATAACTCGCGGCCCCGCAATGCACTGCTGATGATGTCACATATTACGTCACTCATGACATGGTCAGTGACATCACTGATGACATCTCAAATGACATCACTGATGACATCATCCATGTGATAATTTGATGCACCTCTTCACACCCTAATATAACCTTTGATACACCCACTCTAAAATACTGACTACCATTTTCTAAACCATAGAAAAATCAATAGCAGTTACTATATACCCACTGACTACTTCCTAGTTATACACATACATTCATTCATTCATTCACCCATACAGTATCTCATACATGCAGTCACTCATCAATATATCACCATTATATGTACTCATACACCTACACAAACACTCCAACACCGTCACTCATCCATACAGTTATTGACACACGTAGCTAGTCATGTAAAGAATCTATAACACTGCTGTTTACTCACCTATACAGTTATACATTCAGTATCTAAACTATTCATATAACTAGTAACATATACTGACTCTTTTATACAATCACTGACACAAGCACACACTCATTTATACAGCCACTCTCACAATTACTCACTATCACAGTCATTTATATACTCCAACACTCACTTATACTGCCTTTCACATATGTAGCTACTCACACATATACCAGTGAGATATACATTTACTCTCCAACACAGTGATACACACACACACTCACCGAAACAGCTATTTCCACATGCACTATTGAACCCATACACCTAGTAAATTAGCCACTCACACATGTTCGTAGAAAGTTACACACTGCCCACCCACCTACACACACAAACACTGAGCCACCCATACTAATACTTATGCTACCAATAAGTAAGCCATATAGAGTCATGTACCTAATCATCAACCCATGCAGCAGCTTATACAACAACTGAGAGACTGATACAGACATTCACAGTTTAGTCACTAACCCATGCATTCAGTAAGAGACATTTAATCACTAACTTATACAGTCAGTCACACACCTATTAAATCCTCCACCCAGACACTTATACACCAACTCATTCTTCAATAAACCTTGGCATTAACATATATAAAATATATTTAAAGTTTACAAAAACACACATTCAATGGATGATGTCATCAGTGATGTCACTGACCATGTCATGAGTGATGTAATATGTGATGTCATCAGCAGTGCATTGCGGGGGCGCGAGTTATAGTTAGCTCTACTAACTAGAACAACCAAATTTCTATGGTTTTGTAGAGTGAAATGTGCAACTAACTAACTCCCTGAAACCTATGGTTTTTTTCAGTGAATATATATATATATATGAATTGTTACACCTGTATGAATGAGTGTGATGGCTAATAATGTACAGTCATTGGCAGCGCTAGTGGGAGTAATGGGTCGTGCAAGCTGTAGTGGCCTCCTGACAAGGGCCCTATCACTTTTTTTTTTTAACAAATTAAGAACCGGGAGGGGGCACCACTGCGGACACAATTAGGGAGTGGAGTGGGAAGGAGGGAAAAATGTGCTTGTTCTGTTAAAGCCTGTTACCTGGACAGGCCCAGTAAGTGGGTGATTACTGCATACAAATGGTTATAGATATATTGTGATCTTGTGGCTGAGCGTCAAGAGCAGAGGAGCTTGCTGCTCGTCATTTGCATCTGGTATTGTATAGATAACTGCATAACTGTAAGAGAGGGCGGCACAAAGGGCCTATCATACAAGTTGTATCCTGCTTCATGGTATTTGCACTGTGCTTGCGTGAAAATTAACATGTAGACATTTTAACCTTGTCATTTGGAAGAGTGACTCCCCCACCGACCTTTCTTGAAGAGTGTAATGGCAAATTAATATGTACATGTTAAAGTATTGACATTTATTTATGTATTTAATTTTGTTCCAATGGTTTCTTTCTGGTAAACTGTGTTTTTTAGACTATTACCTAGTCAAGAAATCATTTTTGGTGTGTTGTTTTTGTTGTCTGGATGAGCTTTGTAAGTTATTGAATTAAATTATTTTATAAAACTGGAAATGTGTGATAATGTTAAATGCTGTCACCATGTCTTAGGCCCCATCTTCAGAATCCTGGCAAGCTCAGATTCTGGAATGCTCTGAGGTTAAGCTGTGTGGGTCTGGACAGTGACAATTGCTCAAGCTGTGGCTGAGGTGTCAAGATTACACTTGTTTTGAGTCCAGTTTGCATCCATATGATTTTATTGGAGTAAGTTTCAGCTTTTATACAGCATCAGAACAATTCATCTGGCAAGACACAGGAACTGAGGAGTGATTTGGTGTTTTCCAGCCACATCTACAAGTTAGGAGACTCCAGGTGCCTGAACGAATTGACTTAAGACAGAAGGTTCAATTGTGGGGCAGGATAGGGTAAAATGGCCAGTAGGCTGCTGACAGAAATGGCCTCAGACGGTTTCATTATAGGATAGCAAAGGGTTTAAAGGTAAACTGACGAGGTCAGCATTTAGTAGTCAGCATGATCATATTAGTAATTACTATGCATTACAATTATGAAGTGATTAGTGCAGTATTCAAACTCAATTTTTGATTCAGTGAAAGCCGCTGGCGTTGTCGTCCTGGCCCCCAGCTGCCTGAGAGATAGGAGGGTCGCAAGCATGGCTTGGGGAGGGTGGTGGCCTCTGGGTGGCTGCACACCTGCTCCAGGCAAGCAGCGGGGCCCGGTGGTGATACTGTAGCTTGCACCATGGCTTAAACTGCGAACAATTAACCGATCAAACCCCTCAGGGCTCCTGTAAGCTTTGTCACACTCCATAGCATGAAAATAAAGACATTGTCACAAGACTGATTCAGCAAACAATGCCACTAGTAAAGAAAGGATCCTACTTCACCTACAATATTTAAATTTTTTAAGACCTCCGTAGGTCATGAACTCAACTTCATGCGCAGCCCAATGATGGCGGTATCCCCAAATGCTGAGAAAGTATTAAACATCCAGTACCAAACTCTCCAAAACAATCATCTTGCCGTACTAAAAATAACTAAGATATCTGGCCCACTGGCAAAAAAAGGAAGGGGCTCTAGCATCACTGATTTATCAGAAGACAGAAACAAGCCAAACAAATGAGGACAGAGCAGAGACACCATAAGATGCAAGCAAAAATATGCCTCCATAGGCAATACAAGAGCGTACAATACTACAGGAATGCCTCTCCACGGACATTCATTATGTTTTGAGGACAGCCTAGTAATCTCTTCAAGTCCCTTCGCCACAGACTATACTAAAATATTGGCTAATCCTTTAGAGCTTGCAAATCCTGAATATCTTTAATTCCATGTTCTTTTTCCAACACAGCATTAAGTACAATATATAAGAACTATTCAAATCAAATAATAAAAATAAAAAAATCCATCAATGATGTAGCTAGGCTATCATGGGCCCTAGTGTAAGTAAAGTAACTGGACCCCCTCACTAGGGTGACATATATGTCTGTCAGCTGCCCCCAACACTCCTCAACCTCCTTCGACAGTGTTCATCTGTCATATCAAAACTCATTGCCATTCTCATACACACACTATTTATTATATTTGCACTCTCAGCACTGCATTTCTGCAAGTCAACACCATGTCCCTATAAAGCATTATCAAAGCCATTAGCCTTGGCCCTTGTAAAGTGCAAGAACTCAAAGACATAACATACAAGGACCCCACATTCACGCTTCTACTCTCGCAAAAGCACAACTCTCACACTGTACTCACACATGCATAACCCTCCCTTTGAACACACACAGGCACAATTTTGAGCTGTAGACCACTTACCCTGCACTCACTAAAGACAATGTTAATCCAGCATTCTCACAGGCACACCCCTCACAATTCTCTTGCTAAATACGGCAGCTATCCTTCACTCACCCAAGTACACTGCTCACACACAGGTACACTTCTTACTAGGAAGGAGTTTGAATAGATAGTGGCATAGGAGGCACAGGCTAGAGTATCTGGTTCATTGGGCCACTAGTACAATTCATAGCTACACTGAAGCCCGAATGTCCACTGAGTTTATCTATTCTCCCATTACCAACACTTTGACCAGCACTGCAGACTGTGTTAGTCTGATCTGTGTAGACCGTTACAGGGAAGAGTCTTGGCATCATAAAAAATCCTACTTGCCTTCTAAAAAGCAAGGCTGTTGTTTTCTTTGTCGTACAAACATGTGCTGAAATAAACAAAGAAAAACAACAAAAAATGCCAACTAAGGGTCCGATTCCAATCCCGTTCGGAAGGCCCTCCCAGAGCCATCCGTAGCCTTACCTTCCAAGTGACTAGTTCCGAGAGCCGGTCCATCCAAACGGCGAAGTATGATGCGCAAAAGTCTCCAATTCCCGAAAGACTCGTAAGCACCAATTCCGGCTCCATTTCCCCAACGGGAAGCCTCCGTAAACGCTGAATGGAGAATGGAGTCATCCGGCGGCATATCCCAATCAGTTTCCGGCCGGCCAAGTACGATGTGTACTTCCTACGCGCAGAACAGGTCGCCACCTCCAGCATGTCAGAACATCCGGTAGAGCAGTATTTCAGCTCTGATTCATGCCACAGCACGATACTAGCTAACGAGACGAAGCAGTCATGTATCTGACCGCGCACGTCATCCATATACGGTACGCCTACGGTTGAATCTACAACCCTAACCGACGCGTTCGTCACAGACGGTAAGTCAGACACCTACCACACACAAAAACGTCACTACTCTGCTAAAGGCAACATAATCCACAGTTTGTGAGGGACCACTGTCAATACAGGAGGATACTTGGAGCAATGTAGAGACAAGGGTGGTGATGGATAGCACACACTCCCTGTATTGTCTACCCCATAGGGGGTTGGATGCATAACACTCCCAGCCAACTAATGCTCATAGGGGTGGATGCCTAACACTCCCTGCATTGCCCACCCCATAGGGGGTGGATGCATAACACTCCCTGCGTTATCTACCCCATAGGGGGTTGGATGCATAACACTCCCAGCTATCTAATGCCCATAGAGGGGTGGATGCCTAACACTCCCTGCCTGGTCCACCCTATATGGGTCTGGCTGCATAACAATCCCTTTTTTTTCCAACCCATAGGGGGATGGATGCCCAACTCTTCCAGCCAACTAATGTCCATAGGGGGTGGATGCCTAACACTCCCGGCGTTGTCCACCCCATAGGGGAGATGCATAACAATCCCTGCATTCTCCAGCGCATAGGCGGTTTGGATGCATAACACTTCGTGCATTGTCCAGCCCATAGGGGTTTGGATGCATAACACTCCCAGCCATCTAATGCCTAAAGGGGGTTGGATGAATAAAACACTCACGGCATTGTCCAGCCCATAGGGGGTGGATGCCCAACACTTCCAGTCAACTAATGCCCATAGGGGGGTGTATGCCCAATACTTCCTGCATTTGTCATGCCAAAAATGTGCTTTTGGGTGCAAACAGGCAGTAATGTTTACCCATAATGTGGTATTGAGGACAACCCCCCAACATTCTACTGACTAAAATGTGAATTGGGGGCTCAACCCCCCAAGCATAGTCCTGCTATTAGGGTTTGGGGGGCTAAGCCCCCCTGCACTTCAGTGACAAAAGGTCATTTTGGGGCTCAACCCCCCAGCATGGTCGGGCAACTCCTAAACACAAAGGACTCAACAGTCTTAAATACTGCGCAAACTAGCCTCTTCAAGAATCTATTTTCATTTCCGCGCCACATTTCAAAAGCCCTAATTAGATTTGAAATTCAGGCTAAAAAAACAGATTCCAAAAAGGCAAGGGGCCCTTGCTAAATACTATTGAAGAAGGAGGGCAGCGGATAAAGACTCCCTGGCACACTACTGCTGGCTGAAGGTTGAAAGGCAATCTAGATTGAGCAACTCAGTTTACCCATTCTTAGATCAATCTATTGCAGCTCTAAAGCTAGAGGAAGCTTGTCACACAATATCATCCTATCCGGATTTTAAACGAATAGTTAATAAAATCATCAAGCAACAATCCCAGGAAATAGCTAAAGCCTCCTTGACCTCAAAAACCAACGTATAGATGGTGATGCCAACATATAAAATGCTAAAACCTCAACCATACCTGTCAAAACATTTTGCAAACCAAAAAAAGCGGAAACTGATTTTATTGAGACTGAGTGTTTACTCATCGAAAGATCTTATCACAAAATAAAAACTGGCCTGGCCCACAATGGACTGACGCCTTTGGGGACAAGGAGATGAGTCATTGTTCCATATACTATGCATTTGTCCGGCACTATTATCCATATGGAAAGTTCTCCTACGGGCAACACTAAAAAGAGAACAAATAAGGACTTGCAGATCTGCCGTAATAAAATGCTTAGGAGGTTCGACAGTACAATTGGAATGCAAGGCAATAAAGTTTCGGAGCTTAGCGGCAAATGAACTAGAAAAGAGCGACAGACAACTCAAACCGGTCGGGCACCCAAGGTGATATAGTGCAATTGAACATTCTGCAGTCCGCTTGTTTACAGCACGATACAGTGTACCTTGCAGAAATAACAGGAAATCATCAACGTTATCAGCACCTCATCTTAGATCACCAAGATGAACTTATTTTTAGCCATAGCACTTCATAAAAGAAATATAAATACAAAGACTTACATTTCCTGAAATGAACACCGTCAACTATATTTGCCAATCACCCTAGGGCTTCTCTGAGAGATCACATACCTAGCGTGGCCGTACACAGCTTAAGCATAACCCCACAAGAAGCACGCCTTTTATAGCATGTCTGGCTACCAACAAGACTGTAGGAAACCATTGTATATTGTCTTAATTTGTTTTTATTTAACAAGTTACTTACCTTCGGTAACAATATATCTGTAAGAAACATAGGTTAGTTATAGATTCCTTACCTTAGAATTACCCCCAGGCGTCAGACTGGATTCGTAAAGCTTTTTCGTCAGCACTACCTCTGCGCGTTGGAAGGTGGTGTCGGTCGGCTTCGCGTCCGTCGTTGGTATCGCGGTCGCCGGGATGACGTCGTGGTAGCTACTTAGACGCCACCCTCGCGTGCTGACTTCAGTTCTGTACACAACTTTACGCACCAGAAACGCAGAGCCATGCAAGACACTGACCACTGGTGCACAAAACTAGGGCCCTGAAAGGATGTCCTTAAACCTAGAAACCAGTTCGGGGGATGGGTGGGGCGGTAAGGAATCTATAACTAACCTTCTTAGTGGAGGCATGCATGGCTGCCAAGATTACATCACAGACTTCGGGAGGCAAGTCCGACGATGTCAACTGCCACCGCTCAATCTCCACGCAAGGAGGTAGAGGCTGGACAGTTTCGGGTGGAGGACCATCCCCTGATGCTGCGACAGAAGATCCTCCCGAAGAGGCAGTCGAATCGGAGGATCGATGGCCATGTCGAGTTGCTCGGGATACCAGACTCTTCGTACCCAATCCAGAGCCACCAGAATTACTTGGGCCAGGTCGCGCTTGAACTTCTTCAGCACTCTCGGCAGAAGTGGTATAGGTGGAAAGGCATACACAGACCGCAACTCCACTCGAGATGAAAAGCGTTGCATAGAGAGTGCCGCCTTGGAAATTCGAACGCACAGAATTGCTGACATTGCGCGTTCTCTTCGGTGGCGAATAGATCTAACCAAGGCTCTCCCCATTGTTGAAAGAGACCTTGTACCACCTCCGAGAGAAGATGCCATTTGTGATCCATCATGCACCTGTGGCTGAGTTCGTCCGCCCTGGCGTTCGGGGAACCTGCCAGGAGTTGAACCACCAGGGATATGCCCTGATGTTCCAGCCATGTCCAGAGGCGGAGGGCCTCTTGACATAAGGTCAACGACCCCACCCCGCCTTGTTTGTTGCAGTACCACATGGCAGTGGTGTTGTCCGTGAACACCTGCAACACTCTTCCCCGGACAGAGGGAAGGAATGCTTTCAGTGCAAGCCGGATCGCCCGCATCTCCAGAAGGTTGATGTGGAGCCTGGACTCCGCCGGAGACCAGAGGCCTCTGATCTCCGCCTCTCCAATGTGGCTGCCCCATCCCAGAAGTGATGCATCGGTCACCACAGTGAACTCTGGTTGAGGAAGGGAGAGGGATCTGCTGTTGACCCAATGCTGGTCATTGAGCCACCACTTCAATTGGTGTGTGGTGCCCTCTGAGATCTGGACACAATCGGACAGATTCCCCTGATGTTGCGCCCACTGGAACTTCATGTTCCACTGCAGAGCCCGCATATGCCACCTTGCATGATCCACCAGCAGGATGCAGGAGGCCATCACGCCCAGCAGCCAGAGGGTCATCCTGACCGAAACCCAAGATAAGGGCGGAAAAATCTGAATCATAGCCCGAATATCCCGGATTCGCTGCTTGGGAGGATAGACCCTAAACCTAGTTGTGTCCAGAACCGCTCCGATGAAGAGGAGCTTCTGAGAGGGAATCAGGTGTGACTTCGGCACGTTGATGGAGAACCTCAGCGAATGCAGGAGGTGGGTGACAACTGCCTGGGGACAGCCCGCCTTCAAAAACCAGTCGTCGAGATAGGGGAAGACTGGAACGCCTGATCTGCGCAGATGAGCTGCAACCACCGCCATCACTTTTGGGAACACCCGAGGGGCGCTGGTAAGGCCGAAGGGGAGCACAGTAAACTGAAAATGCTCGTGGCCTACCATGAACTGCAAGTAGCGCCGGTGGGCCGGCAGGACGGGGATGTGAAAATAGGCGTCCTGCAGGTCTGAAGCTACCATCCATTCTCCAGTCTCCAGAGTTGAGGGCAGTCAAGACCTGAGCTAACATCAACATTTTAAACTTCTCCTTCCGGAGGAAGCAATTGACGCTCCTGAGGTCCAAGATATGATGCAGGCCCTTGTCCTTCTTGGGTACTAGAAAGTAGTGGGAATAGCAACCACGACCTACTTCTGGGGCAGGAACGCGCTCAATGGCTCCTTTAGCCTAGAGAGACAAAACTTCCTGTTGGAGAAGGCCCAGGTGATCCTCCGACATGCGATGGTACCGAGGTGGCATGGCTGGAGGGGTAGCCTCGAAGGGGAGGGAGTAGCCCCTTCGGACTATCTGCAAAACCAACCTGTCCGACGTGATGGTGCGTCAGTGGGGGAGTTGATGGCGGATACTGCCATCCATTGGCGACTGATGGGCCTGAAAGGTCGGACTAGGAAGGTTTGGAGGCGTAAGCAGAGGGGGGGGCAGGGGGGGGTTGGTGGACTGACCCGCTTGCTGGCCCCCAGAGCCACAGCAGTGGTTCCCACATCCCCGGCCGCGCGAAGGTTGTGCAGCTTGTGCCGGCCTATGGCTCTGGGCGGGACATAGTGGGGCACCCCTTCCGTAGCCACAAAAGGGGTGAAAAGCAGACTACGCAGGACGAGTGGAGAGGCCCAAGGACTTGGCCGTAGCCCGTGTGTCCTTAAAACACTCTAGAGCGTGGTCTGCTTTGTTGCCAAAAAGGCGACAGCCATCAAAGGGCATGCCTAGAAGAGCGCTCTGGACATCAGAAAACCCAGTCGGGGTCATCCAGGTGTAGCGATATAGCGCTACCGATGTGGAAATCGTCATGCCTTGAGAGTCAGCAGTATCCAGCCCACAGTGGATGGTAAACTTTGCTGCATCTCTCCCTGCGGCTACGGCCTGGGAGAGTACGACCCAGGCCTCCTCCGGACACTGAGGCAGCACTTGCGCAACCGTATCCCACACAGAGTGGGAATAATGGCCCAATAGACATGATGATCCAGCTTCTTGGATTCCCTATCTGTTGGTGAGTTAAAGAATGCGCTCTTGGCCCACCAAGCTCTCCGGGGTGGGGTGTTGGGAGAGGAAAGTGGGGTCGCATGGGGCCAGGCGGTGGCATCGGGCAACCATCCTATCCACGGGAGCCCCCAGATTGGGCCTGGACCAAGTGCCTAAAAGGATGTCGGTCAGGGCTTCCTTGAACGGCAGCAAAGAACTCGCTGGCGGCTGAAGCACCTCTGTCAGGAGGTTAGTCCTAACTGCCACCGTAGGAAGCTCAAGGTTGAGAGCCTCGGCCGCCCTACGCAGCACCACTGCGTAAGACGCTCCCTCCTCCGTAGCCACGGTAGGAGGAGACAACATGCTAAGGTCTGGGGAGGTATCCAGACCACTGGCATTCCCCATGTCCTCTTTCCAGTCCTGTTTGTACTCCAACGGGTCTGACAAAAGGTCCCCAGACCCCTCTTAGTCTTCCTCACCCACCTCTGGCTGCCACGTTGGCTGAAAATGGCAAGAGTGGAACACAAGGGCAAAAGTACCCATCGGCGCTGGTTCCAGCATCGCCGACGCCGGTCCGGCTCAGTGTTCATGCCGGGTTGGAAGCCAGGGTTGACGCCGGCTGGGGGTCCAGGCGGGTTCGGCAGTGGACGCGGTGCCGGTGGAGTCGGCGCTGGTGGAGGTGTCACAAGGTCGACCAGTGCCGATCCGGATCCATGGGGGCCCTGCGGCGCCGGGACAAAAGCCGCTGGCAGAGAAGGCCTAGGGCCCCCAACCGAGTCAGAGGGGCCCGAAGGCGCGCTGACGGAGTCAGGCTGCCCAAATATGGCATGCATGGCTCCGTAAAACTGACGAAGCTGGGCAGGGGTCTCTCGGGGTCCCGGAAAGGGAGGGAAACTCTGAGTCGGGCCTTTATGCTCCACCCCCGGAGCAGCGGGAGTGGCACCGCCCACATCCCTCCTCGTGTCAGCCGACCTACGGGGAGAATTCGAAGAGCCACGATGCTTCTTCGACTTCTTCTTGTGCTTCGACTTACCTGACCTGAGTGTGAAGACTTGGATGATGAGTGGTGGTGGCTCCGAGGTCGGTCCCTCGACCACCCTTGCGACCGGGACCTAGAAAGGCGCGGAGCAGTCTGCCGGCCCTCAAGAAGCTTTCGGGACCGCTCCTGTAAAGACTTCGGAGCCATGGTCCGGCAGACAGGAGCACGACTTGGGGTCGGGTTAATGCTCCAGGCAAAAGAGGCACACGGGGTGCAGATCCGTCACCGACATCATTCGGGAACAGGAACCACAGGCCTTGAAACCGGGCATCCCTACGTGCACCAGGATTCGGAAGGACTCAAAAAGATGTCGACAAAAGTCGCTCAAAAATTTCAGTCAAAAAGTGACTGGAGGTACCGCTCTCTCAGGATCTGCGCTGGCTGACGAGGAAAAAGAAAGAACTGACGTCAGCGCGCAAGGGCGGCGTCTAAATAGCTACCGTGGCGTTGTCCCGGCTACCAAGACGCCAGAGGTACTGCTGACAAAAAACTTTCCAGATCCAGTCTGACGCCTGGGGCTAAGGTAAGGAATCTATAACTAACTGTTTCTTTCAGATATAAGTTTTAATGAGATTCAAAACAACCAACAAATCAGCATATTTGCTTTTGAATTTTATGTACAGTAGCGGTCGTGCCGCCCTCTTATGATTTAAACCAAATCAAATAGTTTTTTACCGGTCCTGCAATTAGGGTGTTGGGGGGGGGGCTAACACCAACAGCAATGTAGTGACTAAGTAGTGTATGTGGGGCAAACAGCTGTTGAGGCAAAGATTGTTGTGGGGGTTCCATTCCCTCAGCCATGTGCAGCCAATTAGTGCTTTTGGGGGCTAACACTGCCAACAATTTTAAGTTGCACAGTGTGACATGGGACCATTCAAAATGCATCAACACACATGTCTGCAACCAGCAGTGTCAAATACAAATGATTCGATCTCAAAGTCCTGTTTTGATGAGATCAAGTTCCACACTGTGGCAGCAACGTTTACTGACAAACCTAAGGAATGTGCCGAGTTGAGATGTAGAAAGCCCATGGCCAGTAGAGAAAGAAACAACACACACCATCCACTCAATGCCCTTCAAAGACAGATAAAATACATGGGGGTGAGGCACAAAGACAACAGACCAGACAAACACTGCTGAACAAACACAACATGTGTGTGAGTGTGGAAGTCAGCTTAGCCTGGTACAACACACCCGACGGGGGGCTGAACACCACAGAGCCATACGCGTGTTGTGTCCAATCAGTAAGTATTCCATATAATGCTTGGATTGGCAATGTGTCCAATCAGGCATTGGTTGGTGAGTGGGTGCACTAGAGTCACATGCGGGCCAAGCATGGGGGGGGGGGGGGGCGGGGGGGGGGGGACACCAAAAAAACATATAAAGACTGACTCACTTCCACAGTTCCCTCCAGGACACAGGACTGTGCTTCCAGTATCCTGTCTGGTGAGCCGCTGTGATGCAAATTGAGGATGGGGGCAAAACTTTTCAGCACAATCACTGTTGCGCACTGTGTCACATGCCTTGCAAGAAGCACTGTTATCTCACAAACATGACTCCTAGGGCATGGCTGGTGCAGGGAGGCCGCATTGTAGGTAGGGGCCTTGCCGGGAGCCAAGGCACATTTTGCCAGTCCAAAATGTAAATGTAAATGTATTTGAACTTATATAGCGCACTTTTACCCAGGGGTCTCGTAGCGCTGTATTCATACCGCTGTGGAACCCTTCCTGGTTTTCCTGTGAGATGTCCACTCCTGGGCACCCCCCAAGGTGAAGCCAGGCATCCTAGCGCTGTGGGGGCCGTTGTGGAGATTAAGCAAGCTATTGCCCAGAGTTGCACAGTGGGCCCCATGATTAGAATAGGCACCGAGGCGAGAATTATCAGGTCCGGGGAAATTGAATCCAAGAGCCGCCGAGGCGGGAATTGAAACCTGGTCCCGGGCCAGACCTCTGTATCAGAGTCTGCCGCTCTAACCATTGAGCCACACTTCTCCACAAACACAAACACCACCCACCTTGCTCAGCAGCATCGTTCCTCATCAAAACCTCCCTTGACAGGTGACATTGCAGAGGCCAACATGACAGCGTTGATCACTGGATGTATGACAATGAATCCATTATTGACCAGCCATCATTGTGGTCACAATACAAACAATAGTCCATGTATTGTTGTGTATTTCCAATGGTGGAATCTCTGTATCAGGTAGCTACACCCAGCACGCCACATACTAGGACAAACACACATTTGATGGTGTAACAAGAGGTGACAGACACACATATGTATGTGACACAAAGTCACATCCTCTGTCCACCACAAAACATACTCAAACCCTGCAGGGCAACAGGAGTACACCTACTCACAGAAGGATGTCATGTGATGAGTTGGTATACAATGAAGCATAGAGGAGACTGGAACCGAACCCACACAAGTCCACAGACACACTAAATTGAATCATTAGCCTCCCACTACAACAAACCAGAAGCGGCTGTGTCACAGCTGTCAGCGCTACATGTCTAGACCACATTCCTCCGTGCTGTGTAGAAAAGCATGGAACAACAACAATGTAGGAGACACTGTGTGGCCTGCGGGTGTTGCACACAACTACTGTTCTAAACATTTACACTGTCACCTTGTTTGCATGTCAATCACAGCAACTCTACATCTAGCCACAGAAGCTGCATTATGTGCAGCTCATCACTAATGCCATTTTGACAATGCAGAGTGTGTACTGCAGAAAACTTGGAAGACACATGTGTCAGCAGATAGAGGAAACAACAACAGTGTTTGTAGGCACCAATGCACAGCCAAATGTGTAAGATAATCTGACTGCACTGGTGACAACACCAAGGGGGGGTGTCAATCTGTGGCTCACAAACCAAACACACATAGCTAGACACAAGCCATAGGAAATTTGTACATCTGGTGTACGTGTGCAAAATGGAATATGCATTGGTCACATTAGGCAGTTGAACACTGCCTCTAAATCTGTCAAGGTGACATATAAATAATACATGTTGCCCGCAGGCTACGGGATAGGGTCCAAAGTGCTGATTGGGAGCACTATTTGACACATACAAGGCCCACACTTGCAAAAACCAGATGACAGAATCAAAACATGCTGATGATGCTAACACAAATGGAACTTGGTGAAATGTTCCTGTGTCACATGTGAGTTTGCTCACAATGCAGGCTCTTGTCTCTCCACAACCAGGGATCTCATCACAATGACTCCACTCTCCTGGCTCCCCACACCTTGGCCAGTCAAAGTCACAATGCCTTGATACACAAGTGTGTGTAGTTCACTGTGAAGTGCATGGATGCATATCTGGACTAGTCGGAGCACAGATGGCATATCAACTCACCAATGTGCATATACACTTGAGGGGACAACCCCCCCTGAGCAATGTGCTGCCAGCCAATGTTACCCTATCATGTTTTTACATCAGAAGCAACCACCACCTCCATTTAAGGCCACCATCACAGGACATTAAGGAACAATCATTGGCCAACACTGACTACAAAGTGCTACTTTGCACTTATTCCCACACACAACTTACACAAGCCAACGCTAGGTGGAGGCTACTTCTCCTGTGATGCAAATAGGTACTGCACACACCAGTGTACTGACGGTGACCATCACAAAAAGCATACATGAACATACATTGGCAGACAGCAAGCTTCAGCAGATATCTGACACAGCCACAGATAAAACTCTGGCAATTCTCACTGACCACACAAATGCATATGATCTACACATATGCACATGTCAACTTCAACAAAAGTTGTGAATTAAATCAACACATGCAGGAATGATCCCTACAACACATTTGCCACACTACATGTCCATCTTTCATAACTTCCAAACACACAAGCATGTCATAAGACACCTCTGGTGCATCTAGATGGAGTAGCATCTCTGCACCATGAGCCCCAGCCCAGTACACATATCATTACAATGCAAGATATACAAACACACATGTGCAGCCTTCAACACATCCACACATACACTTGCAGCACCACTCTCCATCACCATATACACAACATCTCTCAGATACATGCGATGCACACAATGTGGATAACACATTCCCTCATCAGCAGATGACAAACGTTACATGTCAGATGGACCACTCTCATTACCACCCAGCCACTCAGTGATGCCTTGGACTGCACTCATGCCACACTATGTAGCATCACAGCACACCCACACTACACACATCACCACATCTAACAACAAGACACATACATACCGTGATGGTTGTGTACTCTGTCATTTGCATATCACCACGCAATCCACCATAACAGCACATGTACAAAGGATTGACACTTGCAGAAAATATGCATACACATTCAAACTACACATCCTACAACTGGATAACACCTCACATGTCAACAACCAGCACAAATCATCACATCACTGGTGTACATACGTTCACATCCGCAAATCCACTCTGACCCATATGACTAGTCAGCCCTTGTCTCAATGTTGCCCTGTCACAACTACATATGACTTCCATGACCAATATCCCCATAGACTCATGCACCGTGTCATCAAACATCACTCATCCTGAATTGCACCACTACACTCAAATCGCACATTAGTGCAACAGACCACATCTCTAATCACATGCCACAATAAAACATTCTCCGGTGGGATATCGCACCATTACATCCACACATTTCTACCACACCTTGTGCAGGGTGGAAGCACTAAATCAAGCTCACATACTTGGATTCACGCCCCCGCACGACAAGCACTAACATGGGGACAATGTGCACACTCCATGACGCCCATCACAACCAATATCAATGACCTGAAGTCACACACCACACCTCCTGACACTATCTCAAACAGTCGTGCTGCCATCACATAGGAGTTCACACTCCATGCATACCTACGAAACACCAGTCTGCATCAACTCTACCATTGTGTGTGAAAGCTCACCACATGCAACATCAACCGTGCTAAAAACACTTGCAGCTAGGGTGGACCAAGAAACTTACTATCACTCCCCTGTGTGCCAATGAAGAAGATAGAAGTGACACACGCTCCAGTGGTGTCTGCATGACAGATGGACACAGTACACACCTGTGCACAAACACTCCATTCTGCTCAACCCATGTTGCACGCGGACAAACCACAAACTTCCCTGCAGCTATATGCCTGCTTGGTGTGACCAGGTACAGCATCCTGCATAGCTCAAAAGGCCAACATCATTGGTCAAGCAGAAATAACAACCCACACAAGACACTCATTCCCAATTACATCAGGAGTGTGGGTGAATATATGAAGTCAAAGCACACACAGCCAAAACACTTAATCAACATGATGTAGCCAGACCAAAGCAGGCTGGCACAACTCCCAATAGTTTGAGAAAGCACTGGATTAGTCAGCCCACAGACAGGTTATCAAACAGGAACATCTGCAGAGACTTGAGTCTTTGTAAGAAAGGGGGTTTGAAGACGGAGATTCAAGCTCACCTCACACACACCATGGGCTCAGGATATGTCACAGATGAACACACTGCCATGATGGGAATTCCCTACAGTGGAAGGCACCTGTGGCTACCTTGTTTGTGGCAGTGGTCTACCATGTCACAATGAGACTCAGGCATGCCTCCGACACTTACAAGTCACATGATACTTTTGTACCATCAGCCTGTGTACATGGGTGTGTCCAAAGTCTCCTGCACATAGTAAAACTTCATGTGTACCCAGTTGTACTGATGAGACAGCTGACTTGTTGCACATTACAGCGCTATACTGCATGGCCATCCAAGACGGTTGCACTTTGAAAGACATGCACAATGTTCACAAATGTCTGCACCACCTATGTGCAACAGAGTAAGTCAAAGATGGTAGTTTGGGGGGGCGCTAGAGGGCGCATGGCAAAATGGCCGCACTCCTGTGAGGCTCTGCCAAACCGAGCTGCCATCCGCCAAATATCTGCTGCATACATCGGCCTGGACGTCAGTTAGAGGACAGAGGGACCTTCCCCCTGCTTGCTGCACCTGCACATGCCGATTGCGGGCCAGTGAGCTCTCTTTAACGGGTCGAAAACATACTGACCTCGCTCCGACGCGGTGCTGGAGGAAAATGGCGGCTGACGGGCCGCTGTAGGCTGCGCTATTGCTTGGGGCCTGGACGCGACATCTGCTTCATGTTTCCCCCTTGCCCATCTGGGGGCTGGCACCTGGGGAGATCTTTGCTGGCGTGTGGCTTGACCACGAGAAGGTGCGGCTGGACGCTCACCTGTGAGGCCGCTGTCTGACTGCTGCAGAGTGGTGAGCGACGGCGCCTGGGAGGCGGCTGGGCGGCGGACCCTGACAACTACGATGGCCCTCCTGTGGAGAAGCGGAACGTCGCTGGACACACTGCGCGTCCGTCGGCGCTGGTTGCGGTGAGTGGGTTCGGGGCCTGCAGCCGGGCTGCGGCCCACGAGCTGTGGCTAGCGCGGGGAGTGTTGAAGAGACTCCTGCTGGGCCTTAAGGTGACCGGGGCAGGAGCCGCTGCTGGGCCTGCTGTGCAACGGTCATCTGGGGTCCATTGGTGACGCTGCCCGCCCTCCCTTGCTGGATCGCAGATATTGGCCGCCTGCCCTGTGCATAGGTGTGCAGGCGCTGGAGTTACCACTATCTCGCCATTTGAACGGTGCCTCACATCTACACCTCCTTGGCTGGAGGCACTCAGCCTCCCTTCTGTTTGTTCCGTTGCATCCCTGGATTGATTGGACACATCTCTGGTGAGCTTCTGCCAGGGTAGCGGGGGCTCCAGTGGTCCCAAGATTGCTTTACTGCATGGGCCTGCAGTGATGTTTGGCGCCAACTACATGGTACATTTCCATGGCCTGGGGCGCGTTACCTCCCTCCTGCTTGCTGCCTCACACGCCTGACTTTCTTGGTTATATCCCTAGGTGGGCTCTTGCTGGTGCGGCTGGGGCTTCACCGACCTACAGGATTCCTCATTGCAGGGGCTGGCTGAGAAGTCCAGCGCTAGTCATATAGCGCTCTGTGAGTCTCTAACTGTACATTGCCATTTGGATTGCTCTCCTCAACTGCTTGGGCGACGTCCACTTCACCAATATGGGGAAGTCCTTTGCCCAATACTGGTGGTAGGCCGTGACTCTCTGACCTGGATAGAGCGGATGCTGGTCTGGGCGGCGGGGGGCTGCTGGGTGTTCGCTACTTGGCCCCCTGAGTGGTGGGCGTCTGGCTGCGCCCTGGCAAATTGCGGTATGCTGCCACACTTCTGACCTGCCACGCAAGATATCTGATCTACTGGGACGGTCCCCTCAGGAGGTATCTGTGTAATTGGGGGCCCCTCTCTACTTCCTTATCCGCGGCTTGCGTTCCTGCATCCTGAGGCCTGATCAGTTGCCGGTCACTGCCAGATTACCGCTAAGGGGGAGTAGTCAGGTTGGGCCTTCACTCACGCTCGCCCCTGGCTCTACGTTCATTGCCAATTGCCTACAGCTTCAGTGGCGTTATTCAATCATTATGGGGAGGACTGACAAATCCCAGCCGCGGCTTACCTTCGAGTCACGTAGGGCCCCAAAGACTACACACCAAGCCGCCTCCGACACGTAGGCTGATGCCCGCGCGGAAGGCCCCCCCCCCACACTGGAAACCACGTTGCTGGCTATGCAACGCACTTTGCAGTCTATCGAGGGCACGATGGCTGCTGTAAACCATCGACTAGACCACATGTCATCTCAGCTTGAGAAACAAACTGTGCGCATGGGGGAGGTGGAACAAAGAATTTCGACGACTGAAGATGGTCTGAGTACGGTCACAGATAAAACCTTGAACATGGAAAAGGACTTGGCCCTTATCCAAGCTAAAAACGAGGATTTGGAGGCGCGTTCCCGGCGCAACAATCTTCGTATTACTGGATTACCAGAGTCGACCAATGTGGGCAGAACGGAGGCCTATATTGAGCGTCTTATCTTGGATATCTTTGGCACAGAGCACCTATCCAGCATGTTCACAGTGGAGCGTGCCCACCGCTCTTTAGCTGCACAACCGATCCCGGGGGCCCCTCCTCGCCCTATAATTGCCAGAGTTTTGAACTACAGGGATCGGGACACCATACTGCGTCTAGCACGAGAGAAAGGTACTATTGTCCATCAGGGCAACACATTGGCCTTCTTCCCTGATTTTACAGTGGCCGTCCAGGCGGCTAGGCGAGAATTTGGCAATGTGAAGCAGTTTTTGCGGAATGAGGGGGTCCCTTACGCTATGCTGTATCCGGCTCGGCTCCGTATAGGCACTGCTGAGAACAATAAGAGCTTTTCCTCCCCGAAGGCCGCAATGGAACATGCTAAGCATCTGAAGCGCCAGAAGCGAGATTCTACAGCTGTACCCGAGGACAAAGAGAAGTGAACCACTATGCTAGCTAATTGGAGTTTACTGACTCTTTTGGCTTTTTGGTGTCTGTCTGGGATGCTATAGTTTTCTTGCCCAGCTGACTCAGGTCATTGTCTATCTTTGTTTCTGTTGTTTATCTCCTGCCAGTTTGTGCCCACTATATTTGTTGTCCTTTGCCTGGCTCGGCAGCCTATTTGTTCACATGCAGGGTTTGCCGATCTGCGGATGCCAGCTGGTAGCGCGAGCCCTTTATACTGACTTTGACCTCTTTTTTGATGAACCTTCCTGAGTCCTCCATGATGTCACCCCTACCCTGGGCTGTGTAGCTTGGGTCCCCCCGGGTGTAACCTCTCAGTGGGGTTTGCATCATGTCGGTTGTATGTAATGCTAATATACTGTTCTTGAGCTCGGTTGACTCCTACTTGTAGGAGTCACGCGCCTCTGTGCTTCCCAAAAATGGGTGTACCCCGATTCTGTTTTTTGGTTGTGGGAGTCTGGGGGAGGGTTGGGATAGGTTTTTGGGATGGCTTTGGCATGTTGGGGCAGCTGAAGTGGGTGGGGGGTGGGTCATTGTGGGACAGTCGGAATGTAAAAAATGTACACTGTCGGGCAAACACCGTGAATGATGGTATCTCTTCATGTTAGCCAGTTGGTTAGGCGGTCACTTATGGAAAATCCCACACGATGAATAGCGTGATCAAGTTCCTTATCTGGAATGTCCGGGGCCTTAACACACCAAAAAAGATCAGGTCAGTGTTCGCATGCCTGGACCGTATGAGAGTGCAAGTCGCCCTTCTCCAGGAAACCCACCTTACTGCTGAATCCGCTAGCAAAATGGGCACTAGGTGGGCGGGAGTACGGGTCTCTTCCTCCTTCTCCACCTACTCTAGGGGGTCATAGTTCTAGTGAAAAAAGGAGTGCCCTTTACTGAGATCAGGACTGAAGTGGATGATGAAGGCCGGGTCGTGATGGTGCATGGCCGCTTGGCTAGAGAGAGTGTGCTGATTGTGAATGTATATGGACCGAATGTAGATGACCCCTCGTTCTACTCGGATGTGTGGAGCCGAATTTCGCTCTTTCCTCCGGCACAGATTATATGAGGAGGGGATTTTAATCGATGTTTAGACATCACCATGGACCGCATTGGCGGCAGCGAGGCTAGACTCAAACGCGCCGCGGAAGTACTACTGGAGCTTCTGGACACTGGCCATCTGTATGACATATGGCGAACTCATCACCCTGTGGACCGTCAGAGCACTTTCGCTTCCTCAGTGCATGGCTCGTGGTCCCGCATAGACTTCTGGCTGGTCTCTGAGTCGGTTTGCGCCTGGACAGCGGTGGTGTCGCATGAGGCCCGTACTCTTTCGGACTATTCTCCGGTGCTTTTGACGCTACAGATACTGTCAGGTCGAGCACCCGGTGAACACTGATTGTCCACACCAAGACCGCAAAACCGTCATTCGGCTCTTTTGGACTACATTTCCCGGCAGGCATAGCGCGAGTCACGCCCCACGTGACTCGGACGCTATGCGAAGTTCCGATTTAAACCCCAGCCGGAAGAACAGACATTGCTGGTTATTCTCCCCGGATAGCGGTCCAGGCGTTTCTGTGGAGTTTAAGGACCCGGCGGCTGAAGCTCTTTTCCCCGTTTTGGTGCCGTGAGTACTAGCCAGGAGGTGTTGTTTGTGGTACTGTTTAGGGGCAATCCGCGCTCGCTCCTCTGTTGGCGAGACCGCACTTCCGCGTCTCTTGCAGAGGAGCGCCCTAGCGCCCCCTTCACTTTTGTCCTCCTGATAATTAGGGTCCCAGGTTTCAGGAAGGGAACCCCGTGCTCGCTCCTCTGTTGGCGAGACCGCACTTCCGCGTCTCTTGCAGAGGAGTGCCCTAGCGCCCCCTTCACTTTTGTCCTCCTGGAAATCAGAGTCCCCGGTTCCTAGAAGGGAACTCCGCGCTCGTTCCTCTGTTGGCGAGGCAGCTCGTATGCGTCTCATGCAGAGGGACGCCTAAGCACCCAAGGCTTTCCACACTACGGTTCACGCTCCTCTGGTGGAAGGGACAGATTCTCTGCCCCATTGCAGAGGAGCGCCAGTGTGACTATTTGGGATTTGGAGAAAGTAAGACACTCCCTGTTGGGAGAGACTATAAAAAGCTCTTCAAGTTGATTGTTCTGTTATATTGATCATGTAGGGCTGGCGTACATGAAATACTTTACTCCAAGGTATGCCTTGCCAGAATGATTAGTGGCTGACGGACACTGAATTGGTGGAAAGATTGTTATTTCCACGCAGTACGGTCAGTGTCTAGCGAATCAAAACAATCACAGTAAATTAGGTGCTCATGGGCATCGTCCAGGCCAGAGTGTCTTGGGTTACCGCAATGTACAAGAGATGATTGTACCTTTGCTGCTGGTCATTTCATCACGTGCACTTGTTCGTTATCTTTCATTTATTCTAGGAGAGAGAATGGTATAGGAGCGTGTGCTGGAGACCACTGTGTTGCTCTTCGGACTGGGTTACCTGTTTCTTCGGGTAGGTGGAGAGAACCCTTTACTCTCATCAATGGTAGAGGGAGAATCATTATGTATATATAACATGTGTATGTGATGTGTCCTCTCTTTTGGTTACAGACTGGATCAGTGCAACCACCTTCTTCTGGCATCACTGCATCGTTCTCTTTCTTTACACGTAGCGTGTTTGACTAAAGTAATTACTCCGCTATTCTCCTTTGTCTGATTAGGTAGGTTTAAGTAAGCAACAAGAATTAATAGCGTGTTTCTTGTATCCTTCCCAGATCTCCCTCCATGCTGTCCCTACCCTTTCGTTCCCTCACTTGACTACTTCACTAGTCCGTGTTTATGTGTATTCCGGACTTGGGGCAGTCGAGAGGTGGACCCCTTTGAGCATCAGCGCAACCCCGAGGAAACCAGGAAGGGGGAACCTGACAGAATAACCGGCCCACGAATAGTTTTCCTCCTGGTTGTGCTGGTGTCAGGGGTGGCCACCCTTGAGGACGTCATAGTGGCCTTGGCTCTGGTTCAGGCCGAGCTTGCAGCCTCACGCAATGAGACAGCCGCTCTCCATGCCAGAGTAGAGAGGATGCAAAGGAACCCATTCGATGCAGGGGGGCCTTCACACTCAGCTCCTCTTCCGGGAGTGGTAGAAATGCCCTCACAAATACTGTTAGCCCCTCCCGAGCGGTTCCATGGGGACAACAAGAAAGTGCAGGTGTTCATGACCCAAGCTCTGCTTCATTTCAACTGTAAGCCAAAACTGTTTGCTACCAATCAGGCTAGGGTAGCCTTTGTCATCTCATATTTGGCAGGAGAAGCGGCACAGTGGGCAGTGCCCATAGTGAGACGAGACGACCCCTTGCTTTATGACTGGGACATGTTTAGAGTAGAATTCGAGAAAACCTTTGATCGCAGGGCAGAGACATTCGCAGCGGACAGGGACTTGTTAGAGCTTCGACAGGGAAGCACGGATCTGATCGCTTACCTGAACAGCTTTCGTCGGCTTGTGGCAGAGACGGATTGGCCGGAATCTAAACAAGCCGCCATCTTTTATCAGGGGCTGAAGGATGAGCTGAAGGACATCCTCGCTCAGATCGACCCCCAACCTCAAACATGTGCCGCCCTCATCGAGCTGACTCTAAGACTGGACCACCGTCTCAGAGAGCGGAAAGGAGACCACAAGCGGAAAGACAGGTACAACCCGCAGCACGATCGGGCTCCTCCCATGGAACATACCGCAACCAGGCCAGAACCTATGGAAATAGGGGCGGTTAGAGCATCATTGACTCTTAGCGAAAGGGACCATAGAAGGAAGCAAGGCCTATGTCTCTACTGCGGAAAAAAGGGGCATTTCCTCCGTGACTGTCCCGTCAGACCAAAGTACGGACGCTCTCGACCGGGGCAAATGGCCGCTGTAACCGCAGAAAAGGATGCGGAAAACTTCAAAGCTTGAAGGCGCAAGAAGGGGAGCCATCAAGCAGGTACGCGATCCCTTCAGTGAACCGTTACGCTTTTATGGAATCAAAACATTTCTTCATAGCATTAGACATTCGAGTCAACCAAGAAAAAAAACAAATAAAGGCCATGGTGGATTCCGGAGCCACAGGGTGCTTCATGGATCGCAATGAAGCACAGAGGCTGCAGCTACAGCTCATCCACAAACAGACTCCTGAACGAGTCTATGCCATGGATGGCAAGGAATTGGAGTCAGGCCCCATCAGTTACGTTACAGAGGAACACAAACTCATTTACGGTGGGTATCACCATGAATGGATGTCCTTCTACATTATCCAAGCCCTTCAATATGGAGTGATACTGGGTCTTCCCTGGTTGCAGAGACATGAACTCACCATAGACTGGACCAGTAAGTCGCTAACCCTATGGTCCACCTACTGTCAGAATGTGTGTAACCAGTCACATACACGACCTTCCAAAACCCTAGCCACTCGTTATCACATCGCCACAGCGGCAGAAAAGAAAGTGACTCTGCCCGAGTGCTATGAGAGACACGCTGAAGTATTCAGCGACACTAAGGCCGAAGAACTTCCCCAGCACAGGGACTACGATAGCCGGATAGATCTGGTTCCGGGAGCTGTGATAACATGCGGTAGGATTTATGCTCTGACCACTCCTGAAAACCTACACCTCCGGGAATATCTGGACAAATATCTTGCTTTGGGGTTCATCTGCCCCTCCAGATCACCTGCTGCCTCTCCCCTCTTTTTTATACCCAAGGCCAACGGGGATTTGAGGTGTTGCATTGATTACAGAGCGTTGAATGCCATCACCGTCAAGAATCAATACCCGCTGCCCTTGATTCCGGTTCTTCTAGAACAAGTGAGAACAGCGGTGATCTACACCAAGTTGGACCTCAGAGGGGCGTACCACCTGGTCCGAATGCGAGAAGGCGATGAATGGAAGACGGCCTTCAAAACGCGGTATGGGCTATTCGAGTATCTGGTCATGCCCTTCGGGCTGTGTAATGCCCCAGCCGCGTTTCAATTCTTCCTCAATGATGTCCTAAGAGACTTCTTGGAACATTTTGTTGTGGTCTATATAGACGACATCCTGGTATATTCCTCTAACGAAGAAGAACACGTGGTCCATGTAGGACGTGTTTTACAAGCACTTCAAGACCATCGACTGTTATGTAAGATAACCAAATGTGAGTTTCACGTGACCACCGTGGAATTCCTAGGGGTCATGCTTACCCCCTCGGGCCAGGTTATGGCTGAGAGAAAAGTAAAGGCGATCACCGACTGGCCACAACCACGGAACGTGAAAGATGTTCAGAGTTTTCTGGGATTCGCCAACTTCTACAGGAGGTTCATCCACAGGTTCTCCGATAAGGTAACCCCCCTCACCAGACTAACCCGGAAAAAGGCCCTTTTTCTCTGGTCAGTCGAGGCACAAGTGGCTTTTGATCTCCTCAAAAAAGCCTTTACGTCTGCCCCCGTTCTCGCCCATGCCCATCCTGAGGTGCCTTTTATCGTAGAAGCTGACGCCTCCGAAGTGGCGGTGGGAGCCGTGTTGTCCCAGCGACATGAAACGAAAGGATACCTTCACCCCATAGCTTTCATGTCTAGAAAACTCAATCCTGCGGAGCAGAACTACACCATTGCCGAAAAAGAGCTCCTGGCCATTAGGGATGCATTTCTGGAGTGGAGACACTGGCTGTTGGGAGCAACCCATCAAGTAACAGTCTACACGGATCATCGAAATCTCCAGTTCATGCGAGCCGCTCGCCATCTCACCCCTCGCCAGCTCCGTTGAATGCTGTTTTTTGCAGAGTTTCACTTTGTCACGTTTCGCCCCGGCAGAGATAACAAGAAGGCCGATGCCCTTACGAGGCAAGAAAACCCGACGCAGCTGCCAGTACCGGTCGAAAGGGCCATCATCGAACCTAGCCGGGTGATCTGTGCCACACACACAGATATGTTCCTACAAAAGATCAAGCAAGGGATGCAAACCTTTACCTGGAAGACCTGGCTGAGATTCCACCCAGAATGGCAGATGCGTCAAGGCCTCCCTATGAAAGGTCAACAACTACTGGTCCCAACGCAAGAACTAAGAAGAATGGTATTCGCCTGGTGTCACGACCTTCCGTGTGCAGGGCATACAGGAGGGAAGAAAACCCTGGAGAGAGTGCTACGACAGTTCTGGTGGCCAACGGTTCGTACGGACGTACTTTCCTGGGTAAAAAGCTGTTCCACCTGTGCTCAGATGAATACCGACCATCGCCCCACACAGGGGCTTTTGCAGCCAGTACCCACACCAGACACCCCATGGGAACGGTTTTCTGTGGATTTCATCGTAGGGTTACCCAGAGATCAAGGGTGCACCGCGATTGTGGTTGTGGTTGACTATTTATCGAAGATGGGGCACTTCATTGCTTGTAAACAAGTTCCGACTGCGGGTCAGTTGGCCAAACTACTGCTGACTCATATAATCCGGCTCCATGGCCTTCCGAAAGTAATCGCATCCGATAGAGGGGCCCAGTTCACAGCCCATTTCTGGAAAACCTGGTGCTCCGAACTAAAAATAGAATCTTCGCTTTCCACAAGTTTTCACCCTCAAACCGACGGCCAAACAGAAAGGCTCAACCAAACCTTGAAACAATTCCTCAGGTGTTATGTTAACAACAATACGGAAGCGTGGGTGGAGTGGCTGTGGGTAGCAGAGATAGCGTACAATAGGGCCAAACACGCCTCCACACAACACACACCTTTCTTTAGCACTTACGGTTTTCACCCTCGCTTCACCCCGTTAATCCTTCCTAGTCAGAACTCCAAACTCCCCGATTTACGTAAAAGACTCTCTCACATCCGTACCACATTGTTGGAAACTCGGGGCAATTTGCTCCGTGCCAAGGAAAAGTACAAGGTCCAGGCTGACAAACATCGACGACAAGGCCCCACATACAAGAAAGGGGAGTGGGTCTGGCTATCGACGAAACACATAAGGTTAAAAAAACAGTGTTTTTCACCCCAAGTATATAGGTCCTTACTGTGTGGTCAAACATATCAACCCAGTAGCTGTGAGACTGAAACTGCCAACACACTTCCGTATTCATCCTGTCTTTCACGATTCACTGTTGAAACCCTCTCACTGTCCGGTGAAGAAACAACCCATACCTATATGGGTACAGCAGGATCTCGAGAACGAGGTCCGGGGGATCATAGATTCAAAGCTGGTAAGGCGCAAACTGTGGTACCTGGTGGCATGGAAGGGTTATGGCCCGGAAGAAAACTCCTGGGAACCGGCAGAAGCGGTGCATGCTGCCCGTTTGGTTGCCGCGTTCCACAACCGGTACCCGGGAAAGACAGGTGCCAGTCAGTGTCATCCAAAAGGAGGATGTACTGTCAGGCCGAGCACCCGGTGAGCACTGACTGTCCACACCAAGACTGCAAAACCGCCATTCGGCTCTTTTGGACTACATTTCCCGGCAGGCATAGCGCGAGTCACGCCCCACGTGACTCGGACGCTATGCGAAGTTCCGATTTAAACTCCAGCCGGAAGAACAGACATTGCTGGTTATTCTCCCTGGATAGCGGTCCAGGCGTTTCTGTGGAGTTTAAGGACCCGGCGGCTGAAGCTCTTTTCCCCGTTTTGGTGCCGTGAGTACTAGCCAGGAGGTGTTGTTTGTGGTACTGTTTAGGGGCAATCCGCGCTCGCTCCTCTGTTGGCGAGACCGCACTTCCGCGTCTCTTGCAGAGGAGTGCCCTAGCGCCCCCTTCACTTTTGTCCTCCTGGAAATCAGAGTCCCCGGTTCCTAGAAGGGAACTCCGCGCTCGTTCCTCTGTTGGCGAGGCAGCTCGTATGCGTCTCATGCAGAGGGACGCCTAAGCGCCCAAGGCTTTCCACACTACGGTTCACGCTCCTCTGGTGGAAGGGACAGATTCTCTGCCCCATTGCAGAGGAGCGCCGGTATGACTATTTGGGATTTGGAGAAAGTAAGACACTCCCTGTTGGGAGAGACTATAAAAAGCTCTTCAAGTTGATCGTTCTGTTGTGTTGATCATGTAGGGCTGGCGTACATGAAATACTTTACTCCAGGGTATGCCTTGCCGGAATGATTAGTGGCTGACGGACACTGAATTGGTGGAAAGATTGTTATTTCCACGCAGTACGGTCAGTGCCTAGCGAATCAAAACAATCACAGTAAATTAGGTGCTCATGGGCATCGTCCAGGCCGAGGTCCACCTCTCTGAACTGCTCCGGGAATATGTCCAGTTTGAGCGCTTCTCTGGGCCCGATTCACAGAACAAACTTAAGACTAAATCCTAAACTTAGTACCAATCTGGTATTCACAGAATGCACCTAGTACTTCTGGTATTCACAGAATGAACTTACTACTTTAGCGATTCACAAAATGAACTTAGGACTTTTGCTATTCACAGAATCCATTTACGACCACTAAACTTACGTCCGCACCCGGGCCGGAATTTCCGCCCCCGGAGCGGAGTTTCCGGGCCCGGAGCGGGAAGTCCGCATGCGGGCCGGAAAGTCCGCTCTGAGGGCGGAATACCCGCTCCCGGGCCGGAAATCCCGCTTACGGGCCGGAACATCAGAATTGGGACCAGACTACATTACTGTTGCCATTGATCATTTGAGCCAAGGGGAAACACCTGTTCAAGTCCCTACCATCCCCCACCATGCATCAGCTGACGCACTCCAGCCAATCCCAGCCAACAGCTCCAGTTAGCCATCATGTTGCTAGTGCCTACCATCCCCCACCATGATCCAGCTGAAGCCAATTAACACAGATTGACCAGCAGCAAAAAACATTTAAAAGCAGCACACAGTGAAGGAACCGGTTTGGCCACACGCAGTTTGTATTTCCAAGCAGAGACCGGCCAAGAAAATGGAGCTCCTGAAGAGAAAGAGGAACTTTACAGCGGAGGAGACCACCATGCTTGTGGAGTTCATTGTCAGGCACCACAAACGCCTCTATGGACTCTCACCCTACTGCACCAGTGGGAGCCAGAAGGCAGCCCTGTGGCAGCAATTAGCCACTGCTGTCACAGCATTGGGGGAGGACAGGCGCACTGTCCAGGACGTTAAAAAAAAATGGCAGGATGAGCGGCTGAGGGTAAAGGATAAATACTCCAGGATGGAATTACAACGGATCCTCCCAGCCGCACACTCTGGACCACGCATCCGCCTCACCACACAGGAGGAGGACATCCTGACGACCATACACCCCCACTTGGTCCATGGGCTGCCTGTCAGTGACGTCCGCTACGTGGTACCAGGTAAGTGGGATGAAAAGTTAAAGTGCATGAATAGAAGGTCTGTGTTGCACTGTCAGTGTGAATAAGGAAGTAGTCCAAAGTGTATTAATTAATCCGTAAGTCAGAGACTCCTGTGTCACCCTCTGTATGTAGCACTACAAGTCCCACAATCCTTAGCGATGGAAATGGCAAATCCCTCCTCCACTTCTGAAAACATGGCCACTGTCCAGTTGCATTAATACACCAGCCCGCTAAGTAGCAATTGACAAATAACAGCAGAGATGCACCAGTAACAATGCCACAACCAATCCAACTCTTGTGCAACCGCGGATGCGTCACATTGACAATGCGGTGCACTGTGGCGCTGGGATAGACAGATGGGTGTCGCAACTGATGGCATTAGGGGGATGCTCTGCTGGAGTAGTGTCGCAAGTGTGACGCAACTCCAACTATGTCCATGGACCGCCTACACCTAACGCTCAGGGAACTCATTACAGGTGCCTCAAGCTGGTTTAAGTTTGCATGGCAACACCCTATGAAAAGTGACTACGTGAAATGCCGGCGATTACAATGCATCACTTGTACGAGGCATAACCAAATAAACACACACCCTGCCTACATCACAGCTGATGCATGTTTAATGTTGCGCAGGACCGCACACCGTGAGGCATCCCCATAGATGCATAACATTGGGAATAAGTCTAAATGTGTCACCTGTATTACCCCACCGCTGTGTCACAGAAGTGACGCAACTGCGGTGTTAATGTATTACAAGGGGCGTGGAAACATGCCACTAAATCTCTAAGAAGTAAATCACCCCGTGCAAGCTGAAAGCACAAAGCAGAAGGTGAGAGAACCATCTGGTCCAAAAGTCAGACACCTATTCTGTTGTACATTTCCCACCCTGCCACGCCACTACGACCCCAATGCACCACTGCTCCTACCTGCCCAGTCAGCAGCAGTACTGCAAAACACTGTTAGCATGCAGAAGAAATGGGGAAATCACAGAAATGTTCCACAAGCACATATTCCAGATGATTAGTTTTCTCTCTTCTCACCCACTGACACATTCAGCCAGAGCACAGACAACTGCCGTAGCGGAGGTCCCTGCATCTACTGGGAGGCATCGCCACCGTACACCCTCACCGACTGGTACGTCAAAGTGGCCAGGAGATGGTCAAAATGCATACATTGCCAGGAGTGACCGAGGGACATGTAGTGCCCACATATGAAAGTGAACCAGAAGTGTACAAATAGCTGCATTACTATTGGAGTAGTCAATGGACATCCACCTTTAGATAATTATAATTGTGAACAGCGGAAGACAATATATTACATGTCTTGGCTCATCAAACCTTCGTAATTGCGGAACATGACATGTTTTACAGCAACAGGCCCAGACCTGGGAATCCAATCCTGTTATCGAGTGCCACAACTACTCAAAAGGGTGTCCCCACTATGTTGTAATGGTGTCTGTAGACGTAATCAATCAAAGTAATTGACTGAAATATGGCAATGATGAACAAGTGAGATCCCAGGGTCATTAGTATTGACAATGCATACACTGTCCAACTTTGAATGTTTCCAATATAGATCAAATGCCCAGTCCACACAGCTGGTCATGTACCACTTACATTGTCTGGCTTCTGTGTTGCCCATCAACAAAACACGATAGTGGACCGCACATCAGGATCCGTAGACATGTCATTGTGATATAGGTTGCATCCAGGTAGTGGGCCCATTCAAAGTAATGTGGGAGCAATCATGATATTACGTATAACACACTAATGCAACGCTGGTGCCCACAACTGCTTGTGCTCATCCTTTGTGCCAGAAATTCAGTGCATCACATGTGGCTGCCGGAATGTGAAGTAGCAAAACACACTTATCATTGTAGGTACAACGAGGTCCTCCCAGAATCAAAGACACACACTGACTTCTGCTACAAGGTTGGCTGTGACATCTGTTCAGGGCCCACACACTGTTCCGGTGCTGGGCCAAGGGAGGGGAACCCAAGAATATATCAGGCTGACTGCTCAAGAAATGTGCCTTTCACGTCCGCCGTATGTGGCATGTGTATTACAACACTGTTGTCCTGCATCACAATATGCTCACATATGGCATTTGAACCCATGCAAGATCAGACCCTGTTGGCTAATGAAAGGATGACACAAAATGTATGCCAAGTGAGTGCAGAATGGACATTCAATAGTACCATGAGTCATATGAAGTGACCAAAACACAACCGGCTTGCAATTCAATGATAGGAAACACCACGATGAAAATAGCATGGCTGAGGCCAACACTGATGCCAGTAGTGTACCTTTGAGATGAATGTAGGGGCTGCTAAGGTGAATCTTCATGTAGTTACACCTGCTAAATGACTAGGCTGAAGAGCAACACGCTAATCCAGTGCAGGCAGAAGGCATCAAAGCCTTTCAGCCTATCCGCAATGTTACATTCTGCTTGCCTCCTCTCCTACTGTATTCACATGTATAGGTTAGTGTTTGACAAAAGAGGTTTGGATGTCTGCTGTACAAGACACCAATCGTCGTCAGCTAAGTAGTACCATGATCTGGGAAATAGAGTACGCAAAGAGAGGACACTCAAAGGACGGACGTAAGACATCTGTGTTCTCTCATACAAACATGTGTGACTTCATGCGTGGGGAAGCACAAATGAGCAACATCATGTCCCTGACTATTGTAAATCTCACACATGAAACCCTTTCTGACTTGACAACAAACAACATGAGACTCTGGAAATATGTAAGTTTGAATGGCAAAGGTGATAGCAGTGTAATGGGGAGGAATCCGGGTCATTTATCCCTTCCTATCAGTAATCTTCTCATACATGTGTGTCTGTTGATGTGTCATCTGATTGATGTCACTGCTGTGTGGAGGGAACGGCTGGCAACTGCTGGATGTGAGCAGGTGCCCAAATGGAAAGTTCAGGAGCTACACATGCTGCACATAGTCCTGGATTACCCACAAATGGTCATTGAGAATGACATGTTGGCTCAGAGCTACAATCTCTTGTTGCAAAATATAGACCTGTATGTCTTATCACAGCTGCTGACCGGATTACACCCCAGCAGCATGCACCATCCCGGGGACTGTATGACATCCAACCCTCGCGCAGCCGTCCTTCAGGTAATTCTAGCATGAGGTGTCTGTTGATGTGTCATCTGATTGATGTCACTGCTGTGTGGAGGGAACGGCTGGCAACTGCTGCATGTGAGCAGGTGCCCAAATGTAAAGTTCAGGAGCTAAACATGCTACACATAGTTCTGGATTACCCACAAATGGTCATTGAGAATGACATGTTGGCTCAGGGCTACCATCTCTTGTTGCAAAATATAGACCTGTATGTCTTATCACAGCTGCTGACCGGATTACACCCCAGCAGCATGCCCCATCCCGGGGACTGTATGACATCCAACCCTTGCGCAGCCGTCCTTCAGGTAATTCTAGCATGAGGTGTCTGTTGATGTGTCATCTGATTGATGTCACTGCTGTGTGGAGGGAACGGCTGGCAACTGCTGCATGTGAGCAGGTGCCCAAATGTAAAGTTCAGGAGCTAAACATGCTGCACATAGTTCTGGATTACCCACAAATGGTCATTGAGAATGACATGTTGGCTCAGAGCTACCATCTCTTGTTGCAAAATATAGACCTGTATGTCTTATCACAGCTGCTGAACGGATTACACCCCAGCAGCATGCACCATCCCGGGGACTGAATGACATCCAACCCTCGCGCAGCCGTCCTCCAGGTAATTCTAGCATGAGGTGTGTCACTGGCTTCGACTCCAAAGCCATGTCAGAGATCCTGATTCCCCTCTGCATGTAATCAGCAGTTGTGTACAAAGTGAAATACAAATCAGGAGTGTCATGTGCCTGTCTGACAATTGGTGATGCAGATAATTGAGAATGTTGTCACTTCCCTCTACAGCTGATGGTTCAGGGACAGCTAGGCCCGTGAGGAGACAGGTCCAGCAGGTGACACTAGGGGGGAACACCAAGGGACAGAGAGTTGTGGCTGGAGCTGGTGAGTTTGCCTGTATCTGTGTAACACCTCAGTGCTATGGTGTGAGCTGTCATTTGTGGTGGTACCCTACACAGGTCACATGATCCTCATCTGTTGATGCAAAGTACAGTTGATACAAACCCTTGTTTTGCACCACATGTCATACCAGGTCAATCCCTAATACGGTTGCAACCTCTGTTCCAGGGGATGCTGATGACGAGGATGACAGGCCTTTGACCAGTGCGGGCAGACGGGGAATCAGAGGGGAGAATCCCCTGATCCTCCAAGCTGTGATGTCGGCTGCAAGCACTGCTCAGGAGGAGGAGGAAGAATATCCTGAGGACCTCTGCTTGGTGGATGATGAGGACTACATGTCTGACGATGAAGATGCCAATGCGCGATATCGTGCCAGACTGGCTAAATCGGTAAGGGCATCAACTCCTCTGCCAAGCAACGTCCCTCCGCCTCCTCCCAGGCATACCATGGCCTGTCCCCAGACTCGAGCAAACCAGCCACAGCACACACGCATCACAACACAGACATCACTCCCTCACAGTCCTCACGTCCAGGACCAACATGGTGGTTCCCCTACCCACTCTTCCCTAGACAGTGTATCCCTGCCATCCTCTCCACCATCTGGGGGTAGTACCAGCCCTGTTGTGCTGCTGGAATCCCCTGGGCACCATTCACCTGCCCACAGGCTCCCACCTCCCACCCCACCCCCTGCCGTAGGACCTGCACATCCCATCCATGGCAGACAGCTGCAGAGAGGGCCTGCACCTGGCTGTGATGACCAGTGGGAGCAGGACTTCTTCCAACAGCAGAGCGATGTGAGGCAGGACATTAGTGCCATAGGGGCTACCCTGTCCACCATGTCGGACTCCCTGCAGGACATGGTCCACTTCCCTCAGGCGGTGGAGAGGCTGAGCCAAGTGTTGGATAGGATGGATAGGACTTGGCAGGACATGTCCAGAAATATGCGAGACATGCTATCCATCCAGAGGGAAGAGAGTGCAAGACACCATGCCTTGGCCATGAAGATGATGGAGGGCATATTGAGAGTGAGCCAACCTTTCCCTTCACGGTCAACGCAGGGAGGGGAGCCATCATATCTGCCCACAGGACAGCACATCCCCACACCTGTACCAACTGCACACCAACACAGCAAAGGGAGACATCCACACCAGCGGGCTGAACTGGCACTCCCAACACCACCCCCTGTACAGTCACTCCTGCCACCTGCACAACCACCACCACCTGTACAGTCACTCCCGCCACCTGCACAACCACCACCCCCTGTACAGTCACTCCCGCCACCTGCCCAACCACCACCACCTGTACAGTCACTCCCGCCACCTGCCCAACCACCACCACCTGTACAGTCACTCCCGCCACCTGCACAACCACCACCACCTGTACAGTCACTCCCGCCACCTGCACAACCACCACCACCTGTACAGTCACTCCCACCACCACCTGTACAGTCACTCCCGCCACCTGCACAACCACCACCACCTGTACAGTCACTCCCGCCACCTGCACAACCACCACCACCACCACCACCTGTACAGTCACTCCCGCCACCTGCACAACCACCACCACCACCTGTACAGCCATCAAGTGTGCATACACCATCTGCCCCAGCACATGTGGATGACCCTGGACAGTCCCTTGGACAGTACCCACCTCCACGTAGGCGGCGAGCCAGACCTGAGCACTCGGAGCGGTCATCCCCCCCCAAATTGCGGCGTCGCACTCACCAGTGACAGGAACCCGGGACAATGTGATCACGTGTTTGTGTGTGCACCAAATAAACACCTACCAAAAATAATAATCTGTTGTGTATCATGTCCTGTGTAACGTTGCAGGTGGCCTGGAGATGTGAGAAGATATGTGTGTGTGTGACACAGTTACAAGTGTAACCCATCGTTGCAACCAGCCATTATGTGCATAGCAGATGACCCACCAAATATGTGTCCATATTCAGAACCAGACATTCAGAATGAAGTAAAACAAGTGGAAGTTATTAGTATTCCGAATTGTATTTTGAGAAGGTACAAAAGAACAACCGTCCGTTTGGAAGGGAGAAAGGAAAACAAATGATGATCTTAATGCAGAGGGAGATGGGAACCTGGATTGGGGTGGGGCAAAAAAAATATAACACGTCAGGGAGCGTCAGGGAAAACAGTCTATTTACAAGGGGAAAATGAAATAGTTGTTCACGTCAAAAGTCAAGTGTCCTTCTGGTCATCCTCTAGGACCACAATGTCCAGATCCTCAGAGTCCGATGCAGGCAAACGTCTGGCGGGTGCAGGAACAGGCACCACTTGGGTTCGTGCCACACGAGGAGTACGGGGGGAAACAGTGTGGGGCAACGGACAGGGGGAGACATTGACAGTGGTATGGGAAGGGATTGGGGAGACAACAGACGAGATGGCTGCGGGCAGTGAATTGATGCTGGTGGTGAGGGTGGCCATACATCGGAGCATGTCCTCTCGCATCATGCGTACCTCCATACACACTTGTAGCTGGATGCGAGCGGACATGTCTGGCTGACCCTCACACATCCACATCAAGTCCACTGGCACAGCCACAGAAGGAACAACACCGGGAGGGGCATGGGTGGAAAAGGAGGGATGTGGTGCCTGAGGTCCGGAGCCAATGATGTTGGGGAGCTGGCGGCTACGATGAGGGGGACTGGTTGCAGGGGATGCAGCTGGGTCCCCCGATGGAATGGGGAACTCTAGAGGTAGGGAGGGGCTGATGGCAGGCCCAGATTGTTTGTTGGCCTGCCCCGAGGACACCTTTTCAGGGACCACAGGTGAAGATTCCTGAGGAGAGTAGCTCTCCAACACCTCATGGTCCGAGGTGTCGTGTTCACCCCCCCCCCCCCCCGATTCAATGTCTGCAGCCTCCACCCGGGATGTGGCACCAGCATCAGGATGTCCCTTGTCAGTCCGGGTGGGCGCAATCCCCTTGCCTCTTGATGTTGAGGGTCCCTCCTCATCCTCCTCTTCCTCGCTGGTGGAAAGTGGGTGTAGCCGCCGCCGCACTGGTGGCCTTTTGCTCCGGACCAGGTCCTGCTGCCCTTCTGTTTCGCCAGCTGTGCCTGCTGAAATGTAAGCAAAATCCGAATGTTATGTTTGTGTCATGCAGGACGAGACACATTCATAGGAGCCAAGGTCAGACTTATTTTCCTCTGATCACACTCAATAGTTGTCAGTGTCTATGAGCTGACATTACGTGTATGTTCACCGTCAGTTCCTGGATTGAGTCTGACATGGCCATCTCACGTGGATGTGTGTGGCTTACACGACTGTATTGGCCAACCCTCAACCTGGCATTCTGGGGATCTGTGTGTCCTGCCACAGCTACATGTGCAGGTTCCAAAAGCAGTCCACCAATGGAGAACATGAAGTCCCGAATCTCAGAATATGGCCATTCATAGGGAGCCGCAGCTGTTGAAGGTCTGGACAAGTGTCATCTGCTTTGTAGCATTGTATGGGACACGACAATTGGCGAATGTGGGTCACACATGCACTGAGGCTCTGGCCTATTTCTGTAGCTAAATTGTGAGTCTAGCCTTTGGCTGTCCCCACACATGTACTGACAATCCAGTGGCACATATTGGCTTTGGTGACTGATATGGTAATGCAGTACACCGCTGAACACTGGGGGAATTTTGTGACAGGTACCTGTACATGTGAAATGTGAAACAGGCCACTGAGGCTGAGACGTCTGTCAGTGAACACCCCTTGTAAATTTAGAAGCGCTTAAGAGTGATGAAAGGATGTCAAAGTCTGTCTTGACTCCATGGCACATGATGTTTTGTCACAATTGGAACCCACACTCTAAAAATGCTATGCAAGTCATAGCATCCAATACCCTTTGGCCTGCCATGCGCACACAGGACAGTGTCTGTACCATTGCTCATCCAATGCACACATGATTTCCTAGTGCCAATTGTAGTGGTGCGGGAAGAGCTGATTTCAGTACAAATGCACAAATATGGCTCATTTAGCCAGTTGTCATGGCGAGACTCCAACTCCCAAAATGCACTCTGCCCTGTACAGTCCATATGCCACAGTGTGCCTTTTTAAGCTTGGTTACTGCTGCATGGACACGGAATCTGTGAATGGAGGCATCGGACACACAATGGTACAGCACTGTTTCACTCACATCATACTCCCAGACACATTTAGCATATGATGCACTTACCATGTCCCTGCTGCTCATGCTCCTCCAGCTGAGCATGGAGGGTCGGCCAAGCTGATCGCAGGACCCTCCTGTACAGTGGGGATAGGCGAGGACGATGCACATGGTGCTGGGAAGACTGGCCCACCAGCTCCTCAGCCTTGTGCCGGGCCCACCGTTTTAGGTCCTCCCAACGCTTGCGGCATGCCCTCGCACTCCTGGTGTGGACTCCCACTGCACTGCAGCGCTCGGCGATGTTGGCCCACAGCCTGGCCCGGGCTGCATTGCTCAGCTGGTGTTCAGGGTCCCCATATAGCTGAGAAAATTTGGCCAGCACCCCCTCAGCCAAGATGTCCAACTCACTTTCAGTGAAAGGGGGTGCCTTCTCTTCGTAACCCTCAGCCATTATGGGGATAATAAGAAGGATGAGAGCAGCAGGATGTCAGAGGATCTGTCTGTGATAGAGGATGACTCAGAATGAACACAAAATGGCAGCAAACTATTTCCTGTGATGTATTTCCTGCCTCCCACTTCCTGTAAAACATTTCCTGAATGAAATTATGTGTTTCGGGTCATTTTCGGAGTTTACGGCCCGTAAGCGCGGTTTCCGGTTCCGGAGCGGGAGGTCCGCACACGGGCCGTACGCTCCGTAATCGGCGTTTCCGCACACGGGCCGTACGCTCCGTAATCGGAGCTTCCGCTTTTTGGCCGCAAATTCCGAAAATGACCCGGAACATATAATTCCATACAGGAAATGTTTGACAGGGAGTGGGAGGCAGCAAATACATCACAGGAAGTAGTTGCCTGCCATTTTGTAGTCATCCAGATCCATCCACAATCTGGAATCACATCTACTGCCATCCTGCTGTTCTGTTGTGGATAAAAAAGAAAAGACAGTGCATGTGAGAATTATTTAAATGTGACAAGAGGGTGAAGTGACCATTTCAAGACATGTCTGCAGTTTCTGTTTCAGTTTCTCATGCTTTGCATTATGGTACATGTAGTCCATATTAGGTGCTCATTTGCAGAGTTGTGTGATGTGTTCCGGAACATTGTGTTTGAGAAGTGTGGATATATCACAGACACAGGGGGGCAGAGGTACGGCTTCGGGCGCATCTCTGCTAATCAGCAGAGATGCGTCAGAAGAGTTGCGATGCATCTGCCCACCCGTGCGCCAACACAGATGCGCCGCATTGACATTTCGGTGCACTGTGCAGCTCGGATGTGCAGATGCGTGACGCATCCCCCGTTGGAAAGGCGGCGCATTGCTGGAGTTGCGTCGCATGCACAACGCAGCTCCAGCAAGGCTCGGGGGTGCCCTATCCCTATGATGCTGCGTCAATCCTTACGCCTGCTTCAAGCAGGCGCAGGGTTTTGACGCAGCATGGCCTTAAAAGTGACTGAGTGAAATATTGTAGATTTTTAGGAGGCGTTTCTGCGCCCGGAAGGCCCCCCCCCTGCGCCAGAACGCCTACATGTGGCGCAGGCCTTTACAACGTGACGCATCTCCCAGATGCGTCATATAGTAAATTCCCCGCAGCATGGGGCTGGCTTTGCACCACCGCAGCGTCACAAAAGTGACGCAACGGCAGCGTGAAAGGGCCGCAAGTCCCACATTAATCTGCCCCATGGTGTCTGATTGACCCATTGCATCACTCACGTCGTGGGCGCATCATTTGTGGGGGAGTCACATCTGTTGATGGCACAGGACCGACAATGCTATGGTTATGGCCTTTTCTGATTAAGAGACCCATCCTCATGAGGTCCTGCTGTGTCTCTCAGTACATGTATCATCTTGCATCTGTGGCTATAGATTCTTTCGGGACATCCACTACACTGATCGCTGACATGGGCACATGTGCTGATGCAGGCTCAACGTTTTGACTACTGTCAAGAGCTGTGATTAACATGCAGTTAGTGTGGCTTGCAAAGTTGCCTCAGGAAGGAATTTATTGACACAGTCGTGTATATCCAAGTTTCATCATTGGCAACAGACAGCAATCCACATTTGGTCCATTCCACTACAGGTTGCTCATGTGAAGAACGTGGCAACAAGCTGCTCACGGACTTGCATGCCCTGACCTCGGTTATGTGCCATGGCCCGGTTTCCCAGATTCATAGGTAGCCGAGGTTCCAGCGGTATCTGTAAGCCATGCGTTAAGGCAATGTTGTGCAAGACACAACAGGCTAAAATGATCTTGCACACTACTTCTGGGGAGTACTGCAGCACCCCCCCTGTACGGTCGAGACATCTGAATCGCGACTTCAACAGACCAAAAGTGCGCTCTATGATGGCTCGAGTCCGTATGTGTGCCCTATTGTACCTACGCTGTGGTACAGTGTCTGCACGCCTGTAAGGGGTGAGGAGATGTGGGGTGAGTGCATACCCAGCGTCACCTGAGTAGAGGGGAAAGGGCAGTTGGTTAGATTTCCCTCTTTGACTTGCACAGGACATGATCTATACTGTATTACATGCATTGTCAGGTGGGCCCTGTATCTAGTTTAATGATTCTTAAAGTACTATGGTTAATTTTGGGGGGCATTCAGACATTTCAAAAACACATATTCCTCCTTTCTAACGCTTGGTACTTACCCAGTAGCCACATGTTGCCAAATTCTTCCGCAGCTATCCGCCGGGCAAGAGGTGACATGCGGAATATGAAGCTGTCATGGGTACTGCCGGGGAACACCGCATGCACATCAATGAACCTCCCTCTGGCATCACAGACAGCTTGCATGTTGATGGAATGCCATCGGTGTCTATTGCAGAAGATGTGTGCAATGTGGCGGGGTGGCTGAAGGGCCACATGGGTACAGTCAATTGCACCCAGCACACGTGGAAATTGTGCAATGCGAAAGAAATCTCGTACTGCCCTTTGTCTCAGGGCCAGTGTCGGTGGCATATGTATGTGGAGGTGGGATCTTGCAGTGATGCATCGCAGTACCTGATGCAGGCACCGCGACTGGCTCGCCTGGGATATGCCCACATGGTCACTGGAGACCCTTTGGAATGAGCCAGTGGCGAAGAAATGGAGCGCTGATAGGATCTTGAGGTATGCTGGTATTGCATGTGAGCAGCAGGTCACGGAGTCAAGTTCCTGCTCCCACTCACATACCATATCCAAGATGATTTCTGGAGGGAAACGGTACCTGGCCCTTATATCTTGACTGGACATTCCAAATAAGTTGATCCTCTGTCTGAAGATCCTCTCTGCTCTGGCTCTCCTCCTCCTCCTCCTCAAGTGGTTTTGCTGCATGGCAAGGGGCAGTGCAACAAACACATTCAGTGACATGTTGAAAGGGTTTGTGTGTGTCTGCTCTGCAGTTATACGTGCTGCCGAGCTAGGATTGGCTGGAGTGTGTCAGCTGATGCATGGTGGGGGATGGTAGGGACTTGGACAGGTTCACCCTTGGCTCACATGATCAATGGCCACCAAACCGGATTTCCCGGCCCGTAATCGGAACTTCCGGCCCTAATGCGGGATTTCCGGCCCGGGGCCGGGAGTTCCGGCCCGGGAGCGGATATTCCGCCCTCGGAGCGGACTTTCCGGCCCACGTGCGGACTTCCCGCTCTGGGTCCGGAAATTCCGCTCCGGGTCCGGAAATTCCGGCCCGAGTGCGGACGTAAGTTTAGTGGTCGTAAATGGATTCTGTGAATAGCATAAGTCCTAAGTTCATTTTGTGAATCGCTAAAGTAGTAAGTTCATTCTGTGAATACCAGAAGTACTAGGTGCATTCTGTGAATACCAGATTGGTACTAAGTTTAGGATTTAGTCTTAAGTTTGTTCTGTGAATCGGGCCCTCTGGCCTGGGGATCAATTGGTCCAAATCGGTGGTGTTTCCCCTAACCGCGTTCACCAAAGAGGTGGAGTTGGATTTTCCACTGACATGGACAACTGACCCTGTGAAGTATCTGGGTACATAGAGATCCTGACATTGTGATCTCTGAAAACTACAGCTTTACGGTGTCCCGTATTTCTGAGCAGGTTGCAAGATGGACACACCTGCCCCTTTCCCTGGCGGACAGGATTGCGGTGATAAAAATTGTGTTTTTGCCTAAATTGCTGTACTTCTTCATTAACATTCCTATCAAACTGAACGTGGCGTGTTTCCGCACCCTCCAGTCTGTGTTGCTCACGTTTGTGTGGGGCGGTAGGAAACCAAGGTGTCGATGGGACTTTACTATTTGAGCGCCCCAGCGCAGTTCGCGCATTACTGGCATTTCACACCGAGGTATCAGCCACATGTGGCTATAGAGGCGGATCCAGTGCTCCCTGTGCCGCTGCAGACGGTGACACTTTCGGGGGAGCTGGGTGGCCCGCGGACCGAGATTAACCCTACACAGTGTACGGCGTGGGCCTGGCGAATGCTTGTCTCATCTGTACACGCCACTATTGCCGTTACTTTCTCACCCCGATATCTCGGCGGCTCGGGAGGCGTCTGCCCTGCGAGAATTGGTTGCGACTGGCATACACCGGCTGGGTGATTTATATGTGGAGGGTAGATTTAAAACGTTAAAGGAGGCGCAGAGCGGCTCTGAGCGGGGCTTCATGTTTAATTTTACATATGTTTGGGTTCGTCAGGCTATCCGCGTGGCGTATCCGGGTTACCCTGCTGAACCCACCACTTTGAGAGCCCTGCAGGTGCTGCTGACGGGAGAGAGCCGAAAGAAATGAGTTACTCGACTTTACAATGCCTCGCTGCGAGAGCGAGACCTCGGGGTACACCCGTCCTGCTCGCGTTGGCAGACGGCGCTGGGTGCTCCTATCGCACCGGATGTCTGGACCGCGTGTTGCTAGCTCACTGGCCGCCTTACGGCCAATTGTAATCTTCGAATTATACACTTTAAGTTCCTGCATCAGGTTCATTATTCCCCTTTGCAGCTATAAAAATATGGTCTAATGGAAACCTCCAATCATGTGAGATGTGGAGCAGAGGATGCAGATTTTTTCCATGTTGCCTGGATGTGTGGGAGTGTATTCGCTTTCTGGACGGCAGTGGTGGCCATTCTGTCTGATGTTGTGCTGGAGCCTGTGGATTGCTCTCCTGAGATGTGCTTGCTGGGGTATGTCAAGTGTCTTAAGCCCTGCAATAGGCGAATTGTTGCAGTTTCCACTTTGCTTGCCAAAAGGGTGGTGGCGCAATGTGGGGGAGCCAAAGCGTCACCCACTGTGAAGAAGTGGCTCCGGGACCTGGTGTTTTGTAAAACTCAGCTTCAGACATACGAGGAGCAGCTGCCAGAATCCTCTCGTCCAAAAGACTTTTGGGCACCCTTGACGGAGTATCTAATGTCCCATCCTGACCTATTGTGAGCCCCTTAGTAGACTCCCATAGATACCTTAGAATGGGTGTGGGTCTTTGGCTAACAGTTATACGGCCCTGAAGGATGGACTTTGCCTAAAACATATTCTTTCTTATTTTATACTATCAAATGCAGCTTTGCTGTTCACAGTGTACTGTCATTATGCTGCTGTTCTGCCAGGGAGGGATGGGGGGGGGGGGGGGGGTTGGGGGGGAAATGTTGTGGGATTTATATGTTTCTGTCGCCGGGCCTCGGGAGAAGAGGAGGGGTACGAGTCAACCCTCATTGATGACAGCTTTCCACCTCCCCTGCAGGGTGCTGGCGGCCCCTTTAACGCCGGCTGGCTCATCGCGGACGAGGTGACGCCCCCTGTGACGTCAGCGGCAGGGAACCAATCAGCAGCGTCCATCCCCCGTAAGGCGGAAGCCCGCGAGGAAGACGGCGCGAGAGCCCACGGAGGAGAGCAAGGAGTAGCGGAGAAGGAGAGCGAGGAGAAGAGTGGAGAACGAGAGGCGGTGGTCGGTAGCGGAGCGGAGCGAAGTACGAGTGCGACGGAGGAGGAGGAGCAGTCCGGAAGAGGCGAGTCGGAGGTCCGGACCGGCCGGGACGGGAGAGCTGCAGAGCCAGGAGGCCATCTACACGGCGTCTCGCCCCGCCACTCTCCTGGAGGAGGGTGGCTGGGAAAGGTACGGGGCCGGGTCCTGGGACTATTACCTACACGGGGAGGGAGGTAGCTATCGGGGAGGTCACGGGACGTCTAGGGGCACTGGTTCCTTCTGTGAGTGGAAGGACTCGATTCACGCACAAACCTCTTCATAGCACGTGTGTTTTGGTGGAAGACCCCGGTGACTCCTCACACCCTTTCCCCCTCAGAATCCCACAGAGAAAGAGCAGGTCACTAATATATTGCTCTCCATTCCTTGCATATACCCCGGAGACATACCACTGGACGAGGACCTCGGAGAGGAGAAGAGAACACCGGGCATACCCAGATCGGAGAGGAAGAGAGAGACCAAGACTTTGTGATTAATAAATCAAACCGAATCCATTGTCTAGACGTGTCCTTCTTCTACCCACGGGGAGGGCAAGCGTTGGTGACAAGTGGCGAGCCAGATAGGAGCCGTTGGATCGTGAACCACCACCCGATACAGGATGGACGCCTTCATACACCAAATGAAGGAAAGTCAGACGAAGATGGAGTGGGCAATAGAGCGGAGTTCCTCCCAGGCTGACGCAGATCGGGCTGTGTTCACTTCGGCCATCCAAACACAAGCCGATAACCTGGTAATATTGGCCGAAGGACAAAATCTTCTCGTGGCCTCCCTGGGTCAGGCCAGAGCGGCCACGCCTCCAGGAACGGTGGTCCCCCTTCAGAAGCTCACCCCTGGAGAAGATCCGTTGGCCTTCTTTCTAAATTTCGAAAGGGCCGCCCGTGCTAGTGCTTGGGCAGGAGAGAGGTGGCCCTTTTACCTTGCCCCTTTGTTGGTTGGAGAAGCACAAGCGGCCTATCAGGCCGTAAATAAAGATGGAACCGCTACCTATGCACTTGTGAAACAATATATCCTAGATCGGCTTGGAGTGGACGAAGAGACTCACCGCTTACGGTTCCGGCAGGAACGCGGGGCTCCTGGGGACATCCCCAAGACTCTTTTTCTTAAGTTGAAGGAGGCGGCTGATCTGTGGTTAAAACCCCAAGAGTCCAGTATGGAGGACGTGATGAAGAAGATCTATCTTGAACAGTTCCTTGAAGCCCTCCCATACTCGAGTCAGCGCTGGTTAAAACAACACGCTGGGTTATCCTTGGAACAGGCCGTAGAGATGGCCACGTCGTATGCTAGAGCTCAAGGCCGACCCACCCCCAAAGAACCAGAACGGCCACTAAAGCATGTGTCCCAAGGAAGGGGCGACCGGAAGCCGGCTAAACCAGTCCCAGAGCCCGTACGGTCCCGAGGAGCCCGGCCAGACCCTATCCCTTTCTCGGGGCCCCAATGTTATGACTGTGGGGAATGGGGACACATAGCTCACTTTTGCAGAAAGAAAAGGGAGAAGGAGGAGGAACCCATGGATGTGAGCTATTCGCCCCACTCCCTCCTGTTTGCTCAAGAAACGGGTCCCGTCTTTTATGTGAGTGTAAAGATACAGGGAAAAGGGATACGAGCCCTATTGGATTCAGGCTGTAAACACTCAGTAGCCAGGTAAGAGCTCATTCACCACTCCTGGGTCCTACCGGGTAGAAGGGTGGATATCAGGTGTGTACACGGGGAGGTTAGGGACTACCCTCTGGCTACCATCCAGCTCCAAACACCCACAGGGGCCAGCATGGATGCAATAGTAGGGGTCCTTCCACACCTTCCTGAACCTGTCATCATAGGGACCGATAACCCCTGTTTTTCCTCTATGATGCGGGAGGTGCTCAGTTCCCCGGCCTATCATCAGATCTCCGTGTTGACCCCAGAACCGTGGGCTAAGGATACTCACTTCCGTACTGCCCAATTGAACGACAGCAGTCTTGTCAATGCCTGGAACAAAGCCCGGGCAGAACAGGACCAAGTGGCTAGAGTCTACCCCACTTTTGTTGAACGTAATGGCCTCCTCTATCGGTTAGCTAAGGAAGACGCCACTCTTCAGTTAGTAGTTCCCTCAGACTTTAGGGATCAAATACTTTTTTTTGCCCATGCCACCTTTTGGCGGGGCATGTTGGGGCAGAAAAAACAGGACAAGCCATTCTACAACACTTCTTCTGGCCTGGGATATATGCTCAGATACAGAGGTATTGTCAGGAATGTCATATCTGCCAACGGCGCAATCCGTATGTACCACCTGCAGTCCCCTTGCAGCCTCTACCCATCATAGGTAAACCGTTCGACAGACTAGGAATGGACTTGATAGGTCCCTTGCCCAAATCCAGTAGAGGACATCAATATGCCCTTGTCTTGGTGGACTATGCGACTCGCTATCCCGAGGCCTTCCCCCTTAGAGCAGCTACGTCCACGGCTATAGCTCAGCGCCTGGTGGAAGTATTTTCGAGGATGGGTTTCCCAAGGGAAATAGTCACCGATCAGGGCACCCCGTTTGTCTCCAAACTTATGAAGCAGGTCTGTCTCCAGCTCAACATCCGACACATAAAAACATCGGTGTACCATCCCCAGACAGATGGATTAGTCGAGCGCTATAATGGAAGCCTTAAACTGACCCTAAAAAAACTTCTGTCTGGGGACGGAAAAAACTGGGACCAATTGTTGCCTTTGGCCCTGTTTGTGCTAAGGAGCCAGACCCAGTCCAGCTTGGGGGCTTCCCCATTTGAGCTTCTCTTTTTTGTCGGAAACCCCGAACTCTACTGGAGGTAACAAAAGACAGCTGGGAGCAAGAAGGGAAACAAGAAGCTGAGGCTCTGCTTGATTACACCCGCCAGTTGCAGTCCCGACTCCATAAACTGAAGACCCTTTCCCATGAACACCTAGCCATCGCCCAAACTAAACAAAAGCACTTTTATGATAAAGGGAAAAAGTGGAGGACGCTCGATGTAGGGGACTGGGTCCTGGTGTGGTTACCCACTTCTGCTCAGAAAATGAAGAAGGAGTGGCAAGGTCCCTTTCAGGTCATTAAGAAGGTGGGTAGGACCTCTTACGTTCTACAGGTATCGCGCACAAAGAACCAATTGTATCACATAAATATACTAAAAAAATGGTTAGGAAAGCCTCCGAGTACACCCCTAACTGTCTCCTTTACCGCACCTCTGGCGCATACCGTTAAGGACCTTCCTGTCAATCCCGATTTGCCCCCTCATCAAAGGGAGGCTATGGACTCTCTCCTCCTTCGGTTTTCAAGTGTATTCTCCGATCTACCGGGGAGAACCCACTTAGCTGAACACACTATCCCCACCCCCGTAGGAGTTACCGTCAAACAAAAACCCTATCGGATACCTGAGGCACGGCGGGCGGCCTTCCAGACAGAAATACAACAGATGCTAAAAACCGGAGTGATCGTTCGTTCTCACAGCAACTGGTGTTCCCCCGTAGTCTTGGTACCGAAACCGGACGGAAGTATCCGGTTTTGCATAGACTTCCGAGCCGTCAATAGGGTCTCCAAGCAAGATGCTTACCCACTTCCTAGGGTCGACGAACTAGTAGAGCGCCTTGGTGAGGGCAAATACATAACCACTATCGACCTCACCAAGGGGTATTGGCAGATCCCCCTAGCTCCTGCGGACCAGGAGAAAACAGCCTTCTCGACTCCCTCAGGTCACTTCCATTTTACTGTCCTCCCTTTTGGCCTACACGGGGCTCCGGCCACCTTTCAACGGGCCATGGATACCCTACTAAAACAACATCTTCCTTATGCTTCTGCCTACCTGGACGACATAGTTGTCTTCAGCAAAACTTGGCCAGAGCACCTCCAACATCTGGGCAGTATACTGGAAAGTATAAACCAAGCAGGCTTCCACATCAACGCAAAGAAATCCCGGGTGGCATTTCAACAAGTGAAATATCTGGGGTTTCTGCTTGGGGACGGTAACATTAAACCACAGAAAGACAAGGTTGCGGCGGTTCAGGCTTTGCTGTACCCCAGAACCAAAAGGGATCTTAGGGCATTTTTGGGGTTAGTAGGATACTACAGGAGATTTATCCCTCAATTCGCCAATCTGGCTGGTCCCCTCACTGATCTCCTCCGCAAGACCCAGACCTCTCCCCGCCTACGGGCGCCTACGGCCCTGGAGTCTACTGCTTTCCAGGCTCTCAAAGATGCTCTCACCTCCTCCCCAGTGTTAGTGACCCCTGACTTTCAGAAACCCTTTATCCTGCAGACGGATGCGTCTGGGGTTGGGATAGGGGCAGTGCTCTCCCAAGAGGATACGGAGGGTTGCGAGCGTCCTATTTTATACATTAGTAGGAAGCTCTTTCCCCGAGAGCAGGCTTACTCCACGGTGGAGAAAGAGTGTTTGGCCGTACGTTGGGGGGTGGAGAAATTGCGCTATTACTTGGAAGGCAGATCCTTTATCCTCTTTACGGACTATGCCCCTCTGACCTGGCTTCAACGTAACAAAGGCCACAACGAGCGCATCCTCCGCTGGTTCTTGGCGTTACAGCCTTATCGCTTTGAGGTGAAACATCGGAAAGGGCTGGACCAGGGGAATGCGGACTTTCTCTCCCGATACCCCATTTCCCCCGATCGGGAAAATCCGGGGTTGGGGATGTGTCGCCGGGCCTCGGGGAAGAGGAGGGGTACGAGTCAACCCTCATTGATGACAGCTTTCCACCTCCCCTGCAGGGTGCTGGCGGCCCCTTTAACGCCGGCTGGCTCATCGCGGACGAGGTGACGCCCCCCGTGACGTCAGCAGCAGGGAACCAATCAGCAGCGTCCATCCCCCGTAAGGCGGAAGCCCGCGAGGAAGACGGCGCGAGAGCCCACGGAGGAGAGCAAGGAGTAGCGGAGAAGGAGAGCGAGGAGAAGAGTGGCGAACGAGAGGCGGTGGTCGGTAGCGGAGCGGAGCGAAGTACGAGTGCGACGGAGGAGGAGGAGCAGTCCGGAAGAGGCGAGTCGGAGGTCCGGACCGGCCGGGACGGGAGAGCTGCAGAGCCAGGAGGCCATCTACACGCCGTCTCGCCCCGCCACTCTCCTGGAGGAGGGTGGCTGGGAAAGGTACGGGGCCGGGTCCTGGGACTATTACTTACACGGGGAGGGAGGTAGCTATCGGGGAGGTCACGGGACGTCTAGGGGCACTGGTTCCTTCTGTGAGTGGAAGGACTCGATTCACGCACAAACCTCTTCATAGCACGTGTGTTTTGGTGGAAGACCCCGGTGACTCCTCACACCCTTTCCCCCTCAGAATCCCACAGAGAAAGAGCAGGTCACTAATATATTGCTCTCCATTCCTTGCATATACCCCGGAGACATACCACTGGACGAGGACCTCGGAGAGGAGAAGAGAACACCGGAAATACCCAGATCGGAGAGGAAGAGAGAGACCAAGACTTTGTGATTAATAAATACCCAAACCGAATCCATTGTCTAGACGTGTCCTTCTTCTACCCACGGGGAGGGCAAGCGTTGGTGACAGTTTCCTTCGCCTTCAATGACCCTGTATCATTGATTGTCTGCCTTATTTGAAAATTCAATAAACACAGTTTTAAAAAAAAAAAGATGGTAGTTTGGAAAATGCATGTCACCCTCATGGCCAAAAACAATGTTGATGATGACACCCTGCAAATGTAGACAATTCAGACTCAGGGTACATAGTGCAATAGGTCACATATGGCATGGACTACATGCAGTCCAATACATCACAACATCATAGTATATCCACAACAAGATATGCATATTAACAACAGTTGAGTTAGTACCAAGTTTTGGGACACCAAAAGCAACAGTTCAAAGAACTTAACATGCTTTATTCAGCATTTCCTATTTCAAATAATGAAAAAAGGCCAATGGCCAGTCCATTACTATGAGTCCTGGAAGGGGCCAGGGCAAATTACCCTCCATCACTTGCCTGCACTGCAACAACAAGGGAACACCTCGCCTTGGAGGGGCATCTATGGGGGCATTCCAGGCACCGCAGGGACAGGACTAAGGGGGGCTCGTTTGGGTTGCGGGAGGGATGGGATATGGTGGCGTGTGTGTGTCCACTGAAGTTGATTGGCCAGATTGAGGGGGGGGCACGGCAGTGGGCTGGCCAGATTGAGGGGGGGGGGGGTCCACTGCAGTGGACTGGCCAGATTGAAGGGGGAGGGTCCACTGCAGAAGACTGGCCAGATTGAGGGGGGTACAATGCAGTGTCAGGAACAGACTGAATGGGGGGTGCTGTTGGAGGGGAATTGCTTGTGGTAGGGGGTGAGGGCTTGATCTTCCTGGGGATGGTGTAATGGTGGACGTTGAAAACAGGGATGGGGTCTGTGGTGGGCCCTTTGGGAGGGGGGACCTGGGACTGGGAGGAAGTGGATTGGCGTGGGGTTTTTGACGTTTTAGATCGGGGGATGTACGGGTGGGGTGGGCTCAGTGCTCTTCCTCTTAGGGGAGGGGGTGCAGGCAGGTGTGAATCTCCTCTCTGTGCTGGGGGATTTCCTCTTCCCCTTGCAAGGGTGGTCTGATGGGGAAGTGGGGAAGAGGCCAAGGTCATAGAGGAAGACCCGCTGGGAAGAGGGGGTTGGCGGAAAGTCAAGGGTAGGGGTTGTGGAGGAAGAGGTAGCTGTGGAATGCGGAGTGGTTGTGGATGGGTGTTTGACTTTTGTGGCCCTCTCCCCAGTGTGTGTGATGTCAGTCCCCTGAGTGTGCGTGCCTGAGTGTTTAGACTTTTTTTAGGGTGGTTGTGTGCTGCAGGTGTCTGTCGCTGTGTGTGCATGTGCCTGTGTGAGTGTGGTTGGGTCAGGTAGGGTAGTTGGGACTGTGGATGGGGCAGAGGAAGGACGGATGAGGGACTGCTGCAGGAGGGACACTGCTGCCATCAGTGAGGAGGCCATGGCCTGATTAAATCGCTGAAAGGCAGACATTGTCTAATAAGATGCCCTCCATGTATGACACCAATTGTGTCAAAAGACTGGTGTGTGCATGGAGGACATTCATCATCGATGTCTGCCCCACATGGATCTGTATGAGCAAATCCACAGCCTCCACACTCAGGGCAGCAGGGGAGACTGATGCAGGGGGTGTGGTGTCTGGCCAGAAGGAGACATGCTACCTAACATGGGAGGGTCCACGGACACTCGGAATGGGAGCAGCTGTGAGGGTGGAGATGGTGGTGGTGGTCTGGGCAGAGTCCGATGTTGGGGGATCTGATCTAGGAACATCCACCACCACCAGGGAGTCATCACTGGAGCTGGAGTGGTCTTCAGTTGATGTTTAGTCTCCGACCTGCTCCCAGTGTGGGTCCCCTCACCCTCTGTTCCCCTGGGTCCCTCCTACTCCACACAGACCCAGTCTGGCTAGCCACTTCCCATTGGTCCGTGGAACTGTCTCCTCCAGAAGCTGTTGCTGATGCTGTGAACAAGAATGAGAAAGAGATTCACATCAGTCATCTGCATAGACTTAACACATGACTATCATTACAACAATTATCACACCAAGCATAGGCATTATTTTGACTTCAGTTTTGTAATCATTCCACATATGTGAACATGGCACTTGACAGTCTGCCAGTAAACTATGGTTCCCACACACATGATGTCATGTGCAACATTGCTTATATCAATGTCAAATACCACAACAACCATGTCAACTACTACACTTTTTTAGCAGGTGGTCTGATATGTAATGCTCCGGTAATGTCTTGTGTCATTACATACCAGTCTCATCTCCTGCAAGGGAGTCTTGAACTGACACAGCAAATGGGACGCACATGCGAAATGTGACATGCTAAACATTCTTTCATTACCAGTCATCATGATGTGCACCATGTCTTCTACGTCAATGGGAAAATAGTCTGCATGCAGAAAACATAAGTTGCATAATCAGTAAATGGCTCATTTCAAACAGAGAACAGTGATTGTGTGCATGTGTCCAGCGCCTTTGGTCCACTGCTGTCAGGTCAGACATCTGAATCCTACTTCTGATACCCCAAGGTAGTAGGCCTAGCCAGGGTGACACTTGAATGGCCCAATATCTTGTCTCAGCTATGAAGGGTGTTAGGGTGAATACTGTGGATGTCATGCACATTGTATCCTGCTCATCAGTTACAAATGTGAACATTTTCATAAACAATTCCAAGTACAAAAACTGCATCATCACAAAACTTCATGTGGCACGCTATGGCACTGGCCTGTCTGGCTGCATTGTCTTTACGGACTCTTGCTACAGGACCGCTACATCTCAAGTTTGCAGTCAGGACCGTGTCACAATCCTGTCTTTACTGCTTCAAGCCACATTTGTAGGTGTCAAGTATACACGTCCCTTAAGTGCTAGACACAATTTTAAACCTTTGACAATGTCACATTGCCCAAGTTAGCCATCAGAGTATGTGAACTAACAGATGTGTTTACATGCACATTTTACATATCTCAAGCTGAAAGTGATGCATCATACACATGAATGTTCAAGCTACCAGTATGTACAGTCCAGGGATGAAATAGACATGTCAACTGTAGTGTATGTGAGACAAAATACATACATGTGTTGTGTGGCAAGGTTTGCAAGATTGTCCACCTGTGTCTTTCAAAGATTGGCACATGTACTCACTGTTACAGAGTCTGACCCGTGGATTCTCACATTTGAATGGTGAAAATGTTGCCTGACACATGAACAGGTGAAGGCCAGTGTCTTGGATGGCCTGAGTTGGCATATCGGTCCTTGGTTCATGGAACACATGTGATTACACTGAGCACTATGTCTGGGACAATACATTTGGCAGTATGAGCAAGATGAATTGTCTGAGGCATCCACATTGGTCTCACTGGCTGCACGGCTGCATAGCGTTGTTTACACAGACCTGTGTGCACCAATAGCAAGAATCTGCACATATATGTTTGTACCACACAGTGTACAGGTCATACTCAGCCAATTACATCACTCATGATGTAATTGTCGTAAATGTTGTATACTGTGCTGATCACATGAACATTGGACTACTAGCGCCAGTACACAGGACCTAACTGACACACATGTCACAGACGGAAAGGGACACACCTGGGCATCAAATGATCATGGGACATAGTTACATTTTGAGACAGAGTTGTTGTTTTGGCAGACTCACTACCTGTGAGAGGATTTGCAGGATGAGGGAGTGCAACAAGCATGTTAAACATAGTTCTGCAACATGGCACATACTCACCCCCTCCTTGCTGCTTTTCTGGCCTTTAACTCAGGGAAGACCACCGTCAGTATCATGAGTATATGGGGGGTCAGGGTCCGTCGTCCGCCCCTTTTGCGAGGAGGTGAGAGCTTCAGCTGGACCCTTGCAATTCTCCATGTCCAGCCACGGAGGTCCTGCCACCTCTTCTGGCAGTGGCAGACGCGGTGTCTGAAGACCCCCACGGACCGTACTGCCCAGACGATGGTCTGCCATATCTCAGCCTTCTGATGGGATTCGACCTGATTCCACATATACAAGCGTGTTTCTGCGTAACACCCTTGTACACATAGGTAATGGTCAGAATGGCAAGTATGTCTAAGGGGTAGGGAAGTGTAATCATGGGCATCATGCTATTCTCCCTCAAAACCATGAGAACATTGATGATAAATCAAACCCAGTACACATACTTCTACATCACTTTACCTGTCCAGAACCCAAATTTACACACCGTACAACTTACATTAACTATGTTTGCATGCTTGCCCTTGGGAATTCCAATGCTAGTAGTGCATGGTTTTACACATGACCAACAAAAAGGCATTGTAATCACCACTCACCTGCTCCCCTGGTTTACCATCCAGCTTGCTGTACTGTGGAAAGAGGTTATCCAGCAGGGCCTGGTTTTCCTCTTCAGTGAATGCTGGTGCTCTCTACGCAGTACGTGCCATGGTAGTTACCAGAGGATGTAGAGACAGCAGCTGACAGATGGGGAAGTGCAGTGAAGTTGCAGGTAGTGCAGGTAAGTGAATTCTCTAGGGAACAGACAGGCTTATATTTGTGCAGCAGAGGCGGACTCAATTCCATGTGTCCAAAGCGATAGGTCCGAGTCGTTCTCATTATCTGAATTTGTCCAATCCATAACACTGCTAGCATCGGACACACCAACTGCGATGTTCAAAATGTACGCATCGGTACACTATTGAGTGATGTCCAGAACACCGATGGTGACATTTGTAACATTTGGCCATATATTTAAGCATTATAACAGATTAATCGTGTTGCTAATATCATTAATGTTTCTCTTTTCACTGTATTTAATTGTACAAATAATATCTCATGTCTATGTGTTGTGAGTAATAATTGTATGTTTTTATTATAGAGATATCGCCAAAGAGTAATATCTAAAGTCTTGCTAAAGATGGTCTAAGTCAAGATAATACCATTGAAACGCGTCAACGCATTAGCTTCATAATCCGTGCAGTGGGCTGTTAGACTAGATATTAATTGTTCCCTGTATATCAGGTCCCAGCCCTAACGCAATTTTTAAATGGATATGGTTTTTTATGAGAAAGTGTAGTGTCTTAATACTCTCCTCTTCATTTCTGTTGTAATTCGATCTGTTTATCTGTCAATTTATTGATCTTTCGATTAAGAAGTATTTGAATTATGTATGATCAAATGTTCCTTTTTTAACTTGCTAGATTTGTTTCACATGGTTTTAATAAATTGATATCTAACTTTTTCAGTATTATTTGTGTGTTGGCAAACTGCTTTCTCAATTGTAATCGTGTCCCCCCTGGTTGAATTTGTGTGATAGCGATGTTTGAAAGAATAAGGTTTTTCAGTATTGGTGGACCAAAGAACACTTTTTTGTTGTTTTTTCACTATTGAGTTTGATACATTGGTGATGGTATTTAACCGATTCGGTTTGCACGCAAATTGTAGACTAAATGAAACGCGTGTCTGTCACCATGACGACCAACAGCCAATGGGTGCGTCCAGCTCGGTTCGGAGTCGTCTCCCGTGTCCTTGACTATTCACCTGCATCGTTCACCATGACGACCAACAGCCAATGGGTGCGTCCGGCTTGGTTCGAAGTCGTCTCCCGCATCCTTTGAATACTCACCCGCATAGTTCACCATGACGACCAACAGCCAATGTGTGCCTCCAGCCCGGATGTGGCTCACACGTCCATTCAGTACTCACCTGCGTCGTTCACCATCACAGTAAACAGCCAAAGGATGCAAACGACACGGTTCGGATGCGGCTAACGCGTCCTACACAAATCTGTCAGCAGGGCAGACAGTATAGTAAATCTTGATGTTCTGCTGCATTACATGTGGGGAGACAGTGATTAACAAGTCAGATTGTACATAGTACTTGATAGCTCACACTCTCATGAGGAGACAAGCTTGATGGGCACACAACACACTATTTGGGAGGCACATCACAACATTGAGTGACTACTTCACAGATCACCCTCTTAGGCTTGGACACAGGTCCAGGAGATGCTAGTGTGAAGACTGGTTATGTCCACACATATTCACTGCTTTGTTTGACTGTGTCATAAAGTGCATAGTGGTAATTACATGTTTGTAAATCTAGTGTCTTGAGTCTTGTACAATGCAGGCACCTAATTTATTTCTTCATATTTAGCTGCCACATCAGCTTGTATTTGTCATGTGAGTTACTGTTGTGTCTTTGTGTCACAGGCATATACATGGATGCTTGTCAAGGGAAAATGTGCAATACATTCTAAAACTTATGTGTATGTTATAGTACATGTTTGTCAGACATGACATCATGACAGTGTCCACCCTGTGACAGTGGTGTGCATGGTGACCCACTGTCTGTCTGGCGTCCCACATAGCTGACATTACGTGCGCCTGTTCTGTGTACCTTTCAACCATGTGATAGTTTTCACCAACCTATATCTCGGATACTTTGTTAGGTGTGTGTGGGGTATGTGATGTTTGAACACATGGACAGTGACAGACACCAGTGACTAGTTACAGTACAGCACTGTAATTGTTTCCCAACCATATCAATGTGACATGTCTGGTAAGGGTCACATAGCTGTGCTCTGTATCTAGGGTCAACCTTACGCCTCAGACTTCATTGTATCTTGATTTAATGTTGCATGTGTGTAATTGCGTGCTCCTTCATACATTGGAAAGTGTCCTCAAATATGTTTCCACTTGTACCGGAGGAGACCAGCAGTCCACAGGCCCTTACCGGACCTCCAGACCATGGAAGAACGGGATAGCATCAGGCAGTACTGCTTCACCAGACCACTCATTGTGCAGTTGGCAGACCAGTTGGCCCCACATTTGCAACCTGGACGCCCATATCCCTTTGCACTGACCCCCAAGGTGAAAGTGCCCCTACATTTCTTTGCCACAGGGTCTTTCCAGTATACTGTGGCTACTGCTGGTGGGATGTCACAGACAATGTTCAGCCGTGGGATGTTTTGGAGCCATTGTTGAAATTTCTGAACTTCACATCAAGTTCACAACACCAGGGCAGTTGACAGACACAAAGAGGGACTTTTATGCATCAGGCGGATGGCACATGTCATTGGGGCCATTGGTGGAACACGTGGCGTTAATTCCACCACAAGGCAATGAACAAACATACAGGAATCATAAGCATTACCACTCCATAAATGCCCTGGTGGTATGTCTGTGGTATGTCTGTCTGACATGACGATCTCACATGTCCTCTGTGCGTGTTTGCCAGGATCAGCACACAATGCATATATAATGAGAAATAGTGGGATGCCCAGTTGATGTCTCAGCTGCAACCTGAGCATGCCTGGCTTGTTGGTAGGTCATTTTGTTTGTCTCTGTTGTGTGTAGCTTGTATGTCAGTTTGTACCCTGTTTTCAGACAACTGATGTATTTTCTGTGTTCAATGTAGGAAATTCTGGATAACCCAACCTGCCGTGGTTGCTGACACCACTCCGGAACCCTGTCACCCTTGCTGAGGTTCATTTCAATGAGGCACATGGGAGGATCAGGCGAGTGGCTGAGCGGACATTCGGTCTTCTGAAGACCCGTTTCTGCTGCCTGGACTGTACCGGAGGAGCCCTCCAATATTCCCCAGTGAAGGTCTGTAAGATCATCCTTGCATGCTGCATGCTGCATGCTCCACAACCTGGCAGTGAGGAATGAGCTTCTGGTCATACAAGGTGACAGAGACCAGCAGCCTCCAGCAAGGGAGGATCCAGGACTGGGACATGTTGCCAGTGATGAGGAGGTTAGGAGACAGCTCATCAACAACCTTTTCACATGGGTATAAGTATGCAATGGTGAGCTGACAAAGCACTTTTGTTGCATGATATGTGTCTGGTGTACGATATGTTTGTATGCGTGTGTGTGTTTGCTACTTAACATGATCATCAGTGTTGTTTGGGGTCTATTAAGTTTGTAGTGTCCCAGGTACAGTGGTAACATAAATCCTAACTAGTGTTCACTAGTATAATATTGATGAATCTGGAGATGTGGGCAAATTAATAATGATTTCCTGACTATGTATCTCCTTTCCAAGGTCCTATTGTAGGGGCATGGAAACTTGTGACCTCACACACCCACGATGCAGTGAAAGATTGCAAATTCACTTTGGATCTGGATTCTGTGCCACACACTAACTTCAGTACTGATGCTCACTGTTTGTTCATTTGTGCTTTTGGTCACAGTGTGATATGATTTCATTTAGTGTGAGGGCACCAGGTTGTTCCTGTGGAATAAACCTGTGCTCAACATTGTGGTGTGCCTTGTCTGTTTACACACATCCCAAGTTCATTTACATACTGTATATATGCCCTGATGATCAGTTTTTCTGACACTGATTGTTCTTTGTGCATTGCAATTTTGTTTCATTCACAAACAGTGGAGAAAATACTGATCTATTCCATGTGCCATGGGTGTTGTGTGATGACCTTGTTGTGTGTCTCTGATGCTGTGTCATGTTTCATCTACTCACAAGCCAGTAGGTGAATTCCTGAAGTTGTTTCTCAGCCAATGCCATTGTCATTCCATTAGTAGCATTTTGTGCCTCATTTCAATCAGAACAATAGTGTTTCATTCACTATCTCCCAAAGTTAGACTAAACTTGTAAGATTTGTGGCGACTGTTCACCAGAAATGTTGTCTTTGAAGGATTGATCTCAAGACCAGGTGAGCTACAGAAATCGTTAAAATAGTTGAGCAATAGCTGGAGCCTCCCGGGGTTTTTTGACAAAAATAGAGTATCATTCCCATAATAGCAATTGTCAGTCTTCTACTCATTGTCCCTCAACAATCTGAGCAAGTAATAATGTTGCAATATTGGGCTTTCTATTTGGGGGTAGAGACCCTCAGATATCTTTCAGAACTATAATGTTTGCTTCCACAAGCTTCCAGCCCTGGCAGCTCTTCCACCTTTTCAGAGTAGTCAGTGTTTTCACTCTATTCAGCTCAATATAAAGAGTTTCATGTTCATCAATGGGAACTGGTTAAGCCTCTTCTCACACAATACAATTAATGTGTAGCACTGCAACTGCCTGATCTTCATGTCTGTGCTTACGGCTCACCACTGGCCCTCCCACTGGTTGATGCAGCCCAATTTCTAAGACTGATCTAGAATCATTCTACTCATCAGTACTGCCACACCACTCCTGCCCCTTGACAAGTCCTTATCGCGTTTACCTGTATTTCTATTCTTCACTTTATCAGAATCTGGCTATCCATCTATGCCAATTCTATCAGCTGTTTCTGATTCAGAGCCTCAAACCCTCCAGTCACAACAGACTCCAGCATCAATACCTTTGGTTGTCTACTTTTGACCGTCATCTTTGATAGCTTTGATCTTTCGTAGTACTGACTTGGAAAAAGAATGAAGCACTAGAATGCTTATTGGTTCATCATTGATTCATACCTCTAGTCCTCTATCCACAATATTTACAGGTGATGACTCACTTGTGAATCTAATTACAAAGTTAGTGTTAAAGCCACAACTCATATTACAGGATGGATCCCCATTGTTCACAAGTTAAGTTTCATATTAAGTGAAGTGAAATGTTATCATTGACCGTCTCCCCTTCTTCAGTATACAGACTGTTGTTTGCGTGCTGTGGGTATTCTCAATGCTGAGGGATTTGTAGGATCAATCATGTCTTGCCTTGCAATTTTCCATATAACCTGTGTGGTCAATGGGATTTTTGTTTCCGTTACAGGCATATTTTCTGTCCCAAATGAAGCCTATTCTGTGCGGGTTGTGAGGTCCTCAGTTATGTGGGATCCGTCACCTAACCTTCAACCAAACTTCATTAGAGTATGTGTGTGTCGGTGTCCCTGTATGTGATATTGTGTCTCTCTATTCAAGTGTGCGCACATTAGTATGCCTACTTATTGCAATGGTGGTATCAACTTCTCCCTTTCTATGAGTCTTATGATTCAACCCAGATCTGTGACTGGGGGTGAGTGTCTGAAACGTTTCGGCACTCCATCCATCATCTCCTTGTGTTGCTTTGTTTGCCCTAAGTTGGCAAGGTATGCCCAGGCGTGGGTCCCTTGCTCACTTTACCACTGGATTAAAACTAGCCTGGCTGATGAGGGGTGTTACCACGAAACCAGTCCCAGGATGCTTGTTTCTGGTCGCGGAAGACCTGGCTTGGCAGGTCGGGCTGGACTGTTCCCACAAGGAACAGGGTCAAGACTGATTTGCATATGGCTGGGTCTGAACTGGGGTCATGAAGTGAGCTAGAGAACGATGATGGACTCAACCCAGATCTGTGACTGAGGGAAGTGTCTGAAAACCTTCAGCGCTCCTTCCATCATCTCCTTGTGTTTCCTGTGAATCAATGCATATAGCCTATGCTTCTGGGTTTACTATTATTATTGCTATTACACGTCCTCCAGACTTGTAACTCAAACACTTCACATTAATCTAACTCTACTTGACACGTTTTTACCTTTTCTTACAATGGCTGTTTTCTTTTTCTAAATCTACCTTTAAAAACTAAAATACGAATGACATAAAAGGGATAAGGAAAAGAAGTTCAGTGTTTTGTGTACTGAATCAGCAAATCTGGAATATGAAAGTGTATATTGTTTTACTTTACAGCAAGATAAAAATGGCATAAAAAAGATAAATGCTGAACTTAAAAACAAAATAGAGAAAAGCCTTTAATTGGGAAATCAATCAGATGTTAAAATATAAAAAAAAATATATTAACCTGTATTTGCTCATTCTACTTCTGCAGATTCTAGGTGTTTTAAATAAGATTGGTTGCTATTACCCAAATGGAATAGTAGTCAAATTGTATTTATTTAGTATAGAACTACATTTTATTTCTGTAAAAAAAGTATTTATCCATTTCAATATCTTTTATGCTGCGGTACCAAGGTAAAACACCTGATTTTGAAAAGAGATATCCACTACAATGACATACCTAAAAAATAATTTTAAAAAACACATTATTCTGTAATCTGGCCCTGCACTTATGTTCTTCATTACACAGCAGGCTTATTACCAGCAAGATTTGTTGGGTTCCAAATTTTGCTAAAGCAGAATTATTGTTTGATGAAATAAACAATGTTTTTGGTCCAAGCCCAAATACAATACATTCAAAGAGTGATAGATATACACGTGCTATAGAATATAAACTTACGGCATCTAAACTTGTCTGCTTGCAAGGAAAGGAAAAGGTAAATCCAAGCGGAAGTCGGGCTCCTTTTATTCCCATATAATCCAGGAAATCGGAGATGCAGTGTACAATGTGATCAAAAAGCTTGAAATTAAAGGAATATTATGATTAGTGATCGGTATGCACATTTTAAACTTTTAATGTCCTTTAGTTTAATAGTTTAATACCATTTAAATACAAATTCTACAAATACAATTTGTGTGTGTGTGTATGTATATATATATATATATATATATATATATATATATATTCACATATATATATATTCACTCGAACTTCGAAGGCTTGCGCAAACTTTTACCAACAACGAAGCACAGACCACAAGGTATACCAGCAAAGGTTTATTCTTTCTTCCCCTCGACCTCTACAGCCATGACGCGTTTCAGCCCGGAAGGGCCTTGATCACATGACACGCTCTGTCAGGTGATTGGTTTTTTTATAGCTTTTTTTTCCTCCTCTCTTTTTCTTTTTTTAGGCAATGCTTTAAACAATGCTTTATCAAGTGCTTAACAGTGCAAGTGCTTATATAACCTTATATGCATAAATAAATAAATAATTAATGTTAGCAGGAAAAACAATTTTGTGTCTAAAACAAATGTTAAAACACAATAAATAACTAAAATTGTTTACAATTCGGGCAAATTAAATAAATGTTTCAACTTTGTTAAAATGACGTATTTTAGTAACATAACATTTTAATAAGATTGCAATTGGAGTGTTGTCTGCATAAATGCACTGAAAGTGACTGGCCTTTAGATTGTTCATAGCGAAGTAAAATTGCAGTATAAATACTAAAACTTCAAACCAACAATTCAATAGCCCCTTCAATAGAATTGCAAAGTATACTCATTCAGAAACAAGATGTTACATAATAATTTGCTAAAAAGGTTTCCTGTCTGGGGCGTGGCCGAGCCGAGCCGCAAGATGGCCGCCGTTTAACGGGGCTCTGCCGGCCGAACACATCATCCGACAACCCATCCGTGGTTGCCTCATTGCCCGGGCAGCCAGAGCGGTTGGAACGTGGTGTTGACGTCCTGGGGACCTGGCGGCAGTTTCCGCGGAGGAAATCGGTGCAGTATTGCAGCCGCGCTGGCCCTGCGCTGTGCTGCCGGAAACCCCGCGGGCCGAGGGTCGGCTATCGCTGCAGCGCGAGTCCCCGGCTTGGGCCCTCGCTCGGACACGTGGGGAGACCAGGCGGAGAGGACCTGCGGCGCTGCTGAGATCGGGGCCCGTGGGGCCGGTGAGCCGCATCGGGAGCCTGGGGAGATTGCATGCGGACCGCTCCTGGAAGTAATTCGAGACCCGAGGACACCACGATGACTCCGGTAGGTCCTGGGTGCTGCGGAGCCGCCTGCTAGTGCTGCCGCGGCTGGCGCCGCCGCCGCGGTGTGGACCGCGCTCCGGGGAGCCTGAGTGATCGGCGCTGGCCTGGCTGCTGGAGGAGGTCGCCTGTTCTTCGCTCTCCCGGCCCTGTTTGGGGTTGGGGCTGTTGCCTACTGCTGCCGGAGGAACACTCGCGACAGGCCTGGTGGCGACGCGGCCGGATATAGGTGTGCCACTGAGGGCGGCACTCTCCTTGTACCTTGCGCCCAAGTGGAGTTGGCGCACGCCACTGGACAGGGAGGCTTGGCGACCCGGCTGTAGGGCTGGGCGAGGGTGATGGGCCGCTCCCTCTAATACCTTGAGTCGACGTATCTGCCTGTCCACGCAGCGGCCCCGAACCGCGCTCTCCGTGAGGTGGGGCTGGCCTAGTCCTTCCCTGTCAGCGCGGTGGGCCGATCGTCGCGGCCGCTGGCCTGGGAATTGCAAGTGGAGACCTCCCGAGGAAGCGGCACTTGACTGCGAGGTGTGTTTGCCTGTGATCGCCCCCAACATCGGATCCCCCTGGCTGATCTCCCCTGCGGGATCATGGGCAAGCCGGACAATAAACAGCCGCGGCTACAGTTCGAGAGAAAATCCGCCCGTAACGTGGAAATGGGGCCGGCATCGCAGACAGTGGTCCCTGAGACACAGATGGAGCCCTCACAAGAAGACGACATAAAGGGTATGTTCCGTGAACTAAAGGGCTGTTTGAGGGAAATTGACTCCAAACTTGACACAATGGCACAGCGAATGGAGGGCCTGTCGCGCACAGTCGATCAACATGGGGAACGGCTAACGGCGGCTGAGACGCGTATTGCGGACTGCGAGGAAGGCCTGGGGGAAACCCGGGAACGTTTGCTACACATGGACAAAGTCTTGGATGTAATACGAGGGCGCAATGAGGATTTAGAAGCCCGCTCTCGCAGAAACAACGTGCGCATTCTCGGAATTGCGGAGTCCACAAATATCGGCAACATGGAGCAATTTGTGGAAGGCATGTTCCGCGATTTATTTGGGGCAGAACTGTCGGCAATGTTCTTGATTGAGCGTGCACATCGAACACTTGGTCCTCGCCCGGTGCCTGGGGCACCACCGAGACCGATCCTGGCTCGCGTTCTCAATTACCGTGACCGAGACACTATACTACGGCTATCCCGGGAAAAGGGAGCCCTCACTTTCCAGAACATGGCCATTTCCCTATATCCCGATTTCACACAGGCGGTGCAGGCAGCGAGGCGCGAATTCATACCTGCCAAAAAACTCTTTCAAAAAGTGGGGACCAAATATGCCATGTTGTACCCTGCCAAGTTAAAAATTCACCACAAAGGGAAGCAGCTGATCTTCACGGAGGCGAAGGAGGCGCTGAAATTTGCCAGGAGAGCGGAGCGAACGACTGGGGAACAGCGCGCAAGTCGTGCGACCTCCCCGGTGGACCAGCTGAGCGACGTGGAATGAACTGCCGGACTTTTCTGTGACCCCTGTTATACTACTGTGCAGCATGGCGTCAGGTCAATCTGCGGATGAGTACCCATAACTTACTTGAATGTTTATATCTTGCTGCCTGTGGTGGGTGGTGACGGTAGAACAGACTAGCTGCATCTGGGATCCCACAGACTCATGTTTGGACATAGATTCCACGGGTGACACCGTTAATACTGAGGGTGATGCATAAGTCGTTGCCTGTTGTGTATGATCTGCTTGGGGCTTTGGTAGGTGGAATGTTCGGCCACCCTATTGTTCACCGATGGGGGAGTGTGCAGGTAACCCCACGCCCTCGAAGGGATGATTCCCGTGAAACTGACTTCTTTATGGGTTAAATTGGGGAGGGGTAAGGCATCTCAACCTAATTGGGGGGTTGGAGTGGGAGGTTGGGTGGGGGGGACTGTTTTGTTTGTTGTTATTAACCTGCAGAAATGTCATACACTTTTGATGGACGACTCGGTGTTGCCTCTACACATCCACGCTCTCTTGCTAAGTGTCGGGACTGGTACACTGGATACCCGGCTGCTCGCCCTGCCCCTAGCCCCGCACATTGGCACACTGCTGCGTAGGGACTATTATCCACTGCTCCATTGACCGAGTTACGCTGTCTGACTTGGAACATACGTGGTCTTAATGACCATCGCAAGATTAGGTTGACGCATGCGCACTTGGCCAGACACCACATCGACATATGTCTTCTACAAGAGACCCACCTGTTACAGAAAGCGGGAGACCGATTGCGACATGCTAGGTGGGGTGAGGTACACACGTCTGGATGCTCCAGTTACTCTCGTGGGGTGGCCACCTTAATACGCAAAGGGTTACCATGGCAAACCTTTAAAGTAACTGCCGACTCGGAGGGCAGATATTTAATCATACTGGGGAAATTGTTCCATAAACAGATAATCCTAATTAACACTTACGGTCCCAACACGGATGACCCGGATTTTTTCCGGACAGTCTGGCTAAAGGCACAATCCCTTGGCTCGGGGGAGTACATATGGGGAGGGGACTTCAATGCCGTACTCTCGCTGGAAAATGACAGGGAAGGTGCGGCGCGCACGCATCATCCGCAAACAGCAAATCTTCTTCGAGGTCTAATGGAAGAATATAACTTGTTGGACTCGTGGAGAATCCTGCACCCCGGCGAGCGTGAGGGCACATGCTTCACCCCACACAGAAAGGCGTGGTCTAGATTAGATTTTTGGCTAACAACTCCACATATTCAAGCCTGGACGTCTGACGTGCAACACAGAGCGCGTACTCTATCGGACCACTGTCCGGTTGAACTGGTGCTACGGGTCCCCAAACCATACATCGCCCCATTCACGTGGCAGCTACCTGCGCAGGCCCTGCTAGATCCGGTATTCCGTGAGGAGGTACACCAACATATACTTGATTACTTTGAACTCAACACAAACTCAGTGGCGTCGGTTGGCACCCTATGGGACGCGTTCAAGGTGGTAATCCGGGGCCATTGCATTGCGGGACAGGCTAAAGTGCTGAAGTCCATTAGAAATACACTCCAGAGACTGGAGGACCGCTTACATAATCTAGAAGTACAATATAGCTCGCACCCCTCAGCGGCCACTTTGGCGGAAACACGCGCCGCCCTAACGGAATACCAGGCGGAGGCGGACAGGGAGCTTAAATTTCTACACAGACACGCAACGGCGCGCAGATATGGCGAAGGGGATCGCCCGGGTGGAACATTGGCCCGGCTGCTGCGCTCGCAAAGAGGTTCCTCTTACATTCCTTCTATAGAAACGGCGCAGGGCGACACCGTGCACTCCCCTCCAGAGATACTGGATACGTTCAGGTCCTTCTATAAAAAGTTATACCGCTCCAGGGGTGGGACCGACGCGGCAGACGTTGCTGATTACTTAGACACGGTTCAGTTGATCTGGTTTAATGCGCATCAACAAGGTTATTTCGATCGCCCCTTTGACATTGACGATGTGAAGGAGGCGTTGGGGTCCTTGGCCCCTGGCAAGGCGCCTGGACCGGACGCGACCCATTTACGTAAATTACTAATAGCTCATTCGAGCGACTTTGGCTGACGAGCCCGGTGTCTGCACCTGCGCGCCTTGGAAGGTATTTTACCTATATATATGGCAGTCATCGGCACCCCGCATACCTACCTGCTCCCTGCTGACGAGAGGCAATTACCTCGAAACACGTGTCCAGGGATGGCATTATATTTCTATATACTCGTGGCGTAGGCGTACTCACCGTAGCCACTACACTATCCAGAATCCTTTGGGGTTATTTGCAGCATGACGAGCAGTGTCGCGACCCATTTACGTAAATTACTAATAGCTCATTCGAGCGACTTTGGCTGACGAGCCCGGTGTCTGCACCTGCGCGCCTTGGAAGGTATTTTACCTATATATATGGCAGTCATCGGCACCCCGCATACCTACCTGCTCCCTGCTGACGAGAGGCAATTACCTCGAAACACGTGTCCAGGGATGGCATTATATTTCTATATACTCGTGGCGTAGGCGTACTCACCGTAGCCACTACACTATCCAGAATCCTTTGGGGTTATTTGCAGCATGACGAGCAGTGTCGCGACCCATTTACGTAAATTACTAATAGCTCATTCGAGCGACTTTGGCTGACGAGCCCGGTGTCTGCACCTGCGCGCCTTGGAAGGTATTTTACCTATATATATGGCAGTCATCGGCACCCCGCATACCTACCTGCTCCCTGCTGACGAGAGGCAATTACCTCGAAACACGTGTCCAGGGATGGCATTATATTTCTATATACTCGTGGCGTAGGCGTACTCACCGTAGCCACTACACTATCCAGAATCCTTTGGGGTTATTTGCAGCATGACGAGCAGTGTCGCGACCCATTTACGTAAATTACTAATAGCTCATTCGAGCGACTTTGGCTGACGAGCCCGGTGTCTGCACCTGCGCGCCTTGGAAGGTATTTTACCTATATATATGGCAGTCATCGGCACCCCGCATACCTACCTGCTCCCTGCTGACGAGAGGCAATTACCTCGAAACACGTGTCCAGGGATGGCATTATATTTCTATATACTCGTGGCGTAGGCGTACTCACCGTAGCCACTACACTATCCAGAATCCTTTGGGGTTATTTGCAGCATGACGAGCAGTGTCGCGACCCATTTACGTAAATTACTAATAGCTCATTCGAGCGACTTTGGCTGACGAGCCCGGTGTCTGCACCTGCGCGCCTTGGAAGGTATTTTACCTATATATATGGCAGTCATCGGCACCCCGCATACCTACCTGCTCCCTGCTGACGAGAGGCAATTACCTCGAAACACGTGTCCAGGGATGGCATTATATTTCTATATACTCGTGGCGTAGGCGTACTCACCGTAGCCACTACACTATCCAGAATCCTTTGGGGTTATTTGCAGCATGACGAGCAGTGTCGCGACCCATTTACGTAAATTACTAATAGCTCATTCGAGCGACTTTGGCTGACGAGCCCGGTGTCTGCACCTGCGCGCCTTGGAAGGTATTTTACCTATATATATGGCAGTCATCGGCACCCCGCATACCTACCTGCTCCCTGCTGACGAGAGGCAATTACCTCGAAACACGTGTCCAGGGATGGCATTATATTTCTATATACTCGTGGCGTAGGCGTACTCACCGTAGCCACTACACTATCCAGAATCCTTTGGGGTTATTTGCAGCATGACGAGCAGTGTCGCGACCCATTTACGTAAATTACTAATAGCTCATTCGAGCGACTTTGGCTGACGAGCCCGGTGTCTGCACCTGCGCGCCTTGGAAGGTATTTTACCTATATATATGGCAGTCATCGGCACCCCGCATACCTACCTGCTCCCTGCTGACGAGAGGCAATTACCTCGAAACACGTGTCCAGGGATGGCATTATATTTCTATATACTCGTGGCGTAGGCGTACTCACCGTAGCCACTACACTATCCAGAATCCTTTGGGGTTATTTGCAGCATGACGAGCAGTGTCGCGACCCATTTACGTAAATTACTAATAGCTCATTCGAGCGACTTTGGCTGACGAGCCCGGTGTCTGCACCTGCGCGCCTTGGAAGGTATTTTACCTATATATATGGCAGTCATCGGCACCCCGCATACCTACCTGCTCCCTGCTGACGAGAGGCAATTACCTCGAAACACGTGTCCAGGGATGGCATTATATTTCTATATACTCGTGGCGTAGGCGTACTCACCGTAGCCACTACACTATCCAGAATCCTTTGGGGTTATTTGCAGCATGACGAGCAGTGTCGCGACCCATTTACGTAAATTACTAATAGCTCATTCGAGCGACTTTGGCTGACGAGCCCGGTGTCTGCACCTGCGCGCCTTGGAAGGTATTTTACCTATATATATGGCAGTCATCGGCACCCCGCATACCTACCTGCTCCCTGCTGACGAGAGGCAATTACCTCGAAACACGTGTCCAGGGATGGCATTATATTTCTATATACTCGTGGCGTAGGCGTACTCACCGTAGCCACTACACTATCCAGAATCCTTTGGGGTTATTTGCAGCATGACGAGCAGTGTCGCGACCCATTTACGTAAATTACTAATAGCTCATTCGAGCGACTTTGGCTGACGAGCCCGGTGTCTGCACCTGCGCGCCTTGGAAGGTATTTTACCTATATATATGGCAGTCATCGGCACCCCGCATACCTACCTGCTCCCTGCTGACGAGAGGCAATTACCTCGAAACACGTGTCCAGGGATGGCATTATATTTCTATATACTCGTGGCGTAGGCGTACTCACCGTAGCCACTACACTATCCAGAATCCTTTGGGGTTATTTGCAGCATGACGAGCAGTGTCGCGACCCATTTACGTAAATTACTAATAGCTCATTCGAGCGACTTTGGCTGACGAGCCCGGTGTCTGCACCTGCGCGCCTTGGAAGGTATTTTACCTATATATATGGCAGTCATCGGCACCCCGCATACCTACCTGCTCCCTGCTGACGAGAGGCAATTACCTCGAAACACGTGTCCAGGGATGGCATTATATTTCTATATACTCGTGGCGTAGGCGTACTCACCGTAGCCACTACACTATCCAGAATCCTTTGGGGTTATTTGCAGCATGACGAGCAGTGTCGCGACCCATTTACGTAAATTACTAATAGCTCATTCGAGCGACTTTGGCTGACGAGCCCGGTGTCTGCACCTGCGCGCCTTGGAAGGTATTTTACCTATATATATGGCAGTCATCGGCACCCCGCATACCTACCTGCTCCCTGCTGACGAGAGGCAATTACCTCGAAACACGTGTCCAGGGATGGCATTATATTTCTATATACTCGTGGCGTAGGCGTACTCACCGTAGCCACTACACTATCCAGAATCCTTTGGGGTTATTTGCAGCATGACGAGCAGTGTCGCGACCCATTTACGTAAATTACTAATAGCTCATTCGAGCGACTTTGGCTGACGAGCCCGGTGTCTGCACCTGCGCGCCTTGGAAGGTATTTTACCTATATATATGGCAGTCATCGGCACCCCGCATACCTACCTGCTCCCTGCTGACGAGAGGCAATTACCTCGAAACACGTGTCCAGGGATGGCATTATATTTCTATATACTCGTGGCGTAGGCGTACTCACCGTAGCCACTACACTATCCAGAATCCTTTGGGGTTATTTGCAGCATGACGAGCAGTGTCGCGACCCATTTACGTAAATTACTAATAGCTCATTCGAGCGACTTTGGCTGACGAGCCCGGTGTCTGCACCTGCGCGCCTTGGAAGGTATTTTACCTATATATATGGCAGTCATCGGCACCCCGCATACCTACCTGCTCCCTGCTGACGAGAGGCAATTACCTCGAAACACGTGTCCAGGGATGGCATTATATTTCTATATACTCGTGGCGTAGGCGTACTCACCGTAGCCACTACACTATCCAGAATCCTTTGGGGTTATTTGCAGCATGACGAGCAGTGTCGCGACCCATTTACGTAAATTACTAATAGCTCATTCGAGCGACTTTGGCTGACGAGCCCGGTGTCTGCACCTGCGCGCCTTGGAAGGTATTTTACCTATATATATGGCAGTCATCGGCACCCCGCATACCTACCTGCTCCCTGCTGACGAGAGGCAATTACCTCGAAACACGTGTCCAGGGATGGCATTATATTTCTATATACTCGTGGCGTAGGCGTACTCACCGTAGCCACTACACTATCCAGAATCCTTTGGGGTTATTTGCAGCATGACGAGCAGTGTCGCGACCCATTTACGTAAATCGCCTGGACCGGACGGTCTTCCGGCACAGTTCTACAAGGAATACGCTGACATCCTCGCCCCCCGGCTGCTGGCTGTATACGATGAGGCGGCTGAGTCTGGGATACTCCCCGCGTCCATGAGAGAGGCCCTCATTATTGCCCTCTTAAAACCCGAGAAGGCCGCCCAGAGCTGTGACTCTTATCGGCCGTTGTCCCTTATAAATACAGACGCAAAGATATTTGCGAAAATGCTCGCTTTGCGATTACAACCGGTGATGCCACTAATGATCCGCCCAGATCAATCGGGGTTCGTGCCGGGCCGTTCCACGACCCACAACTTACGGACCCTGTTCGGAGTGTTACACTACTTGGCTCCTCATGTCAAGGCCGCAGTGGTACTATTGGACGCCACGAAAGCGTTCGATTCCCTGGAATGGGCGTTTCTGTTCACCCTGCTGCAGCGAATGGGAGTAAGCGTCGCGTTCATCCGATATATTCGCCTGCTCTATACCAACATCACTGCCCGTGTGAGGGTGAACGGGCTGGTCTCCGAGCCCTTTGGCATCGGTAGGGGCACGAGACAGGGTTGCCCTCTGTCGCCCCTACTATTCGCGATTGCAACCGAGCCCTTGGCAGCCCGGATCAGGCAACATCATGCGAACAGGGGAATTGGATTTTCATCCCGTGCGCTGACCATTTCACTGTACGCGGATGACATCACCCTTTATGTGACTGACCCGCAGGTTAACCTCTCCCCAATGACGAGTGAACTGATGAGGTATGGTCTGCTTTCAGGGGTGACTATTAATTGGGAGAAGTCGGTCCTCCTGCCCTTAACGGAGGCGACATCCCGCTTCACGCCGGATTGCCCGCTGAAGTGGGCGGACGGGCCGGTGCGTTACCTGGGCGTATGGGTTAGCACGGACATGCAGGAACTGTGGACGGAGAACTACGGGAGGGCTGTGCAGTGGATAGAGGAAAGGGTAGGCCGATGGAAACACCTGCCCCTGTCCCTGGCGGGTAAGATAGCTGTGACCAAAATGGTCATACTGCCCAAGCTCCTCTACCTCTTTGTTAATATCCCCCTCCCCTTGCCTAAACACTTCTTGAACAAGATACGATCGCTCATGATCGAACTGGTGTGGGGGGGTAGACAGCCGAGGGTAGCATGGGAGACGCTCACCCTCCCACAAAGACAGGGAGGTATGGCGGCGCCAGACTTCGCGCTATATGCGTATTGTGCGCAGGCGCAATTCCTGCACTATTGGGTACACCCCACGCCGTATCAGCCACATGTGGCGATAGAGGCGGACATGGTTGGCCCGCTCCCGCTCTGCACTGCCCTATATGCACCACACAAGAGCAGGCGAAACGAAATCGATACGGTGCGTGCGCTTCAGTGGGCCTGGGACGGACTGCGCCGCCGGGCCAAGTTAGATCTTCTCTATACGTCGGCAATCCCTCTGCGCGGGAACCCCATGTGGCCCCCGCTACAGAGCATGAAAACGGGAGAACGCGCAGCGTCTCGGGGTCTCCATACGGCGGGAGACGTCTTTCCTGATGGTGTCTTCATCACGTTACCGCAGATGTGCGCTGCGGAGGCCCCGACGGCGCTAGACGCCCTGCTTCATCACCAGCTTCGCCACACATGTAGAGCACTGTTCCCGACATTCCCGGAGCCGCCGCCCAGTCTGATGGCTCTGGAAAATGTCCTGAAGGTGGAATCGGGGCGCAAGCTGATTTCTCGTCTATATAGCCGCATGCAAAGCGATCATCCGGTGGTGACCCCGGCGGCGCGCGATCTGTGGAGCGCTGCGTTGGGAACTGAAATTCTCGATGCCCACTGGGACCTATGCTGCAGAATGCTTGAGACATTATCCCCTAACTACAGACTCCGGCTTATCCATTTTAAGTACATACATATGATATATCGCACCCCACGCAGACTTCATCGTATTGGCTTACGAGACACGGACAATTGTTGGAAATGCACTGCGCGTGGCGCTGACTTCTTGCATATGGCGTGGGAGTGTCCCATGATCGCCCCCTTTTGGGAGGAGGTGCTGCGGCTGGTGTGTCTCATTACGGAGCTTCCGATTCCATGTACCCCTCAGACTGCACTGCTGGGGATCCTACATATGGTCAAGCCTAAACATCGCCGACTGCCGGCCATGCTCCTCCTACTTGCTAAGCGCCAGGTTGCGATACACTGGGGGGCTACCACAACGCCTACTATCAGGGAGTGGCTTAAGAGTGCTGTATACTGCCAGACGCAGCTCACCCTCTTCTGGGAGCTCCTGCCACCACGCACGCGCCCGCGGGACATATGGGGCCCTTTCTCACAGTGGTTGCTTCAAACACCGCTCGATCCGTTGTAGGGCGCTGACCCTCGAGCCGGATGACCGGGGGGAGACAGATGCCGAGATTGCTGAGGGGTTGCAGCGGCTGACGCTGAAGATGTGGGAGATGTTGGGGGTGTATTGGGGGCTGAGACGAGGGGAGATTCTGCTCTTGTGTCTCGCTCTGGCACTATTGTGTGGATACCTATTGGCATTATGGACATCGTTGTATATGGAGGTGACTGTCTTGTCTATACTGGATTCTATACATTCTGCAGTGTATTGTGTTTGTACTGTTGTTAAAATGCAAATAAAAAGAAATTTAAAAAAAAAAAGGTTTCCTGTCTTAAAGTACATTAATAAAGTGCAAGTGCCAATTACTCTACAAGATCTCCGAATCTAGTAAAAGTGATAATAATAAAAACATCTAAAATACCTATAAAAAACCTATAAAATCACCCCTATGTGCAAAATAGTAACTTTATAGAATTTAGCGGTGTTGGCGGCGGATATGTCTACTAGATGATTAACATGTACTGGCTATTGTGTAGAAATGCCATTCATCTAGTATCCTATAGGATTGTATCTATTGAGATAACATGGCAAAGTATATGCTACTTAAAGGCATATATGAAACTCCTCAGTTGCGTTGAGACCTCTGAGATGTTTTGTATCTAAATTCAGAATGTATTTAGTTTCCATAAGTCTCAACTCTTTTTGTCTGTTTCCCCCTCTCTTGTTATACGGAATTGAATCAATTAAAAAGTAGGTAAGGCCAGTTGGATCAGCGTTGTGTGTCTCGTTGAAGTGTCTGGCTACTGGATATAGCTGGTCCCTGTTTTTAATTGCTCTTATGTGCTGCAGTATCCGCTTGTGCGCTTGTAAGATGGTACTGCCAATATATTTGAGACCACAAGGACATTGCAACACATAAATCACATATTCTGATTTACAGTTCAGGGCTTTAGTGACTAATTTTTCATCATCATTGAAAGGTGATGTGTAAGATGTCTGGTTAAGACCATGTTTGCAAGCTTTGCAAACCTTACATTTGAAAAAACCCTTTCTTTGGGCTAGCCAAGTGTTTGTGTTGGTACTGGCAGGGTCATTTTGGACTAGAATATCCTTCATAGATGAAGCCCTACTATATGTGATAGCTGTTTTTTTGTCAAAGTTTGACCTATGATAGGGTCACTTAAGACCAACGGCCAGTTTTTAGTAATCAATTTTTTGATTTCTTTTTCATGTATGCTAAATTGGATGATGAATCTGAATGGCTTTGTCTAAACATTTAGTAGTGTAGCCCCTTTCCTGGAATCTTTTTTTGCTGTTGTCTTGTTCCTTGATGAGGTCATTATCATTGCTACAGATGCGTCTCAGCCTAAGCCTCTCACCATAAGGAATACTATTAATGAGATGCCTAGGGTGAGCACTGCCCGCATGCAACGTAGTGTTGCCCGCCAGCTTGAAATTAAAGGAATATTATGATTAGTGATCGGTATGCACATTTTAAACTTTTAATGTCCTTTAGTTTAATAGTTTAATACCATTTAAATAAAAATTCTACAAATACAATTTGTGTGTGTGTGTGTGTGTGTGTGTGTATATATATATATACACACACATACCCAAATTAATAATGACTGATTCACTTAAACCTTCATTATGAAATGTGGGAGGAATAATAATACATGTAGAAATATAAATATAAATGGCACGAATATTGGTTTTTACTAATACCTTTTCTTATTTGGGGATTTTATTCCACAAGGATGGTTTATGGAACAAGGCCATTGCCAATAGGAAGTTACAATTTAGCAAAGCTTGTATGGGGCTTAGGAGCTTCGCGAGACTATTGGACTCTAACCCACCCAAGGTGATGATGACGATTTACAAGGCCAAATGCCTTAGCATAGCACTTTATGTGGCAGGTTTTGTGGAAACACAAAACATTTTCAGATATGCAACTGAAAACTACTTTTTCAGATATCTTCTTGCAACCCCTAAAAGTGCATCAGTATATGCCACGCCAAACTGAGTGCTCCAATCCTTACAGATTTAATAAGGTTGCAGCCAATTTTTCTTTGGTATAAAATCTGGACTTCAGATCATACAGGCTTAAATCAAGCTATAATCGGGGATTGTCTCAAATCAAGCTCATATATATGTATTTCGTAGCTGGTCTATGTCCAATGTTTTTTCTGTGATATGGGCCATCCTGAATATTTTGAGAAGCCCGAACCATTAGATATTATTAGTAGAAATATTTTGAAAAAGAAAGGAACAACACACCTGGAAAACCTTAGATTGATAACTGAAGTTCCTAAACTTAGTGTTTCAAAAAAATCAATTGATTTTAACCACTTTTAAAATGCATCCTTATCTTAAAACTTTACTAAACGTAAGGCATAGGTTTGTCTTGACCCCCCTAAGACTGGATATATTTCATCGATTAATTAGCTCCCCAAAAATGAACGACTGATCTATAAATTTGGCCAATTGCCCCTGCGACGACACAATACCCTAGAACGCTATGCATGTGGTTCTTTTCTGTAAATTCTATAGTCAACTTAGGAAATGTTACATCCTACTGATAATTAGACCACTCTGTTTTACACAATGCCACCCTGCATATTTATACTTGCATTTACTGCCTACCCTAGAGATCTGTTGTGGAATGTCATCATTTTATCGATAGCTTTTTATGCCAGGAAGAATATTCACTAGCCCATGTTTAGATTGGGGTATAGGGTGTAAATTCCCTATGGATTTAGGTAGCGCGACCAAGAGACATTGGTATTGAATGTGTAATACATTGCATCTGTGCACATTTTTTATTGAACTAGATCTATGTATTTTAGGACCAGATAAGATGGAGGACATGGCGGACCCTTTCTTGCACTGGTTCTGCTCAAGTATAGGCCAACAGTCCAATGGAAATTTGTGCTGCTTTATTTTCTTATCTTGAATGCAAGATGAATTTGACGAAACAATTTACCCAAATATGAATGTATCTTTATCTTCTATTTCTACCTCAATAGTTGTATATTAATTCCCATACAATTGCAACTAATTATTAAGAAAGTGTTTTATATAGTGGGCTCTTTGAAATATCTGGGTAGGACTCGTATTCAAGTCTATGCTCTTTGAAATTTGGCAGCTATGTGCATTAATAATTTTCGCTTGTTTTAATATTGTATCTCCTTTTATGCATACATTTTTGTTTAACGGTATGAACTGAATATTTATGTTTTATGCTTCCGAATAAAGTTATTAAAGAAAGAAAGATACACATATGATTTTAAAATTATTAAAACTCTTGTTGTTTGGTATTTTGTTTTGTAGTTGCAGGATACATGTATAACATGTTATACTGCTTTACATCAATAGTAAAACATACTTTTTAACCTGGCATCCTTGGCGTGGTTTTCTCCCTAACTTTTTGCCATCCTGTTTGCTGATTTCATATTTGCTGGCTTTTGGACTCTGCACTCTGTTAACCAGTGTTAAAGAGCTCTCTCCTTAAAACATGGTAGAATTAGCGTATACCCAATTGACATATTTAATTTACTTGTAAGTCCCTAGTAAAGTGGCACTACCTGTGCCCAAGGTCTGTAAATTAAATGCTACTAGTGGGACTGCAGCACTGAATGTTTCATTCACCTAAGTAGTACTTTAAACATGTCTCAGTTCTGCCACTGCAGCCTGTGTATGCATTTTTTAATAGCAATTTCGACCTGGTAAAATAAACCTTTTGCCAGGCCCAAACCTTCCCTTTTAAAACATTTAGATGCCCCCTAGCATAGGCCATGGACAGCCCAGAGGGAGGGGTGCAGTGTTTTTAAAAAGGTGGACATATAATTTTGAGTTTTACATGTCCTGGTAGCGAAAAACTCTTAAATGTGTTTTTCACTACTGCAAGGCCTACCTCTCCTATAGGATAACATTTAAGTTACCTTATTATATTTAAAAAGCTCTTATTTCCAAATGGGAACAGGTGGTAAGTTTATGTTTGTGTCTTTGGAATTGGAATCAAAAATCCTAACTTTTGGTGAAGTTGGAATTTACCTTAAAATTTTGAAACTGCCACTTTTAGAAAGTTGTCATTTTCCTGCATTTGCCACTTGGTGCCTGCAGCCTGTCTTTGGTCACATGACTGGGTTAAGTTGACAGTTTGGGTTTATGTATTCCTTCTAGACAGCAACACACAATAGAGAGCGGAAGTGTGCCTGGATGGGCTATCACTTACAGGATGGGAGGGAGGAGCTGGGCACTTGAATAGGGTATGTCCTGCCTCCACACAAAGAACTGCATAACCACTGTAGTCAGCCTGGGGGCAGGGCAAGGAAGGCAGGGCACCTGTGCACTTCAAATCAAGCCCCTATAAGTTTCTCCTACTTCAAAGGCAAAACTGGTAATAAATATTCAACCTCAGACACCAACTCTTCAGTACACTTCTGGACCTGTGGTTACTCTGCCAGAAAGGAGGACTGCTCCGCTGCTAAAAGGACTGCCGCTCTGTTGGAATGCTTCCCTGCTGTGCTGACCTGCTACCCTCTGGCCTGGATGAGAAGGACTGGACCTGCATCTGCTGAACCCAGGACCCCATAGTGATTCAAAGGGCTAGCTGGCTGGACTCCTGGCTTGAGCCTCAGGGACAGAAGGCTCATACAATCTCGACCCCAGCACCTGTACTCTGCCATCTGTGAGTCTACCCTGTCAAGTGGTGTCACGCTAGTCCTGGAATCTTGGAAATGGCCCTAAGGTGTTCCACCAAGCTCTACGGATCCATCAGAACCATAGGCATATTATCTGCTGAGCAACCGTGAGCAGAACCAACACATCGCCACCGCTGCATGGGTCTTCCCTGCCTGAAAGACCCATATCACATGCCTCATCGGAACTGTCTCTGTGCAATGCATCCTCGGCATGCGTCCTTGGGACGAACTCCGCATCGCAGCCTTGCAGTTCCTTGGAGTTGATCCATCACCCCAACTGCCCGATGCATACTCGATGCCAACTTCCACTTCACAAACAGGATCCTTGACGACAACACAGGACCTCACATCGCAGCCTAGCCGCATCTCGGAGCAGACACATTGCTTCAGTTGTGCAATGCATCATCGCAATGCTCTGCAAATCAGGATTTAAGGTAATTTGTTCAGCAGTCCTAACTAGGTCCCTGTAGAAAGTCTGCGCTCCATCGCGGTAGGCCTGAACTTGTGACTCTGTCCCGGTCTGGTACGACCAGATATCCACATTTGGCGCTTTGTGTTTTGTGGCGCTATTTTTACGGAAATCTTCAAATCTGCATATCGCCAGTTTACTGATTGGATTCTTGTCGTTCTGGTCTTGTTTTATATATTAAACATTGCCCTGTGTTTTTAACATTGTGTGAGATCCTTTTTCTGTGGTGTTGTCACTTCATTATTGTTTGAAGTGTTGCACAAATACTTTACACATTGCCTCTAAGTTAAGCCTGACTGCTCTGTGCCAAGCTACCCGATGGTTAACCACAGGTTAATTTAGGCTTGGATTGTGCCTCACCCTGACACGGACTGTAGTTGCTGCTTAACCAGGGCTCACACCCAAGTCAACCAACAACCCAATTTCTTACATTGATGATCAGCAGTCATCAGTACTTGTGTTGTGCAGTGCAATACAGTGATTTTGTGTGACACTACCATCCAATATTGGAGATCAATTCGAGTTTAAACTTCTCCTTAACTGGCCTTTTTGTTTTTCCAAATTTTCTCTTGGACTGTTGTGCCTGAAACCACACCTTGAAGAATGGAGTTTGAGCTGGCCCACATTGATGCCTACACTGTGGCCCAGCTCACAGAGTTCTGCAAGGAGAGGGGACTTCCAGTTAAGAGCACCAGAAGGAAGATGGAGCTCTAAAAAGCGCTGAGGGCCTCGTGGAAGTTCACCACATATTAGTGTTACATTTCATATAGGTACCCCGATATAGGTCCAGGTAACATAACCCTTCACCTACATTGTCTCCTATATTACATACATAACGGATTTGAGGGACTGACCGTTCACATAGTTACAATACTACACACAGTTCGTAGGGTTTTTCCCTGAACACTGGCCCCATAAATTATGCATGAGGATTCTTAGTTTCTTGTAATCAAAGCAGGACCAGTAACTCCTGCATAATAATGATGTATAAAGTTCATTCCCGACGTCATCCTAAGTCCGACACTGGTACAGCAAGGTAGAACCCCTGTGGATACCTTAGGGTATATAAACATCACATCTTGCTGAGATAGTTAGAGGAGATCATGACTTCCATGCTGAAACATTGACGCAAGACGCTGAGGTTCCTGCATGCAGATACTCAAGCTTGCATTGGTCTGACATCTCTCGCGGGGTGTTCAGCTCAAGGCCAGAATGGGGTCCCGCAGGCTAACATCAGGTAATGGGGTTGGCTTTATCCTAGAGGGATTCTTGGCTTTACACCTACTCACATGCTAGGTACACAGTTAGGGTTGCATTGTAGGAGTACGCATTTTACGGTCATGTATTTTATACACTTGCCTACATTTATGATTTTAGCAAAATGGTAGAAACCTACCATCTGTTTACTTTCTTAGTGCTGCTACTCATTTATATATGCTACTGTCTACTGGTGATTTCAGTGAACCTATTTTACGCTAGAATAACGACTGTCAATAAAAACTTATTGAAAACGTCTCAACCGTTTATTCTGTATATCTCCCTGAGAACCAGTGAGCACGAGTGACTGAGCGAGAAGTAAGTTACTGTTTCCACGGTCCTGAGGGATCAGGGTTGTCATGTTCGACAGTTGCCAATAACTATTCTCTCCTTGGTAAGAGGAGGTTATAGTGTCATTGTGAGCTAGTTGGTACACAGGTCAACATACCCGGTGGGGGTGTCTGGAATAAGTCTTGACACCAGTCCCGCAGTATATGTTGTCTAAACGCACAGATCCTATATAGGTCTTATAGGAACTACACAACATGGCGCCGCCAACGTTGGTATTGGCACTTACTTAACAGTCAAATCTGAGTAGTTTGGTCGTGCTATTCTCAGAGACCCCTACTCACATTTTCCCCAGAGACGTCTGGTGTGAGAGGGAACAAATATGCCACAGCTGAGTAGGAAAATTCCTATGTATTGGCTGTTGGTTTAATCAAGCTTGAAGGATACAGTGTTCCTAATTGTGCATACCACCTTATCTCAGTTCCCTTGAAACGCTCTCCTTTCTAAAAAAATAATGACTGAACAGAGAGACGTAGATGACGGAAATGCACTAAACTTCTCAGCCAGACAATGCAGATGCAATATACATTGTAGATAATGTTAGAAATGCCGTCACCCTAAAACTAGCAGCATATGGTGTTACAATTAGGGGTGGGCAAGTGACTTTTGTGATTGAGGCACACGTATCATATAGAAGAGAGGTGTTCTATTCATGGATTAAATTCCTGCAGGCAAATGCACAAACCAAAACATTTCACTACTATGTAAAAGATGATATACCAAATGAATATAGTCCATATGAGGACATTGAATTTCCACTCACTTACGAAGAACACCTCTACTGGTTTAAAGGCGCCCTCCCCCATACAAGAAATAGAGTAAGACTCGGTCTGCTCGGAAGACATGGAGCAACATGGCCAGTTTTAGCAGCATACACACCACATCCTTACATTGACACAATGCCAGGAGGAGACATACTTGTGCAGCATAAATAATTAATAAGACTTTACAGAAACATGACACAGTTTGTGTTGAGAACAATCACACTTCAGCCTAAACCAGCTACACAAACAGCACCAGTCCAAGCTCCTACAACAAACATTACACCACAAACACTGCACGCAGTAATGGGTAAAATGCCCACAAAATGGGAACAAATGCCCTTCCGGATAGCACAGAAAATTACACAACTGGAGGCGGTGTTTCCACACACTGGTCCTAAGGAAAAGCATAGAATACTTACTTGCCAATGGGAATAGCTCCCTCTATAGAGGATTGTACCTCTTGGGGCACAGTCTTCGCTGCAATGTATACCAGGAAACATGGTATGCCTTCTTTAGCGGTAATACCAGATGTATTAAGACAAATACAGAACAAGTATGGAGCAGAGCCTGCTCTAAACTTGGGGATGAAGTTGTTAAATAACTTTGCCCAGGTTTCTGCCATGATATTGGCAAATCTTAAAGGAGAAGCAGCATCAGTGGCAATAAGCCAACGCCTGAGAAAGTTCACTCCATTACAACAAGAGACAGAACTACCTAAAATAATTGAAACTGCATATGCAGAGTTAGGTAGAGAAAGTTTGGGAGCTAGACCTGTAAAACCCCAACTAATAGGGAGTTCAGATAAAGAACAGGCAAAGCAAACACCAGTTTCTTCAAATAAGAAATGGGACAATAATAAACAACAAAATAACAGATCTCACTCCATGAGAAGGTCTCCTCAACAGGAGCCCCCAGAAAGGAGATATAATCTTAGGAATAGAGATAACATTAAAAAACCTGACAGGTCTCATGCTATTGATACTCGTTCCTCTCGTTCCTTTCAGGGTTCATCAAAAAGCTCTGAGAGGGAGGTGCAGTCAGATCAAAGACGAGAAGAGCGTACAAAGTCCAGAGACAAGCAACACACTTCAGACTACGCTTTAAAGAAAGAAGAAAAACCTAAAGCAAAACCTCAATTTAAAAAGAAGAAGGTAGCAGGTCTCAAAGGTGGACATGCCCAGAATTCTGAGGACTCAGCTACTGAACGGGAACTCCAACGATGTAAGACAGCGCGGCCGAGGTAACAATAGCTCGCCGGAACCTGATGGAATTTCTGGTGACAGCGGAGTTGAGTGAGTATATCACAGTAGAAACACCTGATACCAGGGTGAGTGTCCCACACAAGTTACATGAAATAGCACTCCAAATGGAGGGGGCAAGCCGAAACAAGTTAAGGGTCTCTTTTGGGAGAGCCTAACTTCTGGCTATGACATCCTATTAGCGGAAAAAGATTGGCCGCTTACTATTGCTATGGAATGCCCAAAGGGGGAAACTGTAATTTTTCCAGTTTTCTCCGACCTACTCGCCGCACACCTAAGACATACATACACACAGGAGTGGGCAGTAGCCCTTGCTCCAGCATTATACCGGAACCACGTAGGGTGGGATGAAGAGTCACTCCACCACGTTATTCCGATAAAAACAAACCCAACTCCACAAAGGCAGTATCCCATAAAACCGGACCCTAAACAACAGGTCAGGGAGATCTTAGATCAACTTGAATACCAAGGTGTAATTGAACCATGCACCTCATCAATGAACAATCCTTTGTTTCCCGTGATGAAATCCAACAATTCATATCGTCTAGTTTTAGACTACAGACACTTAAACTGCACAAAAACATTTGCAGTTCAGAATGCACATAGTGCCGCATTAATGAAAAACATTGTGCGGAAAAAATACAAACAACACTAAATATCTCAAATGGATTTTTCTGCCAAAAAATAGCGCCTGAAAGCAGATATTTGACTAGGGTCCCAGCGTAAATTCAGTCTACTTCCCCAAGGGTATAACAGCAGGCCGGGGTTATTCTCAAGAAGGGTAACAGAGTTACTACAAAATTTGGTTGAAGATGCATTATCCTATGTAGATGATATTTATCTAACGGATGATGACTTAGAGGAACATTTGACCAGGGTGAGCACCATAATTTAATTTTGGGTTTCGCCTCTGAGGGCTACAAATGTAATTTAAAAAAAATCAAGAATAGCCCACCTCAATGTCCTATTTTTGGGATATGAGCTTTCAAGTGAAGGCAAAGACTGGCAGCCCACTTTTTAGAAAAGTGCGCACTGCTACAACCTCCAAAATCATAAAAGAAATTACAGTCCATACTGGAATTTTTTAATTTTGACAAAACATACATTTTGGATTACGCAGAAAGAGTAAAACCTTTCTACGACCTAATAAAACCTGACTTTTCAGTTAGACAATGGACACAGGAACAGACGGATATCCTTAGTTCCCTACAAGCTGATACGATATCATCAAAACACTTACAGACACGCGTAAACGTACACAACCTGGTGATTCTCGTTTTCAATCTGGGTACACTTACTTTACATTTATTGAAGGTGAAACAGTACCAATTTCTTATAAATCGCATTTGTACACCAACGCTGAAATGCGTTTCGCTCCTACAGAGACATTTCTGACAGCAGTACAGACTGCTGTAGTGAGAGAAAGAGCACTGGCTCAGGGGAAACAAATAATTGTTGTGACCCCGGTACTGGCCTTAGAGGCTGCCACAAAGGCAAGTGTCCAAAATGCAAAAGCGTTACATCCAAGATGGATACAATGGGCTAATTCTCTCACTTCAACAGATGTAGAAAACTGATATGACCCTAGTCTAAAAACACAAGCATTCCTGCATTATCAACAAGAATATCCTCTACCAAATGAAATAATGCCTTTAGATTGGTATGAAAACATTATTTATACTGATGGATCTGCTCATCCGGCCATAGGGAGTGAGCAACAATACAGTGCAGCATGTGCTATTGTAAAAGGTAGGTGGGCAAGTTCTGTCCAAACTGTACAAAAACTCAAGTCTCTTGGAGACTGCACGGCTCAGTTGGCAGAATTAAAAGCACTCCTACTGGCAATGACAAATACGGATCCAGAATTCCTCACACTAATAGTGGGTGATTCCTTTTACTGTGTCCAGTCGTACAACACTCCGCTATTGGGGACAGAACGGGTACAGAGATGCAAAAGGTGGCACAATTAAACATAGAAAACTATGGGAACAGGTAGCAGAGTTAAAGAACGAACTACCAAGAGCTCACGAGATACACACGCTGAGTCATCAACGTGATGGCGTTCACGTTGAAGGGAATTCATTGGCTGATGAGGCCGCGAAGGGGGCAGTACGCACTGCATCCGTAGCTGCAATCACCCATTCAAAAATGAGGGTAGACGGTAGCACAATGGTAGCTGTGATTGCTTCACGAAACAACAGCAAAGCACTACCTAAAGGTTTTCCACTCAAATACTACTACAAGTTAGAGGCAAACAACGTTCCATTTGCTTAGATTCCTGGAGTGGGGGAAAGAGTACCAAACATGGATAGCAGATTAGGTTTAATCTTGGCTGCACACAAGGGTCTGGGTTCTGTTTACGCAGGAGTTACGGCGACAGTTTCTTTACTGAAACAACTCTATTGGTGGCCAGGGTTAACAAAGCAACCCAAAGACTTCGTCTTAAAGTGCGATATCTGTCAACAGATAAAAGGGTCCACCGTAGCACATCCAGCGCAGACACCATTATTAATATCAGACAGACCGCTTGCGTGCATTTACCTGGACTGCCACCCCCTACAATCTGATGGGGCTTACAAGTATATCATGGTTGCAGTGGATTCCTGTTCAAGATTCTTATGGGTATGGCCTCAGCACTCGGCTGACGCCCGATCTGTTATAGATTTGCGAGTTTTCATAGGGACATACGCAGTTGGTACATTACATTCTGACCGTGGCCCTATGTTCAGCTCTAGGGCTTACAAGGAAGCCATAGGAAGTTTGGGTGTAGCATTGCGGTACTCCTTTCAGTACCATAGAGGAAAATTCGGTTGTGGAGAGGAAAAAAACGGGATTTAAAGCAATCTTTAACAGCTAGGATATTAGGATTGGGTGGTAGTTGGGTCAATCACCTATTTGGGGTCCAACGGGCCCTTAATAACCAGCCAAGAAGATCTCTGTGAGATGCAACTCCATACACGTTCCTCTTTGGGAAAAGAATGTGGGTACCTGATCTCGACTGTGAATGCACAGTGGTGGATGAAAAACTGTTTGACATTAATAAACGTTTGGCTGTTTTACAGGATCTAAATGATTCCAGAGCCTCCTTAAGTAACGTTGAGACAAAGAAAAGCGCCACTGGAGAAGTCAAGTCTGCCACGGTGAGACCGGCCTGGATTCCTAAAGTTGGGGATCTGGTCAGAGAAAAGATTGTGGACAAGAAAGAATTCGGGCCATCCTATCGAAAGAATGTACCTGTCCTGGCCATTCAAGGATCAAGAGCTGTACTTCTACCGCCTCTTGCCGGAAAAGAAAAGAGATTTGTCTCAATCGTTCTGATCAAACCACACTATGTGGCCAACACTAAATAGTAGGCCTTGTGGGCTCCTGAGTAGCCGACATCCTCCTCTCGCTACAACACAGGAAGTACAAACAGAAAGACTCACCTTTACAGAGCAACGGAATCAATAACAATGCCATAGAACTAGTTCCCCTTGCCACAAACTTTCCATCAAAATGAAAGACACATTTCAATTTAAACTAACAAAGATGTCTACATCAACATGCCTCAACAACAGCAATCCAAAAGTTCAACAAAACCTGCTGACCAATTAGCGCCATTCTTCAGTTGGAAGCAGGCCTGGTTGTCCGTGGTATGATTATGATCTGTTTGATCAGGAGTGGTTAAAAGGGGGCAGGTTGCGGGGGAGGGAGGCTTTGGGGTTTGGATGAAGGATTGCTCAATTTTTGTGACTTTATCTGTGAAGAAGCTGGCGATTTCTTCACATCGATCCTTGGTGGCTATTATTTCTTGTGGGGGTGTGAAGTTTGTTTGACTTTTTATAATGTTGAAGAGTTCTCTAGGACTATTCTTTGCCTGGTCTAGTTGGGTACGGAAGAACGTGCCCTTTTCTTTAAAGATGTGTTTTTTATATGCCTGTCAGGTTGACCTACGTTGCGCTAGATGGAGAGTCGAATGGTTTAGTCTCCAAGCTCTTTCCGATTGTCTGAGTTGTCGTCCTTCGCTATTACGATCTACATTGAACCAGGATTTAGATTTGGTAGATCTCAAGTTTTTAAGTTGGAGTGGAGCTACTTGATCTAACACCTCTGTCATTGTGGAATTAAAGTGGGCTGTGAGGTCATCGGACGTAATATTGGAATGTTGGGGTTGTAGGTGGGCATGAATTCTGGATTCCAATTTGGTTATAGGGACTCCTTTGATGTTCCTGGTCCAGTGCTTTGGTTTGTCAGATCGTAATGGTTGGTTTCTGACATGTGAGTCAATATTAAATAGTATGAGGTGGTGGTCAGACCAGTGAATGGGAGAAATCGATTTCAGAGAGGCCAGCTCCTTTTTGGTGATGATCGTATCCAGTGTTGCTCCTTTGATATGTGTTGGTCCATTGCAAAGTTGTTTGAGGTTGGATATTTCAAGCAGGTTGGAGAGGTATTGTATTGAAGTCACCCAGGAAAATGTCTTCTCTGTCTGTTAGGGAGAAGTGAGTTATTAGGTTGGTTAGTTCTTCCGTGAAGATGGCACGTTCACCAGGAGGATGGCAGATGGTGTGGAATTTGATGGGTGTGGTGCCTTGATTGTAAGTTCAACACCTAGGTACTCAAGAGTCAGGTATTCAGTGGATTGTAATCTGGTAAGCTGTATTCCTTCTTTGTGAATGATAGCTAGGCTGCCACCTGTTTTGATCTGTCTGTCGTGACTGATGATGTTGTAGTCTTGGGGGGGGGGGGGGGGGTGAGAAGGTCTAGGATGGGGGTAAGTAACTGGGTAAGAGCGCTGAAAGGGCATAATGCCTTCATCTACTAGAGTCAGTAGAAGGAGAGAGTAGTAGGTTGTGGGATTGAGAGGCATCATTGGGATTAGGAGTGGGGATAGATTGGACGTGAGGAGTCGGGTCGTTGTTGCTTCTGGTCAAGGGGTTAGGCGGAGGTGTTGTGGGTCTTGGGTCCAAGGGCGAGGACTGAGCAATGGTTAGGTGGAAGTCGTGTCCAGGGGATTGGCAGTGGGGTTGGAAGTGTGGGCTGTTTGGGCATGTGGCGGTGGGTCGGGGGAGGGTGAGTGTGCCGTGGTTTGAGCGGGTTCAGTGTCCAAGGATTTATCGGTGGCGTTGGATATGAAGATGATTTGGGTAGGTGGAGTAGGGGCAGTAGTGGAGTTGAGGATAGTTTGCGAGGGTAGAGTCGGGACTCCTGAGGTTGAGGGGGTGGGGGTATCTGTAGTGAGTTCAGTAACGGAAAGATTGTCAGTTGAGTTCTGTGAGAAGTTGGCCTGGCATACGCGGTCTCCTAGTTATAGGGACACCTTGCACCAGTCCAATTCGACTCTTATTGATGATAGGTTTAAGACAACCTTTAAAGAAAGCTATCCACGTGGTAGCTGTGGAGAGCAGCTTTCAGGCTAAGTCTTGAAGGAGTGTTAAGCTTACTGTTTTACCATAATAACCTCTTGAATAACCAAATGAAAGAGTAGCCCACACAGGTATATATATAAAATATATGTATTTAGTCTAGACAGAATCCCACAGTCTCTTTATGAAGCTGTGACAAAGTTACAATATCAAACAAGCATTGATAGACACAATAAATAGCACTATTAACATTGGGCCCCAGGGGGGGACCAAACCATATACTAAAAAAGTGGTATAAGAACCACGACAATTCTACAGGCAATGCCTAGGGCATTCAGGATCGCTGGCCCCTTAAGAATCCACCCCAGGTTAAGAGGAAGGGGACCCACGGGAGGCGCGTGCAGTGCATGTAGCTGCTATCGGGATCTCTATTACAGCCTATGGAGAATGTCGCGGTTGGAAATAAACTGTTTAAAAATACTTCTAGCAGGAGTACAAAGTTAAAACTTCAGACTTAAGCTTTTGAAGAGCCCACTACCACGAGAGTACCGAGGTACCACTGTTACCTGTCCCAGGGAAGCCGGGTGCATAGGTCGTTTCTGCTGTCGGGTCGCGGGCTGATTTTCAATGGGAAAATAGTCAAAAGTTCTACTAGCCAAAAGCATCGATGATGCCGTGAAGATCAAAGATGTGAAGATTGTAGAGAAGAACCTGAAAGCAGAGGGGACAGAGTCTGGGTCACGGCAAAGTGACCAGGAGGCTCAAAGCAAAGAGCCCTTCGATGTCGGGTGCTTCAGGTGGAAGGTGGTGTAGCTTGGATCTGCAGCCACGGGCTCCGGGAGGCTTCAAGGAAGGCCAGCTTCAGGAGGGCGACTGTCCCACGTCGGATGAGGGTCGCTGCGGTGTTAGTGTCCGGATTGGATCCACTAAGCCTTGGCAACCGCAACCCACGAAGATTAAACAAATCTGCTACAGTGCAGACCCACGAGGTCTGGGAGAGGTCTCCTTCGAGGAGACTGTAGAGCAGGCCTGGAGCAACCAGGGGAACTCTTGATTGTAAGGATAGACCTCCGCTAGGGCCCACAAGTCGAGAGACAAGGGACCGCGGGAGGCAGCAATTTGGCGTGTGTAAAAGGGCACCCACGGGCCACCGGAGGGGGCTAGGGCGCTGGTCTTTGGCACAATTGCTGTAGAGTGGTTGGCTCGAAAACGGGCCAAAGCACAACTTCCCCACTGGTCAGGGTCGTGTGCTACGCAAGAGGTGGCCGGTGTCCTGGGGTATTGGGAAACTCGGCACCCACGCGGTCCACGGTGCCCAAACTCGTTGAGCACACTCACTGGCCTCTGGGAGGCGCTGGAAACCCACCTCAAGGATTCTGGAAGTCGTCGAAGTTCGTGAGAGCAGCGAAGTTCCAACCGGGTCACTTGCAGTGTTTCAGGTGCCTGCCAAGCAGGGGGATAACTCCTTTATGCCAAGGGAGATTTCTTCCGTCAGCTGGGCAGCAGCAAGTCGAAGGTCAAGACTGTAAAGTTCAAGATTAATCTGAGGCTCTGGGGCCACGTTATTCACCTTTATCCCCAAGATTAGGGGAGTGTCCAGAGTAGTGTCCAACAATGAGAGGTGAGGCGGGAAAGGGTGGCTACACCCTCTCCCCTTTGTGTGTTTCCCGCCTGGGCGAGGGGCAGGATGCCCCTGAACCGGTTCGAGGCGGTGTATGCAGAATGTAGGCGCTGTAGCTGCCTACGTGCAACTCTGAAAGGACATTTGGTGCACCCACCCTGTTCCAATCCACATTATCCTGTCTGGGGAGATGCTAGCACCTCCCTGCCACAGGAGCCCTATTGTCCAGCTGGCGAGGCTGGGGTTTTCCCCAGCAACAGCCAGCCAGGGTCGTGTAAGTGGCGGGTAGTAGCCATTTTGTACTGCTTGTGCACTTTTAAATTGGTGTCTAAATTCTGCCGCTTTTCCCATATCGCCCCTCTAGCAGGGGGGAATCGTACCCTCATGCCCATGGCTGGACTGGGGGTATGATTCCTACATGTTTGACACCAAACACGATATGGTTCTGTGTAGCCATTCTCAAGTTATCACGCTATCGCGATAGACTTATAATGTGGTTAAGAGTATATGGTATGGCTACACTACAAACAACCCAGCAATGATTTTACGAGGGTTGCAGAGAGGCCCTACTCATGTAGGGGTCCCCCCTCACACATACCTCAGCACCCTGCCTTGTAGGATTACCAAGGCCTGCTATAGGGGTGACCTATGAGAGTAAGTGTTGTAATGGGGTGGGATATAGGGTACCTATATCCCTGTGAGGGGTGCTAGCACCACCTTACCCAGACTACAGTAGTGGTCTGGTGGTGTCAGTTTGTATGGCTGTCCCAGGGTGGCACAATAAGTGCTGCAGCCCTGGTAGGCCTACTGAGGGACCCATGCCCTGGGTACCTAGGGTACCATCTACAAGGGACTGTCAGGGCATCCTCAGCATCCAATTAGTTTGTACCTAGGGTACTTCACATTAGTTTTAGGGAGAAAGCAGATAGGCTGGGGTCCTGGATAGCAGGATCCCAGCCAGACTAGTCAAAAACCACTCAAATACCAGGCAAAAAGTTGGGGGCAACCATTAGTCAGATTCCACCTTCCTACAAGTTCGATCTGCTTAGCTCAGGATCAACCTTGTGTTGTTTCCTAACTATGTGTTTGCTGGACCTGGTGGTATGGGTTGGAGCCATTGTAATGGGTGTTTGACGGCGGAGTGTGATGACAGGGGTAGTGAGGTTATAATTTGTGATGGTGGATGTCCATGAGTTGTGATGTGGGTCATCTGGGGCGGGAGATTGGGTTGGTTCAGGATTTGCTGTCGGGGTGGGGGGGATAGGGGCGATTGGGTTTGATGGTCCTGAAGAGTTGGAGAGGAGAGTAGTGTTGGGAAGTGTCGATCAAATGAGGTGAGGTGCGGGTCCGCGGCCTGTATGAGAATGTTTCCTGTTCTGAAGATCAAGATTGTGAGTTCCCCTTTAAAGGTCGAGGAGACGGTAGTGGAGATTTTTTTGCCATAGGGAATGTTTACTGACTTTACGACTTGAAAGTAAAGAAGGAAGGTGTTTTTCCACTTAGTTGGGCGATTTGTGTAAAGGATAAAGTTAGTTTTTGTCTTGCCATTAGTCGCGGTGTGGTAGTTGTCTACTATAAGTGTTTCTGGGTGCTCTTTTAAGGTTCTGTGCTTTAGGTTCTTTTTTGCATTATTGGTCAGATTTTCTGGGTAATTTATGGACCAAGAGTTGGGGCCGTAGCGCACGAGTTTAGACTTCCTGGTGGGGTTTGGCGGGGGCATAGTTAATGACTGAGTGTTTGGCTCTATATGAATCGGTGGGAGGAGAAGTTAGTTGTGCATTTGCGTCTTGTTGCGGTGTATGGTTGGTCTAAATAATTAGGGAAATGCCTATTACTGATTTAATCCCTTTTCTAGAAGTGCTGTTGGTTAAAGGCAGAAGCATTCCAAGGTCCAGTATCACATGCCAGCATATCATGGAAGCCTTTGTATCTTAATTTTAGGTCCTGTGATGGAGCTCTAAGCTTGACCACACAAACAGGCAGTGTGGATCAGAGGACGTGTAGCATAAGCTAGTAGAAGCAAAGTAGCCTGCATTTCTTCCTGTAGCCACCAGATGGAGCTCAAGGCTTACTTAAGAAATCAGGGTCTCCTGGCTAGGATGAGGGAGACAATTAAATGTAAGTGGTGGAAGAGAGGATGGCAAGATGGCGGCGGGGGAGTGGGGTGGTCTTCCCAAAAAGGCTGAGGACGAAAAAAAGTTGGAAGCCATACCATGAAAGCACATTCCCAGCAGGGGGAGGGCTGTCTCACCTTGATATTTTCCATGGAGTTCCTTGTGTCCCCAATTTGTCATTAATGTTGTATGTTCAGTGCTGTGTCAGTTTCCTGCATATTTACGACCAGCTGGGACTCACAGATGCAGCAGGATAATGGTAGAGCCCAGCGCGGCACCGTGAGTTCTTTCCGGGTCAGGCGGTGAGGTGTGTGTGGGCGGATCCAGCGCTGTGTATCTGTTGCGCTCGATCTGCTTAGCCTCCTTCTCCACTGTTCACGTCTCGTTCAATGTTCATCAGCTGATATGATGAGGGTGAGGGGGTGCAGGTGACCCCCCCCCACTGCGAGCGGCACCGGGAGCTCTCTTCAACTTCCCGTGCCCGCTGCGGTGAGTGGTCTTCTCTCTTCTCTATCACCGCACCTCAGTCCTGCTTCTGAGGTCACGAGGGAGCAGAGGTGAACCGGGGTACCCTGCACCAGCAGCGCGGCCCTTCCAACTCCTCACCTTGATCATCGTGCCTCAAAACTGCCCCAGGCGGACTTGATGGTGCTGGTGGCAAAAATTTGATATCCGATGAGGTAGCATAATGTTGATTGCTCGTCCGTTGAGGAAACGCTGTCAAACCGGGCAGCCCTCTCCCAAAGGCGCGACCCTTCCGACACACAACTCGATTGCCGCACTTCAGAGCTGGCTTGGGTGGGTTCGTCGGATCCGATGCGGCGATTACGGTAGTACAAAGTTAATTGCTCGTCTGTTGCGATTCTCTTTCCACGGTAAGAAATCGCTGTTACATGAGTGGAGTATTTATTGAGGTGAATCTGATTATTGCGTGGCCTTGGATATGGGGAAACCCAGGATTTTTGCCGAAGGCGATCCCATCCCTCAGGAGGTCATCTTGGTGCACCTCCTCTGGCGGCCATCTGATGGTGGCAGCAGTCTTACACTGAAGAGGGTCCAAATTCCTAAAGGTCTGGTGCCTGGCTTTGTTGTAGGGAATGACATCTACAAGTGGTTTGAAGCTTATGAGGTGGCTTTGCAGATGCATAAAATCCCTAAGGAGGATTGGGGAGCTAGACTCTGGAAGCACATCCCTAGTGAGGGGGGACGTCCTACTGGCCCTGGATAAGGGGGACAGGATGAGGTATCCCCGCATGAAGGACAGCCTTGTCAAATAGTATGGCCTTTCAATCTCCATCTGAAAAGAAGAAATGGTTCCCTGATAGTAAGTCATCTGGGAAGGCACCCCCCTAAGTGCTATGGGTGTCAACAGGTTGGGCACTACAAACAGGATGCCAAGAGTCCAAGTGGGGCCAGCCACCACTGGTGGGTAGACACTGAGGTTGGTTAGTGTAGCACTTGTGGCAGAGATAGCCCCAGATAGTGCAGGGGATAGCGTAGAGGCTACCCTAGTGTCCCTGGGTGATGGAGAAATGGTACAGATAACTCACATCCCTTGTAACACCTGGAAATACAGGCAGTGGGTCACTATCAATGGGCAGAGGGTAGAGGCTCTGAAAGACACTAGAGCCCATATGACAACTGTCAGATGTCATCTGGTGACCTCAGAACAGGTAGTCCCTAATGTATTCCACCCGGTTATTGCAGTTCACAACTATGATAATCACTACCCAGTGGCTCTGGTTCCCTTTGAGTGGGGGAGGGGTTCAGGTTCCTTGATTGTAGCTGGGAGTCAATCCATGCCTGTGGGTTCTCTGCTTGAAAATGACCTCGAGCATACCATCTGGAAAGAGGTGGAGCTCAGGTCGCACTTGGAGATGTTATGGTTGCTTGTGTGGGTGTGCTTGACCACACGGTCCATGGCCGCCCAAGATAGTAGTAAAGAGTACTGGAAGAATGGACCAGGTGCCTGCCAAAAAGAGGAAGGGCAAGGGGTGTTGGAAACCCGCTCCTGGGACTCCCACGGTCAGGGAGGAGACTGAACCTTAGGGTGATGCCCCAGAACCTACAGGGCAGTATATTGCTACCCTGGGGCTCCTACTTTAGCGATTAATTGGCAGAAGGAAGGGAGTCTGTCAGGAGGAGCTGAGACAAGAGTCCTGACATAGCTCACACAAATATATATATATATATATATGCGAAGAGGAAAAGAAAGGTAACCAAGAAGTTACACCTTTCACCGTCTCCTCTCCTACAAAGACCGAAAGGAAATACGCCCTCGAGGAGAACCAATCAACTATCCTGAAGACCGCAGAAAAGGAGAACTCACGAGAAAAGGAGAAGTATCGTTGCGAGGAAGAAGACGGAAGTGAGGAGTGAACGGAGGACGCGGAACGAGGAAGAAAGGAGACTCTACGGCGGCAGGCCAGCCCGGAAAATGGTTGGAAACTGCGTGAGGGAGCCGAGGAAGCAACGACCAAAGAAGACGTCCCGGAGGTCTGGAGTGAAGACTGGTGGACGCCCCCAGGAGACGCCTGCTTGCCGCCGGAGCTCTGGAGGGTTGCGGCTTTGGCAGTAAGTGAGCGGAACAAGGCTAGGGAGTTCAGGGACTACTGACTAAACTCAGCAGTAGTCAGGGTCGGCTATGCATAAATGCCCGTAATTCGAGAAGGAAAGAGGAAGTGGTGAAATTCAAAGAAGAGGTCATGTCACTATATATATTGAGTCCAACAGAGGATATTTAATTTAAAAGGGAGTCTTGTTGAACGAATACCTTTGTGTTGAATGGGTGTGTGTTAAGGAGATATCCTCATCCCTATACCTGATTTCCATAAGGGTTATTTTTCGGTAAGGTAATTTTTCTTTCCTTTTTGACACTATCATCTCACCAACCACTAAGCCAGGAGAGGCCCTTTTTGCATGTTATCTCACCGGGTGTAGGTGATGGTTAGTGCCATAAAGGAATTGACTTTCATATTACTTACTGCCCACCTTCTCTCTCTCTTTGAGCCTCCAGGGGAAGCCACCCAACAAGTGAAGAACATCACCAAAGAAGAGAAGAAGAACCTATTCAATCCATAAATGAAGAATCCATAGATACAGTTGTACTTGTGCTAAAACTCATAATTTCCTAATAAATAAGCCAAAACTGAGCATCGTCTATGGCCTCCTAGATTTGTTTCCACCCATCTCTCCGACAAGTGGTGTCCAAAGTGGGATTACCGGAAATGGAGGCCGTAATGCAGAAAATGGCATAAAACCAGGATAAATTGGGCAAGATCATGGAGAAATTTCTAGCAGTGGCAGAAAAAGACTGTGAGAAACTCCACAAGACCTTGTCAGGACAGAGTCACAGCCAGGAGACAGTAATAGGTAAATTGGCAGAGACTTTGAGTCAACCACGAGTACATGCGTCTCTCCACTCGGTGGTAATGCAGAAATATGGCAGTGGAGAAGATCCTGACTTTTACTTTGCTAACTTTGAGAGGATGGCCCAGGCGGCTGCCTGGCCTCCTGAAAAATGGGGGCCGTACCGGGGGCCACACCTATCAGGGGATCTTCAAGCAGCTTATCAGGCTGCACACCCGCTGGGAGTCAGACCGTACGATGATATCAAACAGAGTATATTAGAAAGAATGGGGGTGGGTAAAGAACCTTACAGAACCCATCTTCGTCAAATCCGGAAAGGACCACAAGAGACCCCTAGAGTTCTTTATTTCAGAGTCAAGGACATGACCGACCGATGGCTCAAACCCATCACCTCCACAAAAGAAGAAATAATGGAGAAAGAGTATTTAGAGCAATATTTATTATCTCTTCACCCTCCTATACAGAAATGGATCAGACTACACACAAACCTCAACTTAGAAAGAGCTGTAGAAATTGTGAGTACCTACAAAAGAGCCCAAGAAATCCAGACAGGGAGGGAAGAAACACCATGGAAATCCGGGGTGGGGACATCCGGTTCTAAAATCCATAGACTCCCTCCTGCCAGAAAGTCAGAGACGGTAACCCTATTACCTGGACCATCCCTTCCCCCACCACGACTTCCCTCTAATTTGGGCCCGCATTGCTTTCATTGTGCTGGTTATGGTCATATTGCCCGAGTTTGTCCACAAAAGGAATAACCTATGGAGCTAGGGTTCACGAAAACCTTCTTTTGCGCTCCCTCCACCTCTATGCCACTACCATACCACAGGCAAGTGACTGTAAATGGAGAAAGCATAAAAGCTTTGATTGACACCGGATGTCTCCAAAGTGTTATACAACCACAGGTCATTCCAGGAGGCGTTCAATCTCGGGCATGCTAAATATACAATGGGTACACGGTGACAAAAAACCATATGCAACAACCGAGGTCCGCGTACAACATGACCCATCACGAGAACCCGTAACTCTTAAAGTAGGATTGATACCCAAACTGCCAGAGCCCTTAGTTCTGGGGACCGATTACCCCCATATAAACAAACTGATAAAAGACACCTGGATCGAGGGGACTGAAGGGATGTAAGTAGCCCCTTTCGCATAGTCACCAGATCAGGAACGTATCCCAGGAAAGACTAGGAAAAGTAAAAATCAAAGGAAAAAAGACAAACAGAGAAACAGAATTGGAGTAGGGTCACCTTAACCCAAAAAGCCACCACGGTGGTCTGGGAATAGGATTGAGGATTTCGTATCGCACAACAAGAGGACCCAACATTAAGTGAAGCCTGGAAACAAGCCACCCCACAGGAAGACCCAAACCAAGTAGGTCCTCAGTTTTTTTTAAAAGAAAGGAGTTCTTTATCGAAAAGGGGGCCCAGGCCTGAACCCACAATTGTTAGTACCCCAGCAATACCGAGACCAGGTTCTTTTTCTTGCCCATAGTCACCTGTTGAGAGGACACTTTGGGGGGTAGAAGACAGAAAAGATGATTCTAGAAAACCTTTATTGGCCCGGGGTGTATCATCAGGTACGCAGATATTGTAGGGAATGCCCTATTTGTCATAAGAATAGCCAAGTCATGCCCATGCGAGTTCCCCTGAGGCCCCTTCCAGTGACTGAAGAACCCTTCTCTACAATAGAGATGGACATTATTGGACCCCTCCTTCCATCACGCAGTGGATGTAGGTTTGTTTTAGTTATTGTGAATTATGCGACGAGATTCCCTGAAGCCAAGCCCTTCGACAGCTGAACACTACCGAGATAGCTAAAGCTATGATCAATATTTTCCCAAGGGTAGGTTTCCCAAAAGACATCTTGACAGACCAGGGAAACCCTTTTGTATCCCGCCTAATGAAACAGGTCTGTTAGCAGTTGAATATAAAACAAATCCGAACAGCGCATACCACCCACAAATAGGGTTGGTTGAAAGATATAATGCTACCTTGAAAGTTACCCTGAAAAAACTATTGGAACTAGAAGCACAATGCCTTTAGCCCTATTTTCTCTTTGCTGCAAACAGCAGAAGAGTACTGGATATTCTCCATTTGAGTTATTATATGGGAGACAACCACTCACCCTCTTAAACATGGTTAAGGGGGAATGGGAAGAAGAACCAGAGGGAGCAATACCTCTCCCTGAATACATGCTGGGTCTGAAGTCTCGCCTACACAAAATTCAGGGCATTGTTAAGGCACACGTAGAACAAGCTCAAGAGGCCCAAAAGAAACTATATGATAATAAGGCCAAAGACAGGAGCCTAGCTCTGAATGATTGGGTCCTAGTGATGAGGCCCACGTCAGAACATAAGATTCTAAGTCAGTGGCAGAGGCCTTAAAAGGTCAAAGATCAAGTGACCCCAGTCACCTATAGACTTGAAATAGATCCGAAAAATAAAAGGAGCACCCAAATATACCACATTAATCTCTTAAAAAATGGGAGGGTGCTATACCAGCCATGATAGGGATAAAGGGAGAACCGGATTGTGAGAAGGTGGCCTGATATATGCTGTCCACTAATTCTAGTGGGCACCTTGTATCAGTCCAAACAACCCCTTATGGTGATAGGTTAAAGACAACCTTTATTGAAAGCTATCCTAGTGGTAGCTATGGAGAGCAGCCTTCAGGATAAGAACCACAACTGTAATATGCACTAGGCCTATTGCCTCTAGAATCACTGGGACCCCAAGGAACCACCCAAGGTAGTGACACAGGGGACCCACGGGAACCGTATGCAGTGTGAAGACACAACCGCGGGTTCCTATTATCTTCTATGGGGAATGTCGCAGTTGGAATTTTAAAGATTAGGGACACTTCTTATCGAGTCAGGACCAAACCATTTGGACTTAGGCAGTTCTAGGGCTAGCACCCACGAGAGCACCAGAGTACTCGAGTTACCTCACCCAGAGAAGCCGGGTGCATAGGTGTCTTTTGGTGTCGAGTCGTTGATTTCAATTTCAGAGGAGTGGGTGTTGGCCAGTTTAGTGAGGCCTCCAGTATCAGCCACTGTTTGTTTATTTCTCCAAGCTAAGCAGTTGGCTGCAGAAAGAGACAGCATTCTGACTTTCGGTTTCTATCGAGTCAGAAGCACTGAAGAGCAAGCACGTTTTCTGTTATGCTCAGAAACAGCTCTTTTGTATTTCTCCAGCTCAGCCATCCCTAGTGGGTGATTTTATTATAATTGTATTTGTTTTTTAAAATGTGAACAGGTATTGCCTACGTCATGCACTGCTAGTTTAATCAAAAATAAACTGCCTGTGACTTCAGCAACAACCACCTGTGAGAAGTTGGCCTGGTATATGCTGTCCACCTTGCATCAGTCCAAACGACCCTTATGATGTATGAGGTCAAAGATAACCTTTAGAAAGCTATCCTAGTGGTAGCTGTGGAGAGCAGCCTTCAGGCTTAATCTTGAAGGAACGTAAAGCAGCTTGTTTTACCAGAATATCAGCTCCTGCATTAACTAAATGAAAGGAGAACCACACAGTAGTTATATGAAAATATGTAGTTATTGATAACACTCTAGTATCCTCTGCACGAGGATAGAACACAAAGCACACAATACGAGATCAATAGAACAGTTGTAAGTAGCACAATACACAGTGGGCTCCAGTGGGAGACCAAACCATATACTAAAATAGTGGTATAACAATCACGACTCGGGTCAAGACAAGGTCTAGAGCAGGTAGTATCGCTGGGACCTCAAGGAACCACCCAAGGTGAGTAGATAGGGCCCCCAAGGAGGATGGGTGCAGTGTGCTAACACGACAGCGGGCTCCATACAATTCTATCGGGAAGTCTCGGTTGCAATTTTAAAGTTTAAGGACCCTTCTAGGAGGACTTCGAGCAAACCCTTTGGAACTTAAGGTTGGAGAGCCACCCCACCCGTGGATACCGTAGTACCCGAGTTACCTATCACAGAGGAGCCGGGTGCATAGGTCTGGAGTGGTGTCGAAAACCGCTGTTGGTCTCAATGGAGGGTTGCGTAGAAGTACTGCTACCGTGAAGGTGAAAAGGGCCTGGTGGAATCCAAGCCTGGATTCTGGAAAGAAGGAATCTGAAAGCAGAGGAGACAGAGTCTGGGTCACTTCAGAATGGCCAGGGGCTGGGGAGACAAATGCCGACCGATGTCGGGTGCTTCAGGTGCGAAGACGGGATGCTCAACTCTGCAGCCACGAGGACCAGGAGATGTCGACGATGACCAGGAGCCAGAGGTCAGCTGAACCACGAAGGATGTCGAGTGCTGAGGTGTCGGTGTCCGGCTGGAACACCAACAAGCCTTGGCAAAAGCAATCCACGCAGGAAAGTCAAGCAGGTTACGGTGTGGACCAGCAAGGTCCAGGGGACTCACCAAGCAATGGAGAGTCAGGGCACGTCTGGAACAACCAGGGAAGCACAACAGAAATCAAGGTGACCCTCAGCAGGACCCACAGGCCGAATGACCAGGAGTCGCGAGGGGACCTCGAGCAAGATTGCAAAGTACCAGCCCACGAAGCACTCAGTGCAAGGAGGCCGGAGTTCTTTGGTGCAAATACTGCTCAGGCTCAGGACTACACGGAGTCCAATGCACAAGCTCAGAAATCGCCAACAAACATATGCAACTGCAAATGGAGGCGGTGCACAGGGGTTCAGGTTATGCAGTCCCCACGAGAGATACTGGCCTCAAACTTGTTGAGAGGGCAGATCGACCTCAGGGACCTTCAGAAACCCACCTCCTGTGTTGCTGAAATCTTCGGAGTCCGCAGGAGCTTGGGAACAGCACACCAGCTAAGGGAGATTCTTCGGTTGTCCTTAGTGCACCACAGGTCCTGCGCAGAGCCTATATGGAGCAAGGGCACAAAGCTTTGGATGGAGAGGGAGACGAAGTCGGGCCCCGTCAAAGTCCAGCGAAGTCTGAGTGTCCAGACAGTCGAAGGTGTCATGGTTCCAGCCAGAGAAGAGTAGTGGTGCGTGTGGTGGTATGTTTCGCGTATGGTTGGTGCACAGGACTGCAGGGCAGGTCAGAGGTCCAGTGCTCCAACCAGGAAGTGCACCCAGTCAGGTGGGAAGCACTACCGGGTGAGACCGCATAAATCCGTGGTACTCTAACCCTTCGGCGCTTCCTGTACTGTTTCTTGTTATTAGCCTGCCGCTACGGATGCTTTGAAGTTCCCGACCAGCCCGAGTCCTCCGCCATTGCAGACGCATGATAGCCTTGCAGACCCCAGCCCCAAAAGATCCCTGGTACTTGGACCGCGACACGCACTGAAACGCATGGTCGCTGTTTTCCTTACATCAACCCGAGGTGCAGGAGAGCCTTGTTTTGTGGGTCTCGCGACACGCTCAGAGAGCGTGTGGTCGCTGCTTCTTGCTTGGTTCCCCACGGCGCTGGAGCGCCTTGTTTCGTGACACCGCGACACGCACAGGGAACGCGTGTTCGCGATTTATTGTTTGTTTTCACGACGCAGGAGCGCCTTGTACTTCTTTCAACCACGACACGCACAGGGAACGCGTGATCGCGATCTCTTGTTGCTTTCATGGCGCAGGAGTGCCTTGTACTTCTTTCTACCACAACATGCATAGGGAATGCGTGATAGCAATCGCTTGTTGTTTTCACGGTGCAGGAGCGCCTTGTACTTCTTTCTACCGCGACACGCACAGGGAACGCGTGATCGCGATCTCTTGTTGTTTTCACGGCGCAGGAGCGCCTTGTACTTCTTTCTACCGCGACACGCACAGGGAACGCGTGATCGCGATCTCTAATTGTTTTCACGGCGCAGGAGCACCTTATCCTTTGGTTACCGCGACACGCACAGGGAATGCGTGATTGTGGCTTCCTTTGTTCTCCTCACCAACCAGGAGCGATCCTTGTTTTTCTTTCCGTTTCCACCCTGCTACCACGCAGGTGAGTGTGGCAGCCCTTCCCTCTCCCTTCACTGACGTTGGGATCGCTGGTGCCATCTTCTTCCGGTGCTTCAGGAACTGGGGTATATCATACATGCCCTCGAGCTGCTCCGTCTCCAACCTTTGTTCCAGGTGACTATACTGACCCTTGCTCAACGTTCCTTGCGTTGGTTTGAGTGCTTTGTGTATGATCAAGCTAGAAAGGTGGGCAGATGCACTAACCAATTTGTTCCTCACTTATATAGCTGGCGATACCGAGACAAGTGCCCTCAGTCTAGTGAGAGTCTTCACCAGGTCTTCACAGACGGCGTCCTTTCCCACCACCTTTTGACTCCTTCCCCTGGTCCCATCCTTGCCTAGGTCAGTATATTCACCCTGATTAGGTAAGGAGGGGACAGTGGCGGTTGTTCGCGTCATCCCTGCGAGATAGCCCCACGAGCACACTAGGTAAGCCTTGTGGGGTTCTGACAGAAGGTCAGTGGTTTCTTCTTGTAGACTCTTGTCCATGTAAAAACCAATGTCTTACAGCCAGGTAAGCCCTTTTGTACCCACTGAAGGGGGCTGGACAGGTTCGGAGGACCGTCCTAGGGGAGGGTCAGGACAGAGGGGTGGTTACACCCATATTCTTTGTCCAGTTTCGCGCCAGAGCAGGAGCCAATGGCTCCCAGAACTGATTTGAGCTGGACTATGCACAGGGACACCAAATGTGCCCCAAGGGCAGACTTTCAAGCACTCTCAGAGTGCATCCACCCAGCCTCAATACACTAAATCCTGTCCGGGAGGTGGTCACACCTCCCTGTGACAGGATGCCTATTGTGCTGCCTTCCTCTGCTCGAGCTTGGCTCAGCAGCAGGAGGACAGAAATGTGTCTCTGGTCGGCAGCATCCATTTTGTGCTGTCCGGGTTGAGAAGGCTGGCACCGGATAGACCAGTGACCCCCACGAAGCTCGCTTCAGAAGGGTGGAATCATACCTCCCACACCGGATATCGGTGTGGAGGTTAATTCCAAGGAGTTTGATAGCAAACACGATATGTTTCTATGCAGCCGTTTCCGAGATAGCATTTACCGCGAGTTTATAATGCACCTCTACCTAATATGTCAGGCTGTGTCACAGGCAACCCGGGAGAATGGTCTCCGAAGGCTGCAGAGAGCCTCTGCTCATGCAGGGGTACCCTATCACTAAAAACCCAGCACCCTGCCTTCAGGATTGATAAGGCCTGCTATAGGGTGACTTATAAGTTTTAAGTGTAGTGACCTATAGATATAGTGAACCTATATCTAATGTAAGTGGTGCAAGCACCACCTTACACAGGTTGCAGTAGTAGACCTGTAGTTCCATTTAGCATGGCCTTTCATGGGTGGCATAATACATGCTTCAGCCCATGGGAGGCTTCCGGGGTACATATGCCCTGGGTACATGTGTACCATATACTAGAGAGTCTGGAAGAGTCAGGGCTGGGATGAATAGACCTGGGCTGCATTTAGAGTAGTGGGAGGAGATTCTGAATGGGCCTGGTCTGCCTTGAACAATGCTGTCTCCACCTCCTGCCAGGAAGCTGGGCCAGAGAGGACAGAACTGGTTTGGACTAATTACAGACACTCTCTGCCTGAGAGAACACAGGAATTTTGAGTATAAATATTAGGGCCCAGACCCCAGGACTTTAGAACTCACTGGAATCAAGGAACCGGCCAAGAAGAAGAGCTGGAAGAGCTGCCTGGAGGAGTACTGCCCCTTTGCTGTGTTGTTGCTGTGTTGGGTTGGCCTGCAGTTGCTGCTTCTGCCTTGGGCAGTGAAAGGACCACTTGTACTGAGTATCTCCAAGGGCCTAAAGTAGAGCCTACCTCCTGTTCTGAAGTCTTAGGGACTGCAAAGAGTTCACCAACCTCTGGGTACTGCTTCTGGAACCGCTGTTTCAGTTGACATAGAGAAGGGAAGCGCAACCGACTCCGTCGCTGGCTCTGTGTCATGACGGCACTGCAGAAGGCACCGTCCGCATCTCGCATCGCAACCCTGGTCTCACCCATGACAACGACCGACGCCGCTGCCACCAAGCCGCTGCTTGCACTGTGACCTGTGAGCACCGCACTCCGCACCGCCTTGCTTCACTTTGCCATCCTGGTCTCACCAATGTCCTCGCTGCTGCTGACTTCGACACCTGTGACCTCTTGTGTGTTGGGCTGTGTGCTCCAGGTTCTGCCTTCCTGCCTGGGCATCGTGTCAACCAACCGGAAAGGGCTGCGATGTGAGGTACTCGCGACCTCTCAGTATTTCTGCACAGCTCGTTCTGGGACTCTTTCTATGGGACTTTCTAAGGGGATGTAGTTGTCAGGTGCACTTTATAGGTCTATTGCCATTACTATTCACGGTGTTAATCAAGGTGGCTCAATTGGGGCATCCACCTGTATATGAGGGTCCCAGTGAGCCCTTGGCGCCTAGGTCTTCACTGTTACACAGACTATTCCAGCCTCACGGGTCACTTCAAGCTCTGTTCCCCCCTTTGATTTCTCTCATGCCAGGGCCCTGGTTATGTTAAGCAGATATGGTCCTCTACCGGTTTGCCCCTCTCTGATGAAAGCATGGAGGTTATGGGACATTGTAACCCCAACTTTGCGGTCTCTCTGGAGTCAAGAAAAGTCTCTCCACGTGTCTCAGGCCTCAGCCACAGCTCTAATCCCCCAAACTGATCTCGCCTCAGTCTCCTTTTCTACAGCTCTCTGGGGGGCCCTCTCGGTCGTTCCCCGGGTCAGGTCTGCTCTCCCCTTGCAGTCCCACTCTCACCTTCTTGGCAGGTCCGGGGTCCTCGTGGATCGGATATCCTCCCTGCAGCCAGCCTAGGCGCAATGTCAGCGGGTCCGGACCTGCGTCACTACGTGCAGGCCTCAATCTCACCTCTGGGCCCTCCTAGGCATTCACCTGTGAGGTAGGTTGTCCTCGAGCCACCCGAGACCGGGCACATCTTGCCAGGGCCTTCCTGCACCACCACTTCTCCATGCGGTCCTCCACCCGCAGTGGTCGAAGTGGGCGAGATCGGCAGGGCACGGCGTGCCCCTACTTCTACAATTCTAAAGGTTACGTTCTCCTACTTTTTTATTTTGAAAATGCGTCCCAGGACGCAAGAAATTTCCATTGTCTGTAAATAAAGCTCGGTGTTCCTGGCGTTCGTGACGGGCGGTGCGGCAGAGAAGTAACAGGACTCTGTCTTTTCCTTCTTGCCCAGAGAAGACAAGGAAAGTGTCCACTTCTCTGCCGCTTCAGTTGCCCCCCACTCTTTTCTTCTTCCCTCTCTTTCTGTCTATCAGTTCTTCTCTTACTGAAAACCGTCACTTCAAGACTGGGTTCTCACTCTCTTTCCTCTCCTTTCTTTTAGCGCCACTTTTACAGAGTTTGCCAGTGAAGCTCTAATTTTGTTTTCCTGTCTTTGTTTTCCCTGGACTTGGAACTAGTGCACAAATCCTGGAGGTACTGCAATGTGTGGATTGGAAAACAAAATGTGTACTGTGGCTCTGCGTCCAGGGATGTGGTCTTTTTACCATACTGCTTACATTTTGTAAGGATATAAGCAATGGACATTGAAATGGGTCCATTCAGGGCCCTGTAGTTGTGTCCTTAACTTTTCAGACAAAAGCACTCATTGATTTCTGAATAGTGAGTGTAAAAGCGTTAAGGTGACCATGTTGTTCCTGCTTACATTTCACATGGTTTGCAAAATTTTGCATTCCCTATGAGTGTTTGCTATTTCCAGGATGAAGTTACTTATTTTTGTAGGCCGCATATTGCTCTTGTCTAGTGCATCATTTAAATTGAGCCGCATCCAGGTGTTTATAGCCGGCAGCAATTGGGTTGTAGTTGAAGGCAGTGTGAGTTTTTCTCAGTGGGGCAGTATGGTGTTCAGTGGGGGAGATGATGTGACACTATGGCCAGAGCTGTTGAATTTGGAACTGGGTAACCAGGCTTAGCCTTAATAACCAGTCCACCAGACCACTCTCCTGAGAGAGCACAATCCCATGCTAGACCCTAGAAGGCTTCGCAAGACCTTAGAAGCCATGGTGTAGCACCAGCAGGTGGACCCTAGCAAGACAAGTGTAGGTTAACCTTCAAGGCTTGCCCACCACTGTCCATCCTGAAGTTCACCTCCAGGCTTGCGGGCATGCCTATGAAACAGCACACCCTAGAACAACAGTGACCCTGTCACTGAGCTCACAGGACCCTTGAGAAGGGCCAGCTCTAGGGCGGTGCAACCGGTGTGACCGCACCGGTTGCTGACTTTAGGTGGAGGCATCATGTTTGCAAGTATATAATGGTTTTAAAAGCGCTTACTGCCTTCTTCCTGGCCTCCAGTAATCTTCGGCAACAATGAAAATGTCATGATGACTCTGGTGATTAATGTTCTTCCTAGAGAGAGATCGGAATTTTGTCTAGTGGAAGTTTTGACTCTTGGAAAGGTAGCTCAGACGGTTAATGTACCTTCTGCAAAGAACATGTACCATGCAGATCACAAAGTGCACATAATGTAAATAGGTCAGTGGGCTACTGCTTTTGTCAGAGAGATCCTTTTGTTACTTGCAGTTTATAAGTTAAAATCCTAACATAGAACAGTGAGCTATTAACTGTCATCTAAGAGCTGCATACAAACTGTAAGGTTTAAATCAGAGCGTTTTGTTTTTTCCCCCAGTCTTTGATTATCCTAATGTTGTAAAAAGTGTTCTTTTGGACAGATATCAATTCTGATTATTAAAGAGAGCGCCCAACCATGGTATTACATTTTAAAATCTGAGCTTGTGTTTCTCCACACCAATCACTATTAAACTATACGGCCTACTAGTATGGTTGTCATGTGACTCCTACACCTTAGTCATATGTAACATTTGCTATACAGTGATTTATACACATATTGATTGTCTCTGTGTAATGTGTGTGATGTAAAGTGCTCTGACACCCTACAATGGTATGAGAGGCGCGGTAAATCAACTTAAATGCATCTGAGAGTGTGGTTATGGAGACTTGAGGGGCACTGTTAAAGCGTGGTAGTGAGAGAATCCATGGCAGAGGTGGTCATTGGGGGGTACTAATAAACATTAATGCACAGGGCACCTCCAGTGCTAAGGCCGGCCCTGCCCTTGAGACCAGTCTGCCTCACTGATAGGTGCCTCTATTGGCCTTGTTTCAGCAGTAGTAGCTGCAGCTCACCAGGGACTGGCAATGCAGGATTTGCACGCACACCAAACTAAGTTCGCAAACTTCACAGTCTCTCTGCTTCATTCACAAGCACCTTTAACATGTGGTGCCTACTGTGGGGCCACTGGAATTAATTATGCAGCAAAGGAGTACAAAATTATGCTGCAGTGTTGACTAAATTATGCATTAAAAAAAGGCTGCAGCGTAATGCAGTATATTTTCTGATATTTTATTATTTTGATATGTGTACACGCTAACAGTCTCTGGAAAGATTTTGCCTTATTAGTACCAGTGTAACATACAAATGCAGCCGTGAGATAGGTGATCAGTCAACCTTTGCAATAGGCCATCCACTCTGCAGCAACACAAGTCACATGTTTTATTAAGTTTTGATGCGATTGAGCTACAAACTATTTATTAGTTTAAATGGTCAGATCATGCAGCAGATCTTGCATTATGAGGCAAAATTGGCAAAGCCATAATTATATACAAAACATTTGCAAACTGGGATATTTTGCCATTCATGTTTGAACTTCTGTTGTGGAAAAAAGGGAGACGTGCTGATGACAGAAACTCCATGTTTCGGAGACAAATGGATTGTGCGTCCACATTTTATCGTATTTGGGACATTCTGTGATTAGAAGCATATCCCACTTTATATTTTATTGTCAATAAGTCATTATAACCTTAAATAATCACGTTTATCCATTGGTTGATTAAACTGGGCAGTGAAACGTCAAACAAATACTACAACAAGCACTGGCATAGCCAATAGGTCTCGCCTTTGGGACCTTATAAGTGTTTATCCATGCAACAGTTGATGTTGTTGCACCAAGGATAATGTGCTGCATAACTAAATACTTATACGGGTGCCGTTCGTAGTCGGAGGGAGTGTGGTGTGCTCTCGTGCAGAACTGGTGTTGCTTTTCGTGGCATACGCTCTGGTGAAGAGAGCGGAACCTTGGCCCTGCGGACAGATTGCGGGAGGTTAATCCGGACGGGACTGTGAGGACCAGCAGCCCCGTAACCACGCTCAGCTGTGCCCTCTTCCCGCCCCGGCTGACCTCTGAGCACTCTTAACGACTCACGGCACCCGCGAAGAACTGGTGTCGCTTTTCGTGGCATATGCTCTGGTGAAGAGAGCGGAACCTTGGCCCTGCGGACAGATTGCGGGAGGTTAATCCGGACGGGACTGCGAGGACCAGCAGCCCCGTAACCACGCTCAGCTGTGTCCTCTTCCCGCCCCTGCTGTTCCCTGTATAAAAGTAACAAAGCACCTTTACGCTAAGCGGTCGCGCGCGGTCGCACGCCGGGAGAAGCCCGGGACAAGGGCGGGACCGTTTGTGGCCGCTCGTGGCCAGTAGAGGCCGGGACGGGCCACCCCTTTAACAACAGTGAACTTGGTAGTATGTCATTGAATCGAGACTTTGTGATATTTTCCCATGCCTTCTCTACACATTTGCTGTTTAGTCCGTGGTGCTCTGTTTTGATATTGTGACATCACCAAGTTTGTGTTAGTTTTAGCCATATATTGTGTGTTCAAGGACTGTCGATATTTGTTGCTGCTGTAGTTACAGTACACACATTACGCTAGAAAATGACATCATTAAGGTCTGGGAGAAAGATTGCCCAGGACAGTACAGGGGGCACCATATCAGGGACTCTTGATAACTTTATCTCCAGAGCAGTTCGTGTCCTTGAGCACGAAATTATTCTAACGGAAAAAAGATTGTCCATGGATTTAACGGCTAAGAGACCTTCCCTTGGTAAAATAATGTCAGCTGTTTCCCCTGAGTGTCGGTTGCTTCAATCCGACTCTGTCCCGGTGCCTAGCACCGAGATCGTGGGGTTGGACATGACAAATTATAGTACTCTGGATACCACCCCTGATAGCATATCCATCCTAGAGCCCAGACCCCCCTTTTGTGAAACCCAGTTCTAATCTCCTATTGCCCCTTACAGAAAAATCACCTAATGTCATTCTGGACATGGGAAGCACGTCTCAGCCTATCACAGGGAAAAGAAAACGTGTGGGAGTGGTAAATAAGGGTAGACGTGCCAAAGTGTCCAAAGTGTCCAAACCCGCTATTCCATCCAAATTACCCCAACCCCCTATTTCCCGCAGTATCTCTCCAGCTCACGTCCGCCCTTCGCACAACAAGACCACATCTAGTCAGTCTTGTGCTAATCCATCACACAATGGTTTTTTGGAAACCCTCGAACAACTGCTAAAATCATTCCTGCTACCGATACAGCAACTTATTACTACCATTGGGAAATTGGAAAGTATCGTGCTTGCCAATACGACTCTTTTGGAAAAAACTCTAGTGACCCCGCTAGGTCCCAGGACTATACCATCTCCTGGTACTGCTGTTAAAGCAAAGATCGCCCCAAATGGCATCATTCCCCCTACCCCGGCTAGCAAACCCCCTAATCACTCTGTATATAAAGATCCTGTTAATATTCCTGTCTTGGACATTGCTGGGGATGTTGCTCATACATTAACTGGAGTCGGTAGGACGAACAAGTTGGTTACAAATGTCCCCCATAATGAGACTAATAATTTAGTAGGGCCAATTGATCCCCAGTGTGATGGCTCGCTTTCCATACATCCCTGTATTAACCTCCCTCCCTAGTCACTACCTTACACAGTAATTTTGGCAGGCGTTCCGAGGATCTCCCAAGACAAGATAGAGCTCCATAGTGAGCTCAAGAATAAGGTGATTCACTGGCTCAATGGTAACAGGCCTTTGCCCCAACCTTCGTGCAGAAATTCTGTTCGTACGAAGGGTGAGTTGGCTGGGCACTAAACCAAAGGATGTGGAGGGTGATTGCATTATTATTAATTTTAGGGACCCCAGAGTAGTGAGGCACATATGCTGCCATCCCAACACCATGTGCCCTAGAGGAATATCCACCTTGGATTTGAGGTATTTTTTCCCTATTGCCCCCCGTGATACACGCTACGCCCAGCCAGTTGGATGGGAAAGGGTCAACAGAGGCTACCGAGGTCCACCCAGATCGGACTTCCATCTCCCTTTGTTTAATTATTTTGGCCCTTTGAGCAGTATGGAAGGGGTAGATTGACTGGCTAACAACAATATCAATTCAGGCCGTGCTAGTGGAATTGTAAATGGTTTTGGAAGTTCTGCTTGTTTGGGGAACATAACTTGTAGTTGTTTTACGGAGGGACCCATGGGTATTGGCGGTAAGCGTCCTAACACTGTATGTATTCCTTCCCACGTGTCCCGTAGTAATCTAGATCCCCCTCTGTTAGTTCTCGATTTTCCTGAGGACTCACAGGGTATAAATTATGTAAGCCCTTTATCCACAGATCTAGTGATAGCACCACACGCTAGCATGACCCGATATGATAGACCAAATCTTACGCACATAGAATCTTGCCCTGGTGAGCATGAGTGTTTAGCTCCCGGCAAGATTGTAAATTACACTGCCCCTCAGGTCTTGCATCAGGTCCAATTACTAGCTGATAACGACCACCCCCCCCCACCTTGGTCTCGTGGAATATTGATGGCCTAAGGAGTAAAACCACAATAGATGAGTGGTCTTCCTGGGCGGACAAATTTGACATCCTGGTTTTTCAGGAAACGTGGGCAGTGGACCCGGTATACTCTCCTGGCTTTATTAATTTCCATAAAGGGGCCATCAGTGGGGTAAGGGGCCGACCATCGGGAGGTCTCAGTATCTGGGTTAGGCAAACCCTTAAGTGTAGACTTACTGAACTGGCCATAGACAGTCCAGACCTCCTGATAATTTTGACGCACTTCAACGACGATCCAGATATTATGATTATCAATGTTTACAACAGGGGTCAACCTGGAGGTCGAGGTTCAAATACCTTTTTACAATTAGATGGGTTTTTGGAAACAGTTAACCCCGGTATTAATGTGATAATAGTGGGGGATCTGACCTGCTGTTTCGAGCCTCTGAATACTGCCTGGGATTCACTCACTATGGAAGTGGATGCTAATTGGAATATTCCTCCTCTTGACCTCCCACCCATCAAGAAGTGGACTGAATCTGCTATCCAGTGGATGAGTTTGTGTATGGGGCGCGGCTTCAGGGCAGCTAACGGACGGACCAACTCAGACAAAAATGGTAGTGACACCTTTGCTGATGGCCGTCGCCGCAGCAGAATTGATTATGCCCTTTTCAAAGTGGAGTTCTGGTCTACTCTAAATGATATGGTGATTTTAGATCGCCCTGAGAGCGACCACAACCCTTTAGTACTGAGCATCCTGTCTTGTACAGTTCGCAGCAACGAACCAACTGAGATAGTTACTGCAGATGCTTTCCTTACTAATAATCTACGGAGAGTGCGTTGGGATAGGGTAGTCATTGACAGTGTTGTACTTGCCGAAATTAGTTCGCAAGTCACAGGTGCGCTGGAAGCCTTCCACTCTCTCCAAAACCAAGAAGCTGTTATTGGGGAGACCACGCATATTCATGAAAAATTGTTTTTGGGTGTAAAGGCTCTTTTCTCCAAACCCAGTAAAGTAAAGAAATCTATCCAACCCAAGCGCAATCATTGGTACAACAAATTGTGCCGAGAGCTCTATGGCAAACTAAAAATTGCTATTAAATCTAAAAACATGGTCAATATTAGAACAGCTAGGGGCAACTATCGTAAGGCCAAAGTTTTGGCCAAACAAGAATGGGATAACGATCATTGGCATGATCTTTTAGTTGCCAGCAAACAAAAAAATCTGACCAAGTTTTGGCACATTGTGAAGTGGGGAAATTCCCCAAGTTTGTAGGCTCCCTCAAACCATGTTCTTCCTGAGACTTGGGTGGAGCATTTTGAGTCCCAGTTCTCTGATACCAACTTGGCTGAAGAGACTATCCCCCTAATTTTTCGGGATATGTCCACCCTCCAAAATTTCTCATTCGATTGTAAAGAAGTCGAGACGGCTTTAAGTAAGATTCCTAGTGGAAAGGCCCCGGGAATTGACTGTCCCGGCGGATCTCTTCAAATTTGATCATAGTAACTGGGTACCTTATATTGCCTTCTTGGCCACTGCTTTAGCTAAGGGGGCGGCTATCCCTGAATCGTGGAAAGGTGCCGAGATATTGCCCATCTTTAAGAAGGGTGATCGCTCGTGCCCAGGGAACTATCGCCCGATTAGTTTAATCGACTCGATCCAAAAAATCATCGCTAGGATGATTTTGGCAAGAATCCAGTCATGGATTGAGCTGGAGGATATTATATCGCCGTTGCAGGCTGGGTTCAGATCTTGCATTAGTACCATTGATCAGGTCTTTAGGTTTCAATTGATCGTCTGGAAAACGGTCTATCTCGGTGGCGGCACTTTATATGCCGCCTTTGTTGACCTTCGGTCAGCTTTCGATTTAGTTCCCAGGACAAAACTATGGGGGGCTTTAGCTGGACTAGGGTGCCCGTCGACCTCTTGAACATTGTTATCAGGTTGCATGATGATAATTTCGCCCAAGTTCGCTGGGGGAACCAAGGGCAGGTCACTGATAAATTTAAAGTAAACCGGGGTGTCAGGCAAGGGTGCGTCCTAGCGCCAACTCTTTTTTTGTTATTCATAAATAGAGTTGTGCAGTATTTTTCATCTATTTCAACTGACGCCCCCTCCTTGGGTGGTACTAAGATCCCACTGCTCATGTTCGCTGATGACACCCTATTATTGTCTCAGACTCAGATGGGGTTACAGGCGGCCTTGAATAAATTTGACACCTTTTGTCTCGACCATGATCTGCAAGTAAACGTTTCCAAAACCAAGTATATGGTTTTCAACAAAGGAAGAAGCGTGGCAGGTCATGTTACGATGAATAACGAAATACTTGAACGTACGAACGTTATGACCTATTTGGGGATTGTTCTGGAAAACAAACTGAGCTGGAAGCCTCAAATTGATATCTTATCTCTTAAGTTTGCTCAGCTTTCAGGGTGTTTGGTAAAAGAACAGAGACAGTCTCAGACAAAAAGGATAGGCCCAGCAATTAAGATTTACAACTCCAGGATTAGTTCTGCGATTCTTTATGGTGCAGAACTCTGGGGTTTTGCTGATCTATCCCCTTTGGTCAAGGTGCAAAATAAATTTCTGAGGAACCTCACGGGCCTTCCTAGTTCAAGTCCAGTGAAACCACTATTACTGGATCTTGGTTGTCGTTCAATTGAAGACATTGCCCGGTTCAAACCTTTGGCCCTTTGGAGAAGACTGTGGACTACCCCGGAATTATCCCCCTACGCGAAGGTATTTTTGGATGTTCGCTCCATTTTGGGTTCTGGCAACATAGTTTGGTTCAAGCAAGTTAGTTTGCTATTGGAATCCATGGGTTTGGGAAATCTATGGTCCGACCCTGCTAATAATCCTTTTCCCCCTAAAAAACTATTTAAAGGTCTCTACTGGTCTCAGTTATATCAGAAATAGTCAACCCAAACTCTAGCAGAGTCTTTGACCGGCAGGTTCCTTGAGTGGAAAAATGTCCCACTTTCAGAAGACTACTGGGATATTATTATTAGGTCCAGTGACAGGAAACTCTATCACCAACTAAGGGTTGGCTCCCTACCTACCAGATTGTTCACCAAAAGCTGGAAGGGTGAGGTGAGTGATTCCTGTCGCTGGTGTACTGATTGTGTTGAATCTGTTGGTCACATATTCTTCGCCTGCCCGGCCTATGCAGCCCCTCGGGCGAAATGGCTCAAACCCATTTGTCGCAACATGGGCACTAGGGTGGGGTATGTGGCACTAAGAATTTTAAGATTTGACACCAGCGAATGTATTGTAATTGCTGTGGCCAAATTCCTAGGCTGGGTTTGGATAATTAGAAACAGGACATGAAGGCACCCAGTGACGTGTTTTACCTAGTTTTTATCTTGTTTTTACTTCAGAAATGCTTTTATCTCTTATCTGCATGGAATTCTTTTTATATTGTATTGTCTTTTATGATGAATGTAATCGATAATAAAGACTACATGATTGATTGATTGAAATACTTATAAGGTCCCAAAAGTGAGACCTATTCACTATGCCAATGCTTGTTTTGTTTGGTGACCATGCATATGTTATGCGAGTTTCATAATCGAAAGGGATTAGGGCGTTATTGGTAGGGCCTTTCCCAGCTAGATCCACTGTGCAGACAACACTCCTACAGTCCCTGTCATGCCAAAGCTTTTCCTGCTGTGCTGCTGCAGTCCTTGCTTGGTTTTTAGCCTCATCATGCTGCTATAGACTCTGAAAAACTACAGCAGTCAGTGCTGGGATCCAGCAGCAGTCTGGGTTGTGCTCCAGGAGCAATTGCAATGGAAGCACTATTCACTACAACGAAAGGCTAATCAAAAAATGGGCAGCATCAAGACAAATCTCTCTACAGTTTTAGTATGACGTGAATACTGGCAAAACATACCAAGTTAACTATAGCCAGACCTAAATAGAAGTAACGATTTAATGAGCAAGCCTGCGCTGCATGGTCTCTGAGAACAAACGTGAGGGATTTTACACACACTACAGGACAGATGCCAATATGAGAAGGCTTCTCAACACAGCCAACTTGCTTTGGATTGCAATAAGCGATGTCCTACAAAGTAACACACCATCTGGCATATATCAACAAACTGTTACATATCAGACAAGAGCTTTTAATTTAAGCACATATGTATTGAGAATAAAGACACATTTTACCAAGTTTTGGTGGATCAAAAGAAACTTACCCAAAAAGATGTGGTGGCTAAAAAGAGCCGGGTTGGAGGGGGGGGGGGGCACTAGAGTCTTAGGCTCACAAAGCCCTGACAAAGCCTATAGGTCTCACGTTTGATATGTACTAGTTCTACAAAAGCCTTTTGGCGATACTGCGCAGCATAGGCCAAAAGAAAAGGAAACCAGCATTGGCTCACGGAGAACATCAAACATCAAAGAGGCCGTAGGGCCGCGAAAGTGAAAGTGATCGCGATCAAAAACGGGGCGTGCGCGCCCGCGCACATGCACTGTAGCTCTAAGCTGGCCATGGTAGCACTTTTTTGAGCCCTCACAAAAAGTCTCGCCAGACCAGCGCATGCGCTGGGTCCGGCGAGACCTAAAAAATTGGGATGTTTACGCATTCTGGCCACACCTCTGGCTCCGCCCACTGATCCAATCCTTGGGTTATTCCCGCCCTCTGAATCTCCGCCCACAGTTCCCCTACTTTTTTTCCCGCACTTCGACCACTGTCCACCCGTCATATATGGCGGCCGACAGCTCCCCGGGCACTGCCCTTTCCTTCTGGGATCTGCTTACTTCAGCACTGTTGTCGAGCCCCGATGCGTGTTCCATCGAACGCTCTCAGCCGTAACTCACTTTTTAGATCCCCTGCAGTCTTCGCCTCAACCCTCCGTCTCTGAAGTCCCTGCGGGCCTGCGCTCTGGGCGGGCTCCGATGTACCGCGCAGGGTGGTGGGCAATTCGTATCCATCGTACCTCTTCCCCGCTGCTCCTCCCGATCGCGAGTTTTCCACTCATCGTCAGCTGGATCCCACTCCTCCGGTTCACTCAGGCCATGTCGCAACCACGGGTGCGTCCCCGTGTACTGTCCCTGGTCGACCTCAGGGAACTCTGGGTGGGTTTCTTGCCGCCGTCCGCTCTCCCTTTTCCCAGGCCAGCAGCCTGTGATGCATCCACTTTCGCTCCGCGCAAGTGTGTCTCGATGTGGGAAGCGCTCTGCTCCAGTTTCTACCCCTCCATGCAATCTCAACTGAATTATATTCCCCTTAGGGAGCTGCAAAATCAGCCAACTCTCTGAGAATTGCAGGAGTTATTTTGGGGCGGGACGGAGCTCCATTTTAATGTACCGCCATGTTGCTGCTCCCAGCCATGCCCCCACAGTACAATGTTTGTGTGCATGTAGTAGTTCCCATTGGACTCTAGCGAGTGTTCCAAGCTTCAAGGTTTTGTGTTTACAGACCAACCAACATTGGCTGTGAGCCAGCCCAGTATAGCAGAAATATATCATGCGGTTGCTTAAGGCAAGGCTTTGCCCTTAGTAGTGTTTCAGCACCTAATACACAACAATTAAGTATTTAGCAGTCTTACTAGCCCCTTTAGTATTACTATTACTGAATATATGCAGTGAGACATAAAAAACATTTTACAGCATAAAACATTTAGGGCCATATGTAGGTAGGCTAACATTTACCACTTCATAAATACCGAATTTTACCGATTCGGTATTTATGAAGTGGTAAATGATATGTAGGTAATCCATCGGTAATATTTACCGATTCGGAATGGGTCGGTAATTTAGAATCGGTATTTACCGAATCGGTAATGGTAACTGGCTTCCCATTGATTCCTATGGGCCAGGAGGCCCATAGGAATCAATGGGAAGACAGTTACCATTACCGAATCGGTAAATACCGATTCGGTAATGGGGGGAGCACAATAAAGGGTGGCAGGGTGTCACAGTGACACCCTGTTGCACCCCTGATTCCTGCATGTGTGCACATGTGGCACACATACATGCCCTAAGGGCATGTATGTCTGCCACATTGCACACTTCAAAGTGCAAAAAAATGCTTTTTTCCTGCTATTCGTCATTTACCACCAACTACCCCCCCCCCCCCCCCCCCCCAAGAGAGGGTCCCTCGACTATGCTGGTGTGGGCTAGTTTACTGTGAGAGATTGACCCCGTGCAGTAGAAGAGTATCTTCAACAAACATTGGCATAGCCAATAGGTCTCGCCTTTGGGACCTTATAAGTGTTTAGCCATGCAACAGTTGCATAACTAAATACTTATAAGGTCCCAAAAGCGAGACCTATTGGCTATGCAAAGCGGCCGCGAAAGTAAAAGTGATCACGATCAAAAGTGAAAGTAATCGCGGTAAAGCGCGGTAAAGCGCGCCCGCGCACATGCACTGTAGCTCCAGGCTGGCCTGGTAGCACTTTTTGGAGCCCTCTCATTAAGTCTCGCCAGACCAGCGCATGCGCTGGGTCAGGCGAGACCTAAAAAGTTGTAAAGCGCGAAGGCGGGGGGAGGTGAAGCGGCAGAGTTTTAGTTTGGAGAGATGTTCTAGCAATGGTTGGCATACATGCGTGACTTTGGTTTCAGAGTGCATAATACGACAAGTTAGGAGCTCCATTGCCATAGTGTGCAAGAGGCGAGTTTTATTTATTTATTTTAAAAGTTTTATATAGCGCTAGCTTGACCCGTAGGTATCAGAGCGCTTTACATACATACTGTAAAGAAAAAAAGAACGGAAATTGCATTACATAGAGGCAGGCAGTAAGGAAGCAAACCAGGGATAAAAAAGTACAGCATGAAAGATAAGGTGGTTAACACAGTCCGGTTACCAACTATCCTTGAATCTCAAGAGAGAGGAGTAAGCTCGGAAATTGAAGTCTAGGTTAGTTGAAGTTGGTCAGGAAAGTATTTGTTAAGGAGATGGATTTTCAGGTCCCTTTTGAAACAGGAGAAGGAGGGGTTGCATCTGAGGACTCTAGGGAGAGCGTTCCACAACCTGGGAGCGTTGCCAGAGAACGATCGATATTGTGTGGTTTCCTTTTTCAGTTTCGGAGGAATAAGAAGGAGTGAGTTGGAGCTTCTCAGCGTTCTGGATTGATCAGCTCTCACCAGTTTGTTGTTCAGGTAGTTAGGGGCCGGAGAGTGAAGGGTTTTGTGTGTGATGCAGGCCAGTTTGTAAATACACCTCCCTTCCATGGGAAGCCAGTTGAGGGAGTTGAGAGCTGGAGTGATGTGTTCAAATCTTTTTACTCCAGATACGAGTCGAGCGGCCATGTTCAACACTGCCCTTAGAGGGGCTAGGTGAGCTTTGGAGTCCATGTTAGGATGGCGTTCCTGTAGTCGATTTTAGAGAGAACTAGGGATTGGACTACGTTTAAAGCTAAGGATAGGGATACCATTATTGACTATATTTTTCTATCAACATTGTTACTAGCTAAGGTAGTGTCTTACAATGCTAGTTTGTCCCCCTTTAGCGATTATAATCCTGTTATTGTAGTGGTTGACAAAGAATGTGGCCTGCTAGGAACAGAAGGAAAGGTGGGAGATAGCTCTGTAGTACCAAGTGACCAGGGGAGGAGGTTAAAATGGTCTAAAGTTTTTCCTGAATCTTTCCACGCTGACCTCTGTGAAAAGGCAAAAGATAATATTGCAAAACGTGTCGACCATACTTCGTCAAAGGCGGAGATTGATAGGGCCTTTGAAGGTATCTGTGGGCAGATAGCTTCTGATTTGACTGTTAAATCTAAACCAAGATGTCAGCTGGGTGAAAGGTGGTTTGACAGTAACTGCTCACGGACCCACCGAGAACTACTCCAAGCTCTGAAAAGTACTCCAATAGATAGGGATCGCATAGTAAGATCAAGGAAATCATATAAGCCGATCGATTCTCTTACGTAAACAGGAGATTAAAGAAGAAGCCTGGAATGCACTTTCCTCAGTAGAAATTTTAAAGGATAGTGCGAGATTCTGGGCCATTGTGAACACACCTTTTTTTTCGGGTGTAGAGAATGACCCCATGGAGAGTAATATCACCGAGGGGCAGTGGCTCACGCACTTTGAGGCAATTTATGGGCTCAATGAGGATGGTGATTCACCATTGAGTTTGGTAACCTGCCGAGACTCGCTCCCACTGTTATTTGAGGCGGCGGATGTACAAAAGGCCATCATAGAGACATCTAATAATAAAGCACCTGGCCCGGATTGTGTGCCGGCGGATCTTTATAAATGTGATCCCATATTTTGGACAAGGACATTAACCAATGTCTATAATGCCTCTGGTACCCAGGGATTTCCTGCATCATGGGCCCTATCAACAATTATCCCAGTTTTTAAAAAGGGCCAGAGAGGGGATCCTCGGTGTTATAGACCCATATCCTTAATTGACTCTGCCGCAAAAATATTGGGCAAAGTCGTTTTGGCCAAAATCACGGACTGGGTGATTGAAAATGAGGTCTTTTCTAACCTCCAATATGGATTTAGACAGGGTAGAAGTACTCTGGATCAGTGTCTGAATCTACATCTCATAATAAGCAAATATACGATAGCTAAAGATAGTTCTTTATACATGGGTTTTATGGACCTTTCTTCAGCGTTCGATCTGGTTAACAGGTCGAAGCTGTGGACTATTATGATCCTTCTTTAGTTCATTTTTTGGCTGATTTGCATCTGCAACAGTAAGGGTTACGCAGGATGGCAAATGTGCAAGGCATTTTAAGTTAGGGAGGGGCGTCCGACAGGGATGTATTTTGGCCCCAATTCTTTTTACCCTTTATATCAATGCCCTAGAAAAATCTTTGGCAGAGGCTTGTTTGGATATTCCGCGTGTAGGAGAACTGATCATCCCGGTCCTCCTATACGCGGATAATGCAGTACTATTAGCTCGTACTGCTGTAGGCCTTCAGCGGCTTCTGAATGCCTTTGGTGATTTTATGAAATCTTTGGATCTGATAGTTAATATTAAGAAATCCCATATTATGATAGCTGGTAAGAGAAATAGGAAAATTAAATCGTATTATTGTAATGGAGCTGGGGTCTCTAGGGTGCCCTCTTTTACTTATTTGGGGGTATTATTTGATGAAAGAGGTTCCTGGGTCCCCCAACAGAAGGCAAAAAAGAATGCCGTACTCCGGTCAACGACAGCCCTCTTAGGGTTCGCTCAAAGACTGGGTGCTAGACCTTTTGAAGCCATGCTTGGAATTTATAGATCCAAATGTTTGGCTATTTCCTCGTACGGCTCAATGATTTGGGGCTATAAACAGCAGGAAGAGATACAGAAGGTGGAAAATAGATTTTTAAGAACTATTTTGTCTGTCCCTCAATCTACTTCTACTTTTGCCATCCATCAGGAACTTGGATTGGGTTATGTATCTGATCTAATGAGAATTGCCCCGTTGGTTTGCTGGCTCAAAATCTGGCTTAATCCAGACTTAACCTTGAATCATTGTATCCTGCGGGATTGTGTTTCCCTGGATAAAGCCAGTAGTATCCCGTGGTTGGCTTATGTTAAGCATATGTTTGTTAAAATAGGACGCTTTGATCTTTTTGACCGCCCGGAAGGTATCAGAAAGGATGATGTGAAATGGATTAAAGCACAACTATTGAATATTTTTATGCTGGAACGTGAGGAGCAGGAGCTACAGAAACCTCTTGTTAGGGCCCATTATCTGATAATATCCTCTCCATCAATAGAGCCCTACTTGAGAATAGTGACTAAGCCTTTCCATCGGTGGCTCCTGACCAGATTCCGTTTTAACTTAATTCATTTCTCCCTGGGTACTATCTCGGGCTGGTCTAAACCTGAGAATATAGATCCATGTCAGTGTGATCATTTTTCTTCACAGGATACACTGCATTTTATGATGTTTTGCGACTTTTATGCAGAAATACGAAGGAGCTTTCTAGTCCCTCTTTTGAGGGGCAAGGGTTTCCTACAGGTCAAGCCAGCTCTTCTTTATTTACAAATGCTTAGCAATACCTGGGACATTTTTAACATCGCTAGGTTTCTTGTTGCAGCTGTACAACTTAAAAAAAAGAGACTTTCTCTGTTAAATCGTGTCTGAAATCATCTATCTTTCCATAGATTGAATTTGATATGTATTTGACTGTTTTTAACTTTAATGAAATATTTACTTACGCCCATTTTGTTTTATATATTTGATATGATCGTCCTAATTTTCTTTAATGTGTATTATACTTTTTGTGATTTTAAATAATCGAATAAAAGTGGTTTGAAAGATGAAAGAGACTGCTGTCTTGAGGTCATCATGGGGAAGAAAAGGTTTCAATTTCTTGGTGTTTTAGAGAGAAAAGAGGACTTTTTGCAGAGTTTTTGATGTGGGCCTCCATAGATAAGTTCTTGTCAAGGGTGATGCCTAGAGACTTAACTGAGTCGGATAGGACGATGGCACAGTTTAGGGCAACCAGATTCTTGAGCCACTCTTGGATTAGACGATGGTTGCTTTTTGGAGAGAATAGGATTAGTTCTGTTTTATCTGGGTTGAGCTTTAAGTGGTTAGCGTTGAACCAAGTTTGGATCTCGGTAAGAGTGGCCTTGAGGTGTTGGATGTCGCTGGGAGACTTGATTTTGAAATAGATTTGGGTGTCATCAGCGTAAAGGTGGTAATTCACTCCAGCTTTTTTCAAGATGATTGTGAGGGGCTCCATGAAAAAATTGAAGAGGGCCGGGGAGAGGATCGAGCCTTGCGAGACCCCAAGTGTGACTTTTGTTGGCTTCGAGAGACAGGAGTTGATTTTAATTTGTTGCTAGCGGTGTTGAAGGAAGGAGGTGAAGTGAACCATAGCGAGATTAAAAAGTTCGAGGGCTTTTTCCATTGCAAGGCGATGGTTCGTTTTGCTGCTGCTAGCAGGTGCAGGATCAGGCGCCAGTCAGTGTGTCATAGCTTTGAGAGATTGGGGGCGGATCCCTAAGATGGTTACCTGCTACGTATCCGGTATGGGAAACCCCACTGTGTCTTTGATGTGGCTCAGCACTTCCTTCCAAAATAGAGTGACAAGTGGAGAAGAACCCCAAATATGGATGAAAGAGCCTGTGGCGGAGTTGCATCGGCAGCACAGAGTTGAGGAGGTAGAGAACATTCTCTGCAACCAGACAGGTGTGCAATTACCAGAGGGTCATAACTTTTTAGGCAGTTTCACGCTGAGAGATGCTTCTATGAATCCTAGGGATGTTGCGCCAAAGATGTTCCCACTAATCCGTGGGATTGGCATCTGGGGTGTCTGAATGCCACTGGGTTTGGTAAGGGTGGAGGGGCATGGGGTTGGAGTGTGCAAGACCTGGTATGTGCACGAAATCAGCCCCCGCGAGCCATTAAAAGAACGCACTAGTGTCTCAAAGGAGGTGAGCTGGTGCGTGGCCCCTTGTGTAGTAGTTGTGTCGTGGCGGGGAGGTGGATATCTTGTATGCATTAGTCAAAAGTCTTAAAAGTTTCCCCCTCAAAAAGAACGCTGATCGTGTGACATTCCCCTTACCCCCAGGCTAAGAAGGAATGGGGTTGCAGGGCTGGAGGGAAGTTGGGGTTCCGGGCCAACGGGGTGCTGGGAGCAGGGAAAGAGGTGAGACCACTGGTGACAGCAAGATTGTCCCATATGGCTAAGACCGTTTTTCGTGGGGGTTGCAATGTAGGCTCCAGTAGCCAGGCCAGGTCTGGTCCGAAAGAGGTTTGCATGCAACCGCCCTGTCCATATGAAACCAATGTTTTTTGCTTTCACGAACCACCCATTCCGAGATGTAGCACAAATGAGCCGCCCAGTAATAAACAAGAAGATTGAAACAGGCAAGTCCCCCCCGATCCCTGGGTAGCATGAGCATCTTATTGGAAAACCTTGATGACCTTCTACCCAGATAAAGGAGTTCACGTCCCTCTGAAGGCTTGTGATAGCTGTTTGGGGAATGGGCATGAGGAGAGTTTGAAAAAGATAGAGCACTTTCAGCAGTATTGACATCGACCAAGCCACGACATAGGGAGCGACTTCCAACGCCTCAGATCTGCCAGGACAGAGCACTGGCATTCTGGCCAGTAAGCTTGAGACCATGATGCCAATGTAGGAGTCACATTGAGGCTCAGGAATCAGATCGAGTGGGTCGCCCAGCGGAACGGGTTCAGTGCTTGAGATTTAGCTATGTTAATCTTGAGGCCCGAAATTTGTTCAGAAGTGTGACGGAGCGAGATCAGTGTAGGAAAAAATCCCTGGGATTTATCAAAGTAAGCAGAAGGAGGGCATGGCTTGGCAAGCCGACATGGCGGACATGGGCTGTGTGCGCTCCATCCAGCCTAGTAATATATCCTTCAATATCCTGACTGTTTGTAGACATCCTGAGCCTCAAACCTGCTCTACTGACGGAGTGTACAGGTGGCACCTACCTGCTGTGGTCCCAAAGCTGTGTATGTAGCTGGAGGCGGCAGAGTGTCGCAGGCGAGTGGGCGCGGCCTGTGAGAGGCCGGGGCGTTGCCTGATTCCCTTGGCCGGCCGGGGGTGGAGCCGCCTCGGCAGCGGGGTCGCTGTGCTGTGGGAGTGATACGATCTCGGCGCCGACCGGAGATCCCAGGCTGGGTGCCTCCAGGAGGCGATCGGACCTCCTTAGTGGTAGCAACCAGTGGGCAGTGACGGGACTCGGCGACCGTGTCGGGCCACGGCGGCGACAGCGGCTGGGGGCCAGGCTGCCGTCATTGCTGCATTGGAGACAGGGGCATAGAGCAGGTGGGAATGCCAGGGTGTGCTCTCCCCCCACGGCACCCTCCTTGATTAAGTGGTAGACCGGCGTGCCTTAGTGTCCGCCGGGAGTGGGGGTCGGCTGCGGGTGTGCTCTTCCTTTCTCGCCTGGCGACCTTGGGGTCTCTTCCCCTTCCTTTCCCCCCATGCGCAGCTCACCGGGGGGCTCCGGCGGTTATATCGGACCGCGTGGGAGGAGACGGCCTCGCTGGACTGTGGCTCATCGTTCACCCCCCCCCCGCATGGGTCATCGGAGGGGGTGTAAATCGGTGGCCGATCAGGCCAGGCGGAGGGCTCCGGCTGTCATTGGAGGTTCTTGGCTGCCCAGCCCTCAGTGAGGACGGTGTGTTGGGCGGTTGTCGGTTGGCTGCAGGCTCGGGGGGCCCACATATCAGCAGCAGCACTGGGCCACACGGGTTTCATTGGCGGGGACCGATTTCGGAAAATGGGGTGCGGCTCATCCGCCAGCATCGACGTTGCGGGGGCTCCTGCCTTACCCCCAATTCTCCTTCCCCCCCAGCGTTCTTGTCGGACCGCGGGGGCGAGCCTGGTAGAGGCGTTGGGTGGTGGAGGCACAGGAGGTGGTCTTCGCTGCGGCCTGCTGTTCAAAGGGGCGTGTGTATTGGAGGCCTAGAGGTCTTTGCTGGCTTCCCTTGGCCCTGCTGGCTGGTGCCCTGGATGGTAGTGCGGTGCCCTGAACATTGGTGCCTGGTCGGGATCCCTGGATGGTGGAGCTGTGTTTGGTGGCGCGCGTAGGACGGAGATGCTTGGATGAGGGTAAGCGGACGCCCACCTGCCATCCCCTCCTCCATTACTACTTGGCGGCTACGTCGGGCCTCCTGGGTCCAGTGTGGGGGCCACCTGCGTGGCGCCTTCTGTCCTCCGTTCTCTGCTCGGACCACCAGACGTCTATTTGAACAGTAATTGTGAATCCAGAGCTCGCTATGACGAGAGACAAGGGAGGTGGGTCGTCCAGGCAGGGCCCCATAGACAAGTTCACGGGCCTGGGGGCAGCTGCGGGAGCCTCGGGGGGACTGCAAGGGCCTACGCCTGACAATGCGGCGCTCATGGCCGCTATTACGCAGTCCAGGGATATGCTGGATGCCAAAATTGGGGAGGGCGGGTCCGATGTTATGTTGTTGCGACAGGACCTGCGAAATGCTGTCTCCCGGATCACTGAGACTCGCATATCGGGAGTAGAGGATGAGGTCACTACGCTGAAAAAGCGGATGGCAGCCATGGAGACCACCCAGCGGGGACTTGCAATGCGGGTGGAGGACGCAGAATGAAGGGCGCGACCCAATAACCTCCGCTTTGTTGGGTTCCCGGAGGGCTGTGAAGGGGGCAGCATGAAACAGTTCCCCACACAGTGGCTGGAGAGTTGGCTTCCCCCGGACTCCATGTCTCGTTGCTTTGTGGTTGAGCGAGCCCATCAAGCGCTTATGCAAAAACCCCCGCCTGGGGCCCGTCCTCGCAAAACTCTTGAACTACCATGACCGGGATGCCATTTTGAAGCAGGCGCGGCTTAAGGAACCTCTACAATATGAGAATGCTTACATATTCATTACATTACACGAGGCTGGTTCAGCAACAGCAGCAATCGTTCCTGGCGGCCAAGGCCCGTCTGAGGGATCTTAAGCTCCCGTAAGCATTGCTGTACCCGGCTCGCCTGAGAGTGGTTTATCATTCCCGAACCCATTTTTTTGACTCGCCAGAAGAGGTGTTTAAAGAGGTGTTTAAATGGACTGATGAAACGGTGCGGGTGCGCGCTCATACACCGCCTGGAAGGGAGTCTGATTCCTCCTCGTCGGAGGCGGCCGGAGGGGGCGTCCGTTGAAATCGAAAGGAGCCAGAAATCACGCTCCAGGAGGCGCTCTGTGTCCCGCGATGCTTCGTCCCAGACTGTCTCAGCCTCGGGCCGGCAGACTTTGGGACTTTGACGGGTATGCGTGTGAGGTGCAGTGGTGGAGCAGTCCATATTTACATGTACAGAGAGTCCTACATATGAGCCGGGTCTCTAGGTGGACCTGGGCTGACAGAGAAGATGCCAAAGATAGATGGGCTATAAGTTGGGGGTCCATTGGTCGGGCGGGCCCTCCTGTTGGGGGGCCGGGGCAGCTCCCGCCGCGACAGGTACTTCAGCATTTTTGAGGTATGGGGTGGGGGTATGTTGGGCATGGAGTTCTTCTGTTTATTGATCGCACATTCCCTCACTGACAATAGACTGGTATATGCACACTGGGTTGGCACTCACACACTTGCAGTTGCGGACAAAGACAAGCATGACAGGGATCCCCCGTAGGGAGCACGTATCCTCAGGTACGCTTCGCATCATTAGCTGGAATGTGAGGGAAGCCCTTGATAAGGTTAAACGAGGGGCCATACTCCGACAGGCCAAACGGGCTGGGGCGGATGTCCTCATGTTACAGGAGACACACCTCCTGGGGACAAAGACACCCTGCTTTCAGCGGTTTGGGTTTCAGCAGGTATTCCATTCGGGCTTCGTGAGGGGGTCACAAGGGGTGGCCATCTTGATTCACCGTAGAGTCCCATATACACACATAAAACACTGGACTGACACCCAGGGGCGCTATGTCTTCTTGCAGGGCAAGGTGGGGGACGAATCCCTGGTACTTGGCAGCGTATACGCCCCTTCTCCGCTGCAGTGGAACCTAGTGGAGCGCCTCATGACTGTTTGGGTAGATATGCCCAACGGGATTTCGGTGGTTGGAGGGGACTGGAGTGACGTGATGAATACTACCATGGACCGTTGGAGGGAAGGGGGGGCTCCAGGGAGTGGCTGCCACACAAAGCTGTTTTCCTTTGTGACGGGGCTTGATTGGGTGGATACGTGGAGCCATTTACATCGGGATGGCCGAGAGTTTACGTATCTCTCGGTGGTTCACGATTCCTATTACAGGATCGACTATCTCTTTGTCCCCCGAGTGAAGGTGAGCCTAGTGGAGCAGGCGGAGATTCTCCCAAAGGGGTTATCGGACCATTCTCCAGTGACCCTCACCTTACAGATGGGGTGGGGAAGGCAGCCGTTTCGGTGGCGCCTGTCGGTGTGGCACCTGCAAAACGACGATTACAGAGCACACATGGGGGACACCATAGATGAGTATTTGAGAGTGAATGTGGGGTCAGTTTCGGGGGCCGACTCAGTATGGGAGGCTATGAAGCCTACCCTGAGGGGAGCGGACATATCCTGGTGCGCAACGGCTCGCAGAACTCGTAGGGAGGGCATGGTGGATCTTGAACATCGGGGTCGAGAAGCGGACGGTGGCCAGGCCAGGCGATAATTGCTATTTGCCCAACAAGCCTATGCCGCATTACTGCTCGATGAGGCCCGGCAAGCCTGGCTAACGACGCGCAGCAAAGTGTATCAGTGTGGAGACAAGTCTAGCAAGATGCTCCACCGACTCTGTGAGGGGGCATTTCACTCCCAGACCCTTCCAGGCATATTGGGATTGGCCGGTGAGCCGCTCACCGACCCACGGGCCCTGGCAGAGAGTTTCGCCACATACTATGCCAGTTTATATGCCCCTAAAGAATGCTTGCCAGCGGAGGTGATCGATCGGTTTTTGGCCGACCTCCCGCCCAGGGCTCTATCAGATGCGGTAAGGGAGGAGCTGGAGCTCCAACTGACGGATGAGAAGCTGAGAGCTGCATTGGGGGAACTTAACTCCGGGAAGGCCCCGGTGTCCAATGGGTTTCCTAGTGATTTTTTTTAAAAAAAATTCTACAGCTAGAGCCTCACTATCGCGCGGTGGTAGAGGAGGCGCAGGACTGCGGCTTTCTTCCCCTGGACTGGAGACATGCAGAGGTGGTTGTATTCCACAAGCCGGGTAGGCCACCGGATCAACACGCTTCATATAGACCCATATCTCTTTTAAATGTGGAAGCCAAAATCTTGGCCAAGGCTCTAGCGAATCGCCTACTGCCCCATTTTGCCGCCTTTGTCCACCCCGACCAGGCTGGTTTCAGGCCTCAAAGAGCGACTCGGCACAACATTCGGCGGGCACATGCAGCTGTGGCGGCCATACAGCGTCTGGGAACACGGCGGCTTTGTTATTAGCAGACATGGATAGGACGTTTGACTCCCTCAGTTGGGTGCATCTCTTCGCCCTACTTCATAGGCTGAACTTTGGTCCGCGATTCATATCCTACTTGGCCCTTCTCTACACGAACCTCACCGCATCAGTGCGGGTGGCTGGTGCAGCTTCCTCCAAATTCTCTATTGGTCGGGGAACGAGACAGGGCTGCCCTCTGTCCCCCTATTTATATGCCCTTGAAATGTAGCCCCTGGCTGCGTGGGTGCGAATGGATGCGCAGGTACAGGGATTCGAATGGGCTGCGGGATTGTCGGATAGGATCGCGATATACGTGGACGATGTCCTTTTTTTCCTCACGGATGTGGATCGCACGGGGCCTCGGCTCCTGCGCATTATGCAAATCTTTGGGGAGACATCTGGATTGTATATGAACCCCCCGTAAATCAACGCTGTGGAAGCTCGTGGGGTGGGAGGAGTTGGGCGCCTGGTCATCATCGCTTCAATTGGCGGCAGGAGGATTGAAATATTTGGGGGTCTTTATAACGGACGTGCCCGGGGTGTCATGGGAGCGTAATCTGGTACCAGTGTGGGAACACGTACAGGAAGACATTGAGATCTAGTCTCGTATGCCTCCGACCATCTATGACAGATCGGCTATCTTTAAGATGGTGGCACTTCCCCGGCTGCTTTATCAGATGCAGAACCACCCATTTCCGATCCCCCCGATGGTTCCGACAGGTAGGCGTGGTCCTTGGGCAATTTTTGTGGGAGGGGGCAAGGTGCGCGTGGCCCTGCGTATGTGCTTCTTATCTACATATTTTGGGGGGCTAGCATCATCGGATATTTTGTCTTATTATCAAGCATCCCATCTGCTTGTATTGAATGAATGGTGGATGGCAATAGGAAGGACCCGGCTTATGCAGTGGAGTGGCGGCTCAATGGGGGACCATTCGCTGCACAGTATCTTATATTCGTCACCATTGCGGGGATTGTTGCCTTCGGCTACAAAGATCGTATTACGAGTCTGGAGACAGGCATTACGTAGGATGGGATGGTGGAACGAGCTAACGCGGGAGACTCCCCTCTGGGATAATGGGCGCTTTCCACAGCTGGTTGCGCTGCAGGGGTTCCGGGGCTGGGATCATATAGGGATATCGATATTGGTTGATGTTCTGAGAGGCCCAGTTTTGAAGTCCTTCCAGGATCTTCAGACAGAATATTGTATGCCAAAGTCCCAGTTTTTTAAGTACCTCCATTTCCGGCATGCCCTGTCTCCCAGCCTGAAAGGCTTAGTGTCCGTGGCAGAGTTTAGTCCCCTGGAGGCCAAAGTATTTATGGGAGAGCTGCAGGATCATAAGATCTCCAGAATATACCAAACCCTAGTTATCCATTGCTCCCCCAAATTGCAGAAACTTCGGCAGGATTGGGAAGGGGATGTAGGACCCTTGGAGGAGGAGGACTAGGTGGAGGCCTTGGCCTCTCCGCGCGAGGTGGCTATAGCAGTGCGTCTGGTTCAGTTTAAATACCTTTATTGGGTCTACTTCACACGTCAGCGTCTGTGGAAGGCAGGGTTGATTGCCTCTCCGGTGTGCCTTAGATGTAGTTCGATCTTATTGTATTTCCCTTAAGTTTCTTTTTCTTGGGTACTATTATAAAAAATGTCAAGTTCAACATTACATGCTTTGATTATGCAGATGCTCCTGGATTACATGGCCCTGCTGTTTATGTGCTATTTGACGAATAACATTTGTTAAAATAAAAAAGTAAGCAGAAGGTCAATTGCAAAGAGCACAACTTTGTTAGTCACCGCCAAAGGGGACACCCTTGATGTTAGACGACCGACGAATAGCTATTGTGAGGGGTTCCACTGCTAGGGTGAAAAGTAGGGGGGAGAGCGGGCATGCCTGTCAGGTACCCATGCGGATAAGGACTGGTGGGAAAGGAGACCGTTAACCCAGATTTGCGCAGTGGGGGCAACGTAAAATGCCATCATCCAGGATACCATGATTGGTCCAAGCCCGATCCTCAACAAGACCACTCTGAAAAAGGACCAGTCCCCCCTATTGAAAGCATTCTCAGCGTCCAGGGAGAGAAGGCACGCCAGAATTTCCTGTAGCTGGACCTTCTCCATCAAGTGGACCAGGCACCGGAGGTTGTTCGCCTACTGGCACTGGTGTATAACCCCGAACTGGTCTGGGTCTAACAGGCCAGGTAGGTATGGCTTCAATCAGTTGCCAAGAGCTTGGTGTAGATCTTGGTAAATGTGTTGAGGAGGGAGATGGGGCGGTAGAATGCGCAGAGCGATGGGTCCTTCCCCAGCTTAGGTATAAGAACTATCTCAGCTATGGACATCGTGGTTGTCAAGCTGGTATTGTCAGAGAAAGAAAAGTCCAGTATTTCATTTCTCTGCTCTTAAGTTAGCTCTGTGTGCCTGCACCCTGTCTCTAATACATGTCTGGGGTGGGTGACTGTCAAGAACCCCCATTACGCCATCCACAGAGTCCCCTGCATTGTTTGTCAACACCCACATGGTGGGAATATCAATCATATTGCACTGTTCCTACAATAAATACTTTGACCAATGTTTGTTTTTTCTTTAATGTATATTCTTTTTGTATGGACCATGCCAATGCTCGTTAGATATCTGAGGATCAGGGGGCACAGGTCCCGCTGCTTGCAGTGGGTTTAACACGTGAGCTGTAACTGTATTGAGCACATGGATTGAACACGCCCGGCAACGCCCAGGATCTTGGCTATAAATAGCCTCGATCTGCAGACACCTGTTGCTTGGCTTTCTGTTTCCTGCCACAGGCATTCCCTGGAGCCTCACGTCATCGGACCCTCAGCTGAAGAGAAGGATTTCATCTTGTGACCTCTGCCAGCAGAAATTCTCCCCATCTTTGAGCCGGCTCAAAACTGAGATAAGAACATTTCTGGACTCATTTTATAAGCGCTTCAGAGCGAAGTGTTCAATTGAAGCTTTACATTTGTTGTTGTTATTGTAAATGGTAATTAGTGCTATTAAGTGAAGAACTTGGCTTTTAATTTAATGGTATTGCTTTTGAATGCAATTTGGAAAACTGCCTGATATTGTTGCACATGTGTTTGATTGTAAAATGGGCAACAATTCTTCCTGGTGTTTTTGAAGCTTTCTGATGCTTTATGCACACGTTTTCTGGTTGTGTTTGGACAACAATTCTCCTTGTATTTTGAAATTGACTGATTTTGGTTGTGCACTTCTTTGGCAGTAGTAAGGGGACATTTGATAACATTGTAAAGCGCCAAGGGCTATATGTAAAGTGCGCCTTTTCTGATATTGTTGTGCGCAGTTGCGTTTTAGTGCGCCATTCTTAAAGTTGCTGGATATTTTGGGCAGCATTTTAAGGCACAGTTGCTTAGTGTGTTTTAAAATAGGCTCGGATTGAACTCTGGAAATATATTTGGAAAAGTCTTTGGAGAAGTCTTATGCACAATCAGGTGAGATCATAAGGTATTACAAAAGAACAAATATACTACGTGAATTCATTACATAGAATACACAGTCTGATACAAATTCCTGTTTTATGTTCATAGAAACCTGTAAATACATTACTTAAATGCTTATTGAGAGACAAACTGTTTGAAGCACCATCACTCCTAAAAGGTAAACAGAGGTAGTAGAAGATGTAATGTTGGTATTGCTAGTAGTCTAAAGAGTTTTTAGGGCATTCTGTGCTTATCTACCTCTGTATATTTTAGGAAAAGTTACGAGTGGTTCGCTGTGTCAAATTCCAGAACCTGGCTGGCCGAGACGGCGCACACACCCTCTTCTTGGCAAAGCGTTTAGAATAGCAGTCACTCTTTCTTGTCTCTCATCCCAAATCCCATTCCCTCTTTGGGCACCTGCCAGGGCTTCTGTTTTTGGTCAGCAGCACTGAGAGGTGTTCAGGGGGGGTTGAGGAACTGTCATCGTCCCTGCAGACGGACCTGGTTTTCAGGTGAGTGGCTGGACTCATATATAACAGTGACAGCTACACTTTTTGCATTCCCTCTAGACAAACACAAACATAGGAAGGGTGGGTGTGACAGAGAACTCACCTGCATTCTGATAGCTCTTCCTAGGCAGGAAGGCAGACGGGGAACTAACACTGTTTCCCACACAAAGGACTGATTACCCTCTACTGATAATCTGGAGCCAGGGCTGTGAAGAAAGGACCTTTGTTCACTTCAAAGACCCTTCTTTGAAGTCACCCCCACTTCAAAGGCACAACTGGGTATAAGTACTGGGGCTCTGAACCTACCAAGACGGTACACTACTGGACCTGTGAAGAACTATAGCAGGAGTATAGACTGTTGTGCTAAAAGGATTGCCACTTTGCTTAATTGCTGTGCTGCCCTGCTGCCTGCTGATCTCTGTCCAGCTGAGGACAAGGTCTGGACCCATCTCACTTGAACCTAAAGTGACTCTAAAGGCTTGCTGGCTTGCCCCCTGTTCTGAAGTCTAAGGGCCATTAAATACTTCCTTCAACTCTGTAACAGCAACTGGACTCTGCCATCTGTGAGTCCTGCCCTGCCAAGTTGTGCCAGACCAGCCCTGGGCCCTTGAAAGATGACTTCTGCTGTAAAGAACCATCAAAAATGACACAGTGACGACTTTGCGACGATCGGCTAAGCGCGTTACCCACCGATGCAGGAGCTGATCGACGACATTGCTTCGACCGACTGTGTGACTACGACAGACAGCGCAGCTCGATGACAACGCATTGTAAAGGGGTACGTCAATAAAGCCATCAACCCCTGCGCGGATCGGAACCGACATATCGAGTCTTTGATGTGGACGTTTCCTTCATCGAAGGTACTTTTTCAGTGGGAACTGCTTGAGTTCTTTAGCCGGCCTGCCCTCCAGCTCAGTCGGCCTGACTATGAATTTACCCAGGTCTGGCGCGACCGTAAGTAACCCCTAAACGCCATTTGCTTCTAAGGAATACTTTTTTGATTTGCTCTTTAAAAATTCATAACTCCAGTTCTGCTTATTGGATTTTTGTCATTTTGGTCTTGTTTTACTATAATCTATTTTTTTTAACACTGTGTGGATTTTTTTTGGGTGGTTTCTTTGGGTTACTGTGCGTGTGAATTGCAAAAATACTTTACATATTGCCTCTTTAGATAAGCCTGGCTGTTCTGTGCCAAGCTACCAGAGGGTGAGCACAGCTTTTCTTTTAGCGTGAATCTAGCTTACCCTGGTACCTGCTTGGTCAGGGTGCATACATCTGCCAGCCAGAAACCCCATTTGCAACAAGGCCCCTCTGCTGGACAATTACAATCACAAATTCAAAAAGCTGCTCTTTGTCTGCCAAAGAGAGCATCCTCTGCGCAAATTAGGCTTGAGTTCAACATAATAAAGCTGTACGGGTTCAGAAGCAGCTAATTCTTGTCACAGGCTCAGCCTTGCCACGCAAGACACTATGAACGGATTAATCTGACGTCACTTCATGAGCTCGGGATCCTTCTCTTACAAACGTTATCTCAAAGATAAATTCATGGAACTTATGCTTACAGAAGCATGGGGGGGAACTTACCACATCTGGCATTTAAAAAGCTCACAGCAGCCACAGAAAAAAGCTGTCAAGGCTAGAGGATATGGCAGCATTGAGCAAGCGCTTGCACGCTTGGGTAGTAATCAGCCCCATGGAAACAGCAGAAATGTATCACCTGCCCCTATTCACTGTGAATAAATTCCAGGCTTATGGAATTTAGACTTGGGGAGTGGAACATGCAGGGGTGACCTCCGGGTATGGCGGCACACTGCAATCCATGGTGCAATGTGTTGTCTCTGTGGATTGAGCAAGGAAACTATTATTCACATCTTATGCATCTGTCCCTCTTTGCTACAGCTAAGAAAAGTCCTTCTTCACAGAGACTTTGTTCGTCTGGACGTTCAAACATGCCGCCTGGCTGTAATCGCCAGTTTTAACCCTGATAACACCAGACTAAATATCAAAAACAGTCAAATTACTGGCCGCAGAAATGTGGGCACTGCAAATACTATCTGTGCAAATCTGGTTCCTTAACTCTGTTTACCTCTCTGCACAATCACTACTCAACATCAGATGCATTCCATGGATAATTTGCTGTTCCCTTTGTACCAAGGCTTTTCTACTTGTTCTGGCCCTAAGATGATAGCTGTGCGAAACATCTCGGCGCAGCCACTACTCGATCTTGGGACAATTGTGTTGCTTTGCAATTGTCCTCTAAATGAACTTATGGGAACTGTCAGAGCCAACATCTGAAGCAACCATGGGACAATCTTTTGCTGCCTTTGCACACTGCACTTTCCATTTTTACATTAAAAATTAATGTTATGTGGTCAGTTTAGGTCAATCATAACACACTTGTCACTGATTAAAATGATACTTTGCACTTTCTCTTGCACTAATTGTCTTTACAATTGTTTCTTTTGTTTTAAACTTACCAATGAAATGTATGTTTGTCTATGTTTTAATTAACTGTACATTACATTGTTACTTACACTTTCAGCTGGGGGTGGGGATCCTTGGCATGGATTTCCCCCTAACATTTTGCCTTCAGGCTTTCTGTTTGCTTACTTAGTTTTTGCTGGCTTTAGGACTCTGCACACTTTACCACTGTAACTAATGCTAAAGTGCTTGTGCATTCTCCTTAAAACATGGCACAAATGGCTTATACCCAATTGGCATATTTCATTTACTTGTACGTCCTTGATAAAGGGGCACTAACTTTGCCAAGGGCCTGTAAATTAAATGCTACAAGTGGGACTGCAGCAATGACTGTGCCACCATCCTAAACAGCACTTTAACCATTCCTCAGGCCTTCCATTGCAGCCTGTGTGTGCAGTTCTGAACTGCCATTTCGACCTGTCACAAAAAAACTTTTGCCAGGTCCAAACCTTCTTTTTAATACATACAAGTCACCCCTAGGGTAGACCCTGGACAGCCCAGAGGGCGGAGTGCAGTGTGTTTAAAAAGTTGGGCATTTAAATGTTATGTTTTACATGTCCTGGTAGTAAAGAATAAGTTACTTACCTTCAGTAACGCCTTATCTAGTCTGTGATTTTCTCTTCCTACGGTTCCCCTTCCGGTCTGGTTTACAGGTGATTGCTTAGGAAATGGAAGCCCAAACGTAAGGGCCATTATAGAGATTGTCAGCCCAGACGGAGGATAAGTAGTTTATTCTAATGAGGGGATAGAAATCCAGACTTTTTGATTGGCCCGGAGGTAGAGTAACAGATAGGGAACATGCACATAATTTATCCTAATGAGAGTATAGAAATCCACAATTTTGATTTGCCCCGGAGGGAGAGGACCAGATAGGGAACTTGCACGCAGCTTATGCATACTAATGAATGAGGAGATAGAAATCCAGACTTTTTGACGGGCCCGGGAGGTAGAGTAACAGATAGGGAATATGCATATAGTTTATACTAATGAGAGGCTAGAAATCCAGATTTCTGATTGGCCCCAGAGGGAGAGGACCAGATAGGGAACTTGTAAGAAGCTAATGCATACCGATTCGTGATTGGGTAACTCAAAAGTATATAAAGGGTTGAGTGGAGACTATGGCTCAACATTTACCTAGACGGATGCTGGATGAGTAGCAGTCAGGAGGTCTCCATGGACATGTTGTTTGGACTGACAGCATGGTATGTGAACAGGAGGAGGGAACTGTTTGTGGAGCAATTGTGGAGCACTTACTGGAATTTATGGTGGAGGGAAACAGAAGGGAGAGTGGTAGTTTAGATGGGTTTATTTAAAAAAATAGGTACAGTTGGAGAAGAGGCAAGGAGAAGGATACCTTTAACACAGGCATGGAGAAGGGCTTGAGGAAACTGTCGAATTGATTATTAATTTTGTCCAAAGTAAATGGACCATTTTGGCATGTATATTTATCGAATAAGATGAATAGACAGTGGTTGGATGGAATAAGTAACCAACTGGGTCTGAAGTGGTGTCTGTTATTATAGAGATCAATGAGGACAGGATATGAAACATGTATGTGAATTGTGCTGCACCTTGATAAACACAACAGAGGAATTAACAGAGTCTTCTGACTGAATTGTGATACTGAGGTAATAATTACCTGTTTTTTGCTCACGTTAGAGATGGAACGTTTGATTCTTTAAAGGGAGGAGGTGCAGTATTCCAAAATCTACAGATGGTAGGTTTTCTAACCATTACAGGGTGGTATACAGGAGGTTTTCTAAACATTACAAGGTGGTATACAAGCATTGAGGGTGTGGCTGAAAAGGAGAAAGTACATCCATATTTAGAGATGTTGATCATGCATAAATAGGGGAATATCAAGATAAAATAATTTTAAAAAAACTGTTCTGCAATTTGTTGTATTAATGGGAATGATGTTATATATTTGTAAATATGTAAATTATAAAGCCAACTTCATATGATTGATACATATGTTTTGATTTACAGCCCTGATGATGTCCGTAGGGACGAAACACGTTTGCTGGGCCGCGTTGACTGCTTTTGATGAAAAGCATTGATTGAATTAAAAAATTAGATCCATTAAAAACACAAGACTCCCAAGTGATTATTTTTTAATGGACTGATGATAATTAAGGAATGAACAGTATTATGCTTTGAATTTTGGAAAGACAAATCAAGGATGGACTTTTACACGCTCTTTTTCTTCCAAAATTGGTTTTTTTGCAAGAAAGTGGCTCTGGGCCAGTGTGACTACTTAAATTTGAGCATGAGAGTATGCTGAAGAAATTGTCCTGATATTTTACACCAGTGCACCCTTGTTCTTAGCCCACACAGCCAGTTGCAGAATTTTGGTTCATATAAGCCCTCCCCGACGCGCTGATGTCAGTTTCTTCTGCGCTTGCTTTACGAACTAAAACGTGGACTCACGTACAAAAACTGCAATGGAAACCGTGTGCCCAAAAAGAATCCTCTCTTTGAAAGACCCTTATAATAATTATTATTGGATGTTTAGTTTCACTTTTTAATGTCTTTTTTTTTAACCAATGAAAGGCACGAGGGTGCATAGAAGAGATCAGGAAGAAAAGGAGAATAAGTTTGCAGAGTGGAGAGGATGGGTGGGTTGGTACGGAATCTGAGGCTAGATCTAGTCTCTACCAGATAAGGGGTTACTGAAGGTAAGTAACTTATTCATCTGATAAAGACATCTAGCCGCACATTCCTTACCTTTGAATGAGATACCCAAGCAATACCATCCCGGAGGAGGGTCTGCAAACCGATTCCTAGAAAGATCCCTGACTAGGCTATCCGGTCTGCATAAGAAAAGGAGGGAGAGACCGCTCGCCAGGAAGGGAGGGTGAGGAAGAAAACATCCCACCAGAAAACTCAGGGATAGCCCCATCCGCAGCTTGCAAAAACATGGGAAAAACATCATGGCAGAAGAATAAGACAAGTGGGAAAAATACGCCATATAAACCTAGCTCTACCACACCCCCCGGAACGTCAATCGGCCCAAGAAACCGAGGCAGAAGGCTAAGGACAATAGCTAACTGGGCCAAAGCTCCTAGCGCACCCATCGCGTCCGAGGCCACGCCCCTTTTTACACCTCTCTGCAACGCAACTCTGTGGCGCTTACTGGAGGTACCTGGTGGGCTAGTTGGCCCCCAGGGACCCTCAGGATTCAAGGGGACTTAATCCCCCAACTTAAAACACGCCACAGGACGTGTTTGCACACATGTGACATCAGGCCCCGCCCCCTATCTTCACCACTGTGTAAAATCACCCCGTGGCACGTTTTAAGTTGGGGGATTAAGTCCCCTTCAATCCCGAGGCCATTTTCGGCCCCGGGGACCCCATCCCCCGGGGCATGGGCAATATATATTTAAAAAAAATTATATATATTTGGAGGGGGCAGCATGGCCCCCCCTCATCAGGCCATTTATGGCCCCGGGGGCCCCATCTCCCGGGCTGGCATTTCCTTTTTTTTTATGGGCGGGGGGGCCATGGGCCCCCCTCCTGGGCCACTTCTAGGCCTGGGGACTCCATCCCCCGGGGCTTGGCCACTCCGTTGGGGACCGTGGGGGGAGCGGCAATGCCCCCACTGGCTCCCCACCTCCTGCGGGAGCCAGCATTGCTTTTCCACACGGGGTGCTGCTAACATGCAGCTCCCCTTGTGGAAAAGCAATCTGCTTTGGATTTTGGAAGCGAGAGCAGGAAACCTGCTCTCGCTTTCAAAATCCAAAGCAGTGTTTGCTATGATGAGGCGGGAGCCATGGCTCCCACCCTGCCATAGCAAACAGCAGTGTCCCGGGGGTGGGCACACCGGGACACTGCAGGAGCCGGCCCTGGAGGTGGCGGTCCCCAGGGCCATGAAGGGCTCTAGAAGGGGGGCCGCGCAGTGGTCCCCGGGGCAGCGTGGGGGGATTGGGACTCCCCCACACATTTTGTTTATCAGCCCTGTGGAGGTGGAGGTCCCTGGGGCTGCCGGGGGGGCCACGTGCCCACCCGCGGTTGTTTATTTATGCCCCGGGGAGGTGGCGGTCCCCAGGGCAGCGTGGGGGGGGCTGGGACCCCCCCCACGCATTTTTTCACAGCCCTGGGGATTTGGCGGTGCCGGGGCCCCTGTTATTATTAATTTGGCAATGCCCCCAGGACCTGGCCCACCTGGGGGCCTCATTTAAATAAAGTGTGGGAGCCCGCGATTCATTTTTTTTTTTTATAATTTAGGCAGGATTTGCGACCCCAACGCGAATTCCACCAAACTTATTTTAAAAAAATGTTTTTTTGTGGCCCTGGGGGCCTTGTGGGACCCCCTGAGCAGGCCTAGGGGGTCAGGGTGTTTCTACACTGCCCCCTTTTCTTGTTTTTTTATGTTTTTTCTACTGTTTTCTTGTGAATCGGTTCTACCGAGTCATAAGATGGCTGCCAACAGTTCCTGGTTTGGAGTGTTGGAAGCCAATCAGAGTGAATCTCATGCTCGGGAGGGTTCGCGAACCCACCGCTGCCCCAGATATCGAAACTTATTCTTTTTCTAATTTTTCAGGGAACTACTGAATGGATTTACACCATTTAACAAAAACGACTCTTTCTGAACCAAGGGCTACCTTTTTGCCAAATTTGGTGTAATTCCGTTCAGCAGTTCGGGCAGTAGCTTAGTCTAAAGTTTACTATGGAAAATTACAAGGGGAAAACGTGTTTTGTGACCCACCTTTTTTCTCGGCCCCCACTTGGCGAATCACCCCGAAACTTTCAAGATCGGAGCTGATCACTAGTTTTGAAAATTTCGCAAAGATTTGTCAACCCGTGGCAAAGTTATTGGGAAAACAAAAAACACTTTTCCTATCGAAACTAGGTCCTAACTATAACTACCTACTGGCGGCCGCCAGTAGGTAATATATATATAGATATATTATCTACTGGCGGTCGCCAGTAGGTAGTTATAGTTAGGACCGTGTTTCCATAGGAAATCTCAAAATTCTATTTTGAATAACTTTGGCGCCGGTTGACGAATCCTCGCGAAATTTTCAAAACTAATGGGGCGCTCCGCTCAGCTCCTACCCTGAAAGTCTCGGGGTGATTCGTCAAGCGGGGGCCGAGAAAAAGGGGGGGTCCCAAAACACGTTTTCCCTATGCATTTTTCCATAGGACCTTTAGACACAGCTACAGCCCGAACGGCTGAACAGAGTTACTTGAAATTTGGCAGAGAGGTAGCCATAAGGTCAAGGAAGTGCCTTTTGCAGGTCTGGTGTAAATCTGTTCAGTATTTCCTGAGAAAATAGCATTTAAAAGCATATCAATATCTATACGCGCGCACCGTGCGCGCACTGTGCGCGCACCCTGCCGTGCGCGAGCGCAATTCTGATTGGTTGTTAGATGTCGGTAAACATTCAAATCGGTCGAAACCAGGAAGTGTTGGCCGCCATTTTGTCTCTCGCAGTCTGAGGGGGTGGAAAAAAAAGGTGGAGAACTTGAAAAGGGGGCAGAGTGGACAGTTCCTGACCCCCTAGCCTTGGTCAGGGGGTCACAGAAGCACCCCCAAGGGAGAAAAAAAACATATTTTTTTTTTTTAAATCGCGAGGTGCGCGCACTGAGCGCGCACGGCACGGACTGCGACCCGTGGGTGCTCGGTGCGCGAAGCGCACCCAGAGCGCGCACGGTGCGCGCACCTCGCCATTTTAAAAAAATAATAATAATTCACGGTGCGCGCACAGTGAAAAACCTGAAAAAAAAAAAAATAATAAATAAATAACTTAGCATTTAAAAAAACGTACAAATTCACTGAAAAAACCATAGGTTTCACACACGTTATAGTTACGAATTGGCATTTAAAAAACCTTGCAAATTCACTTAAAAAACCATAGGTTTCACACATGTTATAGTTAGCTGGACATTTCACTCGTAAAAAAACAATGAAATTCCCCCGTTATAGTTAGTGCAGGCAACTATAACTCACGCGACCGCAATCCTCTGCTGATGACGTCAGATATTACATCACTGATGACATATGTGTCTTTATGAAAAATAAATATTTGTAATATATGTATAGCTAAAGATTAATGGAAGAAGACATGGGTAAATAAGTGTCTAAATACAGTGATGTAATATCTGACGTCATCAGCAGAGGATTGCGGTCGCGTGAGTTATAGTTGCCGGCACTAACTATAACGGGGGAATTTCATTGGTTTTTTACGAGTGAAATGTCCAGCTAACTATAACATGTGTGAAACCTATGGTTTTTTAAGTGAATATATATATACACACACATTTAGAGTTTATACTGTACAATAAAAGGTATATACACAAACAACCACAACAGCGAACATGGGCCAAAGGTGAGACAACGGCGAGCTGGAAACCAGCCACATGGCCCAGTCTAAAGGGAGCGGGTGGGGTAGAATTCACACCCCCCAGAAAACCAAATGAACAGACAGAAACAGCACTACCAACTGACGGATACGATTAGTCAGTCGAGAGACAAGTGAAAAGAAAGCCATAGAGGAGAAACAACCATGCTAGAATAGAGAAAGAAAGACCACAAGGGAGGACTAGTTGAACAGGGCCAACACAGTGGAGGCTTCTTCAGATAATTAGTCCTCAGTGCAAATGAAAATAGTATGGGAAGACCAATGCCATAGATGAGGTACAACCATTGGACAAGTGTAAAGAACGGAAGAAACAGATGGCGAGGCAGTACCCACAGCCTAACAAGCATTAAGGCCAGAAGCAAAAGAAAGTCATCATGTGCACGGGACAACCTGTTCCCAGCTAACAAGCCAGGGAACAACATGATGGATGATCCTGACATCACACAAGATTGTACTTGGTATGACTATAAGTACAAGGGAAACAAACTCCCAAAGGGTTAGAACTGTGACCACACTCGCAAGGAGTAGAGGAAACTCCCCAGAAAGAATCCTAAGGGATCACAGACCACTGTCCTGGCCAGCCCAGAGTGGACGGGTAAGAAACCCATGTCCAAAAAGAACGGAATATGAAAAATAGCCAGAAACCCACAAAAAGGGTAGAAAGGCACATCTAAAACACAGTCAGACCGGTAACCAAACGGGGTTGGTATCAGAGGTGTCATGGAAATGTTTACAATCACAAAGCGAATGCAACCGCAGCTTTGCGCAAGGCAGAAGCAGAGGAAAAACAAGCCATGCAGAGGCATAGAAGAGGTAGGGCGGCCGAGTAGGCCACCCATGCCAAGATACAGACAAGGCAGGGCCATAAGGACCCTGAGAGAAAAATGAAAGTGGTTAGAAGCCCATCAAGCCTGTGTATAAAGAGAACTAGCACAAAACGTTCTAACGCCTGAAGAAAGGAAGAAGGAACATCACGTAGGGCAGGACCAGCCAATGTACCTTAGCCAGGAACCATGCCCCTTCCCTTACGTCACTCAACAACAGGGGGGGGGGCATTGGGCAAGAAAGACCCCTGAGCACCATCTTCCGACTTGCACCGGTGCACCAAAGCACAGCATGTGGAGTCCTGTATAAGGGTTACTATGGAGTCAGAAACATATGGAGGAATACCTGCAAGGCATACAGACAAAGTACCCTGTATGACAGGGACAGGGAACAAGGCAACTGCATCCACACAATACCAGCAAAACACCCAATCAGAACATGGGTAGAAAGCAAAGAACACTGTGCAGCCACCAGTGTAGACACCAAACAGAGCCAGACATTAATATGCGTCCCAAAAATACAATCTGTCATCGACTAGGTAAGAATGTAAGAAAAGAAAATACCTGCCGGGGCAGCACAATGGACAGCATGCGGAGGTGGCGAGTGAAAAGAAGAATTTAACTGGCACTACCCTATAACAGCCCACACATACGGGAAGGCAGTAGACCATTCCCAGCCCGATTGAGTATGGTGGGGAGAAGTGGATGGTATGGCAATCAAGTATCAAGAGTTCGCTCCACTCCGACTATCCCAAAAACAGCATAAAGCAGAGTCAGCTAGACAGCCAAACAGATATTGACCATCAAAAGGCATGTACACCAAGGCGGACTGAACAGATTCAGAGAAGCCAGAGGTACGTAGCCAGGCACACCGGCAAATAGGTACCAAAAGGGCCATGGTACGTCCGACAGTATCTGTGGTATCTATGCCACAAAGAATCAGTAATGTAGCTTCCTGATGGCCATCCTGGATCAGCTGAGTAAGAGTGTCCAGAGAGTCATCAGGGACGGAGGGGAGAAGGAACGAGACTGAATCCCACAACACATGGGACAAATGACCCAAAACACAAGCCGTATTAAGTGACCGCAAAGCGGAGGTGGTAGCAGAAAAGAATTATCGACCAAAAGCATCCAGACCTTTAGACTTCCTGTCTGGAGGGACGTCAGGCATGGTGTCCATGCTGGGGGAGTCTGTAGCAGCTTGAAACACAAAGCTGTGTGGAGTAGGCTGACAGAAAAGGCAGAGAGGGTCTCCAGGGGCAGGATTGTGCCTATGAGTTATAGAACGCTCAACGGAGGCCCTTGAAACGGGTTAGCCCAAGTGCTCAACAGAATGTCAAAGAGGTTTCACTGAAGGGAAGCGCAGGCTCAGTTGTCACCTGGCCCTGCTGAAGCACCCCAAGTAGGGGATCAATGGCCACTTCCACAAAAGGAAGTTGTAGCCCCAGAAATATATCAACTCTTTGCAGAAGCTGAGCAAAAGGCAAGCTAGCCGGCGAGGAGGAGAAAACAGGCTAGAGAAGAATCAAGGCTACTAGCATCACCAAGGACAGAAAGCCAAGGACACTCCAGGCTCAATCATGTGATCACCCCAATCACCAAAATACCTGTGTGCCAAAGAGTAAATAGCAGGGGGCTCCTCCGAAGGCAGAGGAAGGTAGCCCAAAGAGGACTGTGCCACTGGCGCCGATTCCGATCAGCGTTGAGAAGGCAACACTTCGGTGTCGGGGAGGGGAGACAAAGTAAGGGCGATCGGTGCCGTCGACACTAAAGTCGCGCCGGTGGATCCAACACTGGCGTCACAGGTGGGAACCCTGAAGGGCTGTGCACCGGAGCCAAGACTGAGTCGATCATGGATTCGGAGGACCCCACTGACACCGAGGGAGGTCCCACTGGTTTGGAGGCAGTCGAGGCCTCACAGACTTCCTTGGGGCCGAGAAGCACACCAGAGGGAGGCTGAGAGCCACAAATGGCACAAAGGGATAGATGGTATTCGCTCTTCTGAGTGATAGTAGCCTGGGTGCTGGGAAAACCTGGAAGTCATGCGACAGACACACACTCTGACTTTGGAGGAATAGGAGGTGAGTCAGGGACGACGCGTGTACGCAGTAAAGTTGGGGAAGGAAGCGGCGCTGACTGCTTATGGAGTGACTTACCGGGCGACATCGAGAACGAAAGACTTCAGGGGCGGACCCTCGAGCAGTCCACGGAGGAAAGAGAGGACCGCGACCAACAAGGGGCCGTCGACCACCATGCTGCTAACAGCATTAGGTGGTGCTCTTGCAAGGCTGATGACCAAAGCTGAAGACACGAGCCGCACCTTTCGGAGTCAGGGTGCACGCCTAGACTCCACATGCAAATAGGATGAGGGGTCAACATCGTAGTCCCCAGGACCTTGAAGATAACCAGAAAAAAAGCACACAGTTTCGTCGTGGGAGGCCAAAAATGGCCAGAGGCACCATTCTTCGGATCCAAGTGGAAGTGTGGAAAGAAAGAACCTGACATCAGCGCGTCAGGGGAGGGACTATATGGGCTCCGACGATGGCACATTCGGTAGTCAATGTTGTTACAGAGTCGCCCCACCCCTCCGCTGATGCGCAGAGGAAATGCTGTAGAAACATTTCTGGATCCAGTCTGGCGCCTGGGGATAATACAAAAGTAAAGAAACTGCGGTTAGATGTCTCTATCAGATACACTCTTAAATTAGTTTTTCACTACTGCAAGGCCTTCCTCTCCAATAGGACAACATTGGAGCTACCTTATTTCATTGAATAAGCTGTCATTTCCAAATGGTAACAGGTAATTAGATCATGTTTGCTGTCTTTGGAATTGGAATAAATACTCCTAACTTATGGTAAAGTTTGATTTTACCATGTAATTTTGAAAATGGTACTTTTAGAAAGCTGTCATTTTCATGCCTTAGCCATTTGGTGCCTGCAGCCTGTCTAAGGATAACATGACTAGGTGTAGTTGACTTTGTGTATTCCTCCCAGACAGCAACACACAATAGGGAGCTTAGGGGTGCCTAGATGTACCATCAATAGCAGGATGAGAGGGAGGCGATAGGCACATCTCTTAAATTAGAATAGGGTCAAGGACTACATACCTTCTGTAGTTAGTCTGGAGCCAGGGCAAGGACGGCATGGCACTTGTGCGCTTCAAAGAAAAGCCTCTAGAAACTTCTCCCACTTCAAAGGCAAAACTAGGTATAAATAGTCAACCTCAGACACCAACACTTCAGTAAACCTCTGGACCTGTGGATACCCTGCAAGGAAGAAGGACTGCTGTACTGCCGAAAGAACTGCCACTATGCTGGCTGCTGTCCTGCTGCCCTCTTGCGTGGGTGAGAAGGACTAGACCTGCGTCTGTTGAACCCAGGACCCTAAAGTGACTCCAAGGGCTAGTTCGCTGACCTCCTGGTTTGAGCCTCAGGGACAAAAGGTTCCACCAACCTCGACCCCAGCACGTGGACTCTGCCATCTTGAAGTGTACCACAGTCCTGGAATCTTGGCAGTTGACATAAGGTGTTCTGCCAGCCTCTGTGGATCCAGCAAAACCGAGACATCTTCTCTGCTGCGTGGCGCAACCCCGAGCAGAACTGACACATCGCCATCGTACAGACCACAAACACAAGCCTCAATGAACCACCGCTGCCCAACGCATTGACAGTGCAGGTCCTCACATCGCTAGTCGATGGCAGCCTCGACGACACCGGACTTCGCATCGCAGCCTCGCAGCTCTTTGGAACCGACACATCGTCCAGACGTGCGATGTATCCTCGACGTCAGCCTTTGCATCACAAGCCTGTGCCAACAGGATACTCGACGATGATGGAGGACCTCACATCGCAGTCTCACCGCTTCTCTGAACCAACGCATCGCTTTAGCTGTGCAACCCATCTTTGATGTGGACCCTTGCAATGCTCTGTAAACGAGGATTTGAGGTACTTTGTCCAGCAGACCTAACTGGGACTGTGTGGCCGACCCAGGGTCCATCACTGATGGCCTGAACTTGTGACTTTGTCCCGGTCCAGCGCGACTAGATAACCAGTAATCGCTTTGAGATTTTTGGTGCTATTTTAACTTACATCTTTTAACCTGCATATCTCTGGTTCCACTATTGGATTTTAGTCGTTTGGTCTTGTTTTGTTTATTAGAAATAACTCTTATTTTTCTAACCTACTGTGTGATCCTTTTTGTGTGATGTGTTCACTTTGTTACTGTTTGAACTGTTGCACATATACTTTACATATTGCCTCTAAGTTAAGCCTGTCTATTCTATTCCAATCTACCAGAAGGTTGAGCACAGGTTAATTTGGGTTAGCTTGTGCCTTACCTTGACTAGGATTGTGGTTGCTGCTTGACCAGGGCTCACATCCCAGTCATCAAACAACCCAATTTCTTACAGTACTGATATAGTGTATAGTTAAAAATACAATATATTGTTTACCTCTTCTCCAGTCCCAACCATAATATCGGTAGGGATAGCATAAATCTTATTGTGCATTTCAACACTTCTTCTTTTGCCACTACGAATCTTGACAAGTAAAACTCTAAAATTTGTTCCTCCAAGGTCAAGAGCAAGAAAGTCTCCATTTTCTGCAAAACACAAAGTAAACATTTAAACAAAATATAATTAAAGAACAAAATAGTTGTTTCTTTACAAAATGTATGTCGTTTTTTTTCCACCATTCATGCTATCAGATGCATTTTATGCAGACACTGTTCCAAATTTTAGTGGTAAAATTTGCTCTATTTTCATTTGTCATGAAAGCACTTAAAACAGCAAGTAAGCATGAAAATGATATTCTAACTTCTATGTTAGTACATTGGTACTGAGTAACAAGAACAGCACAGCACTGTTTTACTGTTTTTAGTGATAGTATTGGCTAGTTGTCTTCTAGGTTAGCAGGCTAAAAAAATACATCATTATACATAGGCTTGGTCCTTTGCCATTGCACTGATAGGTACCGAAAGAATTGGTTTTGAAAAGGTAATGTCCTTCTTAATGACTTTGTGAGCATGCATAATAAAAGTCTCTGGTATTTGAACCTTTTTTATTTAGTCTTAGCAAGCAAGGCAATCACATGTTCATGCTGAGGACCACTGTTATGAAATGAAACCCAGAAAAGGTCCCTGAGGTTAGGTGGGGAGCGCCATGCATAACAGATTTTAAAATCCATCCCGCTTTCCTGCTGATACTTGAAGACAAAGGCTGTGCACAAGGTGTCATGAGATAGATAGGTAATGTGGCAGAACCAGTCTAAGAACTGTGCCAGGGGCCGTAGAGTAGCCATTGCGTTACTGCACAGGCCTGTACAGGAGGGTGGTCTACCGGCCCCGAATTTTGAAACTTACTACATAGCAGCCCAACTACAATGGATCGTGCACAGTAAAGCCCAAGAACAATGACAGAGGGAGGCTCCCGGACGGAATAGAGTCTCCCTGAATGACCTGTTGAGGGTGTTCCTCAGGGTGAATAGATCCACCAGGGCGGATCCTCAAGAACTCAGGGTACAAATCAAATGCTGGAACCGCGGTCGGCAGAGGATGGGGATGCGAACTCCATACTCTCCAGACTTCCCCCCTAGACATGCTGAGGGCTCTCCCACACAGAGGAAACTGGCGGGACCTGGAGGCGTGGGTGGAGGCAGGAGTGACAAAGGTAGAAGACCTATACAGGGACTCAGAGATGTTGCCATTTGAGACGTTCCAAGAGGAGTTTGGACTACCGCAGGGACACTTTCTGCTGCATAGGGCACTAACGACAGCCATTCGTAGGCACTGGCGGATAGGGACCACAGAACCCCCATCGCAACAAACTTGCTACTATATGGCCCTATCGGCAGGTACCATCAAAGCGGTGTCCTGTCTATATAGAGCACTATGAGTGGATGTACTTCGGCCACTAGAGAGGCTACGCCTCCAGTGGGAGGGAGACCTGAGCACACCTATCTCGACCAAAGACTGGGACAACATACTAGCTAGGACACCGAAAGTGTCCAGAAACGCACGCTTCAAATTGATCAACTATTATGTCCTACATAGAGCATATTTAACCCCCAAAGCATAAGCAGATACTTCTAGGTGGAGGACTCGGCATGCCCACGCTGCGGTACGCTCCAGGCCCACATACTACATGTGTTCTGGGACTGCCCCCAACTACAGGAATTTTGGGAACAAGTAGTACAAACAGTGAGCGAGGTCATAGATAAAGAACTAACCTGCCTGCCGACCCACTGTCTCTTGGGCTGGTTCCCCCACTCCGCCAAAGCTAGTTTCTAATAAATTCCAGGATTTGGCGTATATCTTGGTGAAGCGAGAGATAACCAGGAATTATAAGATGAAGGGAGGGCCTAGGATAACAACTTGGCCCAGGGAACTCCGGAAATGGGCGGGTTGTGAGGGGCGAATACTGATGCGAGAGGCCAAATGAATGCTACGGCGCATGTAAATAGCTAGAGCTTGGGAGTTATTAATACACACCCAAGAATACCCAGAACTAGAACCCTCAGAACAAGACGGGGCGACCACATGAGGAAAACATCCATGACATAGCCACACCAAAATAAACAATATATGCACAATTGTCAATTGACACGACGCTACTGACTTTTCTACCTCGATAGCACTAGCCTCCCCTGCGCGCATAGCTAGACAACCGATAAACACAGATATAACACCTTGTATGAGATCTAATGAAGAGTTGACTCGGGATGGGATGGGGGGGGGGGGAGTTAGATACTGTTCTAGTTCCTGTACCACTTGGAAACTTAGCTTGAGTGCATAACAATTGTTAAGAATGTGGAAAAGACAACATCAAGTAGCACAAGCTGATTTACTGCAATGTAATTAATTGTTATGTTTGAGAAAACCAATAAAATCTGTTTAAAAAAACAAACTGTGCCAGGGGAATACACAAACCTTGTCTACAAATATGGTAAAAGAAGCGGATTGACAACCCAAGGCAATGTTGGAGACGTTTTCACTAATCAGTGTAGACAACACCTCTCAGGTGTTGGTGAATCTTCTGAGATCCAGAGCTGGTGTCCTTGACAGCCAGTTTCCCAATCAAATGAAGGTGCATCACCTGAGAAGTCTGAAACTTTCTGTTGGAGGTGATGAGGATCTGCCTTGGATGAGGAGCCTGAATTGCTGCTGGGAGGGGGGTACTGGAAGAGTATGTGCTAAGACCACACCTTTGCCCGAGAACCGCTGCAATTTGTGAAGCTCTGCACTTCTTGGGCGCCGAAAAAAACCATATGAAGCCTGCAGCTGCCTGATAGGCCAGTCTCTCACCTGGGCCTGTTTTATCTTATGCTATGGGCTGAAGCTTCTCTTTTCTTCAAACCCAAAATGGCAATCACATGCCTCAAGGGCTTACAGCTGTCTTAAGGCGACTCTGCCGCTAGTCCACTTTAGGTTTTCGTTCTCTTTACTTTTCCATTTCCATCATGGCTGTTCCTCTCTTTGCTCCTTCTTGACTTTCCCTATCCATTATGTTTCCAGTCATGCACACTTTGATGTAATTTCCTTTTGTTATGTTATGTGAATTTGGAAAGAGTGTCTAATAACCTGTGAGGGTATACACGTGCTGAAACTTGCTGTCCTTTTACTATCATAAGTCTTCAGACTGCTTGGAGGGTGTGTCACAACAAAGCTGTGCTCCTTTGCTTGCTTTCACGCTACCTCCTCTTGTTGATCCTGACTCGAGGCTCCTGAAGAATTCTGCTATCGGATTGTGGATTCCTGTTTTTCTTCAATCCTTTAAAGTCTTCCTCCAGCAAGGAGTTTTTTTTTATGCCTTTGGATTTTAATTCTTGAGAACGTGGCAGCTTCTTGAGGGCACTTGCCTACCACATATTCCAGAGTGTGGTAACATCGTGGCTTCAGGACATTGTCACCTTTACATCGAGCAGCGGAAGACCAGGACCGGATCACAAGTAAGCATCCAGGTTCTGATGCAAAAACATTTCTGACTGTTTTCGGCATGGATCCTGGTGTAAACTTGGCTGCTGTCAACAAACCCTGGAACCAGTTAAGGACAGGGAATGCTGGCCTTTGCCAAGCAATCCATTCAAGGTCTTGAGACCTTCCTGCCGTCTGTCCTTCAACTTCTAAGTATTCTGGAGATCCCTTGAGATTAAAAGAGTTCTTGGATGGGCTGGTAGTTTATTTTGCCTGTTAACCAGGACACTTTTCATCTGGCAGATCTAAAGTGGGGAATCTGATTGGTTCCTTTATTGGTGCAGCTTAGGCTTGGGCAAGGTTCTGAGTTGTCACTAAAAACTCTTGTCTGAATAATACCAATTTCTTGCCAAGAAGTTGTTTGTGAGACCCGAGCATGAAGCTTCTGCACAGGACACCTTGTTTGGGCTATCCCAGGTAAATTCCAATGTAATGGCCGTATTGGCCTATTGTGCACAATTTTGGGAGCTTGCTGCTGAAACCACCTACTTAAAATTTACTTAGATGATCTTATTCTGAAGATGGTTAAAAGAGGTAAAGGGTGAGTTGGCATGACATTTCTCATTTGTTGAACTCCTGGATCAAGTTCTCCAGATTGAACACAGACTTAAAGATAGGAGAATGCAAAAATAGAGAAAACACAGTATCACTTTTATTTCTCCAGCACGAGGTATTAGATATACTAAGCAAACTACTGAGCCTACTAATCCTTCACCTGATGCGCCTGACAAACCAATACAGCTTGGGGTCGCTAGAGGCCTATGTCTAATGCCGAAAGGAATCGAAGTGTTAATGGAGGCTTGTGTCTCTGTTGTGCAAGCCCAGTTCACCTGCTGCAAGACTGTACTGTTCAACCTTCCAGGCCACAGAGGAAATGTCAGGATCTGTCCTTCGAACAAGAGAATGGAGCCGACAATTCTACTATGCCTAAAGTTTTCAGCTCCTTCGGTGGGTCCAGTTCAGGCTAGTTTGTATTAGGGTTCAAGCTTTAATCCCATCCTGGCCAGTCTGTCTGTTTTCTGTCCTGCCAGATTCTGGTGCATCCAGCAAATGCATGAACTAGAGTTGTGCCCAGAGACTCCAAATTTCAACCAGGAAGAAGTCATCTCCTAATTATGTATAAAAAAGTGACGGATCTCCTTTGACTTCGGGTCTTGTGACCTCCATCTTACTTCTGTTCTTAATGTCTTTAGCCAAAGATTAGAAGATGGTTGATTTTCTGTTTGTTCAAAAACTTTTATACATACATATGCAACAGAAAAAAACAACACCAACTGTAAGAGGCATGCTGTCGAGGACATACTGAGTAGTAACGAAACCCCCTCCCTTGAGCCCGAGCTGGACTGTGAATTCCAACACACCCTTGCATAGTGTGGTGCCACTTCTCGCGTCTTCCCCACCCCCAGTGCTCCACTCATTCTCCCCTGTCTCGCTGCCTTTCAGCTCCCCTTGGCTCATCTTACATGACCTCTCTTGCTGTTGTTCAGGGGCCCCATAGCTTGTCAAAGTTATGTGGGCATCCTCTTGCTTGGTATAACAACTTTATTTTCTCGTTCACTACTCCATGTTGTCCTCCCATTCTCGTATGGTCGTAAGCGTCTTCGCCCTCCAATATTTGACCAAGTCTCTTAATGCCACAATCAGAGCTACGGTACTAAAAAGAAGACATAGCAGTCAAGGGATATCCCTCCCCTTATACACAGGGACACCAATTGTGGGGGAAGCGTCACTTTTAGGTCTAGCACCTCTGCAATTCTGTCCCCCACCTGCTCCCAATACTCCCTGGCTTGTGGATGAGAGTGCCCCTACTATGGAAACCCCGCAGGCATTGGTCAGTTGCAATCTTCCCCATTCAAAATAACCGGGTCCTGGTGTAATATGCCCTATGGTATAGTTTTAGTTGGACTAGGCGGGTATCGACATGCCATCTCCCAGTCATTGTCCTCAATTCTGTCTAAATATCCCTCCCAGTTCTCTCTCAAAGTATATATCAATGAAAGTGTTGCTAGAATATGAATTGGTTTAATTAGATGCAGCGGCTGGGAAATCAGGCAACAGAGTCGGGGTCTGAAGACTCTCAAAGCACATTGGCTTAAGGCGTCATTTTATAGATAACATGAAGCATCTTAACATGATTTATGCATTCCTTTGGAGACAGAATTTTGGGCCTAGTCATGGTGCCATAAATCTGGGTGTTTGATAAGAAGAGCAGGTGGGCCTCCACCTTGAATGGACACAATGCAGGGCCAGTGGGTTAGTGTCCAGATCTCCGGCAGGGGGACCGTGTCATCACTGTGTGTAATGCGTATGCTGTGTTCTGATTGGCTGTGTGTTCCTAACTTAGTGTGGCATCTGACTTTATGGTGTTTTTGGGAATGCGCGGCCCCCCGGCCAAACTTGTTTTATTGGACCAATCTCCTGAGACCATTGTGGTGTTTCTGCCTATCTGTCGGATCGATCTGAGTTTTCCTGTTTGTACATTTGTCTAAGCGTTTTGTGTCCCCACCCACCTGTGATATGTCAATCAGGTGCTTCAGGTCTGTCAATCAGTTGCTTCAGGCATAGGTCTTAGGGCCTGCCTAATCACATATTTCTGACTCAGGGTTGAAGGGGAGGTCACATCTGGAAAATTCAACAACGGAGATGCGAGTCCGTTATTATACCTACATATATCATGGTGTTCATCGACATCGTATTTTTCAATATGAACAAAAGACTGTTCTGAAGGAGAGTGGAGTAAATCAGAAATATTGCATAACTTGTCAGGGGGAAGCCTAACACCCTGTACTCTAGTGCGGATTCCTCCGCTACCTCCGCACTGAGTCTCACATTCCCCCAAGATATGTTTCAGTAGTTGGTAACATAGGAAATGACTTCCTGTTAATTCGTATTCTTTCTGTAATTCCAGGAAGGGAATTACTGCCCCATTTCACCAGACACCCCCTAGTTTAGAGATTTCAAGCAGGTGCCATCTCTTGTGGCCCTTTATCTTCCGTAGGTTACCTAAAAGATCCAAGTCCCACAAGGGGGTCTCCAGCATTAATTAGCCCTGCCTCCCCAGAGCACAGGTTGCTCGTTTCCGTGACTTCACAATAGCAGCTGTTGGTGGGGGATTATCCACCTCCAGCCATATAATCTCATAACGTAGCACTTTGGTTCCATTGCCCTTCTGTCTAATCAAAGAGAAGGCTCATGTTGCATCAAGACAGTCCTGTCGTTGACCACTAGCAATTGTGTAACCCAGTAGTAGAGACGGAGGTTCGGGAGAGGGATTCCCCTGTCTGTGGAGCGGCTGATCAGGGTTGACAGGGTGCACCCACGTCCCACCACAGAGATGGTTGCTTTTGATCTAATCATGTCTCCTGACTATGCCATGGTACTTGGAATCCCCTGGCATGTACGACACAATCTGTACGTCAATTGTGAGACCAGAGTTATATCTCTGACATCACAGTTATCCAGCGATATCTGTTACTAGGGTGGCATTAATTAACCTTCTGTATTGAAAGAATTTTCCAAAGACTGGTCTCAAGCCACTATTGATCATATTTTTTCCATTCCTATGGCTTAACGGGAATTTTCTTACATCTTTCATTAGTCTAGGTGTGTGTGTCTCCCTCCTCAAAGAGATTTTGATTCTGCCATCGATCCGTGCCCGGAGCCATAATCACATATAGTAAAATGTACTTTCTATCCAAGCACATGAAACACGTTCTGAAGGAATATTTAGACAAGAATCTTCAGAATGGTCTGATTGTGTGGCCTACATCACCTGCTGGAGCTCCACTTTTCTTCTGCCCTAAGAAGTCCGGAGATGAGACCTTACATTGATTATTTTGGGTTAAATAATAATCACCACTGAAGACTGTTACGTGCTTCCATGCATCAAAAACATACTTGAGTCTGTCCGTGGTGAAAATATTTCACAAAGTTAGATCTCTGTGGAGCTTACCATCTACTCCAGATTAAGAAAGCTGATGAGTGGATTTATATTTCGCACCAATCACAAAAACCATTACTCCAAATAGATAGCTTTTTTTCCTGTGGTAAGGACGAACTTTACGAACTGTGAGGTCAGGCGAGGCGTATTCTCAGACAGACAAGTTATTACAGTTTGTCGACATGTTCTCACCCCTAATTTGTTAAAGATGGATTTTAATAAGGCTTTCCTCTCTTCTAACAGCTGAGGGCAAGTGGTTACTATATGCATGAATAATTCTTTATAAAAAAAAAAAACATAACCTGGGGCGTGACTTGGAGTGTCAAGATGGCGGTCGCACTCTAAGAGTGCTCCGGGCCCCTCCATCATCCGCTCCAGAATCCACCACAATCAGCAATCAGTCACCCCGCTAACAGTCACAGTTTTTTACTTCCAATAACCGGCATAAGTTGTGGTAGGATGCAGGCGGCCAGTTATTGGAGGCAAAAAACGGTGAACTTGGGAGCAGCGGCCGGCCTTGTATCCAGATCCCCGGGCCACATTGCATTTAAGATGGCGGCACCCACTCCCTATGCTTAACTACCGTAGCCTACGCCTGGATGCTGGGACTGGTGAAGGAGATGCACCTGCAGCGGACCGGGGCCCCCCCTCCGGCGTGGCCAGCTGATGGGCTGAACGCCAAGTGACTTATCCGCTGTGGGCAAGGTGCGAAGTCGCAGCACAATCCGACTCCGCGCAACTGAATAGGAAGAGCTTCGGCCTACGCTGGGGCCTTCCCTCTCCCGGCTATGCCTCCGGAGCTGGGGAGCGAGCCGGGCTCACAGCGGCTGTCGGGATCGGCTGCTATTTCGGGCAGCGAGTTACCTGCAGACTGGGTCCCTCCATACGCTGAGATCCTGAGGCACGGAATGCTCTCGAGCTCCGTGTTGAGCGGCTGGGGCCTGCATGGGGTGCTGTACCGCTGACACCCTGCGGTTTTGAGGTCCCGCCGGCTTACGGAGGAGCATCCACTGCCCAAGCCTCTTGCGGCCTGGTGAGTGAGGGAACCGTGACGTGTGGGTAGGAAGAGCAATGCCCTGAGCACATCCCTCGGGCCGAGAATAACCGCAGCCGGGTCCCCAACAACCTGCAACCGGTCAGGCCGGCAGGGTGGGGGGGGGGGGTCTGAGTCGGTGGCGGATCAGGTGTCTCTATCTGGCAGCGGGAATCTGTGCGGAAGTTCCCCCCCCATCCCCTGATCATGGAATCTCCAGCACACCCTAAATTGTTCCTGTGGCCTAGAGGCCCACCGGCCAAAGGACAACCCTGCCTGTAGTCACTGCTACCCTTAGCCTGGGCGCCCTGCCTGCTTGAACAAGCCTCCTGGAGGTCCCCGCAGTCACTGGGGAGGTCGCAGGCGTGACCTGGACCCTGGACCTCAAATTCCTGGTGGGGAGTGATGTGCCGACCAGCTTCCCGGAACGGTCTGGGACTGCAGCGAACGAGCCTGACGGGCGAGTGCGATGGGGCTGAGGGTACGGCTGCCATTTCGGGCAGCGAGGGGCTCAAGGGCTTCGCCCCCCTCTGCCTGATCCAGTGGGCATAAGGCAGCCCAGTGAGACCTGTCGACCCGCCATCAAACAAGAAGCGCCCGGTCCCTAGACCTCTCGCGGCCTGGTGGGTGTGGGTGGGGACAATGTGCAGGGGGGATCGCCAACCGGCCCCTCTGAAGAACCAGGAACAGCAACACTTGGCTATCTGGCTGCAGAGACGTCAACTACGGAATCACGCAGTGGTGGGGCGAACCACGTGGGCCGTGGGAGAGCTGCCTGTCCTGCATCTACCTGTCGCTCGCGGTCACAGAGAGGCCAACCCCTGACTACCGGACCGGTTGTCTCCCCTGCCTCACCCATGGTTCACAACCTGAGGCACTTTCTCCTCCTCTGGTGGTACTGGGAACATCTGGAGGCGCTGGTCTTTGAGGGGGCGAACACTTACCCGCTGCTATGGGGAGGGACCGAGGCCCGAAGCCTCCCACAACACAAACCAAAATGGACCAATATACGATCACAGAGACTGGAGCGACGGGCGGATCCGTAGAAAAGAATGCCCCCACAGTCACCAACCTCAGCACCATCCTTCAAGCAATCAATGCCACGCAAACCTCGGTAGAGAACAAAATTGGTGAGGTCCGAGTCCGCAATGTGACGGCCCGGATAAAAGAAACTAAGTTCCGTATCTCCACACTAGAAGAAGACGTCTACCAGTTAAAAGACCAAGTCGCGTGTCTGCAGACCCACACTAAAGAACTGCATAAGCGAGCAGAAGATGCGAAAAACAGGTTGAGATGCAATAATCTCCATCTGGTAGGATTTCCAAAGGGCTCAGAGCAGGGGCAGATGAGCAGCTTCATTGAACACTGGGTACACTCATGGATGCCCAAAGACTCCCTCTACCCGTGGTTTGCGATCGAGTGGGCCCACCGCTCTCTGGCTCCAAAACCTCCGCCGGGAGTACCACAGACAGATAATTGCTCGGATCCTCAATTTAAAAGATAGAGACTCCATCCTCGCCGAAGCACGCAAGCAAAAATCCCTAACGTACCAGGGCCACCCAATAATGTTCTTCCCAGACTACACACGGGGGGTCCAAACTCAAAGATGATAATTTGTGGAGGTTAAACAAAAACTCAGTTCTTTGGACCTCCAACATAGGCTTTTTTTTGCAGCCCGCCTCCGAGTGGTGTTCCAGAGCAAAACACTCTTCTTTGTGTCCTGAGGCGGCCTGGACGTAGCTGACGGTGGAGCTCCCCCTGAAACTGAACGCCCTCGATCGATCCCCCAAGGCCCGAATCGAGGACGCCAGGGTGAGGTCACCTAAGCCAAGCAACAGACGCACACGCTCACGCAAGGGACGAAGAATGCGCCGGGCTAGTTCAGAATCGCCCTTGGGTCCTGGACTGCATCTAAAAACGCAGGAGCCTTTGAATGACTCCCACTACTCACGGCGAGCCGGTTCAACAGGCCATTTGGATCCTGGGGGCGCCTCGCCTCGAACCTCTCCAGTGGACTTGGCGGACTCAGACCTCTCTCAGACTCCAGCACTCCATGAATGCTAACTCTGCACAGTGGCTGACTGCCTGAAACATAAGACGTGGCTCATTCCCGATAGCTGTGTCTGCCGCAATTCCAGTTCTTCTGATTGCTGTGATAAAATATCCTTTATGTGAGGAATCTCCACACCCAAGTGTTTTAGTTTGGTATTTTGCATTGGTTGTTAGGGACGACAAATGCTTTCATTCCTGAAGTATAGGGTGGGGTGGGGGGGGGGGGGGTGGGGGAGTAAGGGAGGGGGGACCACTGTCCTGGTTTCTTGTTAAAACACCTTGTTTGCCACACTAGCACTCTTCTTCATCAATATGACACTAGCACACACAGCCCAAGTTGCAGAGATGCACTTGTAGCCCACAGCTTGCACGCAGAGCAGTGCACCTACACTTCGCTCACCTCCCGTGGGTCCTCATCTGCACTTCCACCCACCATCGCAGACACATGTGGCAGGGACCTGCTCCGTATAATATCATGGAATGTCAATGCGTTACTGGACAGGTTAAAAGGACAGCGGTCCTGCGGTATGCGCAGAGCCAAACAGCTGACATACTACTGCTCCAAGAAACCCATCTCCTAGGTAATAACTGCCCCTTTCTGGCACGATACTGCTATGACAGAGTTTGGCATTCAGGGTTCAGTCGGGGGTCACGAGGCGTGGCAATTCTTATGCTGCGCAGTCTCCCTTTTGTAGTTACCAAAGTCACTAATGATCCCCTGAGATGCTTTGTAGCCCTGAGAGGAACCATAGGCGGCACTGCCCTCAAAACTGTGTATTCTGTATGCTGTGCCCTCTGTATACTCCCCGCCATCACTGCTTGCTCCTGACCTCAAACGCACTGCAGACCTCATCGCCTCTCTGCCCTCCAAGACAGCAATAATTAGAGGGGACTTTAATGCAGTATTGCAGCTGGTCCTTGATACCGCAGACACCCCATCTGCCACCAGATCCACCCATGCTAAGTTCCTGGCAAACTGGGCAAGCACCCTGGGAGTCTGTGACGCATGGAGGGTCTGTCACCCTCAGAGCAAACAATTCACACATACATCTGCCGCGCACCATACACATGCGCGACTTGATTATATCTTCATGCCCGCCCTCGACTGTCAGAAAATTTGAGACATTACCATCCTTTCTAGGGGTATATCTGACCATTCGCCCATGTTTTTGGGAGTGGGAGAGCCCCCCCCGGACACGCTGCGCCCGATGTGGAAGGATAAATGCCTGGTTCCTCAAAGATAAGGACTTTAAGGAAACTATAGGTAAAGAACTCAAGCAATACTTTCTCACTGATCAAGACTCAGCCTCCTCCCCAGGCACTCTGTGGGAAGCAGGCAAGGCCACTATTCGCGGCTTTGCCAATGGCCAGCTTAAGCTCAAGCGGCTAGCACAGAACTCCCAGATCACTCTCCTGGATTCCCAGGCAACCCTCCTTGCAAACCGAGCGCCAGAGCAGAGAGATGACTCACAAGACAGACAGCTGGCATTCCCACAAGATGAGATTAGGCAGACTTCTATGGAGGCCGCTAGGCTACTATGGAGATCCTCTGTAGCTAGGGTGCATGGGTGGGGGGACAAAAACGGGAAGATTCTACATCGACTGGCCACATACCCCATGGCTAATCGCATAATCCCAGAGATTAAAGACCCAGATGGTATAATACATTGCTCACCTGCGGCGATGGCCCTGAGTTTCGCTGCCTACTCCATACATTCCTCTCATTTTAACAGGTATCTGCACCTACGCCACACCCTCCACAGCCTCACTGCCAGAATATGGTCCACCCGAGGCACAATCCATGACAGGTAACTTGGGTAAGGGAGGGATCTCCCGTATCTACCGATCCTTAACAAAACACCCACAACACGTTGGACTGACGTAGGGATCAGTGGAAGGGATGGATCAAGCCTCTGGAGGAAGAAGACTGGAGAGACGCACCAATGGCACCCAAAACAGTCACCACTTCCGCTAGGCTCCGTTTGGTCCAGCTATACTACTTACATACCGCATACCCAACACCAAAACGCCTCCACAGCCCAGGGCTAAGACCCAATGCATCATGCTCACGCTGCAATCAGGATCAGGCAGATTATTTTCACATGGTATGGAACTGCCCCGTCATCACACGATACTGGGACTCCATAGAGAAGGAGCTCACAGAGGTTCTGGGCTGGGAGGTCCCACATGAGCCGTTAATGTGCTCTGATGGGTTGGATGGGTCTAGAGCCAACAAATTATTTTTAAACACAGCCATGATGGTGGCCAAGAGGGACATTGGTTGAATCCTGCTTCACCTACCATAACGAAATGGCGTTGAGGGGTGGACTGATACGCAGCACAGGAGAGACCTATGTACGAGGCGGGAGGGTGTCCAGTGAAGTATAGCAAAGTCTGGGGCAAATGGTTGGGACCACTAGAAAAATAATACCTCATTGGCGGGATTGTGAGATATGCGCGAGACTTTGTTTTGTCATCTTCTTTGTACTTATGTACTCCAGGGGCCTGCTCTGTATGGGTGACATGACAACGCCCTACAATTGCTGCAAAATGCTGTATTTGATTACTGCTGGTTTTCTCCCTGTTTTAAAAACCAATAAAGTTGATTATAAAAAAAAAACAACACATAACCTACAGCTGTTTGAGGGCCAAATTTGTTCCCATGAAGGGATTCCATCCTTTGTGGGATATCCCCAAATCGTAACAACATGAATCTCTCCCTTACAAATGATTTTGAATGGGTTGTGACATACGATTGTGGTTCAAATGTGGTGAATGAATTAATAACTGACCAGTAGTGACTCTTTTTTGGCGAGCTCGTCCTTGTCTAAGAGAATCGATAGAAAGTTAGCTGATCGATTCAGTGTCTGTTTAAATGCCACTTTGCTCCTGGTTACGCCTTCAAAGGGCAGCAAAAAAGTTATATAAACTCTCCATTAGATATACTCTCCAGCACTTAGCATGCTCATACCTTGTTATCTCCTGCCAGCATGGTTCGCAAGGGTGCCCTGATCTGAACAAAAAAAAAATGTAACGATTTTAAAAAGGCAGATTGTCTTATCAGAGTTGGTCTTTTCAGACCAAATTCCTATCTGACATTGGCATGCTCAATATACCTTGGAACCCTAAAAACAGATTTAAAAACTTTTATTTGTAGGTTATCAAGGACTTTTGCATCTTTACCTCGAAAAATCATTAAACCATAAGCCAAAGAGAGAATCAGCTTTGATTTCATGACCTTAAGTAAATGCTCATGGTTTGGACATGCCGACGTATCTCAGTTGCGTGGAATACAGCCTTTAGACACTACAAATTTCGGGTCATGCCTTTTGGCCTTGCAAATGCTACAGCAGTTTTTCGGACATTCATCAATAGCATATTCTCTGAAATTCTGAACTAGTTTCTTGTGATATGATTCCTGGTTTTCTTCAATCCTTTGAAGTCTTTGTCTAGTAAGGAGGTTTCTTAGGTCTTTCGCTATTCACTGCTGGGAAGCTGGCAGCTTCTTGAGGGCACTTGCCTTCCACATATTCCAGTGTGCGGTGGCATTGTGACTTCCAGAAACAGTCCCCCTCACATCAGACAGCAGAAGACCCGGACTGGATTACGGGCAAACATTCAGATCTGAACAGTCTGCACAAGTAGTGGCTGCATGGTGAAGGACCTGACTAAAGGAGTGACTGCACAAAAGAGGTACAGGAAACCGCTGCATTATGAAGTACTAGTGAGAGAGCGGTGCTACAAGGATCTGTGGCAAGCTGTTGCACCTCTAACCGGTGAAGAGCCTTTCTCACCTGACCCCAACAATGTTGTAAGACGCTGGCTCTTTATGTGATATATCGAGAATCTGATACACCGTGTAAAGAGTCCAGGGGTTTCCTTAGGAGTAGACAGGGGCATGCTGTGCAATCCCAAAGTGCTGTATTAGGTGTTAAGTGTGGATGAGCAGCCTTAGGCTTAACACAGAGGAGTGCAAGACATTTGCAGGTACACACTATGATTAATAAATGACACAAATGAAACAAGAAGGAGATCCACACCAATTTATAAAAATAGCAAGTATCTTTATATAAATTCAGAGAAAAATCACTCAGGTAAGTACGTTTTTAAATATAAATTCTTTTCACTTTAAAAAGTGGGCACAGTGCAATATCTGAGTTCTGCAATGTTATCCTATGGAAGGAAGAACAAGTTCTGCTAACAGGTATGGTACCGCGACTTACAAGATTAATCTCCAGGAGTTAAGGTGAGTGGTGGGCAAGGTCTAAGGCAGCGCAAACTGTACACCACCAGATGCACGAGGGCGGCTACGTGCAGGGTGCAAAACAGCATCGTGAGCCCAATGTATTTCAATGGAGAGGGGTCACTGCTGAAAGAGCCTGCAGGATATGGCCAGGAAGCCAGTTGGGCTGAACCAGCAAATGGATGCAGGCCTTGCAATGCTCTGGGACAGGGGGACACTTTTGGTTCTCTTCTTCATGGCCCAGGGGCGCCAGGTGCAGGGGTGTCCTTAGGCGTCAGGTGTTTCCTTACCGGAGCAGTTGCAGTTGAGGAGGCCTGGGTGCAGTGGCTGTAGGAGACGTCAGGGAGTCCAGGAGTGGAGAAACCATGATAGACTCGAGCTCTGGAGGGCCGAGGGGTCTTGTTAACAGTGGTGGTCTAATTCAACTCGAGCCGGGGGAAACAGGTGCAGTGGTGACTTTGGGTGTCAGGTCTTGGTGGTTCCAGAGGCCTCAGAGTCTTCTCCTTTGGAATTTCTTCAGAACAGGTCCACTGTTCATGGGAGGTCTTGAGTCTTTTTTGAAGGCAGGCAGTTCTCCCAGGTTTCTGGAGTCAAAAGCTGCAGGACAAGTCTACTTTGGTGCAGTTTTCAATTAGGGATGCAGACAGGCTGGCAGGGTTGGTACCTGGTCAGCTGCTCCTTCTTTCCTCTCTCCTTTTGCAGTTCTTCAGTGTCCTCCGTCTTCTTAGGTCCTCAGAATCTGCTTCTCTTGTACCAGGGGCTCCCCTAAATACTGAATTTAGGGGTGTTATGGGAGTGTAGGGTAGTAGCCAATGGGCTACTGACCCTTGGGGTCATCACACCTCCTATATGACCACTTCCTGTGGGAAGCGGGCATAACCCTGTCTCATAATTCCCAAGTATGTCATCACAAAGATGGCTACTTCTGAAAAATCGTATCGACATCACAGTAGCCCACCTTAGAGGTGGTACGAGCCTGGAAGTGGCACACCTGCCTGACTAGCTAATTTTACTGCCTGTCCAGGTACGAAGGGGACCTTGTACGAAGGGGACATTGGACAAAAGGGTTGGCTTCCTCTCCTGTGAGGGGAAGCCAGATTCACATTTCAAACACGGCCGCCCTTTGAAGCTTGCCACCCAAGGAAGGATAATCAGCAGGTCATCCTATGGGAGGGAGGTGTTACATCCTCTTCCCGGACAGGCTTTTGTTCTGGGTCTCCTGAGAGCAAAAGACTTACCTCCTGGAAGGTCGGAACAGCATCTCGGGTGGCAACCACCATTCAGTTAGGACACTAGGGGCAGGTAGGTTTTCAAGGGGCACTTCTATGGTGCCCTCAGGGTGCATGTATTAGTAAATCCAACACTGGCATCAGTGTGGGTTTACCAATACGAGATGTTTGAAACCAAACATCCCTATTTGAGTGAAGCCATCGTGTAGCTGGGGAACTCGTTTTCACTAGTGTCCAGCACATGTTTTAAAATGGCTTTTACCTGTCCAATTGCACAGGCAGTAATAGGATTGACCAGCGCTTGGGCACATCTGCTCATGCAGCTATGACATCACATATAATATTCAGCACCCTGCCTTTGGGCTTTTCGGTCTGCTGTAGGGGTGACTTACAAATATTAAATACAATGGTAGGGGACATGGCGCACAGAGATGTGTGACATGTAGTGTTTTTAGTTTCTTCTGCACATTTGCCAATTAGGGGAAACAATTGCAGAGTTTTGGGAAAGAGCTCTGGCATCGGGGACCTGGTTAGCAGGAACCCAGTGCACTTTCAGTCAAAATCACATCATTTACCAGGCAAAAAGTGTGGGGGGGGGGCCATGTCAAAAAGGGTCACTTTCATACAGAGGCCTTCAGAGCATCGCAACCATCCTCTATGGCTTGGGTTTGGTGCGGTTGTTAAATTGGACTGACACTAGTCATTAACCACATTGAGAGCTTAGCCAATTACCTCTGAAGTGCCCCCAATTGGGCCTTGAGCTCCTCTCAGCCCTCCTCCCAACTTGGGGGAGTTCAGTGGAGTTGTCATACTGAACTGATGCTAATCATTAATGAAGTAGGGAGCTCTACGAAGCCAGGACTCTCATGTCATCTTGCAGGTCCCACCTAGTATCATTAAGCGTAAAGCTCTTGCGTGACTGCTAATGCTACTGGCTGTTTGTCTGAGCTGAAAGACCTTACCTTTGCACCCTTTCACCACAGCAGCTCAGGAACCCCGGAGTCAACCTTAGTCACAATACAAACACCTGATCCGTTAGCCGGTGGATCAGCCCTCGTTATTAGTAGATATCTAGGTGGGATCCTCTCTTACTTAGTTGAAGGGTTTTATCTTAGCATGTGACCGTGGCATTTAGATCTGGATCTTCAACTGGCCCAACCGCTCTGGGAGCATGCAGTAAAAGAGGTGAGCCGAACAAATGTGGGAGCTGTGACCAGGCTGTTACAGAAGAGAAGCTTGCCACTTGAAAAGGTAACTGTCCCCCCGTGGACTGCACCATTGTAAAGACTGCCATTTACACCTGCTAATCAGTGGGTGACTCATAATGAAAAAACATTTCGTATTTCCCAAAAATATTACACTGTATTGATTTTTGCAGTATACTTTGCCCACCGAGTGTAGAATAAAGTAATTCTTACTAAGTTAAAGCACTGACTGGAAAATCACATAAATGAGATTTAGTGCTGAGTTGCTGAGCTCCACTCTCCAAACCCACACCACCTTCCAGAGCAAGCCTTGCCCAGTCCTGATCAACCTGATATTCTGGGAGTCAAGTGCTAAAGAGGTGTAACTGGTGCTCATTTTTCAGGGCCCTAGTAGGTCAGACCAAGGACATGGAGTATACATGTAAATGGTACAGGAGACAGCTAGCTGGGAAAACTGGGGGAAGGGCATGTGTACAGAAGTGCCTCAAAATCCTGTACATATATGCACTGAAGATGTAAATTCAGACTTGGGAGCCGATTAGGATGGCGGAAGGATCACCACCGCAGGGCCGGCGGTGGCGGTCCTTTCGCCATCTGACAGCAGTTTTCCCCCCACCAGATTATGATGGCAGGCGGGGGGAAAGCTCAGGGAAGCGTGGCGGACGCAAAGACTGTCCGCCACGGTTCCGCAAGGCGGTCCGTTTTCGCCAGTCTTGCGGAACCAAAAGACAAGGCAGCATTGCAGCGGTGCCTTGCAGGTACCGCTGTAGGGATTACGATATCCCTTTCCGCCTGTCTTTTCGCGGTGGTCATCCCACCGTGAAAAGACAGGCGGAAAGGAATTCGGGGGTCATAGCGGGCCCCCCTTGTTTTGGGGGGCGGTGTTGCTGCACTGGGGGTACCCCCCTGCATTTCCCTGCACTGCGTGGTGCCTGCTACGTAGTGCAGGGGAAATGCAGTGCATGCCATTTTAACATTGCGTACGGTGCTGCAGCCAGCAGCACTGTCCGCAATATTAAAAGCCCTGGATGCACCCGCCAGTATGGCGGGCGCATCCTAATTGCAGTGGTGGGACTGCCACATGTCTGGCGGGTGGTCCCGAAACACCGCAACAATGGCAGGCGGACTCAGGTACGCCCGCCATTGTAATGAGCCCCTTGGTTACAAAGTACTTTCAACATCATTTATATGTATTCCAGGTGACGTACCTATCTCCTATAGGTGTAGAACTAATGATTTTAATGTTTCTTGCAGTGATACCTTTCTTTGCAATCCATTTGTCCAGTATCTATGAAAGATGTAAGTCTTTGAGAAAGCTTAAGTAATGGAATTTGGGTATTTTCACATTTTCTCGCCATCAGAACACAAAATCCTGTGCTGCTGAGATGTCTTTCCAGTCCAATCTGGGTAAATATATTAGGTCTAAATCAGATGAACATTAGGGATGACTCAGATAACATCCACTCCTTACTACTACATAGATGGATTGTGTCTCTATGGCTATGCAGTATGCCTTCACTCATGCCAGTGACATTTTAACTACAGTTGGCTCTTGCTCATTGGGATGCACATGCCTGGACAATCAATCAGCATTTCTGTCCACCTTCCCAGGCTTTTACTGCTGATGGATGCTATAAATCCAGAGAAGCTAACTTTGGGATCTGTAGCATCCAATTTGCTGTTTTATGAAAGTGAAGGGAGTTCTCGGTGTGAATTTAGTTTTGCATGGGTATCAGTGATTACCTACAAAGATGAGGAAGTTGACACTGTGGTTTGAATATTTCTTCACTGGCAGGTTGTTTGAGAAGCAAACAATAGGATTTATATCATAATCTTATCACTCCTTAAAGGCCATTAGCCTCCCAGAACTGGTAACAATTTGCTGGAGGTAGTACTAGCAGAAGTCAGCAATTACCAGGACAAGTGCAGTGGATATCTTGTTGCCTGAGTTCCGAATGCCAGCTCAAAATCTTCAGTCCATCTGGACTTAAATGCATTGTCTGTCAGGGACTCCATAAATAGCATACACTTGAAAAAGTAACTTTAGCAATGTCCCTGTGTATACATAAGTCTGCTACTGTTTTCAGGACCTTGAAGCCCCTTGGCAATGGTATTCATGTCAGAGCGCACTTCAGCCCCTAATGCATGCAGCACGAATAATATTACACGTGTGAGCATTACAGAAAGTAAACTGGAACTTCATCTCAAAGAAAACCTGGAGTGGCTCAAGAATACGGTTTCTTTATTTGAGAGCTGAGAAATGTAACTTCCTTCAACAAATTGAAAGACAAGAGGAAGGAAATCAAAAACTGTTATTGATCCTTGAGAGGGAGAGAGACTGTAGAAGTTTGCATTTGATGTTCAGGTTGTCAAGAGAACACCCTGCTCAGACCAACTAGGAAGATGGTCCTTTCTTTCGCCCAAGATTGCGAAGAAAAAAGTCGAAAAGGAGAAAGACAGACTAGAACAACATTCTGGCATGACCTTTGCGAAATAGATGTGAAAGCCCACGACATGTCATGACTGTAAAAGATGAGAAGTAACACATTAATATTGTTGTTCCTGATTTCAGAATGTTCTCATTACGTTGTCAACCTCACCTTGAGGAAGTTCCAAAAGAAGATTAACAGGGTGAATAAAAACACTTAGGGGCCGATTCCGATCTCGCTGGGAGAAGGCTGCGTCCGACTCGGATCCGGAGGGCTTTCCGACCGACTGGTGCTACGGGGCTCTGAGCGCCCAAGTACGATGCGAACGAGCGCTGACGGACATGGGTCGCTCGGAGCACCATTGAAGTCAATGGGAGGCTGTTGTACGACGCGTACATATGCTCCCATTGACGAAAAAAGGTATGTTGCGCACAAGGTCGCCCCCTGTAGTTGGGACGAGTCTGTGCCACCCGCACCGTACATGCATGTGTAGGGGGTACCCCTGGCTCCGCCCTGTGTTCGACTCGTACGACTACGGGTAAAGGGAGGCCCGGCGCGGACCCCCGAAGTCCGCTTCCCGGAGCGTTTACATGTTGGAGGCTCCGACACAATCCAGCTGTCTGAATCGTGCATTGTACTGGCTCGGTCGCTTTGCTTACAGAGCGGTTCAGACCCGGAAACGATTCATTCGGCAATTTCGTGTTTTTCGCATCGAACTTGCACGCTCGAACAGCTGTACGAGTCGGTCGGGAAACACGCGTATGGCTTGTACTTTTTGCGGCCGGATCGCGTTCGGAGCCCTTCCGAGCGAGATCAGAATCGACCCCTTAGTAGGAAGTTAATGAGTGAGTGGGTCTGCACAGAGCTACCTGCATTGTCCAGCCACCAGAACTACCACTCACCTGCTTCTTCCGCCGCTCCTGGGGCCCCGACGCTGCGTGTCTCCTCTGTGGCCGCTCCATCCCACCGCGCGGTCTGCAGGGGGAGACTACAGCTCCCAGGGTGCTTAGCGGCTGACACGCACCATTCTCGTGCCCGGAGGCGGAGAAAAGCGAGAGGCTCCCTCAGTGAAGCGGGGGTCTGCACAGAGCTACCTGCATTGCCCAGCCACCAGAACTACCACTCACCTGCTTCTTCCGCCGCTCCTGGGGCCCGACGCTGCGTGTCTCCTCTGTGGCCGCTCCATCCCACCGCGCGGTCTGCAGGGGGAGACTACAGCTCCCAGGCTGCTTAGCGGCTGACACGCACCATTCTCGCGCCCGGAGGCGGAGAAAAGCGAGAGGCTCCCTCGGTGGAGCGGGGGTCTGCACAGAGCTACCTGCATTGCCCAGTCACCAGAACTACCCCTCACCTGCTTCTTCCGCCGCTCCTGGGGCCCCGACGCTGCGTGTCTACTCTGTGGCCGCTCCATCCCACCGCGCGGTCTGCAGGGGGAGACTACAGCTCCCAGGCTGCTTAGCGGCTGACACGCACCATTCTCGCGCCCGGAGGCGGAGAAAAGCGAGAGGCTCCCTCGGTGGAGCGGGGGTCTGCACAGAGCTACCTGCATTGCCCAGCCACCAGAACTACCACTCACCTGCTTCTTCCGCCGCTCCTGGGGCCCCGACGCTGCGTGTCTCCTCTGTGGCCGCTCCATCCCACCGCGCGGTCTGCAGGGGGAGACTACAGCTCCCAGGCTGCTTAGCGGCTGACACGCACCATTCTCGCGCCAGGAGGCGGAGAAAAGCGAGAGGCTCCCTCGGTGGAGCGGGGGTCTGCACAGAGCTACCTGCATTGCCCAGCCACCAGAACTACCACTCACCTGTTCTTCCGCCGCTCCTGGGGCCCCGACGCTGCGTGTCTCCTCTGTGGCCGCTCCATCCCACCACGCGGTCTGCAGGGGGAGACTACAGCTCCCAGGCTGCTTAGCGGCTGACACGCACCATTCTCGCGCACGGAGGCGGTGAAAAGCGAGAGGCTTCCTCCGCGTCGCGGGACGCGAGCGGGCGGCGCCGGGCTAAGCCCGGGAAAAGGGCGGGCCATCTGTGGCCATCAGGGGCCAGAGGAGGCCGGGCCGAGCCACCCCCCTAACACGAGGACATTGACGATTACCAACCGCCTAAGAGCTAAGGTACTGTGTCCCGTCAAAAGGAGTTTTCCGTCCCTCCCTGGGCGCCCGTGACTTTGCCACTCATTCACGAACAGGTTTCCTGTAAACTTATTGTGTGTTGCTACCCAGATTGTGTCCATCCCTTCCGGTATTGGGCTCTCACCATGGGTAAAAGGAAAGCTGCAGAGGGAGGACCGATGGGCTGTAACAAAAAGGGTAAAAAAATCCAAGAAAAATACCCATGCCGCCATGAACTGCGTTCTGACCAGAATTGAGGAGATTGTTAATGACTGTGAGGATTCTTGGGCTGGCGGACAAGCGGGTGGTCAGCCAGTTAAAACCGCCCCAAATCTTAACAATACAATTCCATCTATGTTTCATAGCCAGCGTCAGTCTAAACAACAAAGTATTATTCCCGCCCCTATCATAACAATCCCTGATTCCCAAGTCATCCCTGTACAGACTACGGGCACTATGAATGTCACAGAAGCGGACCCAGTTATCCTTGATTGTGCCCCTCAACGTATTTTATGTTCTAATAGGTTCGCCCCCCTCGATCCTGATCCATCTTATTCCACAACTTTTGCAGCAAAGCCTACTGTGGATTCTGTGATTTCTACCAGGCCCGACGTCGATACTTTGGCGGCGCTTCAAGATAGAATTAAGAGATTAGAGGGATTGGTGGCGGATCTAAATAAGAGGGTGGAGAGCCTGGCAGTAAGCCAAGTTTCTCCCCCGACTCCCCCCATTCTTCTACCATCTTCCGGGGTTGCCCCTTCAAGGAAGAAGTTTGCCCCACCCAAGCAAATCCCCCCCGAAAACAAACGTTGATTCTGATTATGGGGGGGGGGGTTCACAATGAGGATAACAATATCAGAACAAATGGCCTCATTAAGTCATATGCAGATATGACAAGATGCTCTGAGTCACTAAGCGCACCAAATGTAAATTCTCTCACTAGGCGCCCCTCCAGTTCTCTTTTACCTCTCAGACGGGGCAATAATAATCTATCATTCCATACGCCAGCTCACTCGCCCATTTCCTATCCTGTGCAGGCTAAGCCCTCTGTTTTCATGACCCACGTACCAAAATTGCCATCACGGTGCGTTTCTGAAAACAGTGATTTACTACATAACAAAGCTATACACTGGCTGAGACATGTCAGAGGGTGCAGATCGATTATTAGAGAGGACATTACAAGAGTAAGCAGGTTATCACGGGCAGGCGCTATCACTGATTGTGTAGAGATTGTTTTTGGGGACCCTACATTAGCAGAAGACTTAATATTGCTCGAGTATAGGTCATCACCTCCCGCTCATTCCTCAATTCAGGTTTCCCGCTTGGACCCATTTGAGGGAGGGTGAGGACTCCGGTCTAAGACAGGTGGACTGACTATCCAATTTTCACACAAGATCCCCCCTACACTCAACTACATTTCATTCTAGTGAGGGGCCAGTCCTGAACACCATTCCTGCTCCCAACTTGTCTCTTAATGGTTTGGGCGAAACTGTCGATACTATGGCAGCTGACGAGGGCTGTCAGGATAGCATGGTAGAGGACGTGGGGATTTCCTCAATGCCCATTCCCTCGGGAGTCATTAAGTTTTTATCATGGAATGTTGCGGGGTTAAAGAGGAATCTTATAGATCCTGTCTGGAGTGATTTCATTGACAAGTTCGATGTCATCCTCTTTCAGGAAACCTGGAGTCTAGTTCCCCTGCATAGATCTGGGTTCATTACATTCTTTGTCCCCGCAATTAGGTCCATACGAGGACGACCCTCGGGGGGCCTTTTAATTTGGATCAATATTAGCTTGAACTGGGCAGTCAAGAGTCATGCAATTACATCTTCTGACCTCTTGCACATATCCATCAATGGGGTTGACCAACAACCCCCCCTCGAAATATGTAACATCTATGCTAGAGGGACTCCCGGTGCACAAGTAAGTCCCACTGTATCAGCTCTCGAGTCTGAACTTACAGCAATTACCACTAAGGCGGATGTCATCGTCGCCGGGGATCTCAACTGCACTTTTGAGCCCCTGAGCAGCGATGACATCCTGGGTATTGGAGATGTTGACTCTAAGCAGGGTATACCCCAACTCTGTCTCCCGCCAATAAAGAAATGGTCCAAGAGAGCTGTGCAACTTAACGCTTTAACACTGGAGTTTAATTTGAGGGCGACAAATGGACGAACCCGCTCAGATGGCCTGGGAGCTCCTACTTTCACGAGAACTGGTGCCCCCTCGCACATTGATTACATCTTGTTGGGCACCGAGCTTTGGCCGGATCTCATTGACATGGAAGTGATCTATCGGTGCGAGAGCGACCACAGCCCGCTGTCCATGCAACTCAGGCGCAAGTCGGTTACCACTTCTATTGAGCCCTCAAATAAGCAGAGGCCTGGGGCAAGAGAGGTTGTCCCGACTAACTGTAATAGGCGCCTCAAGTGGCCATGGGTAGTTAAGCGAGAGATGGACCTGAGCAAAATTAAACGGCTAGTAGAAGAAGGCGCTGTAGCTTTGGAAACGCCCACGGGCTGTTCGTCACAGGCTCTCTCTCCCAATGACTTCTTAGAAGTTTATCAACAGACTGTGGCAAGGGTGGGAAACTTCTTTGAGTTGCATGAAAAGGGGGATCAAAAGCGCCCCCCCCCCAAAGACAGAAAACCCTTGGTTCTCACAGGACTGCAGGGAAAAGAGACAGATCCTATCTCGAGCCATAAAATCTAAGGAACAGGCATCCATAGTTATTGCCCGTAAAACTTATTACAAAGCCATAAGGAAGGCGAAGCGATTGTGGGACGAAACTCACTGGCAGGATTTAAAGGCCGCAGCCCTATTGAAAGACTCAACTCCTTTCTGGAGTCTTATCAACATCAGCGCCAGGGTAGGGGCCGATCCAATCCCGAATCATATTACGGGGAGTCAATGGCATCTACACTTTTCTGATCTTTATTCACTTAGGGAAAGAGTGGCTCTAGAGGAGCAGACCCCGGTAATAGAGTATTTGGTACCCTTGGAGATAGAGGCCCAGTTTGGGCTAACAGAGGTCCTCTCTGCGATCAATATGATCGCTCCAGGAAAGGCAGCTGGACCCGACGGTCTCCCTGGCGACCTTTTGCTCCATGAAAAAGACCTTTGGGCAGAATTTATCCTTCGGACTTTAAACAACCTAGCCTTAGGATACCCAGTTCCGGATTCATGGAAGGGGGCGGAGGTGGTGGCCATTTACAAGAAAGGTGACAGAGAGGACCCTGCCAACTACAGACCGATTAGTCTAATCGATGTAATACAAAAAGTGGTTGGCAGAGTCCTCCTGACCAGGATCAAGGCCTGGATAGATGAGGAGGGCATTTTGAGTCACTATCAGGCAGGATTTAGGGAAGGAGTTGGTACTATTGACCAGGTTTTCAGATTCTGTACTATACACTGGAAATCTGTTATTATTGAAAAAGGCAGCCTGTATTTGGCATTTATTGACCTAAAAACAGCCTTTGACCTGGTCCCACGATTACAGCTGTGGCAGGTGCTGTGCGATCTGGGCATCCCTCCCCTAATCCTGGACCTCCTCGAACGCCTCCATGAAGGCAATTTTGACAAAGTCAGATGGGGACACCAGGGCCAGCTCACAGAGAGGATAGCTGTCGAGAAAGGGGTGCGCCAGAGTTGTGTTCTAGCCCCGACCCTGTTCTCTCTTTTTATAAATGGGGTGGCAGACCATTTGAGAGATAACATGGCCGACGCCCCAAACCTGGGCGGGGAAAAACACCCACCCTGCTCTTTGCTGACAACACTTTGTTGATATCAAAAAGCCCTATGGGCTTACAAAGATTGTTGTCCCGTTTCTCCCAGTTAAGCGACATCAGGGGCTTGAAAATAAATACAGCAAAAACCAAGCTGATGACGCTATCACCCTCAAAAAGCTTTAGGAATAACATCAAGCTAAATGACACCACACTGGAGCTAGTGGAGGCTTTTGATTACCTTGGAGTGAGGGTCAACAACAAGCTCAAATGGGCCCCCCATCTGTTGAAAATGCTCCTTGTCCACAAAAGAGTCTCAGGGGCAATAGCGAAACATCAGAGGCTCTCATATAGTAGGCCAATAGCTGCGGCCGCCAAGGTCTACGAGGGGAAGGCCATGTCAGCGGCCCTCTACGGGGCGGAACTGTGGGGCTTTGAAAATCTAACAGAGTTGCTTAAATCTGAGAATAAGTTCTTTAGAGACTTAGTCTCGCTCCCTCTGTCTACCCCGCTAGTTACGCTCCGCAGTGATCTCGGCAGACATAACATCAGCAATGTGGCTAGGCTGCGCCCTATATTATATTGGACAAGGCTCAGAAGGTCCCCCGAACTCCATCATTACGCTTCTGCTCTGGACGAGTTATTAAAACTTGGAGCAGAGCACAAGATCCCCTGGATATCGAATCTGAAAAAGCAGTTGCAGAAGATAGGCCTGGAAGAGGCTTGGGAAAGTCAGCTCCCTCCACCCAAATCAACGATAAAAAAGATCTACTGGGAATGGGTCACGATTGACACTCTAAGAAACCAGAGGGGCGTTCTAACTGTGAATTTCTTGGACGTGAAACCTGCTCCCAGCATGGAATCCTTTATGGACCTGATTGAATCTCCTGGAGATAGGTCACTATATCTTAAAATGAGATATGGTACCTTTCCACTTCACGAGTTTCAATCTAGCTGGAGTAAGGCAACCGTGAGCCCAAAAGGCTGTCCAGGCTGTGCCTCCCCCATAGAGACCATTGGCCATTTTATGTTTGCCTGTCAGGCGTACAGGCAACCAAGAGTAAGATGGCTGAAACCGGTTTGTAACAACCTGGGCACTAGGTCTTCTAGGGTGGCGTTGTGCATCCTGACCTACGAAACATCAGTCCCTAGTGTTATCTGTGGGACTGCTAAATATCTGGACTGGGCTTGGAGGATTAGACGTAAGCTCCTTAAGATGTACCAATTATAAGCTAACCATCTATCCCCCTGACCCTATACGAATATTACTGTTTATTGTATCATGTAATGGGATTGTATGTAAATGCTGTATGTATATAGATACTGCTTTTTTTACTCTTTTTAACTGTATAAAGACCAAAGTCATTGTTGTAGTGGGTTTTAAACTGTTTTATATGTACTGTAATATACTTTTATGATATTGTTTTTATATCGAATAAAGTAACTACAACAACAACAATAATCAATAATGATAACATTTTTTCTTTCAGGTCTCCCCGACAGGTGGTACTCATTCCCCCAAAAACTTTTACCGCATTAGGCCTCTCTGATGATTTGGTATTTTGTTAGAAATTGGGTTTCTGGTTGGCAGAGGTATGCACGTGTGCAAGGAGGAACAACAATCCTAGTTAGGTAAGTCACAACACAGCCTAAATTATCCTGTGTTCAGCCTCTTGTAGCCTGGCACAGGGCAGTCAGGCTTAAGAGTAAATGTGTAAAGTATTTGTGCAACGCTTCACACAGAAACACAGTGAAAACACCACAAAAAGACTCCACACCATGGTAGAAAAACAGAACTTTATTTTATAAATAAACCAAGATGAAAACGACTAACATCCAACACGTAGAAGTCGAGATATGAATTTTTATAAAATAATCGTAAAATAGAGATTAGAAGAAATAAGCGCTTAAATGAGATATCTGGTCGTGCTAGAATGGGGTAAAGTAAAAAGTTCAGGTCGACCGCAATGGAGCATGAGCCGGATTGAGGGACCCACTTGGGCCCACTGAACCAAAGTGCTTTGACCTGGGATGAGTCATCGGCGATGAAAATGTGAGGTGCAGCCGAAGCGTTGCATCAGAATCGAGCCACGCAGTGGACGAGATGCGCAGAATCTCTCCACGCAATTGCGCCAAAGGGTCGGTTCTGAGTGTGAGGCACCGGTTCCGAAATGAGATGCGTGGCTGCTGCTCCCGCAGTAGGCGATGCGTCGATTCTGACGGCAATGCGCTAGTCCTGAAGGAGATGTATCTGGTCCCGACTCACTCAAAGGTTCCGATGAGGATGCGTGGGTTCTAGTTGTAGCACCACTTTATACCCACTTACAAGGGCCCAGGACTGTATTGGTACCACTTGCCAAGGCAATACTTGCAGCAAGCAAAGTCCAGGTTCTGTAGCAGGATGAGTTGAAGTATTTGATGGCCTTGAGAATTAGAACAGGAGGCAAGCCCTTGGAGTCACTCTGGGTTCAAGTAATACAGGTCCAGAGCTTCTCACCCAGGCAGGTGAACAGCAGGGCAGCTCAGCAAGGCAAGAGTCCAGCAATGAAGCAGTCCAGCAGAGTGGCAGTCCTTTCAGCAGCACAGCAGTTACTGGCAGAGATTTGACAGGTCCAGAAGTGTACTGAAGTTATGGTGTCAGAGGTCCAGTACTTAGACCCAGTTGTGCCTTTGGAGTAGGGAAGATTTCAAAGAAGGCTTTGAACTGCAGAGAAGCCCTTCTTTCCTGCCCTGGCTCCAGACTCACTACAGGGGGGTATGAAGCCCTTTGTGTGTGGAGAGGACACAGCATTTTCAGGTGTACGTGTGAGGCTGTGCGCGGCTGCTCCTCCTATCTGGCATGAAGGCCTATCAAGACACCCCTAACCTTCCTTTGTGTGTGGCTGTCCAGAAGGAATATACAAATTGCACCTTGCCCTGTGGGTCATACAGAGCCTACCTTAGGGATGACCTATGTGTATAAAAAGGTAAGGTTTAGGACTGGCAAAAGGTTTATCTTGCCAGGTCGAATTGGCAACGTAAACTGCACATACAGGCTCTGCAATGGTAGGCCTGAGCCATGGTTAGAGTTCTACTAAAGTGGGTGGCATATTGAGTGCTGCAGGCCCACTAGTAGAATTTAATTTACAGGCCCTGGGCACATGTAGGGCACTTTACTAGGGACTTATAAGTAAATTAAATATGTCAATTGGGTATGAGCCAATTGTTAGAATGTTGGGGGAGAAAGCACAAGCATTTTAGCACTGGTTAGCAGTGATAAACTGCACAGAGTCCTAAATCCAGCAAAAACACGGTCAGAAAAATGGAGGGAGGCAGGCAAAAGGGTGGAGGAAGACCATTCTAAGGCTGTCAGGTCCAACAGATATAAATGAACATACAGAGTTGCTTGAAGAAGGTAACATTGAGCATCTAGCTGATCCCAAGATTTGGAGACATTCTTTGAGAGACATGGTGAGGCCTCATTCTATGAGGTGGTCAAAAACCGTCGCAAGCCTTTGTTCATGATATTCCAATGTTATTTCTGAAGATTATTATATTGTTGAGGTACAGTCTTTGCAACATTACAGGTCTCCTACAAGGCCAAGGGTTAAGTTTTTGAACACCAGCAGCCCATTTAATCCTTTCTTCTTCTGATCTCTTTTCTCCAATGTGATTGGATAGTGTCCACTTTTCAGGTCTGACATTGAGAACTAGTAGCTCCCATCAAGCCTGTTAAACCTACATGAGACATCATGCACTAACTAATCTGAAATAGTCTTTGAGCAAAACTTTATTTTCTGAATAGTCACCCCACATTTCTTTTGAAGTTTTCTGGATATTTTTGGTATTTTTTTTCAACTCTGTTCACTTTACCCCTGCTAAATAGGAGTAATGTGGCTGTGCTCTCCATTTCAAGATCATTATATAGCCTTGCCTCTGACATACTTAACTTGCATCCAAGTCCCTAGTATATGGTGTAGGAAATAAACCTAGGCTCTGGAGGTTAAAAGTCACCTGTGGACTGCAGCACCTATTGTGCCATCCTCCGAGTGAACATGTAAAACATGATTTCAGGCCTACCCTGTGCAGCCTGACTCCAGCATCCTAAAAACCTGCAGTCAAACCTGTCAAAACAACCCCTTTTGACAATAATGAAACCATGCTTTTAAATATTGTCACCCCTAATCACACCTTATTGCTCACACAATAAGGTGTCGAATATTTTAAAGTGGAATATGTGCGAAATTAACTCTGACATGTTCATCCAGTATTTAGCCCTCAAAAAGCTACTTTCACTGGTAGAGCATTGGCTAGATTCTGGACCTATGGAAGATCATAAGAGGACTGGACGTACTGTCTGTGACCTGATACAACTCCTGAAGGACTGGAACTGCTCCCTATTGTATCCAGGAAGAAAAAAAATAACTCCAAGGGTCAGTTAGCTGACCTCCTGTGTGGGTAAAGGAGCAGTCAGTCCAGTCAACATACTGAAGGTCCACCCAACTCTAAATGAGCTAGGCGGACTTTCAGTTTGGTGGAGAGGGCACTCTTCTACCATTGCGGTGGAGTACCCTCTCTGCCAAACTCCAATTTGGGCCCTAAGTCAGAAGGTAATATCTTTGACCGGGACAAACCTACTAGGTGTATCTGACCTGCAATCCATTGTGGTTGGCCTGAAATCGCATATAGGTCCGTCCCATTCTACCGCTTACATAGACTGGTTCACTGATACAATATCGACCCCCCAAAATATCCCCATACAAAAATATCGAGTTATAAATATCGATGTCAAAAATATCGACATCCTATATTTATAATGGTAAGTACAAATATATTGGGAAAAAATTATTGATGTATAAAATATAGTTGTACAAAATATCGATTTTATTATATATATATAATGCATAATATTAAATATATGAAATAATAAAATTAACTTTAAAAAAAAATTAGATTTAATATACAATACATTTAAATGTGGTAGTAGTGGTCCCTACTGGGAAAATTACTGCACCTCAAAAAAATGTATTTACTTTTTTTACTCCTTGTTCTATCCAATTTTTGTGTGAGAAAGATTTTCTTAAGGCCAATTGTTGTAGTTTGGGGGTTCTATTACGGTTCTGTCACCCTACTACCATAGATGACAATAAGTACAGTACAAATCTAATGTACAACCAAATATGTATCTAATAGAACCTTGTTCAGCACCCTCCTAAATTAGTAGACATACTCATTCAGTCATGAATATATTTGAATCACAAATATAGTTAATCCGAAATCATTTTAGCACAAAATGTCTATAGCCCTTGAGATTCTTAACACTGAAGTGAAGATAATACAAGAGTCCAATTGTTTTTTCAAATTAGTTTCACTGTTGGTTTATTCATTGATACTTCCAGCACAGTTCAGCCAATACGTATTTCGTGTTTTATAGACTTTTTTTTAAGGCAGTTCTAAGTTCAATTCTCTAGTCGTTAACCTCCATAGGTATCCATCGCCACGACGTCCAAATTCACGCCCAGGTAATTAAGCATAAATTAGAGTTTGTAAGTCATCAAAAGATCAGTCCAATCTCAGAGTGAACCGTCCAAGTTCGAATAGAATACAAAGTTGCTGTAAGGTCAAAGTAAAGTCCTAAAGCATATAGAGGCTTGCCATTTGCAATCGAAAATAGGAAAAGTGAATCGAACGCGTGGTGAGGAAGTCCCTGATAAGCTTCCTTGTCAAGTAACGGCGTTTTTGTTAATCCTGGACAAGGGTCCCTGTTCACCGCAACGAGGCTAATATACATTTTAATAAATATAACAAATAAATGTCATTTAAAAAAATGTAAACATGCATATATAAAATGCAATATATATATTTACTTTAATTTTTGTTATAAACTATTTTATTTTATAAATATATAAAAATTCCCAACTGTATATATATATATATTTATATATAACATAAAATCTCATAAAAAACATTTATTATAAATTAAAACATTAAACTATTTAAAAGTCTTTAAACTTAAATTTTCCACTCCAGTGAGTGCAACAGTAGGGAAAGTGTTGGATACCGGAGGGGTAAAAATTACTATCCCCACACCAGTGAGAGCAACAGTAGGGAAAGTGTTGGATAGCGGAGGGGTAAAAAATACTATTCCCACTCCAATGAGTGCAACAGCAGAGAAAGTGTTGGATAGCGGAGGGGTACAAATTATTATTCCCACTACAGTGAGTGCAACAGTAGGGAAAATGTTGGATAGCAGAGGGGTAAAAATTAATATTCCCAATCCAGTGAGAGCAACAGTAGGGAAAGTGTTGGATAGCGGCGAGGTAAAAAATACTATTCCACTCCAGTTACTGCAACAATAGGGAAAGGGTTGGATAGCAGAGGGGTAAAAAATAATATTCCCACTGGAGTCAGTTCAAAATTAACAACCAATTAATAAATAATAAAATAATTTCCACAATTAACACTATAAAATCTAAATTAACTAAATATTAATAAATAAAAAATAATGTATTTATTATAATTAAATTACTTCCCACCCTATTCCCCTATAAACCCCAAACCCGCTCCTAAAACAATAACAATTAACATAATCACCAATTAATAATTAACAACCAATTAATTATTAGTAATACATTAATTCCCACAATTAACACTTTACAATCTAAAATAAATAAATACTAAGAAAAAAGAATACTTAGGGCCTCATGTAGGTGGGCTGGCATTTACCACTTCATAAATACCGAATCATACCTATTCGGTATTTATGAAGTGGTAAATGCTATGTAGGTATTTATGCGGTAAAAATTACCGATTCGTAGAACTTCGGTAATTACCGAATCGGTATTTACCGATTCGGTAATGAGGCATACCTTCCCATTGATGGGAAGGTATGCCTCATTACCGATTCGGTAAATACCGATTCGGTAATGGGGGGAGCACATGCAAGGGTGGCAGGGTGTCACATTGACACCCTGTTGCACCCCTGATTCGGCCATGTGTGCACATGTGGCGCACATACATGCCCTAAGGGCATGTATGTCTGCCACATTGCACACTTAAACGTGCACAAAAATGCTTTTATACACCTATTCGTTATTTACCACCAACCTTTAGTTGGTGGTAAATAACGAATCCCCACAAACACCACACACTCCCCCTACATCTCATTTCATGATTCGGTATTTACCGAATCGGTAAAATTACCGATTCGGTAATTTTACCGATTCGGTAAATACCGAATCATGAAATGATCCCCCTACATCTCAAAAGCCGAAATACCGGTCGGTAACGGTATATTTACCGAAAATCGGACGTTACCGACCGGTATTAGGCTTCCTACATGAGGCCCTTAATGTATTATAATTAAATTACTTCCCACCCTATTCCCCTATAAATCCACAATACGCTACAGAACTAAAAACGCAAAATTTAATTAAAATAAAATTATTAACTAAAAATTTTACATATATTAAAACATAAAAGCAATACTTATACAAAAAATAGATCACATACATTTAAAATACATACTTGTATACATAACACTAATTTAAAAAAATCGATATTTTAAACAACTATATTTTTGCAAACGATATTAATGACTATGATATTTAAAAAATATATATTTCTAACATTAAAGTCGATATTCTTGACCACGATATTCTTGCTGTCGATATTTCTGTGTCACAATATTTCCAACTCGATGTGTGTGTAAGTCGACATTTCCAACTCGATATTCTGTTTCTGCACAACATAGACTATTATTGGCACTTAGTGCTTTTGAGTGCTATTTTTACTTTAACTTTAAGAATTCATATCTCCAGTTCCCTTAATTGGATTTTTGTCATTTTGTTCATTAAAATGTACTCTATTTTTCCAATTTGGTCAGAGATTTTAATTGTTGGTTAGTACAGTATAAATACTTTACACACTGCCCTATACCAGAGTGGGTTAAGCTCAGGTTAATTTAGTGGCTTTAAGGTTCACCCTGGCAAGTTAGTTTTATTATTCCTTAAGGTGGATGACTATTCACCCCACCACTTTCTTACACTCGTGTAGTTCAGTGGTTCCCAGTGCGCCACCAAAACCAGCCAGGGGCGCCACGGTCACATTTGCTGAGAAGAATCCATTAGGAATTCCGTCGGCTGCTGGTTTGTAGGCCGGGTGCACTGCACCTGACGCCCACTCGGTAGTGCACTTGCTGACTCTGAGAGGGAGGGAGGAAGGAAGGAAGTAAGCAAGAGTTGGGAAGCACAGCGAGCTGAGAGCGTGAAATTATCGCCAGGTAAAATGTCCTTCTTAATTTTGTTTCACCCGACTTGTCTTATTTACATTTTGGCATGCTCACATATTACACTGCATGTTCTTTTATTCACTTTGAAAATGTTAGCTGGATAATTACAGCACATACATCTCTCACTTGCATGTGAATGCCTAACTGCCCACGAGCCCGGATTGGAGGCGGCGCAACAGCTTGTCTTAGTTCACGAGGAGAGTAGTGCATGAGTCGGGTACTGCGAGCACTGAGCAGCTGTAAACGGGTTTTATAGGATTAAAATGCTGAGCAAAGGCATAGCCTCAGCTGTTCTACCTTTACCCGTAAACCTGCGACCGAACAGACTGCGTGTGTAACCTCGGTCGTTATGTTCGAACCTTATTTCTCATGTTGTGTTTCATGGACAGAGACAAAGTGTTGTCTCTAAACGTGCACACATTTCCTCCTAAAAGACTTTCTTCGTTATCAAAACATGAAAAGTAAACACTTAGAGGTCGCTTCCGATTGGAAATCGAACTGACCGACACGGACCGGGAACGGAGTCCGACAGACACGCACAGGCGCCGTACGACCCGTGTAGTACAATGCAACGCCCGTGACGTACAACCGAATACGTTCGTACGGAATACAAGCCGTACGACCGAGCCGTACGGACACCAGTGATTCGCCCAGAAACGGGACGCAATTCGCACCGACCGACACGCACCAGGAATGAACCTGACCGACACGTACCCGCGATGGCCGACCCGCGCAGTACGACGCAATGCGTGTAAAATCAGACCGACTCGCACGAAGCTCAAGCAGCATGACCAACACACACAGAAAACAGGGACCTGAAGCAATAGAGATTTCCGCGACCGACGCGTATGAAACACAGACGAAAGTCAGCGTGAAAGACTCGGAGAAGTCCGCACGAGCCAACATCAGTGTCTGTCTCGGTCAGAAGAACGTCTCCTTCATGCCTAAAAAACCCAAAGGAAAAAATACAAAAAAAAGGACCAAACAAGCAATGATAAAGTCAATAAATATATATATTTTTTTAAACTGGAACAAAGACACACCCACAACTCCACCTATATAAAGGCCACAAATCACTACCATGATCCTTTGCAAATTCAAGAGATCAGCCAGCAGAGAACACCAGCAGAGAACACCATCAAACAGCAACCACAGACACACTCACAACTCACCCATCACACAACCTTCACACCATCAGCACCTCTCCAAAAGCACTCACACATACACCCAGCAAAACTGACACTCACCCACCCTCACTTGCACCCTCACACACACATCATTCCCCACCACCACCCATCACCATGCCCCCAAATAAGAATCCAAAGTTCACAGATAGTGAGTTAGAAGTCCTGGTAGATGAAATCCTCATAGTAGAGCCACATTTGTTAGGTATATTGGTCCAAAGGATCCCCATGTCACAGAAAACAAAGATGCGGGCGAGGATTGTGGAAAAGGTCAACGCACAAGCACCAATGTTGCGCACAAAGGAGGACATCCAGAACAGGTGGTATGATGTGCGCAGGAGGGTGAAGAAGCTCCTCGAGAAGGATCACGCCTTGAGTCAGCGCACTGGTGGTGGCCCTCCTGCCAAACCAGTATACTTCAGGTCCTGGGAGGGAGGGCGGGACATCCTACCACCAGAGAGCGTCCATGGTCTATCAGACATACCAGAGCCTGGTGAGTACACAACCAATATACTCAATATTGTGTGGCAATACACACACATCACTGTCAAGGGGACAGTGAAACCATGCGCCGTTGGCAAAGCCACAATAACCAATAGATAATCATCCCAAGATGTGTATGCTAGTCAGACAAACACAATACCTGCCATCTCATAGTGACTTGTAACTGTGTCATGACATGTACAAACCTACCAACAAATAGAGCAAGGCAGTGGCACACATCTAAATAAACACTGTCAGACATTTTGCCACCACAAATACACTACCTCACTGTGAAGCTGACTGACAGGGAGGAATAGTGGGTATGCAGGTGAAGTGAGTGTATCCAAAAGCATGATGGGGTTTGTAGTCACAGATAATGCCCCCTCCCAATTGGCCCATCAAGACCTCTCTGAACCATGCTCACATCACAGGGAGTGGAAAATAACTGACAAGATGGCTGACACTGGGTTCTGCTGTGGGGAGCACAAGGCCCTGGTAGGGGTTGTGCTCAAATCAGAAGCAGGACACCACTGCCTGACATCCTGAAAGCCAACTTGCACGCCCTGCAACGGAAGCACGTTCCATGGTGGGATGTCTGGCCAGGTGGGAAGGAGGACTGACAGCTCTGACCATACTTACCAGCATGTTTCGTCATACACACCCCTCAACACAAACTCCACACAACTCACCTGGGATAATGCATTGCCTCACACTCTATTGAAATATCACCCACAGATACAGCACACTGGGTTCTGCTGTGTGAAGCACAGGGGCTCCTTTTGGACTTGTAGCCAAACAAACACCAGGACTGCACTGTCAGCCATCTTGCCATTGCTGTCACACTACCTCACAGGGAAGCAGAATCAAAAGGAAGGAAGTATGGGCATGCTGGGAAGGGGGGTGTAGCCAAGAGCATGATGGGAGTTGCAGTCACAGAATCCTCACCCACTTACATGGCCCAGCAAGCTCACACTAAACCATGCTCACCTCACAGGGAGTGGAAATGGACTGACAAGATGTCTGACACTGGGCTCTGTTGTGGGGAGCACAAGGCCCTGCTGGGAACTGGGCACCAACAAACAGGACAACACTGACTGACATCCTAAAAGTTAACCTGCACCCACTGCAATGGTGGCACGCTTCATGATGAGATAACTGGCCTGGGGGAGAAGGAGGTCCTGACCTAAAAACAAATACCACCGATGCGGGCCATACACACACCTTCTCTGCTAAAACACATTGCACACGTGGTACCAGTCACTCACAAAGTAAATGTCCGGGCAAGATGGCTGACACATGGGCCTGATAAATGATGTGGCTGCAAATCACACATATGCACTGGCCAACCCAAACACGTCCGCACTCGCAGCCATTGCAACCGTATGTTCAAACTCACTGTCTGGGGATGCAGTGTCCAGGGGCGCCCCCTGGCCTGGCTGTGAAGGTGTGTCTTGCAGATGACAAGTGTGGAGATCCATATATAGTACATAGCACAAAACACACAGGAACTCACATACACATCATTGACAGGGGACACCTGACAGTGAATGAAATGGACACACCAATATAGCTGACACTGTAGCATGGTCTCATTCACACTAGGTGCTGTTGTGAGCTGCATTCCACTCCTACATCGTTCTGCAACATATGCATCCTTCACACAACACACCACTCCCTGTCATAGACACTGCAGACACAAGGTCTAACCTGGACTGCATTGGAGGAGACATGCTACTCACAGCAGAAAAACCGCAACACACACAACACTGGCTATCACTGTCATGAGCATGGAAAAGCCAGAGAGCTGCCGTGCTCAATCCATATCACCATGGAGAACACTGACAAGATAAATCACTTCAGCCCGTACAAAACTCAGCACCAGCCTCATTAGCTACGGTGACATCATCACTTGTATGAAATGAGATGGGAACTAGGAACACAGAAAAAAAAAAAGATTCTCCCAAGAGATCACAGGCAAACCGGACTGTGACCATGTTGTACCAACACACCAATGTGACGCACAAAGACTAGCAAAAACTGCTACCACACATACCCCAATCTTGCAATAAATCCTAAGTGGAATTGCACGTAAGTCCTCGTTAAAGGTCAAATGTGGACAGGGATGACACACCAGTGTCAGCCACGTGATGGCCCTTGAGTAGCAATGGCCATGTACAGTCAAATCTATCCATGAGCTGGTCATGCACACACTTCGACATGCACATTGAAATGCTTCATGTTGTCTGGACAATGTGCTACAACAATATCAGTCTATCCGTGACAACTTTGGACAATGCAGTGTACAGGCACGCATCCTGACGTACAGTTGCAAATGTCAAGTATGTGAACCACTGATGCCTGTAGAAACATAACTTACATTGTGTGTCTCTTCCAAACACAGGTGGTGCTGGGGACACAGCAGCAAACGAAGAGGAGTCCCTGTGTGGATCAGTCTCTGTCCTCTTCGGATGACGAAGAACAACCTGGCACCTCTGGTGTGAGTCATCATGCAGTACAAACATCTGCACCCCCTGCACCCACGCCTCCAACATCTGGCAACAGACAGAGCACCCCCGCCAACACGGACAGACCAAGTACATAGAATTCCGACAGCACAGGGACACAGGCCACCCAGGAAGCTACGGACAACACCACCAGTAACACCCAAGGGGTCCAGGGTCACCTGTGCGTGCCACTGCAGGTCCTGCCCGTGTGGCTAGGGGTGGTGGGAGGGGTGGTAGGCAGAGGTCATGGCTTGCAGAGGGGTCTGGACTGCATGATGACCCCCAACTGGCACGCATCATAGATGCGTACCAGGATAGCACCGGAGGATTCGCCCAGGTAGTGGGGATCCTCAAGGACATTCAACAGGAGCAGGCTGCCCATCATGCTCGCATGGAGTCCAAGTGGGATGAACTTACTGCGGTGCATAGGGACATACTGACATGCCTCCGCCAGATAAGCACCAACATGTCCACACCTCCCTGTGTGCCCACAACATCTGTTGCTACTAGATCTGCAAATGCCACAGGGAGGGAGGATGACTCTGGTGGAGAGACCTCTGCACCGCAGACGCCTGCACCTGAGGATCCCCCCTGGAAGAAGAGGAGGGGTCGTCCGAAGAAGGACAAGTGAGACGCAGATGGCCATGCACATCCCCCAGGGACACGAAACCTGTTGTGGAAAATGTTCTTTGTGTGCAAACCGTTCACCTTGTTGCATATAACCCAACTCGCCAACATGACATGGAGGGTTTATGTTGGTCTAATGTAGCAGATGACTGTGGACTTTACTCTGGACATTTCAGCTACCAACACTTCCGACTCATCTGTGAACTTTGAATTCCAAACCGTACAGCACCCACCATCCTGTGCACTATCCTCACACGTTTGTAAATAAACTCACTATTACACTATACTTGCCTCTGTTGTGATTCCAACTTGGTATGTGTCATGGAGAGGATGACCTACTAAAGAACACAGTGCATGCTAACTACTACAGCAATGTGATCACCATTATGTGAGTCATGGTGATGTGACACATGTGAGGGAGACACACCACTAGGGCACCACAACACATACTCACCATGGCCATGTAACTCATCGCCTACAATGATGTTGACCAGAAATACAGTGGAATGCACAGACACCACACCTATCCACAGTCAGTGGTAACAAGCCCACAGGTGAGGTCAGTCAGATGTGGGAAGACAGACAACGCACATAACAAAGTGTAGCACAGGTTCATTACACATCAGCAACATGTTTATTCCACAACAGTTGCAAGGTAATTCTACATGACAGTGGACACACGGTCACCAAGTGTCGAAGAATTGAAATCCAGGGGTGTGTGGTACATCACTTGATGGAAATCGACAATTTTCCCCCTGGGATTGGATTCTGGGTGTCAGAGTTGACCAAACAACAGGCAAAGTGCCCTGGGAAGGACAGACATAAGACACAGTCAAAAGCACAGCAGAACAGGATAGAAATGCAATACACATGCACAAACCATGCCACAAGAAACCTACACAGAAACAAGTTAGCATGTCGACACTATTGTGGAGTACAGACTACCTGAAAGGACACATCACTGTATGCATCCAGTCAAGTAGCACACAGACACACTCAAACAGCAACAGAGCAGCACCAACACATTTCAGGCTAACTCAATACATTAACATAACAACCTTGTAAACTCACATTCAGGTGAAAAAGTTGTTGATGAGCTGTGTGCCGACGTCACCCTCATCATCACTGGCATCGTGGCCCAGGCCAGGATCCTCCACAGGTGGCGGATGTAGGTCATCGTCATCCTGGATGCAGCATACAATGAAAGTTTTGCACACCTTTGCAGGGTCATATGGGAGGGCCCCTCCGGTCTTGTCCAGGCAGCGGAAGTGGCTTTTCAGGAGACCAAATGTCCGCTCGATCACCCTCCTGGTCCGACCATGTGCCTCATTGTAGCGCATCTCGGCTGGTCTCACAGGGTTCCTGAGTCCGCAACCACGGCATGTTGGGGTATCCGGAGTCACCTACATACAAACAATTGCACATTAGCTGAGTTTTAAAAGAGGGTGGAATACAACATTGCCAAACACACACATTGGTAAACAGTCAGTACACACCGACAAGCCAGGCACGCTGGTTTGGCATCTGTGACATCATCGTTGTAATGCGACTATTCATGATGTAGGCATTGTGCGCAGAACCGGGGAAACGTGCACACACATGTGTGATACACATGTCCACTAGACATACCACCAGAGCATTGATGGAGTGGAAATGTTTCCTGTTCCGGTATGACTGCTCATGTGCCCGTGGTGGTACCAGGGCCACATGTGTACCATCAATAGATCCGATGACGTTCGGCATCCTCCCCAGTGTATAAAAAGCATCCTTTATGTCAGGGAGTTGACCTAGGCTAGGAAACTTGATGTACAGGTCAAGAAAATGCAACATCCCCTCCAAGACATCGCGAAGCACACGACTGAACATAGTTTGCGACATACCACCAGCAGTAGCCACAGTGTACTGGAAGGTACCGGAAGCAAATAAGTGCAGGGCTGCCATCACCTTCACCTTTGAGGTCAGTGCTGTAGGGTATGTCCGGCCAGGTAGCAGATGTGGCGCCAACTGCTCCCCCAACTCCTCAATCAATGGCCTGGTGAAGCGGTACCGTCGGATGCAGTCGCGTTCCAGCATGGTTTCAAGGTCTGGGAACGGTCTATGGACAGCTGGTGCCCTGCAGTACAGAGATGAACAAAGGAAGATTGTCCATTCATCCACCCATGTGGCTATGACCAAGCAAAATATCACATGATACATCATGACAATACACAATGAACTGAGGTGTGTGCTGTTGGGTATGGACACATATGTCACCTACATGCCCATCATCTCACATCTCAAGTCAACACGTCTACATAAGTTCCATGTAGTGCAATGGCAAATCATTAGGCTGTGTCACAGTACCTATGTACTGCTGTCACGTTCCAAACACACACCACAGTGACAAGTGAGGACTGATATGTGAGGACTGATGTCTCGAAGGCATCACAGCTCTGTGACATGCAGATACCCAGGTCCCTGTATTGCCACATGGACACTGGCATGACATGGCGTATCATGTACACGCCACAAAACAACCATTAGTCCCACAGGTAGTGGCCCCTGTTGTCTCTGCAGGCCAAACATGGACGTCTCTGAGACACACACACAACATCAATGTTGATGCACAAACCACATGGATGTGGAGACTGTCTCCCATTGGGCACATGGAATCAGACACATCTGAGACACAACATGCACACAGACTGTGGGTGTACATCAGAATTGTGGCTATGGGTCTCGCTGTGACGTACATACCATCCCACCCAGGACTCAGGGTGTATGTGACATGTCATACACATATCCAACCTGCAACTGTGTCCATAACTCATGCCCATAACTGTACAGTTGCACATCACAGTGGTAATGTGCACAGCACACAAAGGATTCTGTCCCCATGAACCCGTGCACAGCCTGGGAGTGGCTGCACCAATGTGCCACACAACAAACAAAAAATGTTGCCCCCCCCCTACACACACAGATAATGCAGCCTTACATGCCATGGGATACAGTGTGGCACATGCTGTGGTGTGGTAGGTGTGCATCTGAGTCACTGACAAGTAATTGTGTGTGGAATCCATGAACAAGTCACACCAATGTCAACCGACGCGGGTGACTTCTACAGAGACGCATCGCACAGTTGTGGACCGAGCTGTGCGCACGCCTTGGCCAGTGACTGCAATGTTAACCAACGCGGGTGATTTCTATGGAGACGCATCGCACAGTTGTGGACCGAGCCGTGCGCACGCCTTGGCCAGTGACTGCAATGTTAACCGACGCGGGTGACTTTTATGCATACGCATCGCACAGTTGTGGACCGAGCCGTGCGCACGCCTTGGAGAGTGACTGCAATGTTAACCGACGCAGGTGACTTCTATGGAGATGCATCGTACAGTTGTGGACCGAGCCGTGCGCACGCCTTGGCCAGTGACTGCAATGTTAACCGAAGCAGGTGACTTTTATGCATACGCATCACACAGTTGTGGACCGAGCCGTGCGCACGCCTTGGCCAGTGACTGCAATGTGAACCGACGCGAGTGACTTTTATGCATACGTGTCGTGCAGGCATGGACTGAGCCGGGCGCACGCATAGCACATTGAATCGTATGGAGACGGGTGTGTGTGGATTTTCAAACTACGCGTTGTACACTTAGTTGACCGAGCCGTGCACACTCCTTGGCTATGGACTGTCATGGAGACAGACTCGGATTCGAAACTTGTACGAGTCGTGAGCTGGAAATTCAGTTGGCTGCCTACAACAATGTTGCAATTCCTAGGGTGTCATGAGGGTGAAATTTTGAACGATGCGGAAGACGTGTACGAGTCGTACAATTCCATGGATTGGCCAGATTCATAGGATGCAACCGTGTTGGACCTATCACTTAGGACACATGGCACAGATTCTGCCTCTGCAGCACAGATATAATGCTGGCTGGCCCCCAGAGAGCTCACTTGCCTGCACTACATGCTATAGGACCACATCTCTGCTACCACTGCTGCTGTCTCTGCATCCTCTGGCTACTGCTATGGCACATACTCTGGAGAGAGCCCCAGCCTTCACAGAGGAGGAGAACCAGGCCCTGCTGGACTGGCTCCTTCCACAGTACTGCAAGCTGTATGGGAGACCAGGGGAGCAGGTGAGTGTGCAGTCCACTGCCTTCCTAATTGTGCATGTGGTCTGACTAGCAGTACTAGCAGTGTGTACACCAGTGGCAAGCGTACTCACTGAGTACTTAAAACCCCCAATGTGTGTAGGTACATGTGATGAACAGGTGTTCTGCAGCAAAAGTGCATTTGTGCAAGCTTTAACTTCCCAGGCAATGCTACCATGTCAGACATGCAGGACAATTGTCCATTTCCATGGGTGCACTACCTGTGTACCTCATTTATCTTTGTGATGACTACATGTATATCCAACTGTGTGCAGCACAAATATGTGGCATGTGTGGTAATGGCCTTTTCACTTTGTCATCCTCACAGGTTGATGCCCACCAGAAGCACGAGATCTGGCTGACCATCGCCCGGGCAGTTAGATCAGTGGGGGTCTACAAGCGCCGGATCCGCAACTGCCAGAAGAGGTGGACCCCACATGCTCAGGATTCTGGCGGTGGTCTTCCCGGACCTGGATGGGCAGCTGAAGGCCAGACAGCAGCAAGGAGGGGGTAAATCCATGCCTAATCTGTGAACTATGTCGGACATGCTATTTGTAGTCTTTTGGCCTGACATTACACTTCCACATTACGTCGGTCTTGTAGTCCAGGCCTCATGTCCCTCAATTCTGTAATGCACCCTTGTCATCTGATCCACAGGTGTGGCCCCTACAGTCTGTGAATTGTTGCACTTGGGCACTGTGTCCCTGCAGTCAGCTATGCTTAAGGTTCCGGACAGCATCTGTTACCGGGACTCTGTTGTGTACTTCGTGGGTGGGTCAATTGTTTACACAATGCCTGAGATCTGACATGTGATCTGTGTGCCCCTTCGATATGTTTTCTAATTGCTGGTCTGACTCGCCACATGTGCCTGGGGTATTTAAAACACACCCATGCAGCAGGTGACTCTAATTTTGGGGCCTCAGAAGTATGTATATCAAGGGTGTCACACTTGCTTAGCCACCAGCCTACTGTCCAGGGCTATACACTGTTTCACGTAGACCTGGGCAGTCATGCCTACTCCAGGGCATTAAAACACTCTGTACTCCCACTCCTGTGTATCAACTTACAGATTGTGCTTAGTGAAATGTGCCCTCAGGTGTCTGCCTCTGTCATTGTGGTGTGGCTTTCTTTTTAGGACAACTGGGGTGTTCATGAGTTTGAGGGTCAGCAGGACATCTGAGATGTGACGTGACTATAGGAGACGAGACCTGTGTGACATATAGGTGTGTGATCACTTGGCAGTGCACAATGGTTTATGCAACTGTGAAGTTCAGGCAGCTGTGTTTCATTCACAGCAGACTGTGAGGTGCTCATGTTTAGGGAGTTGTGTTCGCAGTCACTCATATGTCTGATTTGTATGATGTGGGGTCATCAGAGTCCGGAATATGTTGTTTGCAGGGGATGGACAAGTGCACTTGTCAGCTGCAGAGTTTGCTTTACCCATGACCTATGATTGTGACACAGTGCAGACTGTTGCTGTCTGGATGCCCTGCCCCTGTGACGGGAGACAGTGATGACTGATTTTCCAGGCATGCCTGTGCCATAACATTGAACTTGCAATGAGGGATCCTGCAGTGGAGTCAAATGTGCTCCTTGCACCCCATTGTGGCATTGACTATCGGGACATGAGAACCTCATTGTGTGTGGTGCTGGTATGCATCACAAGCATGTGAAATGAGACTCTGGCCATCCCTTCTTCCTGACACCTGTACTGACTCAGTGGCAATAGATGTGATGTGTGTATAGTGACAAACTCCTACATGTTCACTTGCACGTCCAACAACTGTGTAGGTGGTGCATGTCCGCACATTGGGGTATTAGCATCCAACATGCAACAGACATATGAGTGCAAGTCCAGGAGGGATATGAGTGCCATGGTTGATGGTCAGACTGACAATTGGCTTATTCAAAACAGTGTGAGCAATTTGAGCAGTGTTCAGCTGATGATGCCAGGGCCTGCCCTGTGATGTACTGTACTCACTGTGGTGTGTGTGGTCAGTGCAGGTGACTAATGTTGGTCTGTTTTTCCTAATTCTATCCAGATACATCCACGGCCACAGGAGGGGACAGCGCCACGGACCAGGAGGAGCCGCAGAGCCAGACTGGGACAGCAAGCGAGGAGCTGGAGGGACCCAGTGGCACGGAAGGCGAGTGGAGCCACACCGAGGAGTCCTCAGCACCATCCACCTCAGCTGAGGACCACAGCAGCTCAGAGGATGACTCCCTAGTGAAGGCGGGTGTCAGCAGCCACCAAACCCCAGCTAGTGAGGCTGTCCCCGCCACCACCAACACCACCACCATCACCACCCTCCCATGGGCTCCCATCCCAGAGGTCCGTGGAGGCTCCCGTGTTCGGGAGCATGTCTCCTTTGTGCCAGGCACTGACCCCCTGCCCCTGTGTCCCCTGCTGCCCTGAGTGTGGAGTATGTGGACTTGCTTCAACAGATCCATAAAGGGCTGACATCAATGCTGAGTGTCCTCCATGCACACACCAGTCTGTTGACACAACTGGTGTAGTTCATGGAGGGCTTGTCATCGGGCATGTCTGCCCTACAGAGGACCAATCAGTCCATGGCCTCCTCCATGACGCCAGCAGTGTCCCTCCTCCAACAGTCCCTCACCCCTCCTACCTCTGCCCCATCAACAATTCCTGGCACCCTACCTGTCCCAAGCACACACACACACCAGCACATTCACCCAAACCCACAGACACGAGCAGCACACAAACACCCAAACCAATGTCTAAACGTGCACGCAAGCAACCTCAGGGGACTGATACCACACTCACAGGGGATGATTTGCAAACACACACACAGGCATCCACAACCACTCCGCAGTCCTCCGATACCTCTCCCTCCAAGACCCCTTCCCTTGCCTCACCTGCAACCCCATCTTCCTGTGACCTTGGCCTCTTCCCCGTTGATCCAGCGTACAAGGGGAAGAGGAAGTCCCCACACACAGAGGGGACTGCCCCTCACACCCGGACACCCACACCCCCAGGTGCAAGCAGACTGAGGCCCCCACCCGCAAGTCCCCCCTGACCCGGAACAGCAAGACCCCACCCCCGCCCGCAGCTCCACGACACAGTCTCCGTCCTCCATCCCCCAGGCCACCACTCCCCAGGTTCCCCCACCCACAGATACACCATCCCAAAATGCTCAGGCCCTCCCCCCCTAACACTTGCTCTTCCACCCCCACCTCCCCGGTCAGCCTGTTTGTGCCACTGGTGTGGGGACCGTGCCTCCCCCCTCTGTCCTGCCGACCTCACCTGAACCCCATTCCGTTCCCATGGAGTTAGGCACTGCAGTGGAGTCCACGACCACCCCTTCTGACTTGGGCACTGCAGTGCGGACCTAGTCCACTCCATCTGACCTGCCCACTGCAGTTGTGCCAGCACCCACCCCATCTGACTTGTGCCCCACAGTTGTGACTGCACCCACTTTGTCAGACACCTCCACTGCAGTTGCCAGTGACACTCCTGCCATTCCTTCACTGCCTCCTTCTGCTGAGCCCTGATCCTGTCCCTGCGGTGCCTGGCCTGCCCCCATGTATGACCCTCCGAGTGGATGTCCCCTGTCCTTAGCAGTGCAGGCAAGCAATGTGTGACAGTTGTCACTCACACCCTATTTGGACTTTAGCTATAGACTGGCCATTGGCCTTTGTTTTTTATGGACTTTGCATTTGATTTTCCAATTTGCTGAATAAAGCATTTGTTGTTATCCTTGTGAATTTGATTTAGCTGTACATTATGTTGATGATGTTTACCATGACCTTGCTGTTATGATGCTGGATTTTCAATGCTGAATTAAGAGGTGTTGATGTGATGTACTCCATGTGGTCCATGAGATATGTATCCTATTCTGGTCGGTATCCATGTCATCCTTTGCAGCAAACTGGGTGTGTCATGATTAACAATTTTTGCACATGGATGTAAACATTTCATTTGCATGGTCACATCTGTGGCTTGCACCCATGCACATATGATGTGCTTCCCATTGTCCAATTTGTCTGTTTCCCTGACTGTGGGCCCATCTTCACTAGACATGCAGGTGTGGGCATTATTGTTGTAGGAGCAACTGTGTCCTCTGTGCAACTTGCTAGACATATGTATTGAGTATGTGCAGATGACTTAAGGGACACTCCCGTACCCAGGCTGATATGACCAGAGCCTTCATTGGGTGGTAATTGATGGCTGACTGACCACGTGTTCTGCTGACATGACTGAGACCTGCTGGACCTATGTTTGGCACAGCTGAGCTTCCACAGGAGTTGAGTCCCCTCAAGTAAGTATGTTGTTCAGTGACATTGCCTGGGCCCATGGTGTGTGTTATGTGAGCATGTGTGTGTGTGTCCCCATCCCTTTTTCTACACAGGCTGTGTTCCCTGAATATGTTCCTGTTGGTGATGCTTGCTGAGTTGTCCTGTGTTCATCCCACATCTTTGTCCTGGGCTACCATATATGTGGGTGCATGACACACTACTGTTCATTGGTGTGTCATCATTGGGATTTGTCAGTTCTGAGAGGTGATGATGAGGTCAGACGCAGATGGGACACAGTCAGGGGTCCCCATGGCACTTGTTTGTTCGCAATATCATGTAGTTGTCCCTAGGTGGTACCTTTCAGTGATTGAGACGTTAATGTGTGTGTGACTGCTCCCACTCGTCAGGTTAAGAGGTGCAATGTTGGCAGATGTCAGCATGTGTGCCTTGTGGTTCTCCTTGGCTTCTGCATTGTCCTGGGACTGTGGCATGGATTCCGAAGGTTACGAGAGCTTGTGCATCTGCACCAGTGCATTGGTATTGCTGTTGTGGGCCATTGGCGGGATGTTGTTTGGGTGATTTTCCCTGCTGTCCCTGTGAGTCATATCTCATCATTCTGCACATTCATCCTGGTCGTTAGGTCCCATTGCTGCCATGGAATGGGAGTTTGTGACCTGACACCTACAGTCTACACAGGATGTATTGATGTGTGTGTCTATTTTCGAGATGTGTGTATGCATTATGATGGTCACTTCTGCTTTTGTGTCATTGTACACTGTATGCAATGTCAGCCCCCATGGGTGGTGCTGGTCTGCACATGTCCGAGAGTATGTTTGATTTTCACAGCACTGTTAGCCTCACCTCTCTGTGGGTATGGGACATGTGATGGGAGTTACATTGCATGTTCGAAGTCATATTCACTGTTGTGGGCATTTGTCACAGACTACACACTCTTGTCATGATGTTAGGGGGGATGTATTTTGCTGACATACCTAATGTTGGTGTATGGTGGATGTGTGGCGCATCACCCATCCTATGGGTGTTGCTATTGATAGTCACACAGCACCCTATGAGTGCGGGTGGCAGTAGTGATAGGCAACATACCCCCATGAGTGGGGGTGGCAGTAGTGATAGGCAACATACCCCCTATGAGTGGGGGTGGCAGAAGTGATGAGCAACATACCCCCTATGAGTGGGGGTGGCAGTAGTGATAGGCAACATACCCCCTATGAGTGGGGGTGGCAGTAGTGATAGGCAACATACCCCCTATGAGTGGGGGTGGCAGTAGTGATAGGCAACATACCCCCTATGAGTGGGGGTGGCAGTAGTGATAGGCAACATACCCCCTATGAGTGGGGGTGGCAGTAGTGATGAGCAACATATCCCCTATGAGTGGTGGTGGCAGTAGTGATAGGCAACATACCCCCTATGAGTGGGGGTGGTAGTAGTGATAGGCAACATACCCCCTATGAGTGGGGGTGGCAGTAGTGATGAGCAACATACCCCCTATGCGTGGGGGTGGCAGTAGTGATAGGCAACATACCCCCTATGAGTGGGGCTGGTAGTGGTGATAGCCATGCAACCCCTGTGGTGGCCTGTTGCTAGTGGACAGGATATGGACCCCCTGGGTGTGAGTGACATTTGGCGGGTACGTGTCGTTTGTTTGTGTGGTGGGTGTCTGACTTACCGTCTGTTCCTGATCCGGTCATAGATGTACAGTACTGGTATGACCTGCGCGATGGGATTCATGATGTGTTTGTCTCGTACACGCTGCTTGTTGCTCCGTCTCGTACCAGTTGCTAGCTGGTCCGTCTTGTAGCCGTGGATTGTGTTCTGGCGCGAATTGTACCTGATATGATGCTGTGACGTGCTGTACGTGGCGACCCGTTCGGCACGTAGGAAGTACGCATCGTACTCGACTGCCCGTTAAATGTAGTGAAAATGGTTCCGTGCGACTCGATTGGGCGTTCACGGATCCGGGTCGTACGGAAATTGTGGATGGAGTTGGAGCGTATGTGTCGGTCGGGAATTTGGCACATTTCCGTATCGTACTTCTTCAAACGGACGGTTCGGCTCCCGGGACGATTCGGTCGTAAGGTAAAGCTACGGACAGCTCTCGGTGAGCTGTCCGACCAAGATCGGAATCGACTCCATAGTAGAGCAACATGACCTCCCCCCGTTCTTCTGTTTGCCAAATATATTTATTTTGTACTAGCACCAGAATTCTGCTTTTTGTCAACTTTGATTATCTGGAGAGAAGAGGGGAAATAACACAGAGTCGAAGCAGGTAGAGGGTAAATGATATACAGGTGATTATGATGGAGGAATATGCTGAAGTGATAATGTGAACACTCTTATCCGACTTCCAGTTCCAGACATTTGTGCAATGCAAATGAAGCTCGTGTAAAGCGCTCCAATACCTTTGAGTCGATTTTGCGCTATATAAAACTGCCCCAAAAAAATTAACAGCCCATGCACGTTTTAATTTTGACTGCCATTCTAAGGTTGATTAAATTGGTTCCACTGTGTAGTAGTAAGTAACCATTATTAATGAGTGCCAAAAATCAATGCCTTTAATAATTATGTGATAGATCAATGGTTGAGTGTATATTTGTTTACATACATACACTGATGGCAAGCCCCCAGCACCTGTTCACAGATAGGACACAACTTGGACAAAATACTTTTTGCCTTGTCAATGGTGTGAGAAATTTCTGGCTGGGGGCTGTAGAGGGAAAGAGAGCATCCAATCCACCTGCAAGATTACATCTTCACACAGGAAGCACTTCCTGAATGTAGTCGCCCTGCATTTGTCCGAATATTGGCATTCAGCTCCTGGACACAGCCAGGATGATTTACCCCTGTTGGCCTGAAACTTGGCTTTGGCACAAAAATTATAGCTGGAATCGGAATCCTCACAGTTCCCACTGGAGGACTGTTCACTAAGGATCAAGAGCGAAGCCATCACCACTTTCACTGTATTGTTTTTTAAAACAAAAAATAGTTTAAAAATTCCATCTCTAGACCCCAGTGCTGAAGAGTATGGTTTTGGACTTAACCCAAAAAAGTTTTTTATTAAACAACTGTTATATTTTTATTTTGTTACATCTATGATTATAATACATTCATCGGCTTTATCCCAATTATTTTCAGGGACAAAAATATAGGTACTCCCGAGGCAGGGTTTAAATCCCCCCTTACTTCCTCCTACCCGCCAAAAAACAAGAAACATAAAGGGGAGCCGTAGCCAATGGCCAAAAGCCCAAGGGAGCCGCGGGTCAGAAAAGTTTGGGAACCACTGGTGTAGTTCAATGCCCAGTAGTCTATGAACATTCTGACCTTAATATTTTTTAGCACCACACTGAGTGACACATCAGAACTGTGGCCATCGCCGAAGATTCTTGGTGTTATAGGTTGTCCATGCATCACCCTGTACATCTGGTCAAAGCTGATTAGCCACAAAAAACGTACTCTACCCCTTATATTTCAGTATGTACAAAGTATCATATATTCAACTAATGACACTCTGACCGGACCGCGAAAAAAAATATTTTTTTAGACCAAAATAGAAAATGATATTGATTTTTTATTGATTCTTTTTAATAAAATGTATTATTCATATTTTTGTTAAGCAAAAAGAACAGTTCCAAAAGAACATAAATTTGACAATTTATAAATACTAATACATAAAGATAACTAACAAATCGCTGCATACAATATCCAATGCTAAGATAAACAAGATCCCAGTAACCAATCAATCAATCAACACATTCATTCAGACTCAAACCAAATTCATACAGCACCACAGATACACACGTCACACTTGTACCAAGAGGTAAACCGAATGTACATTAGGGCCCCACCGGCCTAAAGTTCAAATGAACAATTTTGTAGATATTCAGATTAATACATAATAGTAATATTTATGATTTTAGAAACATAGTTTTAACTAAAGTTCGATCAAAAAGGAGGGGAGCCCCGTTCAAAAGCGCCGACGCGCGTTTCGGTTAGACAACCCCCAAATTGGGGTACCACCTTCTTCAGGACGCAAGGAGAGGAAATAATAAGTAGGGACCTGTCAGAAAAACAAAAATATATATGTAATAACACACGCAGAATTAATACAAGGCACATGTAAGGTATATCGCAGATATCATTTTATATTTATACCATGAAAATATTCAATCGGCCGGTCATCAGTATAGAGTGTCACATAATTAACTTATTCGTATTTTAATTTTTAGAAGCACTAGAGTCTATTACTTGGACCAAAAACAAAGATTGCATCAAAGTCAAAAAGAAAAATTAATCATCAAACAAGGAATAGTGTCTGCAATAAAATATACTGCACTCCAACAAAGAAAACAAAAGATTGTAAAAAGGAAAATAGGAAAAAATTAAGAAATTGAAAATATTCAAAGGAGGAATGAAATACGTCATCAGAAAAGTTAAATATAGCAAGACCCTTAAAAAAGTAAGAATGGGATAATCATAAATTAGGGTGGAAAGAGAAGAAAAGAAAAGAAAAAAAGACAGGCATTGAAAACTATTTTAGGAAACATAACAGGGCTAAAAGAGGTTCTCTAAAACCTGCTAACCTCATATATAGAGGATACTGACTGTTGCGCTTACCTGTATGAAAATAAGGGAACTGTTCAAGGCAAGGGCTCTCAAGGTCAGACAAAGACGAGGCAGCAGTCCTAGTCTACGTCAGAAATTTGGAGTCGAATAGAAAAAAAGGATAAAAAGGAAAAGGGGTAAAAGATTTTTTACAAATCGCATCGATATAAGGGCAAAGGCCCAATCAAAACAACTATCGGCTAAGCTGAAAAAGAATTAAAATAAGAAAAAAAGAATGAAATGTTACCCAAGTTTCAAGCCGTGCAGGGTCACAAAAGTTTTTATAAAAAGATCTTCAAAGTAATCTCAATATTTTAAAATAGAGCGGCCGCCCCATTTAACGTGACTAACACGGGGAAGAAAAGGAAAAGAATAGCCACTTTACAAAGTATCCAGAATAGAAGGCTGGATCTACGTTCGCGTCAATCCGCAGTTAACACAGCAGCCAAACTCAAAACAATTACAGGCTCACCTAGTAAGATAATAAAAGGATATATGGAGCGAAAAACGAGCTTGATAGTGATTCTTTTAGTGCGTATCAAATGAATTCACGAACGCTATAAAGTAAACAGGAAATTAGAAGATTAATGCCGTGCCTAGTAACAGAACATATCTCTTAGTTCCTAAGGTACACAGAACATTAAACAATGCTGCAAACAAAAACAAAAGGCTTCTAAAACTGAGGTTGCTAACAGCATCGGAACATAGGCAATCGTCTCAGTATGAATAGTCTTAGGGGTTAAAGGAGCAACAAGTTCACAGTCTGGCGTACCTCGGAGGATAAAAAAGGCGCCAAAAACAGTCAAACAACGTCCTAATGGTGAAGTCACAAAAGACGATCCGAAGGAGGAGGCCAGACGAGATGGGACCTTTAAATAGTCCAATCAATAGTCCCAGAATTTCAAAGAGGGGGCGTGTCACTTCAGAAACGTCATCAATAGAAAACGGTCCAATGAACATTTTTAAAGAGCCCCCATCACAGAAAGCGGTGCACGCTAGTAACAGCGGAAGATAGTGAAGGTCGAATCACCGCCTGGAGTCGTCTCCAATTAAAAAATCTTACAAACATCTTAAAGAGACCAAGTCACAAAGACAATAAACGCTAAAATAGCGGAAGATAGTAGAGAATGGATAACCGCCTATAATCGTCTCTAATGGTACATTGCCTACCAAAATGCCAGATCACATGGAAAATGTGCTGCGGAGATAGCGAAAAATCCTATAGAATAAAAAAAAACGCGGATAGCTACTCTCAATACGCAATGAATAAAAACCACATAATCAGGAAGTTACTTGAGGGGCATAATAGATATCACACTGACTAGATTGTTATCCTGTCAAAGAGAAGAAAACAAAAACAACATCTAACAGAGGAGTTCTTACAGAATCGCATTTTCCCATGGAAGGGATTCATTTAACCCTTTGTCCTTTGAATTAAGAACAAAGATCCAATATACTTCACGTTTCTTGCATATATTGTTGGTATCAAGGCCCTTTTGGGAACGCACTTTTTCGAGGACTGTCCAACGGAGATCATCCTCAGTATGGTTGCTATCCATCCAGTGCCCTATAAGGGGTGCTGCATGGTTAGATCGTCTGATATTAGACCTGTGCTCACCAATACGTACCCTGACCTCTCTCGCGGTTTCACCTACGTAGGTGAGGTGACAGGGGCACTGTATTGCATAAATGCTGTTAGAGGTCCTGCAGTTGGTCATCTCTTTTAGTTGAGCACTAAAGCCATTGATACAGATTTGATGGCCAACAATGGCATTCGCACATGCATGGCATGTGCCACATTTATGATTCCCTCTAAAGGGGGGGAGGCGCCTTCAATTGACTTTTGTATCCAGCTTTTCTGGTCCGGATTTTTCGCTTTGACTAGCAGATTCCTCAGATTTTTATTTCTGCGAAATGCAAAAACTGGTTTAGGCAGGAAAGATGTTTGTTCACCCAAATTTAGGAGATGCCATTCAGAATTGACAATCTGCCTGATTTTATTGTTGATGGACGAATGCTTCGTGACACAGACAAGCCTGTCTGTTTGTTCCTGATGTCTAGATTGGAACATCAAGTCACGATTGTAAAAACGTGCCCTTTTAAGGGCATCTCTCACCATTCTAGGTGGATATCCCCTTAGGATGAATTTCATCTTCATAGTCTCAGCATTCCGGAGGTAGTCCTTGATAGAAGTACAGTTTCTATGCAATCATAGAAACTGACTGAAAGGAATTCCATCCTACTGACTTCTAGGAAGGAAGCTCTCGAAATGGAGGAGAGTGTTTCTAGCTGTAGGTTTCGTATATAAGGACACCATAAGTTTGAGGTCCTGGTGTTCAACCCAAACATCAAGGAACTCTAGTTTGGTAGTGCTAGTATGGGCAGAAAACCTGAGGTTGATATTGGCAGCGTTCAACCATTCAATGTAATCATCCAGTGTCACTTGGTCGCCGGTCCAGATGAAAAAAATATCATCTATGTACCGCGACCAGTGACGGACAGTCTCGAAAAAAGGGGCAACCTCATTAAAGATGTTATGTTGTTCGAAGTCACCCATATAAAGGCAAGCGATGCTGGGGGCACAAGCGGCCGTCAAACTCAAAAACGTTTTCTTCTAATACTATCTCAAGGCAATGAATCAAGAATCTGCCATTACGTAACGATTGATCAGTATCAATGATGTTACTCACTACCCTACAAGCTTCAGCCTGAGGGATGTTAGAATAAAGTGATTCAACATCTAATCGGGTCAAAGCTGTCTGAAACATTTACTTAAAGAGAATGCCATTCTTCAAGCAGATTTGTTCACATCCATGGAGCCCTTGAACATCCCATTTGTGGGCAAGAAGATTTTTGACCTCTGGCCATACAACGCAGTTTAAACCTTGACACACTCCAAGCAATGAGTGCAAACTCAAAAAGATGTTTTAGAGGTACTTCTTAGCCAGACAAATTTGGTTTGGCTGAGCAGTGTTCATGCTTTTGTAACACTTTCCAACGGTACAGTGATTGTGGGCTACGATATGTTGCCACTTGAGTCCAAGAACACTTCACCAAGACACATCGTGACAATATCTCTCCCGTTCTGTTTCATGGGTAAATGAGGGGAAGTACATCCAGTTCTCATTTCTTACATGTAACTTCTCTTGGGAGTCTGGTATGTACTATAGATATCCCAGGAGGGGCATGAAATTTATACTATGCCCAACTGAGACTGGTTGTCCGAATGCTAACTCTTCTAGATGGTTCAAGTAGCTACTATACATGGGCTCATACACGATGGGAAAACATGAGGTGAAGTTCAACATTACCAGGCAGTGAATCTCTAAATCCACTTGAACATATACTCTGTGCCTCACCAGGCCATATGGTATCGTCCTGAACTCTTGGGTTTCCGTGGCTGTTTCTTGGTCTTGAAGAACATTTGTCTTGACTCACATCTTCAGTCCCTGGTCATCATATTGAGGGAATCTGGATTTCTTGAAGCTTTGACTGTTCCAAGGTCCTGGGGACTTCTTCCAAGTACTTCTCTGGCTTTTCCCCTTTGAAGAGCTGTAGATTAGCAACATCACTGGCATTTGCCCCAGACCGTCAAGATTGGGGTATCACTCCATGGGAGCAGCTATACAGGGAAACAGGTCAGTTCCACCAGGGCCCAGAGATTTGTAGGGGGCCACTGCAAACCAATTTTGGCTGTCTTTTACTACACAGAAAGTGGTAGGGTGCTCATTTTTCTTGATTGCATAATGGTTTACGGCTCACTTGCAGTAATGCCACCACAATATTCACGTTAGTGCCTCCTTAGTTCACAAACCCATATGTAATTCTGGGTATGCCTAATTTAGCCTGGCAGTCTCTTCTCTACATCTTCTGTTGAAGTTCTTCCAAATTTCTTCAAATACCTTCATCCCATTTCACAGACAGATCTGCTTGTAGCCTTTGTGATAAAGCAGGTGAAACTTTGGCAGATTAAATATGTCTTTAAGAGTCTACTTCTCCCTGATCTCAATAACAAGATCATATATTATGGGAAGAAAGCTCTTCTTTTCCTTCAGCAAAAAACACAAATTGGTCTTTAGATGGCCCACTGATTACTATTAGCTGTGTTTTTTTGGAAGGAAATGTAGCAGTTTGGTAGCTCTACACAGGAAAAATGGTGGAATTACAGATGTTTACCAGTCACTAACTTCTCTAGGGCGTCGTTACTGGCCTTTTGAGCTTAGGCGACCTGAGTTTTGCTTTAAAGGAATGATTTGTTCTAAGGGCCTTCAGGAGTGTTTGTATACAGCTCCTGGTCTACAGACAAATTAACTGCATTGCATCAAAATGAAGGGCAAAATAAATGATAATGCCCCCGAGGGTAGGAAAGCGATAGAGGTGTAGGTGGAGGGATGCAACAGGGAGGTCAATAGCATTTAAATATTAGTAAATCCACATGGACAGAGGAGGGTAAAACACTACAATAGCGAGAGAGCTACATGGAACATGGGGGTGGGTGGAAAAGCAGATGAGAGAGAACAGCACATGAGGGAGAGAGCAACATGGAGCATGGGGAGAATCACATGAGATACAACAACACATGATGGCAAGAGGAATACTGAGTGCAGCAAGTGTTTGGGTCAAGCACACGTGGAAGAAAGTTTAAACACACGTGCTCTAATAGAGTGCTTAATCAAACAGAAGTAAAATAGTATACTAAAAGTGAGCAGTGGAAGAAAACATGTCAGCAAAGCTAAAGAACGGAAAAAAGGCTATGATCCAGGGGAGGGACAAACACACGTTGGGAGAAGGAAAAACACTGCACATGAAGCAGGCAAGTAAGAGTGACGTAGAAGCCAACCAATGGAAAGCAATGTGTGGGTTCTAATCCCACTGGAAGTTATTGGCAAGCTATGATATATACACTACTGTAGGACAAAATGATTGCAATCCCTCTGAGCGTTTTATCATAGAACTGCACTCATATATCGTAGTTAGGTCTGTTAGTGTCAAAGGTGGTGCGTATGGGCGGGATGGTGTCCTGGGTGACTGCAAATTGTAGTATGCAGAGAGAAAAGCATGAATAGGGTTAATGGTCTACATCGACCAAAATAAAGTTTGTTGGAATGTTAATTGTAGGACTGCACTGTGGTTACAGACTGATGATCTTCAATCTGAGTGAACTTGCAGCAAGGAGTGTAGAACAGTCAAGGATATGGCTAGCAAACACATAGTGTCTTTGCTAAGGGGCTGGGATCCTGTTGGTGGTGGTAACGCATACCCACAGGGGGAAATTATTCCTTCCACTGGCACACAGAACAAATGGTAGCAGTTCAACATAGACTCTAATTGTCTTACTTAGAGTTTGATGGATAAGATACTCCATCAAAACATAACAGATATCCAGTCTGCCAAATGTCATAGGCTATAATGCACTTCTAAGATGGCGACCAGGACTTCAGCCATGTTTGTGACAGAGTACCACATCCGCCCAACTATAAATTGGGGCCTAAGGGGCTGATATAGAATATGGTGGAAAGGGTACATCTTTGCAAAGCCGACAGAGTATGCCTGTCAAACGGAAGGTCTGCCTGCCTGAATTACAGAAGGGCAGATCTTGATTATGTCAGCAACAGAACCTACTCAGTCTCCGCCATACTCCTCCAATGGCCTGACAGAGTAAGGGCAGCTGGAGGTTTGGCCATTCGACTGCCGGCCCCATTTAGACTGGGTGGTTGAATGGCCAGGTTTCTCTGTCCAGAAAAACCTGGCAGCTAGGGGCAGTGAAAACTGCAAAATAACCCCCAGACCACTGGAGACAGCTTTTATGTTTTTGAAAAACTAAATTTCACTTTGGGATTTTGTGTTTGAAAATACAAAAACATGTTAAAAGTGTGATGGGCAGTACTGTCATGTTGATGGAGCTATCAATAAAACTATTAATACATTGACAGGAACCACTGGTATGGAGGTTCCTGACGATGTTAAGAGATGTCCACTGGACAGACATCTCTAAATTTGGCTAGAGGAGGCCCTCAGGTATGGTGAGTGTAAAGTATTCCAACACATCAGTGGATTTACCTTTGTCTGCTAAAGTATAAATCAGTCCCTAAGTCACTAAAAGCTGTGAACCCTCCAAGTGTTGGTACCTTGACCCTCAATGTAAGAGACGATATGGCTATGCATTTGGGCTCACACTGTGGAGGAGGTAAAACGTTCTTAGAATGTCTGCAGACCTACAGTGGGATACAAGCTAAATGACTGAGCACACTGCACTACTAGCATTGGTTTGATGGAAAGAAAGCTGGTGCTGGGCTCCTCAGGCTGAAGCGGCAGAGTAGTGTGCTACAACGCCAGGGAGGGCATGTCCTCCTTGACGCTGTCCAGGTTTCTTGAAGGGATCATAAGTGTAGGCACCACACCCTGAGGCAGAAACACAACTTCCCCTTGGACAGATCCCTTGAGAAGCTTGCAAGTCCATGTCCACACAGCTGTCCTATTGTTATTTTGTAGTATCCCCAGGAGTACTACTAGAATTATTAGCTTTTCGCTAAGGGAAGAGATTTGTTCTATCCAGCAGGCGTCAGGGTCCCCTAAAGGAGATCCTTTGACCCTTGCTGGAGTGCCATTAAAGGCCAGGGCCTATATCAGACAGGAAACATGCTGAGTATATCAACTGAATGCAGAGTCCTTTTCTGCATAGAAGGTGAATATAACTCATTGAGAGCTTCTTCATTGCCTCTTCAGGATATCAAGTTAGCACTGTCCACTGCTTGTGCTTGGGATGACCCTAGAAAAATTGGATGCCATGCCTATGGTCCAATAAAATGCCCAGTGAAAATCCAACCCAATTGGCACACCGTGACCTTCGCAGATGCCCACTGAAACACACAATTTAAAGGACCACATGCATCAATGAGCCTAGGAGTGGGAGCAGACAGAAATTTGGAAGACTCAGCAGATGTAAGGTGCTACCACCAATTTAGCTTCTGTGTGGCTTCCCTTGCTGGTGAGGGTCTGACACATGTATAGCATCCAGGGCAATCTTGGTGCCAACAGAAGATGAAGCCCCCAAAAACACAGGGTGCAAGGAGAGGTGCAGGAGAAAATCCAAACTGTAAAGTGGGAAGGGGTCTCAATCCAAAAGAAACAGCTATCTACGGATCTCTGCAGCCATTTCAGGAATTGCCCATACTTGCGACTGATTCCCTTCTAAAGCCTAACCTTGGCATTCATCATTCTGGCAATGTTAATTAAGGCTGTTATAAAAGACATTGTTCCCCAATGGTTAATTGCCAGTTTTTTCACTGTTCTCACTATCAACATTTGTGAGGTTTTTATTTACACTTTCAGTCCTAGGCTTTTGTTAAAGAGAATTATACAGAGTGACAGCATTCAATTAGGGAGGATGAAGTGGGTGGTGAGAGGGAATCGTAGGTGAGGAAGAGTTGTCATAGGTAATTGACATAGGCAGTGCCTAATTTGAGCCAGTGCTCAGCACCGGTACTTAATTGGCTTCCGGTGCCTGGACATAGGCCAATTATCCATTTAGGATTCTTCTGTTTCTTTCCCCTTTTCACTCTTTATACAGTGCAAGTGAACCTGATGGGTGTCAGGTTTTGTGCAGGTATTTGAAAGTGTCTGTTTGCAGCAGCTTTTAGTAATCTTTTTCTTTTTTTCCCACTGAGTCTCTAGGAAGCTGCATGTTTGTGTAGGGCAATCTTCGGTTTCCTGTGCTAGAAGGAAAATAAGCATTGGCGTCTCAGTTATTGAGGACTGTAATAAAGGCCTTAACATCCTTGGGCGGATTGGGTGATCTGCATTGCATAGGAGCATAAATTAAGTATTTGAAACGGTAGCAGAATGCAGAATCTTTCTGGGATCTTTTGGCCAGACTTTGGTGAAGGGGAGACTGCTCCTAAGTACCTGAAAGAATATTCTTTTCTGGGCTTGAGTGATATTTGAACTGAAAAAGATGGGTTTTCTAGTGTCAAAGTTGAAGATTTCAGGCCTTGGAATAATTTTGTGTAGTAGTGCCACGGATCACTGACAGAATATCGAAAACACAAACATCCTGGGGACAAAATATCATGTCAAAAACATCGAGGACCAAAATATCGTGACGGTAAGTGCAAACAGGTAAGTATAGATTTACTGTTCTTAACTCCACATCTACGTACCTATATATATAGCGTCAAGGGACATATATGTGGGGTTATACATAGTAAAACTTCACTTACCTATATAAACTTACCTTCACAATATTCTTGTCCTCGATAATTTTCACACAATGTTTTGCCGCGCGATATTTGTGGTTTCAATATTCAGTCTAAATACTGTCTTCAGTATACGAGCACCCTAGGTCTACCAGAGCTATGGTTGATGAGGATTGCATTTCATACGCATCCCATATGGCAGCACTCCAGGCACAATACTGCTGACAAGTTGACATCCTGCACCCCAAATTTCAGCTCCGTATCTGCTTAATCTGCACATCATACATTTCAAAGTATACATTCACGAAAATTGAAGAGAGCGACAGATATTCGTAACAGGACCAATGCAGTCTGTTAACGTCAGAGCAAGAAACTGAAGTATAACGTGAGGGCCTTGTTAATACGAAGAAAAGCTTAAAGTGTTCTGCGTAAGTGTCACAGTTCAAATATAAGGAGGGAAGAGGGGGGTAGAGAGACAAAAAAAATAAAGGGGGAGGGGGACCAGTGGGATAATAGAAGCCAAAGTAAAAGATAACAATTAGAGGGAACTGGACTGCCAGATAAGGGTTATATTATGTTCGAATCTAGACCAATATATTTGTTCAATGAGCGTCAAATCACCTTGAAAATGTGGGGGTAGACCAGACGGGTAGATTGAGGGTTGTGCACTCCCGAGGAAAGACACCCATTCCCACCCACCAGGTATTGTGGGAGAGATTATGAAAGGATTTCCACTCAGAGAGAATAATTTTCACAGCAATCGCAAGTAAAAGATCAAGTAGGGCCATATCATTGGCGTTTAGGTTTAATTTATGTCTGGAGGCTCAGGGACCTAAACTTATTGTGGGGGAAGTCAAGGTCAATGAGTATCCTAAAAATGTCAGAGAGCTGCTATGAACCAGTCCGACAATTACAGTTCCAACAGATGTAACTGTCCCACAGATTTAGCTTATGAAGTCTGGCTGGAGTCCAATGAAGTAAGTTAATTGTTTAGAATTTAGATTGCAGGAGCGACAGACAGAGCAGTTTTATTACAAGATGTGAACTTAATAATCTTTTGGTAGGTCTCATCGGAGATATGGTCAAATATCCCAGGACCAAAATGCTTGGCCCATTGAGTGAAGGATCGAAGTTTGTGTTTGTGACGGGATTGGATAAGAAGTTATAAAGTTTTGAGGCAATATGGCCTTGCATGGAGCCATGTAGTTAACCAGTATGGGAGGCAGGGAGGAAGGGATGGATGGGCCCAATGGTTAAACTTGGACAATTTTACTTTGATCTTTAAGAAACTATAAAGGCTAGGTTAGGAAGATCATATAACTGTGCTAGTTAGCTGAATGAAAATAGGGTGTTATTAGTATCCTACAGGTCTTTGATCTGACTGATGCCTTTGGAGGCCCAAGAGGAACGGACGGATGCAACCACATCCGCCATAGTTTTATGATTGTGCCAAAGGGAAAAGATACTGGCATGTGTTTGTCCAGGAGCTCTTGTGCAGCCGATATGTCTAAGTCTACAAAAGGAATGCAGTGGTTTGAATCTTGGAATGGTAATGATGGAGGATAGATGGAAGGGAGAGCAGATTTCTCTTTCTATCTCGATCCAGCAGTGTGCTCGGGGTATCAGGTACTAAACATAATGCACCCTGAGCTCCTAAAAAGGCTGACTGGTATAAGCTTGAAATCTGGGAGATCCGACCGCCTAGTAGAAAGCTCTTTCTAAGTGCTTTATAAGACATCCTGTCCTTTTTATCGTTCCATAAGAATTTTGATGTAATTTTTACAATTTCTTGAAAGACAGAAGGAGAGAGTTTCATCGGCAGAATGGTGGAAACGAAATTCACAATTGGAGTAATCATCATTTTGAGTGTTTGGAGCCTACCCCACCTCGTAATATGTATAGGCGCCCAGGAGGTAAGCAAATCTTTATCTTCAGTAACTGTATGGGATTCATTATACTGTAGAGTTTCAGATAAGTCCTTACAAAACCAAATCCCAAGATATTTGAGATGTTTAGGTTGCCACTTTAGTCCTGACTCGCCTAACAAGAGGAGAAGCAGTAAGAGAACAGTGGGAGAACCTCAGTTTTATCCTTGTTCAGAGTATACCCAGACACCTGAGAAAATTCCTGAATTATGTTAGTGATATTTGGGAGTGCGTTCTCGATGTTTTCTGTAAAAATGAGAATATCACCCGCATATGGTGCAGTTTAGTAGGTTTCAGTGCCAAATTGTTGACCTTTATTGTGGGGGAATGAGTTGAGCAATCTTAGTAGGGGATCAATAGTGAAGAGAAAGGGGACACCCCTGTCTCGTCCCTTGGTGAAGATTGAAAGAAGTGGAGGTGAAGCCATTAATTCTAATATTTGCCCTGGTATTCAATCACTCAATCAATCCATTTGTAGAGCACACTACTTACCCCTGAGGGTCTCAATACGCAGGGGGGGGGGGGGGGGGGGTGCTGCTACAGCTCGAACAGCCAGGTCGTGAGGAGTCTCCTGAAGGCCAGCAGGTCCTCGGTCTGTCGCAGGCGGATGAGGAGGGTGTTCCAGGTTTTTGCGGTGAGGTGAGAGAACGATCTGCCTCCGTCGGTCGTTCGATGGATGCGGGGGATGGTGGTGAGGGCGAGGTCAGCGGAGCGAAGCTGGCGGTTCGGGGTGTAGAAGGCGAGTCGTTCGTTGAGGTATGCTGGTCCGGTGTTGTGGAGAGCCTTGTGAGCGTAGGTGAGGAGCTTGAAGGTGATCCTCTTGTTGACGGGGAGCCAGTGCAGGTCTTTCAGGTGGGCTGCGATGTGGCTGTGGCGGGGAATGTCGAGGATGAGGCGTGCAGAGGCGTTCTGTATGCGTTGTAGTCGTTTCTGAAGTTTGGCTGAGGTTCCTGCGTAGAGGGCGTTGCCGTAGTCCAGTCTGCTGCTGACGAGGGCCTGGGTGACCGTCCTTCTGGTACCGGTGGGGATCCAACGGTAGATCTTGCGGAGTATGCAGAGGGTGTTGAAGTAGGAGGAGGAGACATCGTTCACTTGTTGGGTCATTGACAATGCAGAGTCCAGGATAACTCCCAAGTTGCGTGCGTGGTTGGTGGGCGTTGGTGCAGCTCCCAGTGCGGCTGGCCACCCTAAGTCGTCCCAGGCGGAGGGGGTGGACCCAATGATGAGGACCTCCGTCTTGTCAGAGTTCAGTTCCAGGCGGCTGTTCGTCATCCATTCAACGATGGCCTTCATTTCTCCGTGGCGGTTGGATTTGGCGGTGGTGGGGGCCTTGGTGAGGGAGAGGATCAGCTGGGTGTCGTCGGCGTATGAGACGATGTTGAGGTCGTGTGATCTGGCGATGTTGGCGGGCGGTGCCATGTAGATGTTGAAGAGTGTCGGGCTGAGGGATGATCCTTGGGGTACGTCGCAGATGATCTTGGTGTCTTTAGAGCGGAACGGGGGGAGGCAGATGCTCTGGGTTCTGCCGGTGAGGAAGGAAGTGGTCCAGTCCAGTGCTTTGTCGCGGATCCCTGCATATTGGAGGAATGAGCGAAGGGTGTGGTGGCAGACAGTGTCGAAGGCGGTCGAGAGGTCCAGGAGGATGAGGGCCGCTGTTTCTCCGTTGTCCATCATGGCCCTGATGTCGTCGGTGGTGGCAATGAGGGCTGTTTCGGTGCTGTGGTTGGTTCAGAATCCAGATTGGGACGGGTCCAGGATGTTGTTCTGTTCGAGGAAGGAGGTCAGTTGCCTGTTGATGATCTTCTCAATGACTTTCACCGGGAATGGGAAGAGGGAGATGGGCCGGAAGTTCTTGAGGTCTTTAGGGTCTGCCTTGGGTTTCTTGAGTAGGGCATTGATCTCGGCATGCTTCCAGCTCTCCGGGAAGGTGGCGGTCTCAAAGGAGCTGTTGATGATCTTGCGGAGATGGGGTGCGTTGGTGGAGCTAGCTTTGTTGAAGATGTGGTGAGGGCAGGGGTCAGATGGTGAGCCGGAGTGGATGGTGTTCATGATTTTGATGGTGTCTTCGTTGTTGACGTGAGTCCAGGAAAGCAGGAGGTCGATGTGGCTGGGGGGCGGTGAGTCTGAGGAGTCTGTCTCTGTCGGGGGGGCCTGGTTGCTGAAGCTGTCATGGATGTCTGCGATCTTGCGGTGGAAGAAGATGGCTAGGGAGTCGCAGAGGTCTTGTGATGGCGGAATGTCGTTGGAGTTGGAGCTGGGGTTGGAGAGTTCCTTCACGATGTTGAAGAGCTCTTTGCTGTTGTGCGAGTAGTCAATGCGCTCTTTGAAGGAGGTCCTTTTGGCGGTTCAGATGAGTTGGTGGTGTCTGCGGATGGCACTCTTGTAGGCTGTGTTGCTGTCCGTTGTCTGATCGTGGTGCCACTTCTTCTCGAGTCTGCGGCAGGCCTGCTTGGATGACTGGAGGTTGGCGGTGAACCAGATGGCTTTTCTGTCGGTGCGTCTGTTCGAGGGTTTCTTGATTGGGGCGAGGGTGTTGGCACAGTTGTTGATTCGTTGCCTGAGGTTGAGAGCGGCGGAGTCGGTGTCGGTAGCGTCCTTCGGTGGGTTGCGGGTGAGGGAGGTGACTAGCTGGTCTTCGGTGACTTTGCTCTAGCTGCGGTGGGGGGCCTGTTGTGTGTGGTGGTGAGTGGTAGGTTTCTTGAAGGTGCAGTGGACGCAGCGGTGGTCAGTCCAGTGGAGTTTGGCGGTGTGGTTGAAGGTAACATGGTTGCTGGCTGAGAAGATGGGGTCGAGCGTGTGTCCGGCGGAGTGGGTGGGAGTCGTGACAAGCTGTTTGAGCAGGGTGGTGGAGTTGCTGTCGTTGGTGTTCTCGAGGTGGAAGTTCAGGTCTCCGAGGAGGATATAGTCCGTGGACGCCAGGACGTGCGTGCTGATGAAGTCGGCGATGGAGTCGCCGAACTGCAGCCGGGGGGTCTGTAGATGACGGTTCCTCTGAGGGTGGTGTTGGGGTCGGTGTGGATCTGGAAGTGCAGGTGTTCGGCAGTGATGGGCGTGTTGTCGGTGCTGGTCGTGACTCTGAGGGTGTTCCTGTGGACGATGGCGATTCCTCCTCCTGTTCCTTTGGTGCGGTCCCCACGGGAGATCTTGTAGCCGTCAGGGATGGCTATGGCGATGTCGGGTGCCGAGGAGGGGTTCATATCCAGGTCTCCGTCAGGAAGGCAACGTCTGGGGAGGTGGAGTCGAGTAAGTCCCAGAGTTCGATGGCGTGTTTGCGGGCAGAGCGGGTGTTGAGAAGAATGCATCTGAGGTGGTTGCGTCCTTTCTCGGTGGGCGGTTTGGCAGCTCGGAGGATGGTGAAGCTGCAGCTCCGGCAGGAGAAGGGTCCTTGGGTGCGCTTTGGGGCGGCCAGGAAGCAGGTGTGTGATCGTCCGGTGTTGAGTGCGAGGAGGGTGCTGGCGTCGTATCGTTGTTGGGCGTCGTGGCGTTAGCGGGGGCCAGGGTGTCTTGCGCTGGGCGCGGTCCTGGCACGGACGGAGTTGCCTTGGGCGCACCAGCGGCACGGCCGCACATCGGCCGCCATAAGAAGGGGAGGAGGAAGGGAGGAGCAGCTGGGAGGCGGGAGTGATTGGGCGAGCGAGGGGGGCGGGGCCGGGGCCGTAGGGGACGCAGCAGCGGGAGAAGAGAGGGGCTGAAGGGAGAACGGACAGAGGCAGTGGAAAACAGACTACAGTGCAATTACAAGCAAGTACAATTAGCACAACAATACAGATACAGTTGAAAAATACAATGCAGAAGTAAGAAATACAGGAGATCCAGTAAAATTACAGAGCAAGCAAACAGATACATACGGTGCCGCTAGGCCACCAGGGATAAGGTGCAGGCGGGGGCCTGCGGGTGGAGGAGGGCCTCGATCTCGCAGCAGCAGCGAGAGCCAGGAGCGGGGACACGGGCACAGAAAGGTGGAGCTGAGCAGTGTGGGGAGCGACCTGCCTGGAGCAGGGTCAAGGGTCGCGCTCCTCACCGTGCAGCGGCCGCCATAAGAAGGGGAGGTGGGAGGGAGGAGCAGCTGGGAGGCGGGAGTGATTGGGCGAGCGAGGGGGGCGTGGCCGCAGGGGACGCGGGAGATGAGAGGGTCTGAAGGGAGAACGAACAGAGAATGAAGGGCAGGGGCAGTGGAAAACAGACTACAACGCAATTACAAGCAAGTACAATTACCACAACAATACAGATACAGTTGAAAAATACAATGCAGAAGTAAGAAATACAGGAGATCCAGTAGAATTACAGAGCGAGCAAACAGATACTTACGGTGCCACTAGGCCACCAGGGATGAGGCGCAGGCGGGGGGCCTGCGGGTGGAGGAGGGCCTCAATCTAGCAGCAGCAGTGAGAGCCAGGAGCGGGGACACGGGCACAGATAGGTGGAGCTGTGCGGCGTGGGGAGCGACCTGCCTGGAGTAGGGTCAAGGGTTGGCAAAAAGGGTCATATTCATGTGGATGAATGCGCTTCTGAGGTTATGGGACTCAGGCATCACCTGTAGAAAAGGCCAAGAGACCTTGTCGAAGGCTTTTTCGGCATCCAGTTTGATCACGGCAGTCAGAGAAGTAGACAGGCGAGCCATATCAATTATATGGCAAAAAGTAAGGATATTGTCTCTAGTGAGTCGCCCCTTAATGAAATCCGATTGGGATTTATGAATACGATTGTGAATGGAAGGTTCTAGTCTTTTGGCAAGAAATTTGGCAAACATTTTGGCCTCCATCATTGAAAAGTGAAATGGGGGGGGGGGTTAATGTCTTTGGTCCGAATGGTCCTTTCCCCTCTTTGGGGATAACTACTATTGTGGCGTCTTAGGCCATTCTAGACACCCTACAACTAATACCAAAATGATAAAGGGTGTTCTTAAGCTGTCTTACGATGTCTGATAATCAGATCTGTAAATGTTTTCTAAAATATTTTGGGGAAGCTATCTAAACCTGATGCTCACCCATAGCGGTTCAATTTTATTGCCTTCATAATCTCCTCTGTGGTTATTGGCTCATTTAATCGTGCTCTGTCTGTGTCTGAGATTAAGACAGTAGGGAGAGAATTTAGAAGCTCCAGGCATTTTGTCTTATCGTATGTTGTTTTAGGGGTGTAAAGTTTCTTAATAAAATTCCTTAAATACTTCAAGTATCTTTTGTTTTTGAGACCCCATCATGCACCGTAATATGTGTCATTTGGTTATTAAAATTCTTGCATTTTAGAGTGTTTTTTGGGCCTTTACGTATAAATATGCTCGTTTACTAACAATGGTATTGTAAGTGTATTTGAGGTTTTTATTGCTAGAATGTTTGAAGGCTTCTTCTTCGTTTTTAGTTTCATTATGCTTTTTTTCTAAGACACTCGTTTAACCCCTTCGATGCTCATGACGAGCTGGACTCGTCATGGGACACAGTGGTCGTGTGCTCATGACGAGTCCAGCTCGTCATGAAACATCGCGTGGGAAATCCCTCTGGTGCAGGCACCAGAGGGCTTCCCTTTATGCTGAAAGAGCCTCGGGAGCTAGGGAAGAGCTTCCCCAGCTCCCGAGGCCCACCCCCCTGGTTTCCCTGAAATGACGATCAGCGCGCACGTCGCGCTGACGTCATTTCAGTGAAATCGAAACTGAAATGAGCCAAGATGCTCATTTCAGCTTCAGTTTCTACGTGCTCAGGGGGCTATCTCAGCCCCCTGAGCACGTAGAAACTCAGAAGAGGTATCGTTGGAAAGGGGAGAATCTCCCCTTTCCAACGATACATCGGTATCGTTGGGTATCCTAGTGGATCCTAGTGGATCCCCTAGTGGATCCCTGCTTGGGGATAGCCCCAGGAGGGTGATCCCCAAGCAGGAATCCACCCACTAGGCACCAGGCATGGGGGAGCGGCCCCTTGGGCAAGGGCCTTTGCTCCCCTCATAATTATTTTGGCACCATTAGTCTTTCTGCCCCCCGGGGGGTAGATGGGGGCAGTAGCCCCCAATCTGCCCCCAGGGGGGGTAGAAAGCCCACTAGACACCAGGGATTATGTTATGGGGTATTCATTAGGGGTGGGGGCTGCCCAATACGGGCATGCCGATGCCCCCACCCCCCCGGCACAAAATTAGCCTTTCTAAAAGCCCACTAAACACCAGGGATTTTTTTCGGGCAATTCTTTTTAGGGTGAGGCTGCCAGAAACTGGCACGCCAACGCCCCCACCACCATTACAGCCTTTCTGCTTCCCCCGGGGGGCAGATGGGGGCAGTAGCCCACAATCTGCCCCCCCCGGGGGTAAAAAGCCCACTAGACGCCAGGGTTAGTTTGGGGCAAATTTGAATTAAGGTGGGGGCTGCCCAAAATGGGCATGCCCATGCCCCCTCCCCTGCAAAAATGACAGCCTTCCTGCCCCCCCCTGGGGGGCACATGGGGCAGTAGCCCCCAATCTGCCCCACCAGGGGGGGGGGCAAAAAGCCCACTAGACGCCAGGGATATTTTTTCACGCAATTATTTTTAGGGTGGGGCTGCCCGAAACGGGCACGCCAATGCCCCCACCCCCCACCAACATTAAAGCCTTTCTGCCCCCCCCCGGGGGGGTAAAAAGCCCACTAGACGCCAGGGTTAGTTTGGGGCAAATTTGAATTAAGGTGGGGGCTGCCCAAAATGGGCATGCCCATGCCCCCTCCCCTGCAAAAATGACAGCCTTCCTGCCCCCCCCTGGGGGGCACATGGGGCAGTAGCCCCCAATCTGCCCCACCAGGGGGGGGGCAAAAAGCCCACTAGACGCCAGGGATATTTTTTCACGCAATTATTTTTAGGGTGGGGCTGCCCGAAACGGGCACGCCAATGCCCCCACCCCCCACCAACATTAAAGCCTTTCTGCCCCCCCCCCCGGGGGATAAAAAGCCCACTAGACACCAGGGTTAGTTTGAGGCAAATTTTAATTAGGGTGGGGCTGGCCAAAATGGGCATGCCCAAGCCCCTACCCCCTCCCCTGCAAAAATTACAGCCTTTCTGCCCCCCCCGGGGGGCATATGGGGCAGTAGCCCCCAATCTGCCCCACCGGGGGGGGTTAAAAACCAAACTAGACGTCAGGGATTTTTTTTGGCAAATTATTATTAGGGTGGGGGCATTGGCATGCCCGTTTTTGGCAACCCCCACCCTAATTAAAATTTGCCACAAAAAGCCCTGGCGTCTAGTAGGCTTTCTGTTCCCCCTGGGGGCAGATGGGGACACTAGCCCCCAATCTGCACCCCCGGGGGGGGGGGGGGGGTCAACAGGCCCATTAGTCCTCAGGGATTTTTTTTAGGCAAATATGAATTAGGGTGGGGGCTGCCCAAAACAGGCATGCCCCCACCCCTTCCCCGCAAAAAGGACAGCCTTCCTGCCCCCCCTGGGGGGCAGATGGGGGCATTAGCCCCCAATATGCCCCCCGGGGGGCAAAATGCCCATTAGACACAAGGGATTTTTGGGCACATTTTAATTAGGGTGGGGGCATTGGCATGCCCGTTTTGGGCAGCCCCCAACCTAATTAAAATTTGCTCAAAAAAAATCCCTGGTGTCTAGTAAGGCTTCTGGGGGGCAGATGGGGGCATTAACCCCCAATCTGCCCCGCCCGGGGGGGGGGCAAAAAGCCCTCTAGTCGCCAGGGATTTTTTTGGGGCAAATAAGAATTAGGGTGGGGGCTGCCCAACACAGGCATACCCATGCCCCCACCCCCTCCCCTGCAGAAATTACCGCCTTTCTGCCCCCCCTAGGGGGAAGATGGGGGCATTATCCACCAATCTGCCCCCTGGGGGGCAAAAAGTCCAGAAGACGCCAGGGATATTTTGGGCAAATTTTAATTAGGGTGGGGGTATTGGCATGCCTGTTTTGGGAAGCCCCCACCCTAATTAAAATTTGCCTAAAAAACTCCCTGGCATCTATTGGACTTTCAGCCCCCCCCCTGGTGGGCATATGGGGGCATTAGCCCCCAATGTGCCCCACCGGGGGGGCAAAAAGCCCACTAGATGCCAGGGTTTTTTTGGGGGAAAATTTGAATTAGAGTGGGGCTGCCCAAAACGTGCATGCCCATGCCCCCACGCCCTCCCCTGCAAAAATTACAGCCTTCCTACCCCCCCTGGGGGGCAGATGGGGCAGTGGCCCCAATCTGCCCCCCCGGGGGGGCTAAAAGCCCAGTAGACACCAGGGAATTTTTGGGCAAATTTTAGTTAGGGTGGGGGCTGCCCAAAACGGGCATACCAATGCCCTCACCCCCATCCGCAACAATTACAGCCTTTCTGCCCCCCCTGGGGGGGAAGATGGGGGCAGTAGCCCCCAATCTGACCCCCCGGGAGGCAAAAAGCCCACTAGACGCCAAAGATTACGCTGGCTTTTTTATGTGTGGGGCTGGAGGCTGCCCAGAATGGGCATACCAATGCCCCCACCCCCCAAACAAATAGCCACAGTGTTTCTGCCCCCCTTCGGTGCATATCAGGGCAACCCCACCCCCCGATATCCCCCCAGGGCGGCAGAAAGCAGACTAGGCACGGATTTGTTTTTAGCAATATGCCTACCTGTTGATTTTAGGCCCTAGCGCAGCCGGCACATAGGGAAACCTAGCAAACCTGTACATGTTTACAAACTAGACACCCAGGGGAATCCAGGATGGGGTAACTTGACTGGCTCTCACCAGGTTCTGTTACTCAGAATCCCTTGCAAACCTAAAAATGTGTAAAAAAAAAAAACAAATTTTCCTCACATTTCTGAGGTGGAAAGTTCTGGAATCTGCATGGATCCACAAAATTCCACCCACCCCGCGTTCTCCAAAATCTTCCAAGAAAAATGGTACCTCACTTGCATGGGTAGGCCTAGTGCCCGCAACAGGAAACGGCCCAAAATGCAATGTGGACACACCACATTTTCACAGTGAAAAGTGACCCTTTTTTTGCAAAGTGCCTAGCTGTAGATTTTGAATCCTAGCTCTGCCGGCACCTAGGGAAACCTAGCAAACCTATACATTTTTGAAAACTAGACACCCAGGGGAATCCAGGATGGGGTGACTTGACTGGCTCTCACCAGGTTCTGTTACCCACAATCCCTTGCAGACCTAAATATTTGTCCAAAAAAACACATTTTCCTCACATTTCTGTTGTGGAAAGTTCTGGAATCTGCGTGGATCCATAAAATTCCACCCACCCCACGTCCCCCAAAGCCTTCTGATAAAAACGGGGCCTCACTCGTGTGGGAGGCCCAAGTACCCACGACAGGCAGGGGCCCAAAACGTATTGAGGCAACATCAAAATCGCCTATCACCAAACAACCTGGTTTTGCAAGGGGGGTCACCTGGGTTTTTGGCCCCGTGCTTGGCGGCCATCTATGGAAACCTACGAAACCCACAAATTTCTGAAAACTAGACACCCGGGGGATTCCAGGGAGGTATGGCTTGCGTGGATCCCCCAACGTTTCCTTACCCAGAATCCCTTGCAAACCTCAATTTTTGCTGAAAAAAATCACTTTTCTCACACATTTTTGTGTGGGAAAATGTGGCATCGCCGGGCTGACAAAAAATAAGTCATTTTGAAAAATGACCGATAATTCTCATGCTAGTATGAGTATTCCCAATTTCGAAAATGTGCAAATATGTACTGTTTCTAAACTCTATAATTTGTTCCCATTTCAGAAATACATAGGTGTCTTTCATACCGATTTTTCCATGTATACATTTTCCCACAATAATTGCTATATACCCGGTACATAATAAAAAGCTATTGCAAATTGCTGCTCAGTTTTGGACTCTGGGTTTGTCGGGTTCTTGGTGAACCTACAACAACAAGAAAGGTCCAGCATATGTAACTGTATATTGCTTTCAAAGAGCTGTCATAATTAGAAGAAGTTACAGGTGAAAACGTTGACACAAACGGCTGATTTTTGCAACTAAATTTCAATTTTTCCTATATTTAACTGTTAGTTTCTATAAAGAAACCTTGAAGGATATACACAAGTGACCCCTTGCTGAATTCAGAAGTTTGTCTACTTTTCCAAAATGTATAGCTTTCCAGGATCCATTATTGCTTTCATCCCATTTCTACCATTAACTGGAAGGAGGTTGAAAGCACCAAAAATAGCAGCAATAGACTATGTCCCAGAAAAATGCCAAAACTGTGTAAAAAATGTTGGTTTTCTGACAAAAGTCTGTCATTCCCTAAAAGGTGGGAAAATTGTGATTTCAGCCCCACAAACCCTTTAATACCATTTGCAGGGAAAAACCCAGACGCTTTCATTTGCAGCCCTTTTTTCCCATTCCCCCCCCCCCAATTTTTTTTTTGCTGTATTTTGGCAAATTCTGGGGCCCCTCCAGGGGAATCCACAAACCCTGGGTACCTTTACAATCCCCATGATGTTGGAAGAAAAGGACGCAAATTTGGCGTGGATACCTTATGTGGTCAAAAAGTTACAGGGGCCTAAGCACGCACTACCCCAAATAGCCAAAAAAGGCTTAGCACAGGTGGGGAAAAGGCCTAGCAGCGAAGGGGTTAATGAGTTGGCCTCTATTTACACATTTGAATGAGTCCCAAAGCATCAAGGGAGAGAATTTCTTTTTTTTCATTCACGCAGAAAAATATTTCGACTACCTTCTTTAATTCATTAACATCAGTTTAATTTTCTAAAATGTCATTCTGTAACCGCCAAATCTAGTCCTTCCCTTTATCTTGGTAATTGAAGATGGATAGGGAGTTGACAGATGGTCTGAGATCAGAATGGGGTGAAACTTTGGGTTATAAGCGGCTCGAAGAAGGGAGGCATCTACTAGGAGATAATCAATGTCAAGGAAACTCAAGTGGGGAGGTGAAAAGAAAGTGAAATCATTGCCCTTAGGGTTGTGTAACCTCCACACATCCAATAAGCGGTGGGTGGAGCAAACGTTTAGCATTTATTTGTGCGCTCTGGGAGTTCTAGATTTGAAGGCTGAATGGCGATCTAAAATGCGATCCATTGGGAGGTTAAAATCACCTCTCAAAATCAGCTTTGAGTCTCGTGGAATGTCAACTAACATTTTGTTGAGGGTATGTCAAAAAGTGTGATCATCAACATTGGGAGCATATATAATCATAATGTAAAGATCTTGTTCCCAGTTATTTAATCTGGTCAGAAGCCATCTGCCATTACTGTCATTCTCCGAGGCAACAATTAATAGGCCAGATTTTTTAGAGAGTAGAGTAAGAATGCCATTTCTTTCACATGAGCCTCGGAGCAAGTAACATCAGATGCCCATCCCTTCCTCATCAACAAGGCCTCTTTAAAACCAATCTTTGTTTCTTGGAGAAGTATTATATTGCCTGGTAAATCTTTACAATAGTCAAGGATTTGAGACTTTTTAACTGGGTGGTTTAGCCCCATGACATTGACGGAGATAACATTTAATGAGGCCATCAGTAATTGTATAGGAACACTGGAAGACTCAACATTCAGAGAGCATCATGTTGAGGTTAGGAAGAGCAAAATGGACGACTCAATAAATCCAGTTATCCCACTGGTCCGGGAAACAAGGGAAGGATGAGAGAGATAGAGAAATTGGGTAAAATAGAAAAAAATGTTGGGGTCCACACAAGTCATAACAAAGGTCAGGACCGTGCAGAAAGGACTACCCAGTAGGGGATGTCTATAGAAGACATCGTGCATGGGGAAAATCGTGTGGTAGCACAGATGAAGCAGAACCCTCCGGCAGTGTGGATTAGGTTAAGTAAAAAAACGTAATGAGAAGATGGGTGTAAGAGTATGTAAAAAAAAAAAGAGGTTGAGGTTGAAGTGGCCATGTAAGTGGCAGTTTTAGACTGAAGAGACCAGTTTTGCTAATATACTTATTAAAAGTTTATAGAACTTTTTATTTACAGTGTATAATGGTATATATGATTTTCGCGGGTGCGCGAAGGGTGCGTGACGAGTGCGTGCACCCTAAGCGACTTCATGTCAGCAAAAGATAAAAGGAATCTGATTGGTTGAAATCAATTTCATTGTGAAAGAGGGAGGATCCATCCTTCTGATATTTCCCTTACTTTTTGTCCTTGATAGAGTGAAGACCTGTTTCTTGCTTCTCTTTATATTGATATACATTTTTGCGTGTTTATTTTTAATACAACTATGGCTTCTAGTTTTGCCAAAGTTGATCCACTTGGAGTAGAGGAGGAAGAACAGATGGTGCAGCAGCAGAAGAAAAGAAAGGAAAGCATTGTTTGGTCCTTTTTTAGTGTACGAGAGGACCTGCGATGGATGCCGCTTCTGCCTCCCGTAACCTAGAACGGCACAGTACGGTCAAACTGCGGTGGGACGCACACTCGTTGACCACTCATGGCACTGCTCCACACTTCGGGGAGGACGCTTTCCATTAGCTGTGTTTTCTGATGACGTGTCACGCCGGCCAAGTCTAACAACAGAACTCCTTTAGATCGAAACCGACTCTTCTACTCTCTCACCGGAAGTGAAACCAGGCCACGCAGACACTTTCACAATACAACAGCTGGGAATGCACTTTTAGGTAAAAAAACACATTCCTTCCTCCTAATCAAATAAAAGACTCACTGAAAGAACAGGGGCCAGCTTCAATCGGTAATCAGCTGTTACAACAACTTTTTTACTTCACAATACCATCGCAACGCATGCATTACCATGCATGCGTTGTACATCGCAAAGTCATTACTACGCATTTTTTTAGAACGCATGGTCATTTACCACGCATGCCTTTACAACGAATTGCCTTGTAAAGGTATGTATGGTAAATGACCATGCATTTAAAAAAAATGTAAACGATCCACGTCGTTGTAAGGAAACATAGGCTGTTCCGTTTCCTCACAACGACACGTACCGCCCCTCAGAGATGATGTGAAGCAGGAACCACGAAGAGTGACAGGTAAGGGGGATTGGGCATGGGGTGGGGGTCACTTTTCTAGTGTTTAGGGTATTGCAGTTTGTGTAGTGTAGGGGGTCGTGCTGGGGGTGGTGTTTTAGGGTTTTGGGTAGCGCAGTGATGTTTGGGTAGTGTAGGGGGTCATGCTGGGGGTGGTGTTTTGGGTAGCTCAGTGGTTTTTGGGTAGTGTAGGGTGTCGTGCTGGTTGTAGTGTTTTAGGGTTTAGGGTAGCGCATTGGTGTTTGGGTAGTGTAGGGGGTTGTGCTGGGGGTAGCGTTTTAGGGTAGCGCAGTGGTGTTTAGGTAGTGTAGGGGGTCATGCTGGGGGTAGTGTTTTAGGGTTTAGGGTAGCCCAGTGGTGTTTGGGTAGTGTAGGGGGTCGTACTGGGGGTAGTGTTTTAGTTTAGCACAGTGGTGTTTGGGTAGTGTAGGGGGTCATGCTGGGGGTAGTGTTTTAGGGTTTAGGGTAGCACAGTGGTGTTTGGGTAGTGTTTTTTTTCTTTTTAAATAACTTTTTATTAACAGCGAAATCAGCAGCATTACAGCAGTGATGACACTCAAGTACCACCTACATAGACAGAATACATGTTGGGCTTTAGAGACGATAAGCAATACATCAAGGGCATTTAGCACTGAGACAGAACAAGCATTGAAACAATATGGAGGTAATTCCCGGAACAGTTTAGGACCAGGGGGGACCCCATACACGCCCTATTAGGCTAGATTATTCCAAGAATTTAGTCCATCGCACCTACTCCAAATTGTCCAGCAGGGCCTGTCTCTCTCGTCGGAGTTCTATTGTGGGAGAAATGACGATATCTCCTCGATATTTGTTCCACCGCCCCCATTTGTGATCCCATTTTTTGGGGCAGCCTCGACCCTTGTAGACCGTCTTCTCCGCCACCATCGATAAATCCATATCATTGGCCCATGCGCGCAACGATGGCACGGCGGCCACCCCCCACTTCTGGGCAATATTCCTTTTAGCTATTACCCAGCCTAACGCCGCCCACTCCTGTTCCGCCTGGGTGAGGTCCGTGGCATCCCACACATTTAGGAGGCACAGCTGAGGGGAGGGGGCGACTGCTTTACCGATGGCCCGCACCATCTGACGGGTAACTTCTATCCAATAGTGCTGTATGGGGGGGCAGTCCCACAGAATATGTGTAAGTGTACCTACATGATGACAATTCCGAAGGCAGATCTCATCTGGACGTCTACCCAGTTTACACAACAGGGTTGCATCAAAATACACACGGTGTAGAATTTTGAGCTGGACCAGGCGGAGCCGCATTGGTATCGCCACTTCCCGAGGGGAGGCCAGCGCGTCCCTCCACTCTTCGTCAGACAGGTCGCCCACATCTGTTTCCCACCTGGCCCGTACTTTCTGCATGGAGTCAGCACGGTTATTAATTAACTTTTTATACGTTAAGGAGATAGCCCGCGGGCAATTGGATCCAGCAGCAATCTGTCTTCCAAAGGCGAGTAATCTGGAAGGGGGGTATCAGTGGGCAGGGCGCGGTCAATAGCATGGCTTATTTGAAGGTAGCGAAAGTGCTCAGAGGGTGCAAGCTGGTACTTCCGATGAAGCTCCGTGAAGGACGCCTTCTTGCCTTTAACCCATATGTCCCCCACAGTTGAGATGCCGATAAGATCCCATTAATCGAATCCCGCGCAGGCGCTCAGCCGGCCCAGACTATCAGGTTCCCAGAGTGGAGTGGCCTTAGTCAGTCTTCCGTACCACCCCATGCGCCTCTGGAGCAGGTGCCAAATTTCCACCGTTCTGGCCGTGGGGCCAGTCAAGCCTAATTTCTTCGGGTTTGAGTACAGCACCCGAATATATCCTCCCTTCCCCAGGAGCCAACGATCTGTTCGGAAACTAGGGTCGTCATGAGACCCGAACACCCACTGGTTGATTGCAACCAATTGCGTTGCTTGGTAATAAAGGCGTAGGTCCGGCAAACCAATCCCACCGTCATACCAGCCCATAGTCAGTTTTAGCATTGCGATACGCGGCGGCCCAGTATCCCACAACAACCCACGTAGTGCTGCGTCAATCTTTAAGAAGTAGGACTCTGGGATCGGGATGGGTGTGTTCTGCAGGGCATAAAGAAAACGGGGGAGGGCTAGCATCTTAAAAAGGGCTGCCCTTCCCAGGAGGGTAAGGGGCAGTGTTTTTCAATGGATCACGTCGGATTTGAACCGCTGTAGTGGGCCCTCCAAATTCCGCTCATAGAACAATGCTGAGTCCCCTGTTATGAAAATGCCCAGATATTGGAAACCCTGCAGCGCTACCGGTATACTATAGCCCCTAGGGCTAATCGGCGGGTCCCCCCATAGGGGATACATCTGGGATTTGGACCAGTTGATCTGGTACCCAGAGTGGGCCCCAAATATATGAAAGATATGTAACACCCGACGGATCGAACGCGCAGGGGAGGCCAGGTATAGCAAAATATCGTCCGCATATAGAGAGATGCGGTCTTCGTGGTCCGCCGTCCATTTAAGGCCCCTGACTTCTGGGTCATTCCGGATCCAGACCGCAAGTGGTTAGAGTGCCAAGGCAAAAAGGAGCGGCGACAGGGGGCAGCCCTGCCTCGTGCCCCGGCCGAGGGAGAAGGAGGTCGAACAGTGGTTATTGACTGATACATGAGCCGTGGGCAAGGTGTATAGAAGTCGAATCCATCCTATCAGCCGAGGAACCAACCCCACACGGGCCAGGACAGCGAAGAGATAGTCCCATGCCACCGTATCGAACGCCATCTTAGCATCGAGGGCAAGCAATAGCGCCTCCTCTTGTAGTGTGGCCGCCCGACCAAGGGCCCCGTGTACACAACGCAGATTACGTGCGGTATTTCGGCCTGGCATAAAACCGGACTGATCCAGGTGGATCAAGGCCGCGAGATATGGGAGTAGTCGGTTGGCCAGCAGCTTAGCCAGGATTTTGGCCTCCACTGCGATCAACGAGATAGGCCTATACGATGCACATTCATCTGCTGGCTTGCCGGGTTTGCGGATCACCACTATTGTGGCATTACGGATTTCGGCCGGGAGAGCGCCTGTCTCATAGAATTCCTTATACAAGTTGAGCAGGTGGGGTGCAGTTTCAGAGTCATAGATTTCATGAACTCTATCGGGATTCCGTTAGGTCCCATGGCTTTTCTGGAGCGAGTGTCCCGGATAGCAGTCTGAATTTCCTCGAGCGAGATGTCTGACTCCAGAGTCTCTCGGTCTTGCTGGGAGAGACACTGCACGTCTATGGTGGCCGGGAGGTCTGCCGCCCAGCCCGCCTGTGAGTTCTGTGGCGGGGTATATATTTGCTCATAGTACTTTGCAAATACTTCGGCAATGTTTTGAGGGTCCGTGATCAACACCCCATCCGTCCCTTTGACCGCCCCCACCCATCGCGCAGCCAATACTTTACGCTCCAGCCAGGCCAACAGTTTACCAGTGCGTTCCCCCAGCTCATAGATTCTGTGTCGGGAGGCGAGGGTACGTCGACTGGCCTCTTCACTGAGCAGTTGTTTATAGTCCCGTCTCTTAATTTCAAGTAGCTGTTGGGTCCCGTGGTTTGGGGTGAGCGAAGTCTCGTGCTCGAGATGTAGTATCTCCGCCTCCAGTTCGCTAACCCGTCGCCTACGTTCATTTTTGTGTCCCACCATCAGGGACAACGCACGTCCTTTGATAACCGCCCGTATGCGCCCCATAATGTTACCGCCGAAGCCACCAACCCCGCATTTTCATCAAAGTAATAATCAGTGTCCCGTCGCAAGGAGTCTCTAATGTGTGGGATTTTCAGCAGCCACGGCTGAATCCGGATAGGACCAGGTTGACGCATTATATTGGCTCCAAAGAAAGATATTACCGGGGAGTGATCAGAAATCCCCCGTGCCAAGCAAGAGGAGTCAGTGAAGTATTGGATATATTGCGCTTGTGTGAACAGATAATTAAGCCGTGAGTGACTGCCGTGCACTCCAGATTGAAAAGTGTAAAATGAGTCCCGGGGGTGCGACCATCTCCAAATGTCCACCAAGCCGAATGCGTCTGCAAAATTACTCAGTTGCGAGCCCCGCGAGTCGCCCCTACGGGGTGGAGTGCGGTCCATCGTCTCGTCCATGGTCAGGTTAAAATCGCCGCCCATAACCACCGCACCCTCTGGAAGGGTCAGCAGGATTGTCCCTACGTCCGTCAGGGTCTGACGCTGAAGGCCAGGAGGCGCATATACCGAGATCAAATTGAGGACCCTCCCCTCCCAGCTACCTGAGCAAACCACATATCTGCCCTGAGGTTCGGTGTGAGTGGTGTGAACCACATAGGGGCAGCCCTTTCGTAGGAGAATCCCTACCCCTCTGGATCCCGAGGTAAAGCCGGAGTGTGCAATCATACGATACCCTTTCCGGTCTAGGGCCTGACAGGAGTTACCTATGAGATGTGTTTCTTGGAGTAGCACCACGTCTAGACGATGTCGGTGTATATAGTGTTGCACTATGCTCCGTTTAATCTTATCGCCCAGCCCATTAACGTTCCAGGTCATTAAACTAAGTCTCTGAGCCATAGCCATAAGAACTTGATAGCAACTTGCCGAAACAGTCTGGGTGACCAGTGCATGGAGGTCCCACAACCATCACACTCAATAACATTACCCGCCTCCCATTGCCCTTCCCAAAGACGACAGAGAAGAGATCAGAGCTCCGTAGGTGACTAGTCCGTGCCCTGCAGTGGCAGAAGTTGACGTGGAGGACTGCTGCAAAAAAACAATAAATAACAACCTCCCCAACAAACTTAATCCAATAATATACCCCCCTCCCTGCTCCCCTGCTGAACGGGACTAAAACCGCCCGCCTCCCCCAACATGCAGAGTGCCTGTCGCCCCCCCATAAATATTGCGAGGAAACGTGCACTGCCCCACTCCCATCGTAACGACTAACAACTTACAAAAAACCTACCCCTTCCCCCCCAACCCTACTCTCGACTAGCCAGAGGATTCTGCAGAAGCATTGCCCAGATCGCCAGAACCCCACTCCAACCAGTAGCTACGTGTTTGGGTTAAACTTTACCACACAAATCCATCAAGCAATTCCAGCAATAGCCGCACCGTTGAGGGGGGGCCATCTATGTTCGTGTATGCTTGGCTCACGTCCCTCCGATGCCTATAATGGGGGACCCCGTTCGATACACAACCAAGGGTGCAACTAACTTCCCTCATGAGTTCCATCCCTACAATCAGTAATGGCACCCTGAGGATCGCAGTCCGCCTCTTGACAGCTACCGGGGGGTTCGGTGCGGCCATGTTAGATCATATACCGTCTTACCAGCATCCAGCCTTAATGTTCACCCACAGGGCCGGGGCCCCAGAATCCGAATGGGCAGGGGAGCGTCCCTGCTGGCGCCAATCATCGTCCGCATCCGCCGCCGAAGGTCCCTTTTTCTTCCACTTGTCTACAGTGCGCCAACCTTCTAGCCAGTCCCAAGCGTCCTCCGGGCGCATGAAGAACCACGATTTGCCCTCAGCCTCCACTCGCAGCTTGGCAGTGAACATCATTGCGTACTTGACGTCATGGTCGCGAAGGGCATTTTTCACCTCCTGGAAGCTGCGTCTTTGCTTCTGGACCCGTAGGGTAAAGTCCGGAAAAAACGTAACATTACTGTTTTCCACAGTAACGGGTGGAGCCGCCCTCGCCGTTTGAAGGATAATGTCTCGGTCACGGAAGTTAAACACACGGGCCAGAATTGGTCTGGGAGGGGCCCCCGGCTTAGGGCGACCCCCCGGCACCCGATGGGCTCTTTCGATAGAAAAACACTTGGAGAGTCCCCTCGGCTGTGAGTGAGGACCAGGTCTTCAACAAAGAGGTCCACTGCTTGCCCCTCCGCCCGCTCCGGAACACCAATAATACGAACATTATTTCGGCACATCCTGCCTTCATAATCGTCCAACTGCCGGGCAAGTACCTTGTGGGAGGTTCGCAGATCAGTGACCTCACGCTTAAGGAGGCTGGTATCGTTTGACAGTTCTTTGGTGACTGTTTCCACTGCCCCTACCCGCTCGGCGATCTTTCTCACATCCTCGCGAATCAGACCAACATCGGTGGCCACAGTGTCAATCCGATGTTCAAGGGATGTCTTGACGGCAGTGATGGCGTCCAGTAGGTCTTTGTTCGTCGGGTTACTCCTACCGTCCGAGGCCGGCATCTCAGCCCAATCGCCGCCCTAATGCTGGTGCCACGCGAATTTCTCTAGCTTGGCCTGCGTCGCAGTTTTATTGTGCCGCCCGGTTGGCATGATCACTCTTCAGTGGGCACTCCGCAGCTATGAGGCGCCGCCGCTAATCCCCGCCGCCTGCGGTGGAGACCTCCACCCGGCCTGTCGGTTTTCGCAGGCTGCACCCCAGTCGCTAGGGCACCCCACGCGGCTGCAAGATCCCGCAATGGATCGCGGCTAGGGCCGGTCACCGTCCACTCCGGCCCTGCGTCACCTCAGCAGGATAGTCGCCCCTCAGCCAGGCGCCCCCACCCAGGGAGACCCAGCTGCAAAGTCCTTGGAACGGCCTCTGGGACCGGCCACTCAATAAGGCTGCCCTCCAGCTCTCACCACCGATCGTCGTATGGGACACACCGGCGGCCCAGTCTCGCTTCACCTTTGGGCCCACGCTGTTGCTGCTAGTGTCTTAAGTCCGGGCCGGCGGTGCGGCCGTCCGCAGGCCCATACGCACCCCACGGCTGAAATGGAGGCTCCGAGCCCCCCCCACCGCCACTGCCAGCGAACCGACCACCTCCACCGCTGCACTCCTGTCTCTCCGCTGAGTGGGCTCACCGCTTATCAACTGCGTGGCGGTCCGGTCGGGCGGCCTGGAGCGCCGCCGATTCTCCGCCTCGATTGTGCCGCAATTCACGCTGAACTCCTGCAGGGTTGCTGAGGTGCAGGGGGGGGGGCACAGAGCCACCCGGGACCAGCTGTCCTCCCGCCGGGGGCGCCACGCCCCAAGGTGCCTTTCTCCGGGTGGACTAGGCCGCCAACGCGGCCTTGTGTAGTCCCTCGCCCGCCTGGGTCACGCTTCTTTCGGGCTGGTGATTTTAGGAGTCGGGCCTGGAGTCAGCAAGCCCCCCGCTCCCACCTCTCAGCGTGGCAGGCGTGTAGCACTGTACCGCTTCAGTCGCCCTCTCCGCCGGAGCTCAGCAGCCACGGGTCGCGATCCGGCCACACCACCAGGCCCAAAGCTCCGCCGGCTGCTCCCTTTATGTGGTCGCCAGTCCACCTCCACTGGGGCTTCTTATGAGTCGGGCAGATCAGCGGGCCCCGCCGAACCAGCCCCCAAGTCGCCAGGGGCGCCGAGCTCCAACTTACTCTGCCTCGGAAGTCTCAGGCCGCAGCCGCGGCCTCACGTAGCCGCCGCGTCCGGCAGGGCAACACCGCTCGGCTGCCCGGCAGTATACCAGCTCCCGGGGAGCGGAGCCCAGTCTCGGTCCCACCTCCGATCGCTCCCAAACTTCGCCACTTGGTCAGCGGGGGCCCTAGCACAATCAGCTTCAACTCTCCGCACTGAGCCCTGAGGTCGGGACCTCAGGGCTCAGTTAATACGGATAATTCGGGAGTGGCGCTGCAGAGCTTCGCTACTGCGCGGCCATTCCCGTCGGCAGCAAGCCACGCCCCCCCCGGGGGTGGTGTTTTAAGGTTTTGGGTAGCGCAGTGGTGTTTGGGTAGGGTAGGGTGTCGTGATGGTGGTAGTGTTTTAGGGTAGCGCATTGGTGTTTGGGTAGTGTAGGGGATGTGCTGGGGTAGTGTATTAGGGTTTAGGGTAGCGCAGTGGTGTTTGGGTAGTGTAGGGTGTCGTGCTGGGGGTAGTGTTTTAGTTTAGCGCAGTGGTGTTTGGGTAGTGTAGGGGGTCGTGCTGGGGGTAGTGTTTTAGTGTTTAGGTAGCGCAGTGGTGTTTGTGTCGTGTAGGGGGTCATGCTGGGGATAGTGGTTTAGGGTCGTGCAGTGGGGTTTGGGTAGTGTAGAGGGTCGTGCTGGGGGTAGTCTTTTAGGGTTTAGGGTAGTGCAGTGGTGTTGGTGTAGTGTAGGGGGTCGTGCTGGGGGTAGTGTTTTAGGGTTTAGGGTAGTGCAGTGGTGTTTGTGTAGTGTAGGGGGTTGTGCTGGGGGTTGTGTTTTAGGGTTTAGGGTAGTGCAGTGGTGTTTGGGTAGTGTAGGGGGTTGTGCTGGGGCTAGTGTTTTAGGGTTTAGAGTAGTGCAGTGGTGTTTGTGTAGTGTAGGGGGTAGTGTTTTAGGGTTTAGGGTAGTGCAGTGGTGTTTGTGTAGTGTAGGGGGTCATGCTGGGGGTGGTGTTTTAGGGTTTAGGGTAGTGCAGTGGTGGTTGTGTAGTGTAGTGGATCGTGCTGGGGGTAGATTTAGGGTTTAGGGTAGTGCAGTAGTGTTTGTGTAGTGTAGGGGGTCACGCTGGGGGTGGTGTTTTAGGGTTTACGGTAGTGCAGTGGTGTTTGTGTAGTGTAGGGGGTCATGCTGGGGGTCCGTTTATCTTTGTCCTGAATTAAACACAATGCTACAAAATACGAAAGGAGCATAAAAGCATCTCAATAGGATCGCCTTATAAGATGGTTGATGGCAGAACGGGATCACGTCTACTAAATTCTCACGTGGTAACCCGATTAAAATTCAGTGGCGGATTAAAAGTCAAATATGATTTTTTTAAATGAAGCAACAGTGTGAAAAGTATGTACAATTATGTGTGACCACTGCCGATAAGTGATGTAGTGGTTCGAGTGTGTTAAGGCTCAAAACATTGCTGTGCCACAAAAACCCAAGCTTCGATAAAGTTATCAACACCATCAAATGCAGCAAAGGTTCTGCAAAAGGATTGAAAATGCTCAAGAAACCAGAAGAATGTGACCACGAAGTGAATCTCGTGCGAACTACACAACCTAGAGGTGACCGTACTAAAGGAGAAATAAAGAAAACCGTGTCAGGCCTGACGAGTCCAGCCACGCTGAAAGTTACCATTGTGGCTCTGGCAGCCAATTGGCATCCTATAACAAGCATTGGCTCACAGAGAGCCGCGAAAGTGAAAGTGATTGCGATCAAACATCAAAGCGGCCCGCGCACATGCTCTAGAGCAGGGGTCTCCAACGAGTAGCTCGGGAGCTACTGGTAGCTCGCCAGTACCTTCAAAGTAGCTCTCTGAGGTGAAGTCAATCCCAGTATCAATTTCGGAGTAAGTGCCTATTAAAGAAGGCAGCACAGATCATCTCAAGGCCCTAAGAGTGACAGCCAGCCAAACCTATGTAACTCATACTAACACTCAAACACACACTGTGCCAGCTTATAGGACCTGCTACATGACAGTCTGTATCCAATCTCAATATAATGAAGCCACATGGAGATTGACCATGTTGCAGTCCCTCCTTTATCAGTCACAACATGTGTGTGAACAGCGCAGCATCAAAAAAGTATGGCAGCAGTATCCTGAGCTGTAATCAGTGCTGACCCACCAAAGTGTGGGACTGCAGGAGTCAGAGTGAAAATGTGTCAGTTAGATGCATGATCAGCTCAAGACCTGAGGAGAACAGGGTATGATCCAGACCAGAGAAAATTAAGAGACTCATCAACATTTATGTGTGTGCCCATAATAAACTCTATTGCTTCCTGAAACTATGCCTGGTGCCAAGAACCACCAAATATATTTGCTAGCACCATCATAAGAGTTTTATATTTGGCATAATTGTGTCCATTCCTGACATAATAGTGCCAATGGCATAATTATGGTCATCCTTGACTATTTTAGTATGTTTGGTCTAGTTGCGGTATGCTGGCAGCCATCATAGACCTACTCTGAGCATGACTGGCCTACATGTACCTATTCCTGGCATATTAATGGTCATGACTGATATGTGGTCTTATCCCTGATCCTTCTGGTTTCCAGCCTTGGCACAACTGTGGCCCTAGTATAATGGTGGGCCTTACTGGAATTATTCAGGCATCCGTGGTGCTATGGTGAGCATCCATTATGATATAAAGGGGTAACCCACAATTGTCCACGGACCTGGTTAATGAACGGTCCTAGACTTCTTTAAAGCTACAATTCAGTTATGAAAAACATTCATTAGTCAAAGGGCATCCGGTACATATAGAATTAGCATTGTATCATTAATGTACCACCATTTTCTTTACAATGCAAACAAGTATATCCTCAAAAGGCACAAAGGCACAAAATATCACTTCAATAGTGACTGTTTATTATTTAGTTACTTTTATAACAGATCACCATATTCAATGCTCCAAACAGAGAAAGAGGTTGCTCCAAGGGGAGTGTGAATAAGGAAAGTGCTTGTGAAGTAGGACAGATGTAAAGGAGGGGAATCCAAAAGGCAAATTCAATAACCAATCAATTACACATTCTGGTATCCTTAGTAAAACTGGTCATGGTTCATATAGCCACCAGTTTTACAGATAGGCCAGTCCCTTATGGATTTACAAATATTCATTTCATGATTTGCTGATGATGCACAGTGAACATTCATCGGTGAAAAGGCAGGCTGGGATGATATCAGGTACAGGCCCACTGGGGAAGAGTGTCGGCGTTTCGACCCTGGTGCAATGAGGGTAATTTATATCCTCTGCAGGCGGGTCTTCCTCAGGGGCTGTATCCTGACTGTACCTCATTCTAGGTTGCCTCCCCTCCCCCGTCCTGAGGAAGACCCGCCTACAGAGGATATAAATTACCCTCATTGCACCAGGGTCGAAACGTCGACACTCTTCCCCAGTGGGCCTGTACCTGATATCATCCCAGCCCTGCCTTTTAAAAGATGAATGTTCTCTGTGCGTCATCAGAAAATCATGAAATGTAAAGAAAATGGTGGTACATTAATGATACAATGCTAAATCTATATGTACCGGATGTCCTTTGACTAATGAATGTTTTTCATAACTGAATTGTGGCTTTGAAGAAGTCTAGGACCATTGTTTCCTATGCCAATGGTGAGCATCCATGGCATATGACTGTAATACCTGGAAATTCAAAGTAGTCTGTCCATATGAGGCATTTGTACATAGCAGTACATGATGAAAATGACAAGCTGATGTTCTGAGACTATGCATTTCTCAAAAACATAAAGGCAGTTTTAGTTTTCAAAAATGGGGTTTCTTCTGGAAAATTGAGTTTGTTTGCCCACAGTGGAAAGTAGTATTAGAAAGAAAAATTTGCATTTTCAGAAACTGGTGAATGATAATTCAAGCTGAGCTGGGGAGACGTACTGCTGTGCTTACGTCCTTTGTGCCACTGGGCATGTCAAGATTTGAATGTTACTTCATAAGTCAAGTGGAGGCATTTAATATTGAAGACCTTTTACCCAGCATTTCTGTTGGTAGCCGCACTTGATATACTTGGGTGGTAACTACTGAAAATCTTGCTTTGGGTGGTCATAGTGTAGTCACTATTTTACAGGTATAAAATTTGCTAGTAGCTCGGGAAGACTTTCCTTGAGCAGAAGTAGCTCTCACTACAGAAAAGGTTGGAGACCCCTGCTCTAGAGGCTGGCCATGGTAGCATTTTTTTAAGCCCTCACAAAAAGTCTCGCCAGACCAGCGAATGCGCTGGGTCAGGCGAGACCTAAAAAGGACGCTTTCTGCACCAAGCACTAACTTTTTGCCAAATTTGGTGTAATTCCGTTCAGCAGTTTGAGCTGTAGCCGTGCCTAAAGTTTCCTATGGGAAATGCATTTTTCGACCTTTTTTTTTTTTTTTAATTACTCAGGAACAAAGACCTGGGTTTAATACATTGTCACCATGCCACCCCAGTTTGGACCCAGCCATATGCAAATCAGTCTTGTCACTGTTTCTCATGGGAACAGTCCAGCCCCAACTGCCAAGCCAGGCCCTCCCTGGACCGAAAACAAGCATCATGGGACTGGTTTCGGGGCACCACTCTTCATCAGCCAGGCTAGCTTGAATCCAGTGGCGCGGTGAGCATGAGACCCACGTCTGGGCATACCCTTCCCACTTAGGGCGACAAAAGCAAAAGGAACAAATGATGAATGCTGAACAAGGCAAACATTCACCCCCATGCACAAAGATCTGGGTTTAATACATAGTTCTTTTGCTTATCACACCATCCCAGTTTAGACCCAGCCATATGCAAATTAGTCATGACCCTGCTCCTCATGGGAACAGACCAGCCCGAACTGCCAGGCCAGGTCCTCTCTGGACCGGAAACATACTGTCTGAACCGCGGGACGGAATTGCACCAAATTTGGCAGAAGGGTATATGCTGTTACGCAGATTACGCTTTTTGTTATTTAGTGCAAAGCGGTTTAGTAGTTCTTGGGGAATTCGGGAAGAAAAAGTTAGTGATATCACTGGCCGTGAATATTTTGCAACGATTTTGCGATGAATCGCGAATGCCCACCCTTTAACAAGTTGTCTGCCGGCTGCAAACCCCCCCCCCCCCCCCCCGCCCCCCCCATCAGCACCGGGCGGAAAACTTAGGGGCCGCCCCAGGTGGCAGGGGGTTTAGCTACGCCACTGTAGTTTGATTTTTTTTTTCCTGGCTGACAGGTCTTAACATACTTTATCTTCTAATGCAGAGAAAGGAAGATTGTGGATCATATCTTCACAATGGGAAGGGTCAGCAGGATGGGACCATTTTGCCCCGTAATAAGCCTACCAAATCCACAAGATTCGATCAATACACTGTGCTGGCTGGAGGCAGCATTCGGAAGGGTTGAATTGAATTAGGAGTTGACACGGATATGAAATTACACCTATTGCCTGCTATTGGTTCAGTTCAAAGTCCTCTGGCTGGATTTAATCAGAAGGGGAGGGGTAGTGTGGGTCTAGCCTAGGCAAAGGAGTTTGGAAGGGAAGTTAACTTGTGGAGCCAGTAGGTAGTTATAGTTAGGACCTCGTTTCTATTCAAAAAGCGTTTTTTGTTTAACTTTGGCGAGATTTTCAAAACTAGTGGCCCACTCCGGTCAGCTCCTGTCTGGAAGGTTTCGGGGTGATTCGTCAAGCAGGGACCGAGAAAAAAAGAGGGGTCCCAAAACACGTTTTCCCCATGTTAATTTCATTAGGAAACTTTGAACAAAGCTACAGCCCGAACTGCTGAACGGAATTACACCAAATTAGGCAAAAAGGTAGCACTTGGTTCAAAAAGAGTCCTTTTTGTTAAATGGTGTAAATCCGTTCAGTAGTTGCTGAGAAATTAAAGAAAGAAAAAATTTATATATCTGAGCACCGAGGAGGGTTCGCGAACCCTTCCGGGCACGAGCTTCACTTTGATTGGCTGCTAACACTCCAAACTAGGAAGTGTTGGCAGCCATCTTGTGACTCGGTAGAACTGAGTCACAAGAAAACTGTGAAAAAGAGGTTTAAATAAAGAAAGGGAGGCAGGGTAGAAACACCCTGACCACCTAGGCCTGCTCAGGAGGTCTCAAAGGACCCCCCAGGGCCCAAAAAAGCATTTTTTTAAATAATTTCTGAGGAATTTGCATTGGGGTCGTGAACCCCGCCGAAAATCTTTAAAAAATGAAGCGCGGGCTCCCTAAATAAATAAATAAATAAATTGGTTAAAAAAAAAAAAGAGGCACAGCCCCAGGGGATGGGGTCCCTGGGTCCAATAGAGGCCTCAGGATGGGGGCTTCGCAGCCCCCCTCCTTAAAAAATATAAAGATAAAAAATAACAATTGTGGCAATGCCCCGGGGGATGGGGTCCCCAGGCCGAAATTGGCCTCGGTAGGGGGGGCCGCGCGGCCCTCTTGCACTTTAAAAGAAAAGAAAAAAAGGGTCTGGCCCTGGGGGATGGGGTCCCCAGGGCCCCAAATATTGTAAAGGAAGGGGGGCCACACAGCCCCCCTTCTACAAAAAATAAATTAAAAAACCAGCATCACGCCGGATGCCCCGCGCCCTCCCTGCAGCACTCAGCAAACGCGCCCCCTGGTGCGTTTTAAGTTGGGAAATTAATTCCCCTTGAATACTGTGCGTCCCTGGGGGCCAACTAGCCCACCAGGTACCTCCAGTATGCGCCACAGAGCTGCGTTGCAGAGAGCTGTTCCGAGGCTGGGCCCCTTTTTACACCTCTCTGCAACGCAACTCTGTGGCGCTTACTGGAGGTACCTGGTGGGCTCGTTGGCCCCCAGGGACCCTCAGGACTAAAGGGGAATTTATCCCCCAATTTACAACATGCCAGGGGGCGCGTTTGCACAGTGGTGCAGGGAGGGGGTGGGGCCTAACAAAACAAGTGTGAAAATGTGCCCCCAGGCGCGTTGTCAATTGGGGGATAAAGTTACCTTCAATCCTGAGGGTCCCTTAGTGCCAACTAGCCCACGAGGTACCTCCAGTAAGTGCCACAGAGCTGTGTTGCATAGAGGTGGTTCGAGGCCGCGCCCCTTTTTACAACACTCATGGTTAGTGCCATCACTGATGACATCTCAAATGACATCACTGATGACATCATCCATGTGAAAATCTGATGCACCTCCTAACACCCTAATATAACCTTTGATACACCCACTGTAAAATACAGACTATCATTTTCGAAACCATTGACACACCAATACCAGTTACTATATACACACTCACTGATTCCTAGGTCTACACACACATCCACTCATTCACCCATACAATCACTCATACATGCAGTCACTCATCAATACAGCCATTATCACATGCAGTCATACTCCCATACACACTCACACAAATCGCCACTCATCCATAGTTACTCACACACCTCGTCAATCATGCTAAGAATCAATCACACTTCCATTTACTCACCTATACAGTTATACACATACCACATCACTTATTCATACAGTAACAAACGCATACTTACTCTATTATACAATCACTGATACAAGTACACACTCGTCCATACAGCCACTCTCACAATCACGGACTCTCACGTATAATCATTTATATACTCCAACTCTTACATACACTGCCTTTTACATATGTAGTTACTTGGAAATGTACCACTGAGACATCCATTCACTCACCAACACACCCATACACACACTCACCCACCCATACAGCTTTTTCCACTTGCACTCTTGAACCCATACACCCAGTGAATCAACCACTCAAACTTCTATGCACAGACACACACCTCTAACCCACCCACACACTAACTCAGGCACCCATACAAATACTCAGGCAACCAATTGATAACCCATATAGACACTCATGTAGCTACTGACCACCCCATGCAGCAGCTTATACAACAGACTGATACAGACATTCACACAGTTTAGTCACTAACCCATGCATCAGTAAGACACATTTAATCACTCACTGAAACAATCAGTCATGCACCTACTAAATCCTCCATGCATACACTTAAACACCCGCTCATTCTTCAATACACCTTGGCATATATATAAAACATATTTAAACTTTAAAGAAACACACAGTCACTGGATGATGTCATCAGTGATGTCACTGGCCATTTCATGAATGATGTAATATGTGACGTCATCAGCAGTGCATTGCGGGGGCGCGAGTTATAGTTAGCTGAACTAACTATAACGGTGGAATTTATCTGGTTTTGAACGAGTGAAATGTCCAACTAACTATAACGTCCCTGAAACCTATGGTGTTTTCAGTGAATTTCGAAGGTATTTTTTATTGCTAATTTCTAACTATAACGTGCCTAAAACCTATGTTTTTTGCAGTGAATATATATGCACAAGTTACTTACCTTCGGTAAGGATATATCTGTAAGAAACATTAGTAGTGATAGATTCCTTACCTTAGAATTACCCCCAGGTGTCAGACTAGATCCGGAAAGGTTTCGTCACCGATACCCCTGCGCGTCAGTAGGTGGCGTCGTGCAGCTCTGCGTCAGTCGTTGGCGTCATGGTCACCGAGATGACGTTGCGGGCGCTACATAGACACCGCCCACGTGCGCTGACCTCGGTTCTGGACACGACTTCCTGTGCCAGGAACGCAGAGCCACGCAAGAAACTGACCATTGGTGCATTGAAACTAGGGCCCTGAAATGGATGACCTTAACCCTGGAAATCAGTTCGCAGAACGGGGAGGATGGGTGGGGCGGTAAGGAATCTATTACTTCTAATGTTTCTTACAGATTTATCGTTACCGAAAGTAAGTAACTTCTGAATCTGAAAGAAACACATAGTGATAGATTCCTTACCTTAGAATAGATACCCCAGCAATACCAACCCCGGTGGTGGGTGTGCGAACCAAGATTACACCAGGAAGTCCGGAGAACAGAACAGCCAAAGAAGCTGTCTCTCCGGACTTGGCTGTCCAGGCAATAATGCTTACTAAACGTTACTGATGCCAGTATCGTCAACAGTGCATGCTGCACTGTAATTTTCTGTCTTACATGGCTTTGTAATTTATTGGATTCTATCTGGTATATACTCTGTCAGGAATGTGTGGCATTGAATAGCATGCCCAACAATTTGATTGTGATAACCACTATTACTGTACTTCACTTACCTAACTTGATTCACCATCCTTCCCCTCCCATCTACCCAGTCGGGCACACCAATTATGGTTTTTAATGTTTTTCCTTGAAATTTCTTCTTCAAAAATTGCAACATGTGTTCAGTGTCATTAAATAACACTTGAGCATCAGTTTAGTTTTCCTTTGGATTTATTGTTTTTATACAATTGCATATTTTTCTTTACACTGTGTTGATGTAACAGTACTGGGACCACCACATTCTATACTAGTAAACGTGTGCAGAGAGGCCCACGTGGCTGCCTGACAGATGTCTTGCAGGGGGACACCACGTCCCAATGCAGTAGTGACTGCAGTTGCTCTAGTGGAATGAGCACGCAGCCCCACAGGAGGCTCTTTTTTAGCCAAGGGATAACAGGCTTTGATACACAAATCAACCCAGCGGGAGATAGTCCTCTTGTGCACCGCCCGACCTTTCTTGGTGCCAACGTAGCCAACAAAGAGTTGGTCATCCACCCAGAACTGTTGTGTGCGGTTGAGATAAAATCAGCGCGTACGTTTTAGGTCCAAATTGTGGAGCCTCTCTTCCTCTCTGGAAGGACGCGGAGGTGGAAAGAAGGTGGGCAAGGTAATGGTCTGCCTAATGTGAAAGGCCTTAACAACTTTTGGCAAAAAGGAAGGACAGGGCCTGAGCACAACCTTGTCCGGATGGACCGACAGAAAAGGAGGCTTACAAGAAATAGCCTGGAGCTCACTCACTCGCCTACCGGAGGTGATGGCAACCAGGAAGACAGTCTTCAAGGTCAAGAGACGAAGAGGACAGCTGTGAAGCGGCTCGAAAGGAGCACACATGAGATAAGTAAGAACAAGATTCAAGTCCCACTGTGGAATCACAAACGGAATAGAAGGGAAAAGGTGTATAATGCCTTTGAGAAATCAATATACAACAGGAGACTTGAAAAGAGAGAGCTGATCAGGGAGCCTGAGAAAGGCCAAACTTGCAGAAAGATAACCTTTGATAGTGCCCACAGCAGAGCCCTGCCGGGCTAAAGGAACAAAAGGACCTCGGAAAGAGGGGCAGAAAGGGGATCCACAGCCTTTGCTGTGCACCATGTCACAAACTTGTTCCACCTGCAGGCGTATACCACTTTAGTGGAGGGACGCCTGGCTGCCAGAATGACATCACTAACTTCAAGAGGCAAGTCGAAAGGAATCAACTGCCGCTGCTCAATCTCCACGCAAAGAGGTGGAGGCTGGACAGGTTCGGGTGGAGGACTGTCCCCTGCTGCTGCGACAGAAGATCCTCCCGAAGAGGCAGTCTGATCGGAGGATCGATGCTCATACTGAGTAGCTCGGGATACCATACTCTTCGAGCTAAGTCCGGGGTCACAAGGTTGACTTGTGCCCGATCGCGCCTGATCTTCTTCAGCACTTTCGGCAGAAGTGGTATAGGCGGAAAGGCGTATAACAGACCGCAACACCACTTGCGACGAAAAGCGTCGCCGAGCAAGTGCCGCCTTGGAAATTCCAACGTGCAGAACTGATGACAGTGCGCGTTCTCTTCGGTGGCGAATAGATCTAACCAAGGCTCTCCCCACTGCTGAAAGAGACCTTGCACCACCTCCGAGTGAAGATGCAATTTGTGATCTATCATGCACCTTCGGCTGAGTTTGTCTGCCCTGGTGTTCAGAGAGCCTGCCAGGTGTTGAACTACCAGGAAAACGCCCAGATGTTCCAGCCATGTCCAGAGGCGCAGAGCCTCCTGACAGAGGGTCCACGACCCCACCCCGCCTTGCTTGTTGCAGTACCACATGGAGGTGGTGTTGTCTGTGAACACCTGCACTACTCTCCCCTTGACAGAGGAAAGGAATGCCTTCAGTGCAAGTCGGATTCCCCGAAGCTCCAGAAGGTTGACATGGAGCTTGGACTCCGCCGGGACCAGAGGCCTCTGATCTCCGCCTCTCCCATGTGGCCGCCCCATCCCAGCAGGGAAGCATCCGTCACCACTGTAAACTCCGGTTGGGGAAGGGAGAGGGATCTGCCGTCGAGCCAATGCAGGTCCGTGAGCAACCACTGCAACTATCGTGCAGTGCCCTCTGAGATCTGGATGTGATCGGACAGGTTCCCTGATGCTGCGCCCACTGGAACTTCAGGTCCCACTGCAGAGCCCGCATATGCCATCTGGCATGATCGATCAGCAGGCTGCAGCAGGCCATGAGGCCCAGCAGCCGGAGGGTCACTCTGACCGAAACCCGGTACAAGGGCTGAAAGATCGGAATCAGAGCCCGAATATCCCAGACTCGCTGTTCGGGAGGATAGACCCGAAACTGCGCTGTGTCCAGAACTGCTCTGATGAGGCGCTTCTGAGAGGGATTCAGGTATGATTTCGGCACGTTGATGGAGAACCCAAGCAAATGCAGGAGGTCGACTGTAGTCTGGAGGTGGGAGCCGACTGACTGGGGCGAGCCCGCCTTCAACAACCAGTCGTCGAGATAGGGGAAGACTGAAACCTCTGATCTGTGCAGCTGAGCTGCGACCACCGCCATCACTTTCGTGAACACCAGAGGGGCGCTGGTAAGGCCAAAAGGGAGCACGGTAAACAAAGTGCTCATGGCCTACCGTGTACCGCAGGTAACGCCGGTGGGCCTGCAGGACAGGGATGTGATAATAGGCATCCTGCAAGTCTAGAATAGCAACCACGACCTACTTCTGGTGTCGGAATGCGCTCGATGGCCCTCTTGGCCAAGAGGGCCGCAACTTCCTGCTGAAGAAGCACCAAGTGATCCCCGACATGCGGTGGGACCGAGGTGGCACGGCTGGAGGGGTAGTCTCAAAGGGGAGGGAGTAGCCTCTTTGGACTATCTCTAAAACCACCTGCCTGATGTGATGGTGTGCCAGTGGGGGAGGTGATGGCGAAGCCTGCCGTCCACTGGCATTTGATGGGCCTGAAAGTTCGGACTAGGAAGGTTTGGAGGTAGTGGTGGCCGGGATGGAGGAGGAATGACCTCTGATGCAAACGCTGCGGGGCGCCCCTTCCGATGCAACGAAAGGAGCAAAAAGCAGAAGGCGGAGGAGGGCGGACTGCAGAGTTACAAGGACTTGGCCGTAGCCCCTGAGTCCTTAAACCGCTTCAACGCGCTGTCTGCTTAGACCCAAATATGCTAGCAGAATGGGCTGACTGTAACCTAGAATCTTCTCGCAAACTGGTGCAGATTCTCGGAAAATATGCGGAAAGTGACCGCGCAGCGCTTCAGTTGAGAATAGATGAATTAAATGAGGAAATTGGCAAATTGGACATTACAGATGCCGTTAAGAAATATCTTGAAGACATGTTAACGTGCCTACAAAAATATGAAAAAATAATCAAAAAATGCAAAGCGTATAAATGCCAAAACGGTCAGGTCTTCACGTTTGCCCGTAAGTTTGATGCAGTAAAGGCAAGAACCAGTAAAAATAACTTGCTAACAAGTCAAGCTAGTACAACTGGAAATGCAACTGCTTCAACATCAGCTTCAGAATTAAGCTCCACCCTGGAGAGGGTGAAACAACACAAGCTACTCCAGGATTGGGGTTTACCAAACTTTCCCTTGCGTAGGAGGAGGATTGCCTGCGCCAAGACAGGAGACAAACACTGCGACCTCGGGCGCAGACAGGACGAAACAACAAAGAAATAACAAGAAACGCCGGAAAAGATGGAAACGCAGCCAGCAATGAAAAACAGACCACCAAAAAACCGATAAGGGGCAGATGGAATCGAAAATAAACAAGCCAGGACAAAATTTTGATTCCAACACCACTGACACTGACACTAATTTAAGTATGGCTGAAAAACAGATCTTGGCATTTGGACTATCATACGGCCCAGAGAGTAGTTTTAATTATGCAGAAACCTGCATGGATGTTTATAGATTCATACGAAAGTTAAAACTACGTAAGTTCCATCTCCTACAGACAAAAAAACAGCCAGACGCATCTATGCCTACTATTCAAAGTCCATCATTATTAGCAGCAGGGGATGTGGACTTATTACAAGATCTGTACCAGCTGCACAACGAGCAAACTACGGGCGAAATAGGAATAGGTATGTCCACAGTTGATATCAGTGGAACAATAAAGACACCGTTTAAACCAAAGTCCACATTTCACCCGGTGATGCTACATGACAATCTGGATGCATACCATGAGCAAGTTACGGTAGAGCAAAAACGACTTTACAGATCCACCACATGTGCCAAGCATACGCGCAACCGGCAAAACAACTGCTATCTTCAATTAATGAAAAAGCTTCAAGGCAATAAGAATATTATTGTGAGACAATCGGACAAAGGAGGCAATGTGGTGTTGTGGCCTCATACGTTATATATGGAAGAAGCACAAAAACAGTTGAATGACATTGAGTGCTATAAAAGAGTAACATGCAAATTGTCAAGTCAGCATGGAATGATCATTATTCTAAACTTCTTGCATCGAAAAGTGGAGGGCTTCTGAGTGAGGAAGAATTTTGTTTTCTTAAAAAGAAGCACCCAGTTGTTCCTGCAATTTACTTCATCCCGAAAATTCATAAAAACGCAATCAAACCTCCTGGCAGGCCAACAATTTCTGTACGTAATAGCCTTATGGAAAATACGTCAAAATATGTAGATTTGTTTCTTCAAGAACATGTTAAAAATGTGCCTTCGTATCTGCAGGATACCAGCGATTTATTGAGGAAGATTGGTGAGGTCATATGGGACCCAGACTCAATATTAATAACTTTGGATGTAACGTCACTATATACTTCCATTCGTCACAACGATGGAATTAAGGCTATTGAACACTAGCTAAACAAAAGGCCAATGTGTTTATACATGCACAACAAAATGCTTGTCAGTATGGTATTAACATGTTTGGAACAAAATGTCTTTCTTTTCTTTTTGAGAACCAGGTTTATCAACAAATCAAGGGTGTTGCAATGGGGGCTTGCTTTTCCCCTAGCTATGCTTGTTTGCATATGGGTCTATGGGAAGAGCAGGTCCTCAAAATCCAATTTGCAGATATATTGAGACAACATGTGCCTTACTGGTTTCGTTATATTGACGATCTGTTCCTAATTTGGAGAGGTCCTGAGCAACGGGCCCTCCAATTCATAGAACAAATCAACAACAACAATGTCAATATATATTTCACTGCAAACATCAGCAGAGTATCAATATGTTTTCTTGATGTTGAGGTATTTGTAAAACATGATAAACTCGAAACTAGGTTACATAGGAAACATGCTGCAGGAATCACAGTGCTTCAGGCAGAGTCATCACCCCAACATTTAATACAAAGCATTCCGTATGGGAAAATGTTACGTATTTAACGTATTTGCAGCACTGAGGAAGAATGTATCGTGCAACTAGGGACAGATTCCTGCAAAGGGGCTATGCCGTTAACATCATTGACAATGCCATTAACAAAATAAAGCTATTGTCAGAGAAGAGGCCCTTTCTTATAAACCTATACAGTAGGTCAATGTTTTGGATGAGTCACCATAGTCTCTGAGAATGATCCTCACGTATAACCGTCAACATCAAGCATTACGTAAAATATTGAACAGAAATTGGGGACTTGCACAAAGTGAGCCAATTTTGGGAGATTGTTTACCTAAGAAACCTGAGTTAACTTTCAGAAAAGCTAGATGTATGGGCAATAGCCTGGTAAAGAGCAGCCCCGAATTGAAAACTACTGGGAATAGGCTCACCTCATGCAAAGGGTTTTTTAAATGTCCCACATGCAAAGCGTGTAAGTTTGCCAACAATAAACATGCTACACTAGCCCATTTAAATTGGACCCTGTACTTATTAAAAAAAGACTCACATGCAAGACTGAATTAGCTGTTTATGTGCTGGAGTGTCACTGTGGACTACGCTATATGGGTAGTACCAAACTGCCGGTACACAAGCGTATACTCCATCACATAAGGGCTATTACTAACAGCGATTCAGCATACCCAGTGGCACGACATTTTGGGGAGAACCATGACAGCAGCCCGGAACACCTAAAATATTTTGTCATCGACACAATTCCCCCACTTAGGAGGGGTAGCAACCGCGAGGCCCTACTGCGCCTGCTGGAAACTAGGTACATTTTACAACTCGACACAAAGACTCCGTTTGGGCTCAACGCAAGTGAAGATTTCTTCACTTGCTTGTAATTAGTTTCTCCTTCAGCCAATTTGCACATTGAGGTTTTATTATATCTGTATTTTAAACTACTCAGCCCTCCAGTCACATAGTTCTTTTGTCTTTAACAAAATAGCACTTGGCACTTTAGAATCCTTGCAGATTCAATATGGTGATACACAATGCACTTACACTCAATCAGAGTAGGACATGGAGGAGAATTCAAGCCCACTTAGGGCATAATGACGGGTATTCACCCAGTGAATTCAAAGCTAATACTATCAAGAACCAGTGAAAGAGTATATGATATTGATCTTTATGGTGAACAAAACTATGTACTGAAATTGAGTATTTTTTACCATATCAATATTTTAGCAATTTACTATATGATCTTTTAACACTGTTTTAACCATGCAGGTTTTAGCGGATTATTGCATTTGTATGACACAAATTAAGTTGTCAATTGCATTTGGTATTTTATCTATTTTGATATTTTAATACTATGAAATATTGATTGATTTTAAACCAAAGGAATCCGTCTTTTTACCTGTATAGGTGTAACTACTTTGCACTCTGATGAAAATGCCTTATAACTCTTCTATGTTTATGATGTAGTCACCTGTGTGAAACACACAAGATGATGGACGGAATGTTGCACATTGGCAAAACATTCATCCCCAGTCACAGATCTGGATTTAATCCATCGTTATTTTGCTCACCACGCCACCCCAGTTCAGACATGGCCATATGCAAATCAGTCTTGACCCTGTGCCTCATGGAACAGTCCAGTCCGAACTGCCAAGCCATGTCTTCCCTGGACCGGAATCAAGCATCCTAGGACCGGTTTCGGGGCTTCACCCCTCTTCAGCCAGGATAGCTTGACTCCAGTGGCGTAGTGAGCATGGGACCCACGTCTGGGCATACCCTTCCAACATAGGGCAAACAGCAAAACACACAAGATGATGCTTGGTTCCAGTCCAGGGAGGACCTGGCTTGGCAGTTCGGGCTGGACTGTTCCCATGAGGCACATGGTCAAGACTGATTTGCATATGGCTGGGTTCAAACTAGAATGGCATGGGGAGCAAAAAAACGATGGATTTAGGCCCAGATCTCTGTACTGGGGTGAATGTATGACATTGTTCTGCATTCTGTCCATCAACTGTTGTTTCTGCAGTAGTCACCTGTGTGATCACGTGTTAGGCACTGGAACTTTAAATGGTTGTGAGGCAGTACGCAATGCGTCATGTGATCAAGGCCTTTGGGAGGCCGAAATGCATTATGGCGGAGGTGCAGGGCATCTAATATATTTTTTTATGCACCAGAAATTGGGTTCCGCGTTCGTCTGTTCCGGGGAAACTGGATGTTGGAAGGCGAAGCTGGCGATATATATATATATATCACCGTTCAATATGTCAGCCCAAGACGCGCTGTGTGACCGGGAGGCTGCAGCAGAGGCGCTGTTCGACAATTTGCCGGCTGCCAATGTTGAAGTTGACAAACAATCTAACAACACTAATTTCAACGATATCAGGGGCCTATTAAGAAAATTGGAAAAACTACAAAAAAATGAGCTCACGAAGTGGTGGGAAAGGAAATCCTTGGAAAAATATCGGGATGCGGGAAGGGTGCCTCGCGGATTGAGAGTAATGATCGCACCTTCCTATGAAAATCCACATCCCGAGATGCTTTCTGAATGGGCCACGAACAATCTTCAGGCGTCCATGAACATGGTCTACATTCTTATCAAATACGCCGACATAGATAGAGATAGGATTCTTAAAGAGATTGATGAACTTAATGGTATTCTTGACGCCAGTGATCAAAAAGATCTTATATCCAAGGGGCGAGCTGACATTGTGAATAAATTAAAACAACAAGAGGATATTATTAAAGTTCGCAAAGCTTTCAAATTTATCAGAGATCGGGACGATTATTTGGCGGGAAGGGTATTCACCTTTTCTCGTAAATTTGACAATATGAAAAGGAAGGCTTTAACCAGTCAGCTACCACCTTCTTCGACAACTGATGGTGCAAGTACCAGCACAGTTCAGGAAGACTCTGATGTCAACTCTTTAACTAGTGGCGATTCGGATGATGGCATGGGCACCTCACACGTTCAAAATAAAGTGGCAACCAAACACACCTTAGGTGAGGAGCTTAATTTTTTAACTATGGACAGGCGGGCAACTCTCCGCCCCAAAAACCCCCAGAACCAAATGAGCGCAGCACCAGCCAACACCGGAGGGAAAGGCGCAGGCCACGGCTCAAACTCATCCAACAAAAGAAGAGGGGGCGGAGATGGAATCGTTAGACGTACAGGACAACACTATCAACAACTTAGCTGATACCACACTTACTCCAGCTGAAAATCAACTATTAGCATTGGGTTTATCTTTCTGTCCTGAGTCCAACTTTTCCTACAAACAGTCACGCATTGACATTTACAAATTTATTCGGAAAATTAAGCTCAAGAAACTTTTCCAGCTTAACAAATCAACCAATGTGACTAATATTGCAAGTACCACTCATGATAATCTTCAAGTTCGAGATCTGCATGTGTTACAAACAATACATTCACTGGCGAAAGAGAACTCTGACTGTGAAATATCGGACACTGATACTGAGTGTCTTGAAGGAATCAACACGGGAATGGCGGCTGCCAGTCCATTTCGTCCCCCTTCTTGTTTTTATCCAGTCATGCCAAAAGACTCTGTGGATGTTTTTAGTGAGATGGTCATCGAGGACTTAAAAAAATGGAATATTTCTGTCAATTCCCAAAGCTGCAAACAGAATTACAGATTGAGAAGTTATTGGGCATTGATTAAAAAATGGGTGAAAAAAATGAAATTGTGGTCATGGGTGCTGATAATGGTGGCGACATAGTCTTATGGCCGAAAAGTGAGTATCTTCAAGAGGCTCAACGTCATCTTTCAGATACCAATTGCTACTGTAAAGTCGGCCGTGACTATTTGAGTCAGGTGAAAACCTCTGTGACTAGTCATTTGCTACAGTGGAAAAGAATGGGTCTTATATCAAAAAATGAATATCTTTTTTTTTTAAATTACTTCCCTACCACTGCTACCTTGTATTTTATTCCTAAAATTCACAAGGGCACCTGCCCTATACCTGGTAGACCCATTATTTCAGCTAGGAACAAATTTGTTGGAGGCTAGGTCTAAATGTGTCAACTTTTTTCTTCAGCCCGACATGACCACCCTGCCATCTTTTATAAAGGATACGGGTGATTTTTTGAACAAAATACAAGCAGTGGAATGGAAGTCTGGCTTTGTACTAATCACGCTTGACATAGCCTCCTTATATACTAGCATTGTACACACACAAGGTTTGGTAGCTGTCAAACACTTCCTCAACTCTTGTGCCCTCAACCTTCATGACCACAACTCCATGCTTCTTCAAATGATTGATCTCTACCTAAACAACAATGTATTCCTATTTGACAAACTCTGTACCGACAACTGAGGTGGGCGGCTATGGGGGCGTGTTTTTCTCCAACCTATGCCTACCTTTTGGTTGGTTGGTGGGAGGAGCACGTCCTCATGGTCACCCATAAGGAGGCTTGCAACATGCATATTCGATACTATGGCAGATACATAGACGATATTTTTATCATTTGGGAAGGCACTGAAGAGGAGGCGACTTTATTTGTAACATCTATCAATGACAATGCTATGAACTTACAGTTCACTGCCACCCTCAGTACTCCGAGGGTAGGGTTTTTGGATGTGGAGGTTTATATCTTGGAGAATAAAATAGAAACCAAACTTCACAGAAAGTCCAGTGCTGGCAACTCTATATTACATGCCAGCAGTGCCCATCCTCCTCCTCTTATTCATAGCATACCCTACGGTGAATTTCTCAGCTTACGGCGCATATGTAGCCGTGAATTGGATTTGGAACATTGTCAAAAAGAAGCATTAAATTGCTTCTTAGCCCGGGGATATAAATTGTCCAATCTAGAAAAAGCCTTAAACAAAGCCAATGCCCATCCCCGTGAGACATGCCTTTTGACCAAACAACAACAATATGCATTAAAATGAGTGGTGCAACAACAGAGGACATGCAACCCATCAGACTTATTACCACATATTGCAGACAGGACAAAATCATTTGTAAGATAATGTACAAACATTGGCCTAATATTCTAACTGACATCACTCTAAAATTTCTGTTGCCTGCACTTCCCACCATTACTTTCAGGAGGGCACCCTCAATGAGGGATGCCTTAGTTAAATCCAGCCCTGAATTTACGCTAAAAACTACTTGGCTATCCCGATCTGGCTTTTTTAAATGCTCGTCTTGTCGAGCCTGCAAATTTGGAATTCATGTATCTGAGTATTGCACAGCCTTTTGTGATATCCCAGTCCCTATTAAAAACCATTTTACATGTCGGACGGATTTTGCAGTTTACGTGCTTGAGTGCACCTGCCATCTCAAGTACATTGGCAGTACAAAGTTGCCAGTCTTCAATCGCATACTGCAACATCTGCGTGCGATTGTGAACTCGGATTCAAATTACCCAGTTGCTCAACATTTCAAAGCCATCCACTCAAATAAAATTTGTGATTTGAAGTACTTTGTAATTGGGGCAGTGCCCCCATCAATTCGTGGGGGGAACAGGGAAAGACAGCTACGTCAGTTGGAGTCTTCCTTCATTCTTTTACTCGATACTAGAATGCCCAATGGATTAAACACCAGTGAAGATCTCCACAATTCTTTATAAAATTTCATCTTAAACACATCTGTTAGGCCTCCCTGATGTGTGATTTTTCTGTAATATGCAATACTCTGGTAACCACAAATGAATCACCCCTATTTGGGTTCTTCTAATAAAATAATGATGTGACCACATTGGATTTGATCTTGCCAGTTTACTTTTTGCCCGCTGATTTACCTTTTAAGATAATCTATATTATTGCACATTTTTGCACTTTTCATTGGCAGCTACAACATAAGCATTAGCACTTTATTGAGTGTTGTTTACAATGTTCAGCTACCTCTTGCACCAGCCCCACCATTTGTATGTGTTTTTTATCTATATTTATTGTGGTTTTTTATATATTTCACTACTTGCACTTAGTTTGGCATATGTTATTGAGGAGCATTATCATATTCATTCATTTATTTATTTATTAGCAGCCATTTTATAACCAACTGTTTATATCTATTCTTATAAGTCTTCTAAGTAGGTCGTCAATTATATTAATTTTATCATTTTGAAATTTTTCTTAGATATATTTATATAATTAGCTGTGAACAGACACTGGCATTATTGGGCACTTGCCATTATTTTAGCTATGGTTGGGACACGCAAAATTATGTTTATAATAAGTTTAATGACTTGATCTGCTATATCTCAATTTTGAGTATTTTGAAGGTACTCTGTGGTTATATTCTCAGTCATGAGATGAATTATTTGTTTTTTAACATTGTAACATCACAGTTTGCTTTTAAACAATTTTTGAGACAATGTTCAAATCAGTCTGTCTTTCCTTTTTCGTGACTATATGCTTCCTCACTAATGTGTGTTTTCTATGTCTATTTTCACATTGTTACCAACCTGCCTTTTTGATTGGATGCACATAATTTAAAAATGGTGGTCCGGCATCAGCGCGTCATGTGAACAAGATCGCGGAGGCGGACACTTGCCTGGATCATTATGGTGATATATATATATATATATATATATATATATATTAGTATTTTTCACAAGACTCACAGGTAAGAGACTAGCTGGGCTAAGATTGAGCTAATTGAGGGCCAACAAGTCGGTGCCTAACCTAGTCAAGATAGTGGAAGCAAGGAAAGTTTCCTTTCACTACATTCTCTCCTTTCTACCCTTTAATGTAATTCACTAATAATAATAATAATTCACTATTAATAATGAAAGTGGAAGTTGCTCGGGGGAAATCCTAGAAGGGCAGGAGGATACCTTCTTATGTAAACTGGAACGAACAAGGGTCTCTGGGATGCACGAAAAATATTGTGTATACATGGAAGGGTGAAGACACAAGGCAAGCTGATTCGCTCCGTTTAAGCAGCAACTTTCCAAGCGCTTTGTCTCTCACCCTCTCAAGTGCAGGATGCCTCTCTATGGGTCTGCATTGCAACAGACTAGGGTACGCCTGCCTTTGCGAGCCTGTGAGAGGCTTGGGATGTGAACTTCTGCTCACATTTTACTGGCCTAGCAGCGGTAGGTGGAATTTGGGCATTTTAAAGTTTGTGCATCTTCTGCTCAGACTGCCAGTCTTGATGGCTCTTCTACAACCTTCCTCCTTCATGGTGCATTTGTTCAGCAGCAGATAGTATAAAATAAAATGCTGTATGGCTACTGCCTTTGTCACCAATTATTTGCTTTTTTGACATCGTTTTACTCATTTAACAGCATCTTAGCCTTTTTCATGTCACTGTATGGATCATTAGGCCTTCTCAAATAACCCCCCCCTTTTTTGATGTATGACAGACAGCATTCCACTGCCCCTGTGACTAAGCTGGTTAGACCTTACTGTAATTATAACTTGTGTGTCTATCTCTCACATATCCACACACTGTCAGGTGCAGCATTCCAAGACACAGTAGTCCCATCTCAGAGCTCTACACGTACTGCAATTCCCATATAGGCTCAAAACAAAACCAACAACCTCCTAACCACACACCCTACAAGGTGTAGTTTGTTATCCCTGTGGTTAAGTGCTTCACCATTTCACATGGGGTAGTAAGAGTTATACAAATGCTGCAATACAATACAAATAAATATTGCAGTCTAACGGGACGGATCGCTGTATTGAGTACATCATCCTCATGTAATGTATAGGGGGTCTGTGAGTTACAGTCCACCAGATACCTTGTCTCAAGTTGGTAAATTGGCTGAGCATGTGCTTTAGTCAAACGGCATAGGGTTTATAAATAATGGGCAGTATTTGCAAACATATTTTACGGTCCTAACAAGACAGCCTTACATCTTCCCAAATTTTGCCTGCATGGAATACAGGAAAATGTAATTTTTTTAGAATAAGGCATTATCCAAGAACAGGAAATAAATCAAAATGCTGGAAAATTGCAAGAGGACCTACTCTGGACAGTTAAAATTGGTTTAGCAAACTTGCATATAACACACCAGCCTGACCCATTTAATGCCATCTGCACCATCCATTAGATTCAGAAAAAGCCTACAAAGGAAGAGAATGCCTTCCCTGTTCTTAGCGAAGACGAACAACTAGCTAAATTCTGCTCTAAAGATTTGTTCAAAAACTGTTGGAGACAGTTACTTCAACAGCCCATCAGGTAAACTTAAATCTGAGCCTGCAGCCGACAGCTTGCTTTGCAAGCTGGTGACCTTGCTTCTTGATACATGAAGTGCCTGGGAATAATATGGTCCTGGACTAGAAGAAGTCTGCTGATCAGATAGGAGAATTCACAGTTGGCAGATGAAATTCCAAATAGATTTCTGGACCTGTGTATTTTACCTTTGGGAGAAATACATGTTATCCCAGTTATCTGTCCTGATTGGGACCACTTCAAACATAACAATCATCAAGAAACAAGAAGGAATTCTACTTTGCTCAGAAACCCCCATTTTGCGGGACTCTTTGCCGCTTGTGGAAGTAAAGGACAAGAAGATATAGGAGAATAAGGACATCTTTTATCTAAAGAACAACCTCATTAAAATAAAGAAAGCGTTCTTGCATTTCAGAGAGTTTTGTCAGCCCTGCAAAAGGCTATGGCTAAGACCTTGAATCACAGCTATGTGGCTTTACATTGGCTGAACCAGATATGACCGAATGGTACAATCTGCTGACTTGAATTGAGATCAAGAAAAGTTGCAACAACATAATTAACCAAAGGATGATCCAATGAGCATCCAACATGCCTGCATTGTCTATCAGACGCCGGTCTATGTAAATGTAAATGTAAATGTTCAACAAATGTGACTCCTACTAATTACATTTGGTTGTAACTTTTATTTTTATTTCTGAAACTGAATTATTTCTTGGTAAGTTTATTTACCACAAAACCCCACTCACTTCTCAGGGCATTGACTTAAAGCTCAGGCCAAGTTTCCAAAGAGAAGACAAGGCTACCCTTAGAGAAAACTAGTCCACCTTTTTGTGCCTTGTCAGTGTGGTAACTCAGTCACTGATTAGAGCAAGACTCTGGCCTCTGTCCTGCGTAGCCTGAGATAGGCAGTCCACACAATTGGGATATCAAATTGTCAAGTATAATGCTTAATTCTATACACTGCCATATCCCAGTTCAAAATCCGGTTGTGCAACTCAAATCTTCTTATAAGCCCATTTGAATGTTTTTACCAGGCTTCTGGGAATTTTCATTACTACAAATAAATGTATCATATTGTTTTTCTCACATATGCCCCATGATCTTCCTTCAATTAACAAGTAATGAAAGGAAATCTTAAATCAATCTCATCCACTGGTGGTCACTTTGCGCCTCCTTCCAGACAATTATTTTTAACCACTATAACTCTTAAAGGGGACCTCCCATATGCAAATCTGATCCTATAGGTACAGCTCAGCATGAACTGCCTGGTCAGGCCCACCAGACAAGGGAACACAACAAGTCAATATCGAGTTTGGTATCATCAGTGAGGTGAAACTGGTGTCCGATGGCAGAATGAGCACCAGACCCACGTCTGGGCATATCTGCCACACGTATAATATCTACTGCAACTAATAAAGTACAGCATGCAATGCTCTTGCCTAGGCTTCACTGGTTAAACACTATGGACATGAAACGCCATTCGTGTCTGGGTACACACTACAACCTGTTGCACTTACCCAATGCAGCTATCAGATGCCAGTCTGTGTCTCTCTCTTCACCTCTGCCGATTTACTCCTGCTGATCAAGACTTTATAGTAATATGCTACTACTGTTCCTATCATGTGTCAAATCGTTCATGTTTTATCTGTCCATTGGCATTTCAGGACTATCTTTCAAGATGTCTTTTTTTGTCCAATTGACCCTTTCTGGCCTGATTAATGTAGCAATATGTACCTCTATCCCCTTACTAGTTACCATATATCCCCAACCACTAAATTGCATCCTGCGCAACCCACTGTCTCTGCAGCTGTCTCAAACTGTAGATACTTTCTAAAGTTATCTTTTGCTCCTGGGCTTTAACCCTGCATGTTTCCTTTTATAGGTTTTGTTCTTGTTGTTTGCTTCATACCTCTTTTTCTTTTACTACTTACCTCGAAAACTAGTACTGCAGTATTCACTAATGGCATGCTGACAATGTCAGAATAGAGGCCAAGGATGTTGAGGCCAGAGCTTGTGTGTCTATCTTAATCCAACTGAGCGAATTTGAGACACTGAAAGAAGTGTAAGAAGTAGAGGGAAACACACAGTTGCGGCTGACCAGTTTCCTGTGCTATCATTCCAATACTATGTGCAAGCCTCTAAATCTATACCATAATGTACTGCCCACAGGTATTTCAGTCTGTAGGGTGCACTGTAAGCAGTACTCACTAACTTTGTCATATTTTACAACCCAGTCCATCCTCCTGAACTCCACTACAAACATTGGATAATCACAATCTCCCTTACTGTGCTTTCTCAAGAGTCAGGTCATTTGTCCTTGTCCCACTGGAGCCCTCTCCCACTTAAATAAATACCTGTTATCTCCCCAGGCATCTTTAACCATCACTTACTTAGAGGCAGCACACTTAACTCTATTAGATATGAAACATATTGATGCTTATGATCGCCTTTGTAGGTTCTCCCTTCCAACACTGACCCTTATCATTGATGTTTTTAAGTTGCCTAAGATACGGAATGAAACAGTGGAAATCACAGTTCTTCTTTTCTGTAATTAATATGGAATTATAGAGCTGATAAAACCATGGCTCTTCTGTTCTAGATTAGATTTGCTAAAAGATGGGTTTTGTGCCTAATGCAGAGTCAGGAAAAAAAACCACATGCTGTTCTCAGTGAGATTAAAACAAATAGGATAATACTGCTCTTAGTTGATTAGAGAAACTTGGAGGAGGTGCTATGGTGAAGAGTGCCTTGGTTGATAATGGGGGTCAGAAAGCAACGACCTTTACAATAGCATATTTGCTAAGTCGTAGACAATGTCATGACACATGCGCTCTTAAACAAAGGGTTGAGCGCAAGTGGGAAAAAATGTAAAAGCCAATAGGTTAAAGCTCACCTTTTTAAGAGATCTATTGCGTTACCAACTCTTCTTTAGATTTGGTGCTTGAGCAACATAAACAGTACTGTACACATAGTCTAAGGGGCTTTAATTCAACCTTCTTCAGCCACTGGCTTATTTGGCTCAGGAACCTTCAGCCTGATACATTGGCAGTCACATCTCGGAGAGGCCCACAGGGGAATTGTAGTCTCACCTTCTTTCTGTTGGCTGTTTGGATGTATCCTTCCACATCCACTTGCTTGCATGACCACTAACCACGGCAATTCTTTTCTTTTAGTCATTTTGCACAAGATCATGCATGTATTATTGCTACTGTCAGCGCTCTAACTTCAAAGCTATTAGCAAGCACACCATACTGTTTTATTACAAAGACAATGCTACTTAACAAACCAACATAATCTAATGTGAAATGACAATATTTTGTTTAATTTCTCATATTTTTAAACCTATCCCAGGTTTCATCAGCTCTGGTAAAGTGAGGCACTGTAACAAAGTTATAGGATCTAATGAGGTCTTCACAGTTAATATGAAGGACTTTGAAAGCAATATTACCTGATCCATCAGGCGTGCTACGAACAAAGGTCGGCAACATTTTAACTTTAGCACTTTCATGAGTTTTTTTCTTCAGACCAGCTTCAATTTCAATTTTCATTCTTTTTTTCACCTCCATTAATTGTTCATTGGACAGGTTGAACTCTTCTAAGGTTTCTTCAATCTGTTTGTGCTGTTCAGCAAGCCTGTAAGCAACTGCTGTAACCATGGCAGCACCCTTGCCACTTCCACTTTCAGAAAGAAGGAATCGGACATCCGAGTCAGGCACTAAGCGCCTTACTGTTTTGTGCAATCTTCTGGCGTACCTGTTAAAATAAATTAAAATAATGTAGTACAAATTTCACAACATTTTTGAACATGAATAGACTATCATGAATTTAAGTGAGATGTTTAAGAAGGCAGATAATTTGGCACAAGCTGGTATTTTTGCCAAAACAGCCGGATTCCACATAAATGACAAGAACGGGATTCATTTCTGGTGCTGTGAAAACAGAATGCAGTTGTTACACACCTACCTACATGTGCTACACTACAAACACTGATAATCCGAGTAATAAAAATATAAGTCATGATCAGCTACACACTTTTAAGATAATTATGGAAAAAATGAAAATTAAAAACAAAATGAGTTAAAAAACAAACGCAGCCAGTGGAGTAACATAGGCCCCAGCATGTAGGGAAGCCCCTAAGCTGCAGGGGCCCCTCTCAGCACGGTACTCTGGTCTGAGAGCTCCTGATTGAATCCGGAAGAGGGGGGTCCATGTACCTTGCAGGAGGTCTCTCACGTTTTGTTACGTCACTGAATGTAGCACGGCCAGCAACAATTGTTATTTTCAAAACACGGCACAGAATGCAAACTTTCAAAATTTGTTTGCATTTGGAAATCAAATGAACAGCTCAAACACGCGTGGTTTATTGCTGTCGTAGAACGTAATCTTTTCAGTGTATAAATAGGACGGAAAAAAGGGACATGAAACAACCATCAGTTCTGAAAGATCAATCAAGCCCTAAGGGCACCCAAACCCGACCATTAAGTCCAGAGACATCAGTAGGACCGGAAACGGGGCGAGACAACTCATGTCACCCTAAAAATAGGCTGGTAGAGGTAATTACACCCTGCAAGACAGACTGATGTGACAATGAACTAAGCCGTCGGGAGGAATCCAAGCAAACACCATTACCCAAAATGGAAGGTAGAAATAAAGGGGAGGGGGTGTGTGGCTAGCACGTTGGACCTCCTCCTGCTATTCTGGAAGGTGTCGGACGGGAGCCATACGCAGGGAAAGAGAAACGCCCTTCTCTACTTCAACCTGGCTCCTGTGTGACATGTGGAGTGGTGAGTGAGGCGCATGAGAAAGACTTGAGGCCCTCCGACGGGCCTGGTGCAGGGTGTGCCCCCTCCCCCACACAGCGTCGCCCACCTCGCACCGGCTTGGAGGTCAGATCAGCCCCGTCTCGGCCCTGGGGGCAGAGACGGGGTCCCCTGACGGCATTGGGGCCTGTGGTGCTGTCGACGGCCGCGACCGGGAGACTTGCGTAGCGACGCGGCTGGGGGCGGTGCACTTAGCCGCGCTCCCGCTGCGGCGCTGATCCCCGCGCCTGATCAACAGACCTTGCGGAGTGGGGACTGGTGGCCTGGCTGGTGTGGAGTGCCCTGTTGACCCTGCAGCGGGGCCGCCGTGGTGAGGAGTACGAGCCTGCGGCTGGCGGCGGCCGCGCGGAGTGGGGGCCCCACCTGCGAGAGGTGGTGTGGAGTGAGACGGAGGCTGTGCTCTGAGGGAGGGCGCCAGGCCGCTGGAGCCGGGAACTAGCCGGGCCTGTGGAGAGCTGGCGTGTGCAGTGCCCCGGCCCTGAGAGATTGCGGGCCCCGTGGGGGCTCCACCAGCGGAGGTGTACCAGCTGGGGGCCTGTGGAAGTGGGGGTCGCCCCCCATGTGAAGTGCCCGGGCCTGAGGGATCCCTGTTGGAGTGCGGCCTACTGCCCTCTCGAGCTGCTGCTGGAGCCCGCCGGTGAGATCATTCCCCCCCCCCCCCCCCCCGGTTGGACTGTCGCTGGGCCGGTGGTCCCTTGGGGGCTGCATGCGGGACAACGCTGCTATTGCCTAGTGGAGAGGAGAGGTCTGCTGGCTGGGCAACTGGGGGTACGATTGATGGGACGCGCCTTCCCGCCTGGAGAATACGAGGCCGGGATCACCCAGTGAAGACGCGGGCACTGACCTGGTCGGCGGAGTGTGGAGTTAGTGGCTGTCCCCGGTGTCTTTTCCTCCCATCCTGGTTGCGGCCGCCTACCGGGGTGCCCTTGGAGTGAGCGGTCTGGCCCGGGCCTGGACCCCCTACGCGCTGTTGGGGGGGGCTTCTGTGGCGAGAGGACGGTGTGTCGGAGCCCGGGGCAGCGTGACGCGACGGCCTTGACGTGCGACGCGGCGGGGAGCCCATGGCTTGGGGCACTGGTCTAGTGCTGGCTCCTGGTGAACAGTGACGGTGGGTCTACCAGCCGTGAGGAGGCCGGGACGAGAGCGGTGCGGCCTACCTGAGGTCTTGTATTCCGGGCATCCGCTGTACTGGTCGTGATGACGTCTATGCCCCGCAAGGGAATATCGGGCAGGGAGGGGCCCCCGAGAGGTGCGCTGCCGCCGACGCCCCCGGGGACCAGCGCTTCCCCCCAGAAGAGAGACGACGACGCGCCGGCCACCAAGGCCTTTATGCTGGAGCTCTTCTCCGCTATCAAGGAAGACATATCGAATCTCCGCTCACAGCTTACCTTGGATCTCAGAGAAATGCGACGAGATGTGGATGGCATTGGCGAGCGAGTGGCAACGCTGGAAGAGCATGATCTGGGTCTCGCGGGCGACGTCCATCAGCTCCAACAGGGTGTGCTCCGCTTAACAGAGCAGAACCTGGATCTCCAGGCTCATGCGGAAGATCTGGAAAACCGGTCTCGTCGGAACAACATCCGCATCCGAGCGGTGCCCTGGGGGGGCGAGGCTGGAGATCTCCGTGGGTATGTGGAGGCTCTCTTCTTGCAAATCCTTGACGAAGCTGATCTTCACGAAGTCAGGATGGACAGAGTCCACAGAGTGGGCCTACCGAGGGGCTCAGGGGCTTCCCCTCTGGACATTTTGGTCTGCGTCAATGATTTCCAGCTCAAGGAACGTATTCTTCGGAAGGCACGGGGTGTCACTAACTTGCTATTTAGGGATCATCATCCCCAACTCTTCCAGGATCTGGCAGCTTCTACGCTGCAGAAGTGACGTGAATTTCGGCCTGTGACGGCGTTTTTGCGCAACCAGAGTGTGGCGTACTCCTGGGGTAATCCCTTTCGCCTCATTTTTAGGTGGCAAAACAGACTGGTCCCGATTAGATCTCTGCAGGCTGTCAGAGACCTTCTTGGGTTGGACTACACTGCGGACTCCCCGGGATCTGGGCACTCACCATCACGGCGCAGACGGCGTTCTTCCTCCTGGCACAGAGTGGGGCGACTGGCGGCACAGAGTGGGCCGGATACCGCGACTAGTCAGCAGGAACGTGATGAAGCGGTGGCCTCCGTGGTGAATGTGACGGTGCCGTCGCCGCGGGACAGCTCGTCAGCGGCTTGAAGGTAGAGGGAAGACTGTTTGGTGGCGGAGGGACGCCCTCCTCCTGTTCAGGTACCGTGGGTAACTATGTACTTTTGGGGAAGATACCCCGGTTCGGAGAACGTATGGGACACTACCCGTTATTTGAGACCCCGTTCTCTGAGGGTCTCAACACCAGCCTCTTGGTTGCAATGTTCCTTTTCTTGACTTTCTTTTGGTGGGGTCCGTTAGGTCATTTGCCTGTTGCATTTGTTTTTTTTTTGAGTTTCTTGAACGGGGTTCCTGGGGGAGGGGTAGGGACAAACGGGGGGGTTGGGTGGGGGTGGGATGGGGGTGGGCCAGTTGTGGTAGCTGGAACCTGCCTCAATGGCGGCTGTGTGGTTCGCGCTCCGTGGGGGTCCTGGGAGGGGGGCCGGGGAGGGTGAATGGGGGCAGTCTTGGGGGGCGGAGTGGGAATCGCGCTTGCTTTGGAGGGGGCCTTGGGCCGGAGCGATGTGGGGGGGAGGGAGTTGCTGCTGTTTGAACTACTGCTCTGGCCGTGTATTGGTTGAGGGCCGCCTTCGGAGAGATAACATGGGAGGGTCGGAAGGCTGTGGTCCTGAGGTGCACTGCTGGCCTGCTTTTGACGGGGCCTTTCTGGACGAGATGGGTGCCTGGGACAGGGGTTGCGCTTTGTCTGTGGCTGACCTGAGAGGGCTGCGAGTCGGACGTTGTGACGAATGCCTGTTACCCTAGGAACTTGGAATGTAAAGGGGTTGAATTCTCCCCAGAAACGCCAAAAGGTCTGGAAATATGTCCTGGATAACCACCTGGATGTGGTTGGCCTCCAGGAGACCCACCTGGCTCGACGGGATGATGCCCGGTTGAAACATAAGCAGTTCCCCCTTATCTATAGGTCCTCGGCGGTTTCGAAACATAGGGGAGTGGCCTTGCTGTTCCACTTGACTCTCCACTTTCAGCCCTTGGGTGTGCGTAACGACAGGGAGGGTAGGTGGCTCCTTGTCAAGGGGGTGCTGCTCAGGAGGACGCGCTCATTCCTTGTGTTGTATGCTCCCAAAGTGGGGCAAAATAGCTTCCTCTTGGACTTGCTACGAACTGTAGAGGACTTTGTGGAGGGGGTGCTCTTCGTCCTGGGGGATTTCAATTTGGTTTGGGATCCGGACTTGGACTGCTCTCACCGCCGGAGAGCTGAGACCGGTGTGTTCTCTGATGAGACGCGCCGGCGGATTGAGGAACTGGGGTTGTTGGATGGGTGGCGCTCCCTGCACCCCCTCTCCTGTGACTACACTTTCTTCTCTCATGTGCACCAATCGTACTCCCGCTTGGACCATATCTTTTACAGTCAGTCCCTCCGGGGGTCCTTGAGTGAGGCCAAGATCTTTCCTCTTTCTATCTCTGACCATAGCCTGTTTGCGCTGGGGCTTCAGTGGGCGCCGGTGGGGGGTGTCCCGCGCAGGTGGTACTTTCCGGCTTCCCTGGTGAGAGATGATTCCTCTTGCAAGGAGCTCCGTAAAGCGATCCGGGACTTTTTCGAGCTTAACCCGGTGCAGGAGACCTCGGTTTTTACTACCTGGGATGCCTTAAAGGCTTCAGTAAGGGGTAGTTGCTTGGCCATTAACGCGGCTCTGAATAAATTGAGGAGGACGGAACGGGAGGCGTTAGAGGCGGAACTCGCAGTGCTGGACCGTACGCATAAGGCCCAACCTTCCAAACAAACGTTGCGACCACTTACTGCTCTCTGGGGCAAACTCCAGGCTCATTACAATAATAGGTCGGAGTTCACCCTCCTGAAGCTCCGTCATCTCTCCTACACACAGGGGAATAAGGTGGGGAGTCATTTGGCCCGCCAACTGTGCCGTAAGTGTGAGCGGGATTACATAGGAGGGGTTCGGGACGCAACCGGCGTGCTGCAGCACTGCGATGCTGCCAAGGCTGCACGCTTCGGCGAGTTTTATGAGACGTTATACTCAGGGGAATCCCTGGACCCCGTGGCCCAGAGGGACTACCTGCGCGCGCTCCCGCTCCCTCGGGTATCTGCGGCCTGGAACGAACTGCTCTCTGCCCCCATCTCTGGGGAGAAGGTGCTGGGTGCCATCAAGGCCCTGAAGCCTCACAAGGCGCCTGGTGCGGATGGATTCATGGCCCTCTTCTATCAGACCTTTGCCGCTGATATTAGTGATTTTTTAGTCCAACTGTTCAATGCTATGGCCGTGTCGGGGGTTTCCTCGCCTTCTATGGCGGAGGCAGTCATCTCGGTCATCCCCAAGCTCGGTAAAGTCCCCACTGTCTGTTCATCGTATAGGCCGATCGCCCTGCTCAATATCGACGCCAAACTTTACTCTTCCATCCTCGCGTCCCGCTTGCAGGACCTGATGCCGGTGCTAATCCACCCGGATCAATCGGGGTTCATTAAGGGGCGTCAAACCCATGATAACACTAGGAGGGTGATCCACCTCATCGAAAAGGCCAACCGTTTCCGCATTCCGGCGGTGTTGCTTGGTCTGGATGCCGAGAAGGCGTTTGACCGGGTGGACTGGCAGTTCCTCTTCCGTACCTTGGAGGCCTTTGGGTTCTGGGATAGATTCCTGACCATGCTCCGGGCCAATTATAGCGGGCCCCGTTTGCGAGTCGCGGTCAACGGCTATTTCTCATCCTTCTTCCCGCACTCGCGGGGCACGCGGCAGGGGTGTCCACTCTCCCCCTTGTTATTTGCTCTGAGCATTGAACCCCTGGCATTGGCGATAAGGGAGTATCCGGACATCCGAGGGCTACCCTTTACGGGCGAACAACACAAGATCTCCTTGTTCGCGGATGACGTCTTGCTCTCGCTTGCGGAACCTGCGCACTCCCTCCCCCACGTACAGACGGCCCTGGCGCGCTTTGAGGCAGTGGCGGGTTTTAAGGTGAACTATGACAAATCCTATATCCTTAATCTTACGCTCTCGCCGGCGGAGGTGGAGCGCCCCCGACCGCTCTCGCCCTTGCCTTGGACTCATACCTCATTACTGTACTTGGGGGTGCATTTGACTCCCACAGTGGGGAAACTATATTCGGCCAATTTCCCCCCTCTCGTGGCTGCGATCCAGGCTGATTTGAACCGTTGGAAACCGTTGTTTATTTCCTGGTTGGGTAGGATACATGCGATTAAAATGACGCTCCTCCCAAAGCTTTTATATCTGTTCCAGGCGCTCCCTATTGTCCTGGACAATGATTTCTTCCGCCGCGTAAAGACTCTTATGCTCCTCTTCGTATGGCAGGGGGGGCGGGCTAGATTTTCCTTTGCCGCTCTCCGGCGCCCTCGAGGAGAAGGAGGTGTGGGCCTCCCGGATCCGCTCCTCTATTATAAGGCTGCGCAATTGCGGATCTTGCTGGAATGGACCCAGCCGCTCTCGGAGAAACACTGGCTCCACATGGACAGAAGTGTGGCGGGGCGCACGATATGGGATCTGGTATGGAAGCCTAAGGGGGACAGACTCAAAAATGCGTATGTCAGCACACCTACCGGCACCACCCTTAAGGTTTGGGATTCTATTTCTGGGGACGAGCGATGGACTACGTTCCCGTCACCTTTTACTCCCATACATTTCAATCCGGCCTTTCTGCCTGCGATGCAAGAGGGTCCTTTCGACGCGTGGAGGGAAGGGGGCTGTCTCGCTCTCATGCATTTGTTTCATGGCTCTGCCCCGCTCACTTTTGCCAACTGTGGACGGGATTATGGGGTTCCCCAGACGGAGCTGTTCCGCCACACCCAACTGCTCCACTGGGCTATGTCTCCGTCGGTTCGAGAGGCGGCGGTTAGGCCACCCACCCCCTTTGAGGCCTTTCTCTCGCGCACCTCGACGATGCGAGGTGGCATTTCCTTTATCTATGGCCACCTCTTGGCAACCGCTCTCTCCCCGAGGCCGCGCTACATGGGCCTCTGGGAGGACATCCTTGAGCGGGCCATCACGGCTGAAGAGTGGTCTCACTTGTGGCGAGATTTGACCAGCCACAATCACTCGGTGGAACTTCGCGAGGCACACCTTAAGACTATGATGATATTTGGTACCTCACTCCCGCCAAAATACACCGCATCTTCCCTGCATCTTCGGATAGGTGTTGGAGGGGCTCTGGTCTCCTGGGGGACTTTCGCCATATTTGGTGGGACTGCCCGATCATCCGCCCATACTGGCAGGAGATACTGTCCCATATTAAGGGGATCCTGGGTTACCCGATCGCGGATTCCGTAGCTCACGTGTTACTGGGCCTTCGAGATCCCCTTCTCGAGCACCAGACGCGGGCGGCTAAGATCACCCTGGTGACGGCCTGGAAGAAGAGAGAGGCCCCGGCGATATCGCTGTGGCATGCAAGATTGTGGAAATTGTTGAGCATGGAACGTATGGCGGATGTCTTCCTGGGGTCCTTTAAGAATTTCATTTTCTGCTGGGGACCACTGGTGCGCTTTCTCTCTAGGAGGTTGCCGGCGGCGGTGTGTCCTCCCTCGATTCGAGCCCTCCATTTGTTTCAGGTATAAATGCCGATAGGAGAGTGGCCTACATATGATTGGGTGCTACCACCACTGGGGGGAGGGTGGGAGGGTTGGGGAGGTTGCGGGATGGGGGGATTTCTCTTTTCTTTTGGGTTTGGTTTACGGTGACGCACCTGGAGGCGGAGGGAAGGGCCGGATCTTCCTCGATTGATGGGCTCGGCCCCGATGGCTGGCACTCTGCGGGGGCATACTGCCAAGCTGAAGCGGGCCCCTCCATCACTTTGGACGCCTCAGGCCCAGTATTGGACTTTGTCGTTATGTGACTGGTTACTTGGCATGGTCAAAGACCCGGCTGCTGGTGTTGCTTCCTGGCCTCCCCTCCTATTATTCGTCCCCCTGCGAGGGAAGTTGTGCGGGATTGTCGCCTGTGTTTTCTCTCTGTGTTTCCTTATCAATAAACATATCTTTGACAAAAAAAAAATGGCTGAGTCTGCTACTGAGGTCAGGGAAGCCTTGAGAGTGCTTTGTCAGGCAGGGAGGGAGGATTTATTGGCCCCAGGAGTGCTAGGTCAAACATGGACTGGTTTGGCAAATAAAAGAAGGGCTTCTTCAGACGGGGTTTCTGCTACTGTTTTAGCATGTTCTTTATCTGACAGCTCCCCTGAGACTGGTGAGGTTAAGTTACGCAGTGGTAATGTTAAACTTTTAAAAGGGTATTTTTCTCTTACCTCATCTCAGCAGCCTGCTTCCTCAGAGGCAAACTTCTTCAATCAGAATACTACTTGCCTAGATACAACTGCTAAAAGGGATATTCCTATATTTGGTAACAAATTTCGTTTGTCAAAAACCGTTTGTTCTGCGTCTGGTGATAGGTCTCTTTCGCCAGTTTTTTATTGTGAGAGTAGTGAGTCAGCCTCAAGCAGTGAGGTTTCATCCACTGGGGACATTTCCAAGGTTGGTGTGAAAAGCTATTCTGGTGGAAAGTCAGCTATAAGCAGCCAGATTTTGCCCTCTAATCAGAGTTCAGGGGTTCTCCCTTCACAACTTGATTTTGGCAGTGTCAGAGATTCATTAGTTAAGGATAGGAGCGCGCCAAGAGGGCAGGGCCAATGGGTGTGGGTTAGTGATGAGGGTAAAATAATTTCCTCTTCATCAGACATGCCTGTGGAGCTTCCTATGTCTGCGAGTTCCAACGGCTTGCAGGCCAATGATGGGATAATACTGCAAAAGGGCATCAGGTGCAGTGATACATCGTTGAACAGGTCTAAAGTGTCCTGTTCTCTTCCCCAACAACAAACGGAAAATCCGGTTGCGGTTTTCCCAGCACTTTTGGCTAACCACAAAATTGCGTTAAAAAAAGCGGTGAACTGGAGACATTTTGATGGTGGAATAGGGGAAGGGGCTCAACCATCCTGCAGTGGGGCCTTTCAGGGGGTTTATGATGATGGGGCTGATGAATTTTCTGATCTGGAAGAAGGTGAAATTGGGGCTGGGGAGGAGAATGGCTTTACAAGTTTTCCTCAATCCAGCAGGGGGAATTGCTAATAAGATGTACAAAGCTCATATTTTGCAGATGAAAGATTCAGAACTGAGTTGGAAAGACTTCGAGCGATATTCCGGGGGGAGTAAATGTACCGGCGCAAAGACGTTTTCAACGCTGGACAAGCCCTTTCAGTCAGGTGAGTTGCAATGTAATCGTCCGTGAGGTAATGCCAATATCAGAAAACGCAAAGCTGATGAGATTTTAGTTGAAGGTAACAATACAGATGCTAATGTTTGCTATCATTGTGAGTCACCTTCGGAAGCACAACAATCGTCAGCTTCCAGTACTGATAAGGACACAGGAGAATTACAGGGGTCTAACAAACTGGCTCAGAATGAGGCAGAGTCTAAAGTACAGGAAGATAAAGAGAAGGTAACAGGTTTAAAAAGGCTTCCTTACAAGGGTCTATCAATCAATCAAAGAAAGCTTTATTCGGTCTATCTATGCCCCTCGGTTCTCATTTAAGCAAGAATACCAAAGAAAAGATTTGGAGAGGTGAGTTTGTTGATGTTTTTAAATTGCTTCACAGGGAACTCCAGTCTAAAGAAGGTTTGAGAGAAGAGGCTTGGGAATTAGCGAAGAGACCTAAAGTTCCTACCAACAAAGTGTTTATTGTGAGAAATTCCCAGATCGAGCAATATCTATTTTTAAATACTTGGATACAATCAGAAAGGTTCAGTCCGAATTTGGAGGTTTTGCTTGGCTTCACTATGATGAGGAATTTAGAGCCCGGCTAGTCCTCATTCCTGATGAACCATGGGGGGAGGTTGACAACGAATTATGGGTTCAATGGATGTATCCACAGAGGCCTCCGCCTACCATGCCTACTGCCAGCGGGCCTGCTATTACGCACCAGCCTTTTCTTAACAGACCCACCCTGGGAGGGGTGGGTACTTGGTTCAGACCCCAATCACTCATCCCGGGAGTGTGCTGGAATTTTAACTGGGGTTTCTGCCAGAGGTATCCCTTCAAATACAGATATGAGTGTTCAAAATGCGGCGGTAAGTAAGCCATTTTGCAGTATTTCAGCGAACAAACCCAAGAGTATACTGTCAGTCATGGTAGAGGGCGGGGTGCTCTATTCCAGCCTAACCACAAGGGCAGTTACCCCTATTGATATTAGCTATGTTATTGGCTTCAGTTCTATTCTCTGCAGGACAAAGCTTTAAAATTGGAATAGGGTTTCAAAGAAGGCTTCCGGCTTGGTTACCAAAGTCCTAGATGCCGCAGGTTTGTTCTTAATTTGAAATCTGCTAATCAATTTCCAAACATTATTACTAAAATGTTTCACTCAAATTGCTGAAGGCAGAATGGCTGGTCATTTTTCTACCTGGCCCATTCCTGACCTTATCATTTCTCCCTTGGGTGTTGTTCCAAAAAAGGCACATGGCGAATTTCGCATGATACAACATTTATCTTGGCCACAAGGTTCGTCAGTGAATGATTTCATAGCTAAAGAAGATACTATGGTACAGTTTGCTTCAGTAGACGTGGCTTTCGAAACGGTGAGGAAAACCGGCTCACATGCGGAGTTGACAAAATGTGACATTATATCTGCTTTTAGATTACTACCTGTAAACCCACAGAACTTTGCATTGCCTGGTATCCATTTTGAAGGGCAATATTTTGTTGATAACGTTTTGTCAACTTTTTGAGGATTTTAGTTCATTTTTGCAATGGCTTTTCTCCTTTAGATTAGGTCATGTTCAAGTGTGACACTATCTGGATGACTTTCTTTTTGTTGGTGTAACTAAGACTCAGCAGTGTAGCAGAGCGCTTCAGTCTTTTCAGGCTATAACCAAGGAATTAGGTGTGCCTCTGGCTGAGGAGAAAACGGAGGTCACTGCAACATGTTTGGTTTTTCAGGGCATTGAAATTGACACAAAGAAAATGGAGGCCAGAATGCCATTAGTAAAAGAGATTTTGGATTTATTGGAACATGCTAGGTTATCTCATAAACTCACCTTGTTCGATATTCAACAAGTATTGGGTCATTTTAATTTTTTTGTGCAAAGTGGTGTAAGCTGGCAGATCCTTCTGTCGAAGGTTAGGTTTTGCTATGTCAGGTATTACCTTACCTCATCACAGAGGTCAAGTGTCTCTTTCTATGAGAGCTGACTTTAAAGTATGGATTATGTTTCTCAAGGTCTTCAATGGAGTCACCATTTGGTCTTTAGACAAAAAAAATTTATGGTCAATTCAGATTTGATTTTCTCTGATGCATCAGAGGCCAATGGCTTTGGGCTCTTCTGGGATGGCAAGTGCTGCGCTGAAACCTGGCCAGAGAAGTGGATTACAGAAAAGCGTAGTATAGCATTTTTTTAATTCTTTCCTCTGATTGTAGCATTGGCCGTTTAGGGCACATGGTTGGCAAATAAAACCGTTCTTTTCCACGTGGACAACAAAACTGAGGTTGAGCTGGTAAATGGACAAAAGGCCAAAGATAGACATCTGCTAAAGGTATTACAGAGATTCATGCTTTGCTGCTTGATGTTCAATGGAACGTTTAAGGTAAAACATGTCCCAGGTGTGAATAATAATATAGCAGATGCGTTATCTCGTTCCCAGTGGCAGAGATTCCGTGGTTTGGTACCTGGAGCAGACTCAGTGAAAACTCAGATTCCTCAAGAAGGATGGGAGCTAGCAGATTAAAGATACAGCGCTTAGTTGAACACTCTCTTGCTGACAGTACACTTTTAGCTTACAGAAGAGCTTGAGCTGCATTCCTACATCTGGGTGCGGCTTGTCACAACAATGATGAAATAGATTGTATAAATCATAACAAAGATATCTTAAGGTTCGATTTGGACAATATTGAAAGGAATATATCAGCTACTACAATTGCTGGAAAACTGTCAGGCGTCTCTTTCTATGGTAAGTGTTTTTGGGGGAATGAGCCATCTTTAGGAGAACTGGGTAGGCGAATTCTACAAGGTTGGTCTAAAATAAAGAAGCGCTCTACTGTATTAAGAAAGTCTATATCTCTTTCCTTATTGGCCATCATAATAGAAATTTTACAAAGAATTTGCTATCTCAATTTTGAATTTTTGTTGTTCAAACTTTGCATGTTATGGTTATTTTTTAGGGCCTTTAGGGTCTCAGAGTTATTGGGTAAGTCAACCTCTCAGGGGTTAAAAGCCTCTAATGTTTCAACCACAAAGCAGTCTCTACATATTTTATTGGAATTCTCAAAAACTGATCAAAAAGGTAAAGGGGCTACTGTGGTATTGCGGATGCTTAGCGGCCTGCTTTGCCCAACTTCAGCTTGGTTCCATTTTAGGTCAGCAAACACCTATTCACGAGAATTCGTTTTTCAGCACCAGGACGGTTCTTTTTTAACAGCTTCCCAAACGTTAGCAGTTTTACGGAAAGCGTTGCGTATCTTGGGTCTCAACCCCATGGAATTTGGTACACATTTTTTTAAAATAGGCGCGGCTTCAGAAGCTCTTAGAGGGGGGTTTTCGCTACAACAGCTGAAATGTGTAGGTCGCTGGTCATCCAATTGCTGTTTAAAGTATGTTAGAGATTTAGATGATTTATAGATTTGTTTTGGCCTTCCTAACATCTTTTTCTTTTTAGGTGCCCTGTTGACCCGTCCGGCATCCATGGCAAGCGTCTGGATCGTCAGACACTCCTTTATTAAATGGGCAGCCAGACAGGCTGAACAAAACCATTATGGACTTAACCTAAGTTTCAGCTATGAGGACATCAAGATTGATTGGTGGGGAAAGAGTGGCATGCATTGGGGTCAATTGTTGCCGTTGTTAAACAGGTTACTTTCTTCTAAACCATGCCCTAATGTACTTCTGATTCATTTGGGGGAAAAAACGACTTGGTGCAACTTTTGTGCCTGGGTCTCCTTATTTAGATAAAAGCTGACTTGGAACGAATCATCACGTCTTAGCTTTCCACAAAACGGATTCTAACAGCTCTGGTTCCAAAGAGGGTGTGGAGGGGTGCTGATAAGTTCTCTGCAGTTGACAGAGCCAGAAGAAAGGTCAATAGGGAGCTGCATCGTTTTTCTATCATTAATGGGATAAATTGGTTAGCCCATGAGGATATTGGCAAGGATGATTATCAATTTTTCAGGCCAGACGGGTTTCACCTGTTATTTATAGCTAACAAATTATATTTAGTGAATATCAAAGAAAAAATATCAGATTTGTTGGGGTTACAACCTTGGGGCTAAGGGCTGTATTGGCGACAGTCCCTTATTTCTCAGTTCTTGTATATATTTCAAAGTCATTTATTATGCATGTTCATTCGTTTTTTCTCTGTTGGAGCGACATTGAGGTAAATGCGTTTATTCTTATTTAATCTATTTGATTAAAGAATTTGGTTTGAAATGCTGACCTTAATTTGACTGAATGGGGAACCTTGAACAAATTCAAATACTTTGGGGGGGGGCGGGGGGGGGGGGGCAGGAAAAACACCTGTTCAGGGATTTTCCTGGTGGCAGATTTGGATGGGATTTAGACAGGCAGGAAGGGTTGGGGCAGGCAGAATAACTTAAGGACAGAGGGAAATCAGATTACAGAGGAATGAGGCAAGAGGTAGGAAGGGGGACAAACTAAGGGGTTGGGGAAGATTTTCAATATGGGGGAAAACTCATGGGGGATCAATATGGGGGAAATTTCATGGGGATCAATATGGGGGAAATTTCATGGGGGATCAAGGAGGGGTGGCGGGGGGGTTACATTTGAGTTGTGTTAATCTTGCTTGCATTATTGTAATTGAATTGATTGTTGCTAATAAAGCGACCTTTTACCCTCATTCGGTCTGTGATGTAATTCATTGCCCGATGGGAGGCCTGGGGGTGGCATTCAAAGAATGCCACCCCCACGACCCGCTTAGGGTCGGTGGAATGGCCCAGAGTGGGCACGTGCAGGCAGGCGCCTGCTTTAGAACGCGGCGAGTTCAAACGCCACTTTCTAATTACGGTCACTTGGGGGTCCTGTGAGGCAGGTAGGAAGCTGTGTTTTCCTTTCGTGCCCCTCCCACCCTCCCTTTAGTTAGGATATTTAGATTTCCTAGGAGCTAGGTTTGGGGTTTCAAGGTTCAGTGAGGTTTAGTTTTTTGCGGTGGGGCAGATTTGGACGGGATTTAGGCAGGTAGGAAGTGTTGGGGCAGGCAGAATAGCATAAGGACAGAGGGAAAACAGATTACAGAGGAATGAGGCAGGAGGTAGGAAGGGGGACAATCTAAGGGGTTGGGGACGGTTTTCAATATGGGGGAAAACTCATGAGGGATCAATATGGCATGGGGGATCAATATGGGGAAATTTCATGGGGGATCAATTTGGGGAAATTTCATGGGAGATCAATTTGGGGAAAATTCATGGGGGATCAAGGAAGGGTGGAGGGGGGTTACATTTGAGTTGTGTTAATCTTGCTTGCTTTATTGTAATTGAATTGATTGTTGCTAATAAAGCGACCTTTTACCCCCATTTGGTCTGTGATGTAATTTATTGCACGAAACTGCTCAGCTGCTGCCTGCATCGGTTGACTCTCTAAGGTCTATCACCATTTGTGAGATGCTGCAGCGAGTGTCTCAGTTGGGCGAAACATGTAGGGACCTGTAGGCTTGGCTTTCACCAAAATGCACTGACCCTGGGCGGGGCACCAGAACTGCAAGATTCCGTTTATGCACCTGACTGGAACCTGGCGGCGTACAGCGCCTGAACAGACCTCTGCTCTTTATCTGTGATCCAGTGCTGTCCTCTACAAATCCAAGACCCGAGGACCTGATTGGGCCCAGGTTAACCTGCTCGAATCACAGGCTACGACCGATGTCCGGGGGAGGGGGTGTTGAATGGTTGAACAAGCACACAAAGTGCCATCACGGAGACTGCTACCAGGAGCTAACCCTAGACCCCTTCTGCTTCACCTCTTCAATTACAGAGACGGAGACAGCTTGCCACGAGAAACACGCCAACTTAAAGAAATTAATGTGAACAGTGCCTCAGTCATGCTATCTCTGGATTACACAATATCTGTGCAGAAGCAACTAAGCTCTTTGCTAGCTTTCAAGCATCGCCGTCGCAAACTCAATATGCAATGCTCTGTGCTGTACGTCTTTACGTAGTGGACAAAGACAATGTTCGCTTGATAGCGTTAATCGGTCCAAGCCATTGTCCATATTAATCTCCCTTGGCCTGGAAGAAGCCTTAGCGCATTTTTTAGCCTACTTGCACAGAGGTATGAAAGCAAGAATAATAATTATTGCTAATGGAGAAGTCTCCGAAGATGTCGACATCCTGAGAGGGGTGAGACAAGGTTGTGTTTTAGCCCAACTTGTACTTATTTTATATATTAATGATCCACTCATTTCTAATCCCCACTACTACTGATGTTCCCATAATCCGAAGCTCCCCAATACCAGCATTGTTGTACGCCGACAATGCCGTGTTGATGACCTGTACTTCGAAGGCCCTCTCTCTTCTAGTGAACGGCTTTGTTAAATTTATGGCATCAATTAGATCGTCAAACTAATTTTAATAAGTCTTTTATTATGTCCTGTGGCCCCAAGAAATATAATACATTATCTCTTAAGTTAGGTGATCATTGCCTAATAAGAACAAGCACCTTCACCTACCTAGACAGGACTTTTGGTGATAGTGGCTCTTGGAAAGTGCATATAGCAAATCGTGGGAACAAACTCTCCGGAGCCGCAGGTTCGCTATTCAGCCTAACACGTCCTAGTAAAGGGAATGTCCTGGTTCCTTTATTGAAGATCTATAGATTACAGTGCATCCTGTCTGCAACATACGGGGCTGAACTTTGGGGAACTGAGAACTGTCACCAAGTATAGCAAGAAGAAAACAGATTCTGTAGAAAAATCCTGGGAGCGCCGATTTCAAGCTCCAGTTTTATTTGCCACAGCGAGTTAGGCATCCGCTATGTTTAAGATTACATTAGTGTCCGCCCGCTGCTTTGTTGGCACGTAATTTGGCAAAATACAGAGGGAGCCCTCATGATAGATATTTTAAAAGATTGCCTTGCATGTGATAAAGGCAGAAAAATTCCATGGTTAAAATATATTGAATCCTGTTTGCATAAGATGGGTTTCAGTCAACTATTTGAGAACCAAGTGGAGCCCTTGTATTATTAATAAGAAACATTTGCAGGCATGCTGGTACCAATTTGTGCAGGCAGAGAGAGTGAAGTGGGAGTCAGAAAAATATAGAGCAATGGTCTACCTAAGTAGAATCCAGGGACGGATTGGCTCACCCCAAAGTTATTTGACTGGCTACGCGAACGATTTGGAACGAAGTTTGCTGTTCCGTTTCAGGGAAGGGATAATAAAATATTAATTAAACTTCCCATTAGGCATTCAACCCAATTTAGATATTTGCCCATGTCCATGCAAAGGGAAATCCGGACAATCTATGTTGCTTTTTTTATTCTTTTGCAATTTTTATTCCATATACACTAAAATGATCTTGCTCCCTGTGATTAAGAAACTACATTTCAGTGATTTTAGAGAACCTAATAATGTATTATTCCGATTGGATGATGAGGATATTCTTAATAGTGTCAGTTTGTTTCTGAAAGTAGCGGTGCCAGCAAGCAAGTCAACGTTTGTGCTAGAATTTTAAAAAAGTTTTTAGAGTTTTATACCTGCATTTAAAATTGCTGTTTTACATCGGATTTTTAAAAAAACTTTTATTTGTTCTTTCTTATGACGCGGGCAGTTTTGATCTTAAATTTAATTATGTATATTGCGCTGTTTTTATCATGTACTTTTATGGTTTAAAATGCATAAACCGAATAAAGAAGATTGATTGAGTGACAATGTTTGCTTCTTTGATTCCCCCGAAGATGCGTGGGATTGGATGGAAGCTGCTGGCCATACATCCTCACGTCCTCATCCGCTGGAACTGAGAGGCTGACTGGACACATAGTCACTGTACGTGACACCGCAGACCGCTGATGACATTATCTGACTTGGCTGGGCAATCAACAACACTCCGTCTCCAAACTGCTGGTAACTCATGAAGACATCTGCTGCGAAGGCTACCCGTGGGTGATTCCAGCCCCAGACCAAAACTAATAAGAGACACAAGCGCCCAGAGGCACAGGGCAGGACACCGCACTGTTGCGCGTAAGCCTGCTACTCAGACTGACACGCATCACAGCTGGTACGCCCCATGCATTACATCCGGGGTGCAAGGAAGATAAAAAGCCTACTTTGGTACACATGCTCCTTTTTCTCTGATTGAGATTCTTGATAAGTTGCCAAAAATGTTATACATGTTGATCTTGTTTCCCCCTTATTATAATTTTTCAGCCAAGCTATGTTGACAGGCCCCTCTCACGTATGCCGCATGCAGCACACAACAGGACCCCATTATCATGAACAGCTACATTGCAAGTGGAACCGAATACTAACCCAGGTATGGCTCACACCAACATTATGACATGGAATGTAAGGGGCATGCACACACCCTCATGCTAATACTCTATCTACTCCTATCTGAAACGAAGATCTGCTCACTTGGCTCTCCTGCAGGAAACCCACTTGACGCTCCTGAAGTCTGACCGACTCTGTCGTCACTGGTGTGGTCAGGTGTTTGCTGCCGGTTATTCATCCTATTCCAGGGGGGTACGGAGTTGGGTGAGCGCGGGGACCCCTTTTGTGGCAGAGGAGGTGAAGGTGGACCCATGTGGAAGATATGTACTTATAAGATGTCGCCTCAACCGGCTACAGCTCCTGTTGGGGGCAATATACGCTCCTAACTCAGACCAGGAAACATTTCTCTGTATCTATATGCTATTCTGGCCAAATGGAGCAAAACCCCATAGCTGATAGGTGGTGATTTCAATGCCGTCCTCGACAACACTAGTTCGCGCATTTCCCCGCCTGCCGCGCACAGACTCGGTATCGAATACTCGCACAACCCTAACACAAGAGTGTACTCACACTACTCGGCACCTCTTGGTCTGCACGTCCGCGTAGACTGCATAGTAGGATCGGCAGCACTCTTTACCAGGTTCGGCAAGATGGAAAATTAGTAAACAGCTAAATTACGATAAGGGAAAAATCGAACGTGAACTCCTACAGCTGGAAACGCTAACAGTGACGAGGCCAGAATGTGCACCTAAACTGGATGCAAAACGCAAGGAACATGCTGCTCTCCTAGAACACTTTAGGTGCATAAATTACGCAGCACATTCTGCCCAAACTCATGCGGCCTCGTATCACGCGGGTCGCCTCCTAGCATTGCTTATAAGCCAGGAGCAGGCTCATCATCCTATCTAAGCCCTACGGGATTGTATGGGGAGACTGTTGCACACGCTTCAAGGTGAAATTCACGCCAAATTGACTCAACACTGCAGAGCTCTGTACGCCTCAACCACTACCTTCGACAACGTACATTTTGCGGCCTTTTTTCTCAGCAGCAGCTCCCCGTCATCAACCCAATGCAGCCCGCAGAACTAGGGGAACCGATTTCACTTTTCGAAATTTGTGAAGCCTTCAGAACTCTTTCATAGGGTAAGACCCGACGGCCTACCCTCTGAGTTCTACAAGACATACACACACACACACATTAATCCCGCAATTGCATGCACTATACAATGCTACGCTCGAGGCTGCGAAGCTCTCCACTTCACTACATGATGCACTGCTTGTTTCTGTCTAAGCCGGACAGGGATCTTACTGTTCTAGGATCCTATCACTCGCTTGCCCTGTTAAACACGGATTATAACATTCTGGCTAAGGTACTTGCTGACCCCCTAGATCCGTTGGTTCCAGCTCTGGTCCATGCCGACCAGAATGGCTTTGTTCAATCTCGTAGCACTTCGTTAAACCTGAGGTGCTTCTTCATTCTTCAGGGTCTCTACTTACTCCCCTCAACAGTGGCCCCACTCTTAGGTCTCGAAAAACCCTTCGACTCCATAGAGTGGGACTTCCTTTTTGCTGTCATGACCAAATATGGAATTGAGGGCAGATTTCCTGCTTTGTCCGCTTGCTATATACAATGCCTACGGACAGGGTGAGGACTGGTCCCTACATCTCCGCCCCATACCAATATGCCGTGGAACCCAACAGGGATGTCTGCTGTCCCTACTGCTCTTCACGCCGGCAGTCGAGACGCTCACGGCCATGAATCTGGCGGGGGGGCGGACTGGGGAATCCCCCTGGGAGACGGCACACATATAGTCTCGCTATACACAGATGATATTCTGTTATATCTTAGAGATGCACAATCAATCCCAACTGCTTTGGCCCCAACACCGACTTTGCACACCTCTCCGTACTGCGTGTTCGTTGGAGCAAGTCATGTCTCTACCCTTTGCGCCCGGGCGCTCAGATCCAGCTCTCACCTCCACAGAGGTCGCCTCAGGTGGCAGCCTAACACCTTCTGTTATCTGGGAGTCAGAGTGTATCACCAACAAGAGGACCTTCTAGATGGTAACCTGGGAAGGGTGATCCCCGCACCCTGGTCCCAGATGTACTTTTGGAGTACACTGTTGGTTACGGGCCAGATAGCTCTACTGAAAATAGTGGAACTACCCAGGCTACTATACTACTTCACCAACCTGCCTCTGCACATTTCACCCTCTCTTTTTTGCATGTTTGAACGGACAATGAGAGAATGCACATGGAACAACACCCACTGCTGAGTAGCCCATATCAAACTTTACCTATCAACGGATAGGGGAGGACTGGTGGCCCCAATATGGAGCAATACTATCTTGCCTCGCAGCTGCAATGGGCAACGAGGTGGCTGGCGGGACTTCAGCTACACAACCCTGCAACTGTCTCCCCGCACTGGTCAGCAGCATCCATAATCCAGGTATTCCACCCCTGTGCCAAATGCAGATCACCTGAGCTGCTTCTTTTGTGGTTTGCATACCTATGTTTCCGTAGAAGCATCTATATCACACGATCGACGTTGCCGTATGCACCAGCACTGCCCTTGTAAGGTATGCACGGTGGCATCACATCAACTGCGGAACTGTCGGACTGGCTGGAGGCGGGAATTCAAACGCTAGGTGATTTATATAAAGACGATAACCTACTTCCTTATGACACACTAACAGCAATAAATGACTTACCTGCTATGAGTTTCTACTGTATAACTCCCTGCTTGCCGTCCTGGATAACAAATGGGGGGACATGGCCACGGAACACACAACGCATTTGATTATCCAGTATTTGCATGTCATGGGTAGGGGTAGGCATCTCACCAAATGGTTCGCTGACTCACTACGCCAACACACAGAGGTGGTGCTCATACACTTGAGACAACACTGGGAAGCAGACAGACATCGCTCCTTCGCTGATAAGGAATGGGCTGAGGTGCTGAGTAGTCCCACCTATATTCCCCATATCGCTCACTTCCGCCTCATCCATCATTGCATAATACAAAAAGCATACCTCACCCCAGCCAAAATACACAGATTTTTTCACCACAGAGACGCCAAATGTCCTAGGTGCCAGGCCACTGATGCTGATCTTCACATGCTGTGTGCCTGCACATCTTTGCATGCTTACTGGCGCTCGGTCTGCACTGTTTTGGCTGTCTGCACTGACCGCACCCTATATATTGCACCTCTACCATAGAGGCAAACGGCAGAAGGTCACCTCCCACTTTCTTGACCTGGGTATACTGACAGCCTAACACCTGATCACGAAATGATGAGTCACCCGACCCTCCCACCTCCATGGCCTGGAAGTGGGAGTGTGGCGGAAAGTGTGGCATTGTGCACTGTGGATACCTTAGGCCTCCACAAAGTCCCTATAGCAGCAAACTAGGATGCTATTCTGCATGACTTTCAGGGCGCACTACCAGGTGAGGCACAAGCTTCTGTCCCCGCCTCTCCAGCAGACCAAGATACCGTAAGACCACCATTGCGCAATTGAGGTAGACAAGCAGTGAGTGGTCGAAGTCCTTGCCCCAACTCACCACATCCTCTTCCTAACGCTCAGAGTTGCAAACAGGCCTGATATATTTGCCACAAATGCAAGCAAGGGGCCAATCAACGTCTCAAATGGGCCAAGCTCTTCCTAGTTCATCCCAAAAGCCATGTAAGAAGGCTACACGCTTTAATAATGCTGGCTTTGGAGGTATACTCCTAATTTAAGCACACTAGAACATAGATGTGCTAATGTGCCACCCCTTCTATGGAATCAAGTTAGCATCGGAATTCTCATTACACTGTGATAGAAAAACTGTACACAATATGTTGACTGTCCTATGTATGGCAACTGTGCTTGCAATGGAACAACCATTCCTTGTGACTGTACCTGCTCATCTTCTCGAACGCTTGCATAGGACTGTAATAACTTAAACAGTTGTAAACAAACAAATTGAGGGGTGGATCAAAGTGTGCAAAGGGCCTATTGATGTTATGATCAGATGTCTCGTTCTTTTTACTCACTTCACCTGTTTATTGAAGGGTATGAAAACAGCCTCATCACCGTGGAATATTGGACGTAGCAAGTGAATTATCTGAACCAGCAAACTTCAACCGTTCATCCTTATAAGCGCTCTTACCTATACATCCCCGTTGATACAGTTAACTGCTCAGTACCACACGCTATCCACCATGCGCCCAAGCTTTGTAATGTTGCACCAATGTATATTATGCAAAATATTATAGCAGATGTGCAAATCGTATACAATAATTGTAACACAAAATTCAATAAACAGATTTAAATAAATAAAAAAATGGAAGGTAGAAATAAATTCAACCAAAGACCAGCTGACAAGCAACACAGAGAAGATCAGAATAGGAATGTTAAGAGAAAGAAACTGGGAAAAAAACGAGGTCATGGATGGAATGGTTGAATTAATATCAGCCACTGGCTATCGCTTAGGGACGCATCGCAATCCATAATTTTTCGCTCCCTAGTGTGCAGGGTATACCCAGGTGTGGGTCCCGTGCACACTATGTCACTAAAACCAAGCTATACCTGGCTGATGAGCCCTAACTAGTGCAAAATTGGTGCTTGGTTGCTTCTGTTCTAGTTCAGGGAGGACCTGAAAAGGCAAATCGGGCTGGACCGTTCCCACTGGAGGAAAGAGTTTTTCCTTTTACCACGCTGTCTCTCTGCAATGCACTCCTGTTGCAGGAGCGTGGGAGGGACCGCGATCGTGCAGCAGGAATACACTCACTACAGACCACAGATTTTCTTTTCTGCTGTGAGTGGCCCCTTGGGCAAGGTTAGCTCACCATTATTGGGATAATATTTTGCGTATTTTGTGCCCCCCCCCCCCGCCGGGAGCAGATCAGCCATATTTTTAGGCTGCTCTACCCCCAAGGGGGGCAGATACCCACTAGACACCAGGGATTCTTTTATTTTCAAGTTGGGGAGTGACCCCTTGATCAAGGGCCACTCCCCATTATTGTGGAAATATTTTGCTCATTTTCTGTCCCCGCTGGGGCAAATCGTCCATATTTTTAGGCCGGTCTGCCCCAAGGGTGGGCAGAAAACCACATGCCAGGGTGCAGCTCCTAGGGCAAAGGTAGCTCCCCATTATTGGGGAAGTATTTTGGCCGTTTTCTGACCCCGGGGGCAGATCGGCCAATTTGTAAGCTGATCTGCCCCCAAGGGGGCTGAAAACCACTAGACAACAAAGATTAATTTATTTACATGTATCGGAAAGGACTGCTCACTATTATTAGGTGAATATTTTGTGTGTCTCTGACCCCCCTCCAGAGGGCAGATAGGACATATTGTTAGGCAAATCTGTGGCCAAGGGGGACAGAAAACCCCTGAACAACAGAGAATATTTAATTTAAATGGCGGGGAGCGGCCCAAATATAATAATACAGGTTTTGACTGTTTTCCACCAGACACCAGGGAATAAGTTTCTGTGTGTATGTGAGAGAACTGCCATTTGTCTGGCTGTGTGTGTACTGGCATTTGGCTGGCATTGTGTGTGAACTGCTGTCTGGCTGATGGTATGTTCTGATCTGCGGATTTTGCTGGCGGTCTATGTGAAAAGGCTTTTGGCTGGCGATGTGTGTGGCTAGCGTTTGTATGTTTGTACCGGTGTTTGGCTGGGATAAGGGTCACTCCCCTCTAGGATGTCAATTTCTTCCCTTTGCTTTGTGTCCCCTTCAGGGCAGATTTCATAGTGTTTTATAATGATAACTGTTTTATTTCATGTCATCATTTGTATTTGTGATCTTAATGTTTCGTTTCTCCTTTTTATTCTAGTGCAACGCTTCGGATTTCCTTGGTGGCGACTCCTGCTTTCCAATTTGGCACTGGTAGATCTTCTGTTTGTGTAGTTGCATGTGTTTGGTAAGAAAACTTTTTTTGTACTGTTTCCTTCAATTGATTATAATTGCCCTGCATGAATGTTTTTTTTTTAAATGGTGTAATAATTGCAACATATTTAGCTTCTGCTTTATTGTGTATCAAATGTTATTTAGATTCATGCAAAATGTGTATTGTGTGTCAATCATTTTTGTTTTTCCTTTGGGATATAGTTGGTGCTTACTGTGTCTGTGCAGAGCAGGTGCGGGTAATCCTCAGTCTGATGTCTGTGGCAAAAGAGAGGTTTCTTTTAAGTATAAAGTTCATTGGTGGCTTGTATTGATAGTTTTTTTTCTAGATTATTATAAGTCAATAGTTATATGTACTGTTTGATACAGCCACAGTTTATTGAGTTTGAATTTGACACAGTGTTGTTTATTGTTGTTGCATTTCATTAGAAAGCATTATGACTGGTCATGGGCTGACTGCACAGAAGGTTGTTCGTTAGCTTTTTGAATCTGCCTCTGAACATGGCTCTGAGACTGACGCTGCATCTGAGGCAGAGGCTCATGTTGACGATTGTGGCAGTACATTGTCTGTCCGAGAGGAATCATCTGGTGTTGATGACGTGCACCTTTTTAGAGGAGGACACTGATATGCCAATAGTGCAGCAAGTTACATTGTAGACAGGGACTGGAAGGGGTCCCATTGGAAGTGCTGATCCCTGGGTTGCCTGACTTTAGCCGTGTTGCAGGGTGTAGAGTCAATACAGAGAACGTTTTTCCCATCATTTGTTTCCAACTGTTTATTGATGATGTGGTTTTGGATGATATTGTTAAGCAGAATAGTTTGTAGGCAGAACAGTTTCTGAGAAACAACAGTGCCATACTTAAGACCCACGCTAAAGCTACCCGTGGTCTCCCATAAATCTCCATGAGATTAAGCAGTTCTGGGGTTTACTTTACTGATGGGGTTGATATCACTGTCTTTACATTGGTCTACTAGCCCCTTGATGGCAACTGCTATATTTCCAGCGACCATGAGTCAAGATCGGTATTTGCTTATGCAGCAGATGCTGCATTTTGTGGAAAATACTACAGCATTTCTACGAGTTCATCCTGATTGTGACCGTCTCTTTAAGATTCGGCCTATTTGGAGAGGCAAAGATGGCATGTGGCTAACTGCAGTCTCGCCTACTGTCTCCCTTGATGGATCGACGACTCGATGACCGACTGCTCAGCCTGAGACCAGGCACGGCGAGCTGGCTGCTGAACGTCTTGCTGCAGGCGGCATGTGGTGGCTTACTGGTGCTTGCTCTCACCACATAGTTTGGAAATATCGAGACTGGTGGTGTCGGCAGTTACGGGGAAACCACGAATGGCAGCGAGAGAAGGTAAAACGGGGAAATCTCGAACAGCAGGCACCTCTAGCGGCAGACCCACACTACTGGCAAGTAGTTAGCTAACGGGGGCCAACGGAGTCATGGCAGAGATTAAATTACGCAGCGGTGCCGGTGCAGGGGGTAAAGGAAAGCGTGAAACTGGACTAAAAAAGACAACTATCAAACCAGCGACACAGGCTACACTGGTGCCACCCACTGTAGTCTCAATGTTTGCCAGCCTCTCATCTGACTTGCACATAAAAAATAATAACAACAGTGCACAACCGGAAGTCAGAGTAAATGAGGCCTTGAGTGATGGAGGGGCAGTTGACATTGAACCCTGTGAGCTACTAGAAGGTGCTCTCTGCCCCGTTGATTCATTGACCTCCTGTCCTGAGATGTTAAGCGAAAACGAGGAAAAGAGCCAGCTGGTCGCGGAGGAGGAGACTGGAGCACAAGAGGTAGAGGGTGAGACATCTGGCCAGATTAAGGAATGCTTGGGGAAGGCAAGATTTAAAACCCTGACAGGTGTCGGGTCCTCCAATACTACGCAACTATGTAGAGCAGAACTATCACCTGATCTAGTAGGCGAGAAGTTCTTCTCTTTAACTGATGAGTCAGATCCCATCCGAACAGGAAAATACTTCATCCAGCAGCGTAGGCTTCTTAGAATACGGCACCAGTACTATGATAGACATGAACCAAATGACACAGAGGAAGAAACTTACAGGGGGAAAAAAGGAAAGACAGCCAAAGGCAGAATGTCTGTAATCAGCTAAAGTGGGATTACTCTGATACCCGGCTTGTATCTCAAGAAGGAGGACTGGAAGAAGGCCTAGAAGAAGATCTAAACATGGACACACAATCAAAAGAGCCCACATTGACATCGATCTTTATGTCCATCAAGCAGATGCAAGAAGAAATTAGGACTGACTGGCGCAGAGCCAGAGTGGCAACGAAGAAAGTACAAGCAGGAAACCGTTAAATAAATAAAAAATGTGGGGACATCACTGAGTGGTTGACCTCTGTGGAAACTCGGATGGAGACACTAGAAGGTGGAATCTCTGAAAGCTCAGAACACTGGCCAAGGAGATTCTTTGTCAGATGTAATGCTCAAGCTGGATGAACAGGAAAACAGACGGCGAAGAAACAACTTGCGCTGTTTGGGGGTTCCGGAGGGAGTGGAAGGTAGTAACCCCAGAATGTACATAGTGAATCTTTTAAAGAATGCTTTCTCTGAGCAATTGAAGTTAGACTGGGATAGCGAATTCCAACGTTCTCACTGAGTCCCATTAATGATGAAAAAGCAGCCTCAAGAAACACCTAGGGCTATATTGGTATTTTTGGGGAATTTCCTGCTGAGGCAAGTGATGTACGACCAAGCCCCTCCCAGCGCTCTGAAAACTGGCAATGGGGTTTCTTTATTTGTTAAGCCGAACTGTGCACATGTAACAGTGGAATGACGCTGGCGCTTACAACAGTTATTTTCTCCATTTCAAAAAATAGGGGTAGAGGTCTTTCTTCAGAACCCTGAAGACTGAAAATCAAATATAAAGGAAGCTTTCGTAGCTTCTTATCTGAGAGCCTTGCACAGGGCTACCTGGAAGAATTTAGAAGGAAAGAAAAAAAGGGGGGGGGACCCCCTAAGTGAATGAGTGGCTCTCCGCATTGGCACACAAGGCCATTATAGATACAAATGATTTTGAGCAGTCAATATTGAATATGTACTCATACTATATCAAGGGGGACGGTGGGGCAGTCTGTCAGACGCACATCGCTCAGGCTATGCCCGATTGCCTATGTATTCGGGGGTTGCAGGAGGGCAGGTAGGAGGGAAGAGGGGGGACTTTTATGGGGAGGTTAAGCAGGCACTGGGTATTGTGGCATTTGTGGGTTGGATAGCACTTGGGAGGTGTATGGGAGGCTACTGTGGGGTGATGAGGTTTAAAGTCTGGTGCAGCGCTATAAAATCTACAAGATGGGTCAATTAAGAATTACAACGATAAATGTGGCTTAAATGAATTGAAAAAGAGGCAGATGGTATCCCAAGGGCTGCTGTTATTACAGGCAAATATTGTCTGCCTTCAGGAAGCTCATGTAGAGGGTAAACAAAAAGACCTTTTAAAGCACCTAGGGTATGGCATTTTAGGGGTGGGGGAAACAACCCAAGGGACCCACACACGGGGGTAGCAATTTTAGCCCATAATAAGGCAATACAGTTTCCTCTAGTCCGGACAGACTTACCTTGGCGCTGGGTTATGGCAAGCTGCAGAGCTCCAGGACTAGACCAAGAGAGCCTTATTTTCACACTATGCTCCATTTATGTCAGTGTTTTTGATGATCTTTCTTTACTAATGTGGCTATTGAATGAATTATCGCACTGGCAATTGCCTATAGTTATGTGTGAGGATTTTAAAAATCAACCGTGCTTGTAGTTGTGGACAAGGTCAAGCTTACGTAGGAAGAAAATGCAAAGATTTTCAAGCTATATGTAATCTTTGTCAGGTGCACGGTTGAGCGTTGCTTGAGCTTAAATGAGGCCCTTACAACATGGATTTACATACTACTCTGCCCCTCAACAGAAACATGTGAGGCTGGATTACTTTTTTGTTTCACCTCTGGTCAGGCAATAGAGCACAATCAAAGGTTTTCCCAGATATCTCTCAGACCATAGTCCATTAGTACTAGAGATAGATGGTGAGGGCCTTTTGGAAAAGCCCTTCTCCTGGACTTTCGAAAGAGCGCTTTTGGTGGATGAGGCCTATGTGGTACATATAAGGGAGTGGAGCCCGGATTTCATACAAAGCAATCTGGGAACGGCCTCTCTGGGCACAGTTTGGGACACATTAAAGGCAGATATCCAGGGAGAAACAATCCAAGTTTCGCTCAGAAAGAGTAAAACGGAGAAGGTGTGCCTTCGGTCTCTTCAACTAAGATTGACCCAGGCTGAAGGCAAGTTGATTACAGCCCTGCAGCGAAAGAAGGCGTAGAGGAAGCTCAAATAGATGTAGCATTTAATAAAGCAGCAATTGGGGAAAAACTGCTGAAGGAGGCCAAAGATAGAGCGACTGTGCACTGAGAGGAAATACATGAGTGTAGTGAAAGGGTTGGCCATTTACTCGCCGTCAGAACAAGGCAGGAACTCAAACTGAGCGAAATCAACGCAGTGAGGGATACCCTGATAGGGTTAGTTTCAGATGTGAATGAAATCCACACAGCTTTCTTTAAATTTTATCAGAAGATCAGGGTGGAGAGAGTCAGACTGAAAAGCTTGGAGTATGCAGCTGGGGTGTCATTGTCATTAGAAGAGAGGGACCAACTTGATCATCCGCTAAATTGGAATGAGATTGCTGTAGCCATGTCTAGTTTACCAAGAGGGAAAACGACCAGACCGGACTTAATCCCCCCAGAATTTTATAAGGTCTTTCAGGAACAACTGAAGGAAATTATGACAACTATGTTCCTACAGATTACAGAAGGTATGACACCACCATTATCAAGGGCTACGGCAAAGATAATTGTTGTTCGGCTGCAGAAGGGATGTTTTCAGATACACCCTCGACATCACAGTCCCAAATATTCAGGGGGACCAACAAGGAAACAATCCATGAACACGGAATAAAAGAAAAATATCGCATACTGGAGAAGCTTATGCGGCAAGAACAATCAAAATGGTGGGAATCAAAATCCCTGCAGGGATATTTGGATGTGGGCAGAATACCGAGGGGTTTGCGCATCATGATAGCCCCTAGTTATGATACCCCAAACCCCCTAATGATGGCCGAGTGGGCGGAAATCAACTTGGAATCATCAAGGAAATTGGTCCAAGTATTGGTGAAATATGCTATCATAGACCGCGAGGCATTACAACTTAAAATAGACGCCCTGGAATCAGAAATAAAAGCATTAGGGGATCCCCAACAAACCAAATTACATGAGGAAATGGTTAACAGACTAGCTAAGGAGGAAGATAAAATCAAACAACGTAAGGCTTTCAAGTTCCAAAGGGACAAGGATGACTATGCGAGCGGACAGATCTTCACTTTCTCACGTAAATTTGATGTATACAGATCAAAGGCGGCAGGCCAACATGGACAATTGCACAAGACCGCCCCAGCATTGGTTATATCAAAGGCCTCTGTCAAGACCCCATTAATCAGCAGTCTCGCCGAAGGGGCAGCATAGAGCTGCTTTAGCATTCTGCAAAAGCCAGTCCCAAAATTAAATTTTTTAAGTACATCAGAAAGATAGAGCCAGTTGACTCTATCAAAGGCCTTAGTCGAATCTAAAGTTAAAGTGGCCAAAGGTGGAGAGAAAGCAGAGGCGATGTCTATGGCTCCTATCAATTGGTGTGTTAAGTCAGAAAGTTGTCGGCCTTTGATAAAACCTTTTTGATCTTGATGAATTATAGCACCCATGACACTGGCCAATCTAGCCGCCATGATTGTTGCAAAGATTTTATAATCATTATTTAATAATGATATTGGTCTGTATGAACCACAGTCCAGAGGAGATTTTCCCGGCTTTGGAATAAGCACGATTGTGCCTCCCCCCAAGATTTAGGGGGCAACTCACCCTCTATTAAGATGGCATTAAATAAGGTCGTCAACAAGGGGGCTATGACAGCTTCCAACGATCTATAAATCTCTCCCGGGAGACCATCGGGCCCAGCCGCCTTCCCTTTTATTTGGTGTCTGATAGCTTTGATCACCTCAGCCTCTGTAATCTCAGACTCCAAGGCGTTACTTTGTGTTATCGACAGAGTTTGAAGCGTGATGTTTTTCAGCCAACTGTCTCTTGCCTGCTGGTCGTTAGGGAGAACCTCCCTATATATATATCTTCAAAAAAGTCAAAGAAGGCTCTACCTATGTCTAGTTTGGTAGATCTTTTCTCTGCCTCACCTTCTATCCTAATTTCCTTAATGAATTTGAGAGCTTGATCGGATTTGATTTTCCAGGCTAGCAGTTTCCCTGCAGCTTCACCAAATTCAAATTAGGAAGTCTTAAATGCTTCCCATCTTTTATTGACTCTCTCCTGTAGGATATTATTCAGTTGTAACCTCAATTCGACCAATTTATCCTGAAGCTGTGGTGTTCCTGAAGGTGAGTCAATCTTTGACTCGAGGAGTTTCATGTCTTGCTCAAGGCTAGCCACCCTCTCTCTATATATCTTATGCCTAAAAGAAGCTCTGTTGGTGATCTGACCTCTTAAAAAAGGCCTTAAAAGTCTCCCAGACCACTGCCAAACCTGCAGAATCTTTGTTGACGTCAAAAAATACTAAGGACTCTATTGCCAAGAACTTTACCTCGTCCTCTTCAAGCAAGAGGGTCCGGTCAAAAGACCAGGATGGATGAATTGTGGTATCTTCAAGTTTAAAAGAAAATTCTAGAGCAGAGTGATCTGACAAATGCGAAGGTAAATAGTCTATCTTAAGTAGAGAGTCCCTTAAACAGTAGCTAAAAAGCGCATAGTCAATTCTAGACTTATGATTAAAGCGACTGTTCCGAAACGAAACACCTAACTTATTACCCGCTCTTTCTCGCCATACGTCTGCCAAACCAAGTTGTGTCATAATAGATACAAGGGTATGCCTAGATTTGACGGAACTACAGAGTCTAGATTTGACAGATTTATCCAGTCTGGGATTAAGAACGATGTTAAAATCCCCCACCCAGATCACTGGGTCCTGGACTAGAACTAGATGGTTCCTAATCGCGTCCAGATGTGAGGGGTCGTCGGAGTTTGGGCCGTAATAGCCGACTAAGGTAAAAATCTGGGCATCCAATGATACTCTCACTAATAACCATCTCCCCGAGTGATCTTCTTTGTATTCCAAAATTTAGCTTTAGCAGATTTTTTAAAAATGAAAATAACCCCCCTAATATTGGCGTTATGATCTGTTGAACAGAATTTGTCTATCCACTTATGTTTTTTTAACAAGGCAGTAGCCTCTGAATTAAGGAGATGCGTCTCCTGAAGAACTATGACCTGCGCCTGAGAGTCCCTCAAATACTGTAAAATACAGTCTCGTCTGCCTCTCACTCGCAGACCATTTACGTTCCAGGAGATATAGTGTATTAATGTCATGCTATATAACTATCTCGACTCTCTCCCTATTTGGTCCCCCATATAGTAGCATTTCAACCCTAACGCAATGGGAAATCCTGGTTATGAAGAAATTAGCTTGAAAAAGAAAAAGAAAAAGAGGTAGACAAATGAGGTTTTTTTGATCCAATAGCTTACCCACCCACCACCACCCCCCCACCACCCCCCTGGAAAACCCTCCCCTACCTATGCTAGCCTGATCTCTGGCCAGCTATACGCCCACCCACAGCCTTACCCGTCAACCCCCCCCGCTGCTGTAGTATGTACTGTTACGGGTGTAGAAAAGATGACCCGGAAAGAGTGTAAAAAGGGATAAAAGGAGGTATGGAAACACAATTATTATTATTTTTTTTTTTGTGTTTTTATCTTTTTTTTTTTTTTTTTCCTCATCCCTTTTTTTTTTATAGTGAACTTATGATTCCTACGTGTCAAAAATTTAGTGACAATGTGTTGACAGGGTCATCCTCGTATGGACTTAACCTAACCTATGGTACAAAGAGAAGAGAGGCCAAAGTTCAAGGGCAAACAACTGCCCGGAGCACATAAGAACTCAAAGAGACCGTGCAAAGATGATCGCATTCAGGTATTTGTAGTCTGGTTCTGTTTCCGAATAGAATCAAGTAGGTCGTCAGCATCTTGAGTAGAGCGAATATTGTACATCTTGTTATTGTGCATGATCCTTAAGAATGCTGGAAACCTCATCTGTACCGTGGCTCCTAAGGACCTAAATTTGTCTATACGTTGCCCCAGCTCCCACTGTCTGTCTAATGTGGTTTTAGAGAGGTCAGAACGTATCTCATAAGAAAAATCCGAACACTTCAATGATCTGGTTTTCAGAGCGAGGTTTAGGATCTTTTCCTTGAGTGCGTAAGTCAAAAAGTTAACTAAAACCTTCCTGGGTTTAGATCTTGCTGGATTAAGACGGAATGGATCTCTGTGTACTCGCTGGATATCCTTGTCTAGTTCCTCGGTTGTTTCGACAAGATTTAAGGATTCCTTCAAAGTCCGAATTATAAAGTTTTTAAGGTCCGATCCTTCTTTACCTTCAGGAATTTTTAGAAGTCGAATATTATTACGCCTGGAGTGGTTTTCCAAAACCTCGACCCTCTCTCTCATGTACTCCCCGTCTCGTTGAAGGGTATTTATTTTGGACCTAGCAACCTCCAGATCAGTTGTTAAAAGACCTACAGAGCTTTCCAGTATGCCAGTTCTTTCACATAACCCTTCCACCTTTTGGCCTAATAGCTCACAAGTTGCTCTTATGTCGTTCTGATTTGACTTAGAAACTGCAAAGTCATGTCGGATCTCTTCCCTCATTGCATTAATAGAGCTAACTAGGGCCTCAAGAGCATTGCCCACCCCCAGAGCTTCCTGACCCCGATCTACTGCCTCTACCATCTCCCCAGACTCTTCCACCGTCACTTTTTCTAGCACAGCTGGGTTTAATACCCCTCCATTTTAGCGACTTGACTTGTTGAATAGAGGGATCATTTAGGGTAACAGTTTCTGCAGTCACCGCGGTCGTAACCGCACCCGAGCCTGGCGAAGTAATTTCTGTGGGGCCCTCAGACGTCGCCAGATTAGTAGGGAGACTGGGAGAGGAGATTAAACTTGGGGTGGCGTTTAGTGTGAGCTGTTGTTTCCCATTATGGGAAATTTCTCCCCTAGATGCAGCCATATCCTGCGTAATCTTCAAAACCTGGGGTAGTGCTTTAAAGTATGAGCGCAATGAGGGAGCTATATCCCCTGGAGCGTTCAAATTCCTATCTTTTGCCTTTTTCTGTTTTTTCTGTCTAGTATGTTTAATAGGTTCTTTGGTAGGGCCCCCCTTAGTGTCGCCCAAACTTTTTTTTATGTTCCAGCCTTGACTTTGCGGCCCCCCCTCCAGATGCACTCTGGGAGTTGTGGTTTACTGTGTTCCAGACTAAGCTCCTTGTCCTGACTCTTAGTCTTACTTCATGTAGCACCTAGACTAGAGTTAAAGGTAAAGGTATTACTGTTGCTATTAGCAATCTCATTCTGCCCCCTGGTAAGAATGGATGCCTTACGTTCACCTGGAGCAGAAGCTTCACAGACCCCTGACGCCTCCAAGTCTGCCAAGTCCGCTGCCGCTTGTTCTGTCTCCAGTTCCGAAGAGTCAATGACGAGGCGAAACCTTCGCAGCACAGTATCCCTCGGCGTCGGGATCTCCCCTCCCGCTCTTCCGCTGAGAGAGGACGCGGTGTGTGCACTGCGAGCAGCGGCCGCACGGCCGCGCCTAAACTCCACGGCTGCTCTCCCCCAACTCGGGAGAAGGACGGGAGCCGGAGCGGAAGCAGGTGGAGTCGCCGATTTACACATTTACCAGGACGGTAACAATAGTGACGGCAGTAGTGGCTTGCTAAGCCCGTGATGCCTTACTCTCTCACCTAAGCCGTGTGTTGGTCGGCATAGCAGCGGCGGAGATCGCGGGAGGCTGGTAGGAGCGTGCAAGCCGCTCTAGCTAGCGGCCGCCATGTTTTCCAAAACATCATAACCAGAGGTACGAGGCAGGGCTGCCCGCTCTCCCCCCTCCTTTTTAACTTATATATAGAACCATTTGCCCAGCTTTTTCGGGAGGAGGCTAATATTCCATCTTTTAGCTTTGGAGAATGGGAAAGGCGGGTAGCACTCTATGCGGATGATATTTTGATTCTTACTTCTGACCCAGTTAAGGCATTTCCGGTAGTTATCAAACGGGCAGAAGAGTTTGGTCTTATCTCCGGATATGATATTAACTCGAGTAAGAGCGAAATAATGGTCTGGAACCTCCCCGATATACAGCTGGGGGTCAACATCTCCACATCCATGCGCTATCTCGGCATAAGAGTAACCCAAGAATTGGACAGCATAGGGCATTCCAACTTGAACAGAATCTGTACTGAGAGCAAAAAGCTTTTAAAATCTTGGACTCATTTGCCTCTCTCCATAATTGGAAGGGTAAACCTCGTAAAAATGTGTATTCTCCCTAAGTATACTTTCATCTTTAACGCAATTCCCTTGGCATTTGAACCTAAACTAATTGAAAAATGTCAGCAAGATATAAATACTTTTATATGGAATAACAAATCGACCAGAATAGCATGGAAAAAGTTGAGGAGAAGAAGGGTGGGCTTGCCCTGCCGGATTTACTGTATTATGCATGGGCATTCTTGTTATCGCACTCCAGGATGCTTTTAAAAATGACATCTATCCTTCATCCAGGCTCAATATATAAAGCAATGTTAATGGGGGCGGAACTTGTAGCAGATGGATTTATGTTTAAATTCGGGAGTCAGAAATTTTTCAAAAAAATTAAATTAAAGATTTTGCAGTCATGGACCAAAACTTGGTCCAGCATTAGGAAGAGATTGGGGCTGTCCTACTATTCTAATTTCGCTCCAATCTGGGACTCGCCGGGTCTTCCTCCATGCCTAAACGATAGTTTGTCATCTATTATACAACAAGCTGGTATCATTAGATGGGGTCAGCTATTCAACGATGGGGCTTTAATAGCCTGGAATGAATTATATGACCATGTTGGGTCAGGGCTCTCCAGATTCAAATTTATCCAAATGGAAAGTTGGGCTAGATCCCAAAAACGTAGAGATCCCCACCTAGGGAGGGCTAGCATTTTGGAACAATGGTTAGTAGATCGTCCAGGGGGTGAAAAAGAAGTAGCCATATGGTACTGGCAGCTGTTGGAGGAAAGCGACGGGGAGTTTCTCCTTCCAGACCAGTTATGGGGGGGGGTGACCGGCCTTCAGTGTGAAGAGCTTTGGCTAAACTCCTTTGGCCTACTCCACAGAATTGTGAAACCATCTTGGCTTAAACGAAATCATCTATTCTCAGCACACCGTGCATATATAACTCCGCTGAGACTCTCCAAATTTCTCCCAGATAAAAAGTGCAACAAATGTAACTGCATCGAAGCTAGTGACGTTCATATGTTTTTGGAATGTCCAGCTATCGCTGGTTTCTGGGAAGAAGTGAAGAATACCCTGAACTCCATCTTAAATGTATCCTTGTCAATAACTCTACCACTTGTCATCTTTGGGTTGGAGGATAATATCATCGGTAAAGCGAGGTCCTTCCTCTTCTATGCAATTTTGTTGGCTAGAAGGCAAATCTGTATTTATTGGACAGAGAAAACAGCCCCATTACACTCTGGGTGGCTTTCGTCTTTATATGCAACATCTAAAGTTGATCTAAATAGATCATGCAGTAAACACAATTTGGCTTTCTGGAATCTGCTGATTAATTGGCGATAGAATCCGGGTATTTTTCCTTTTTTTCCCCCCCGGGTCCTATGATTATGCCTTCGAATACTCCCTGGACCGGGTCCCCTGCTTAGGTTCACGTATGGTCCTCCAGGTTGAAAATATACCTAGATGGAGTCGGCAAAGTCCCTTTTGTGTTGGGTTAAATAGGCTACCATCATAATATACCGTGCTTATGTGTGGTGTAGGGTGGTAGGCTCTCCCAATATTGAGGGTAAGGCAAATGAGGACAAAAAAAAAAAAAAACAGAAGAAGACCGCCCCAGCATCCAATATCCAAGATGAAACAGCTTCAGATCTAAGCTCGGCTGTGGAGAGCGAATCAGAAGCTGAAGGAAGAACAGGCCGAACACATTTAAATGCCATCAAACCAACCTTGGGGGAGGAACTCGACTATATGAGGAGAAGTAGACGGGAAACATTGAGGCCACGCAACCAACCGGCAAAAAACGACGAACAACGTCTAGAAGACAAAGGAGAAAAGCAAGGGAACGCCGCTTACAACAAGCATCCAAACAGGGGGAGAGGACGGCGGGGAGGATGGAGAAACAGGCAGTAAATAATCCTCCTTCTATGACATCGACGGCCAAAACAATAATCAACCTGGCTAATATCAATCTGACCCAAGCCGAAAAGCAGTTACTGTCCTTAGGATTATCATACTGTCCTCAGTCGGACTTTGATTATCCTACAACCCGCGTAGATGTTTACAAATTTATCCGTAAGCTGAAACTCAAAAAGTTCCATGAATTAAAATCTCGGTCTAGAGGAGAAAGTACGGATACGGCGAATAACACAAGTGACACCTGTGAACTACTAGTTGCAGACTTAGAGGCCCTGAGAAATCTACAGGAATTGGCGAAGGAATCAGACATATCTACAAACAGATCAAGTCAAAGCCTGCCTTCTGAACCCTCTACCAAAGATCAATCATTGGAAATCAATATGAATACAAAACCGACTACTCCTTTTAAGGCGAAGTCTAAATTTATGCCCATCATGCCTCGTGATTCCATCGATGTCTTCAATGAACAGGTCGTGGCACAAATTAAGAAACTGAACATCAACATCAACAAACAAAAAAGGAAAGTAACTAATCATGAAAGACAATACAACCAATTGATGATAAAATTAAAAAAAGAAAACAAAATAGTTATCAGAAACTCCGATAAAGGGGGAAACATTGTACTATGGCCAACGAATGAACACATGGAAGAAGCCTACTTGCAACTAAACGATGTGCAATGTTACCGTAGAAGCACTGTACTAAAGTATAAAGCCATGATAAATCAATTCTATTCCAAATTATTGGCCTGGAAGAGTGTGGGACTTTTGAGTATGGAAGAGTTCAAATATTTAAAAACAGAACATCCAAAAACTCCATCTATGTACTTTAGTCCTAAGGTTCATAAAAACATTCACAAGCCCCCCGGAAGACCAATAATAGCTGCCATCAATGGACCATTAGAGCACATGTCATGTTACATTGACTTTTTTCTCCAAGAACATGTGAAAAAATTGAAATCATTTGTGCAGGACACCGGGGACTTCATCAGGAAAATCGACAATATCCAATGGCAAGAAGGATATTTTCTCCTGGCCTTAGATGTATCCTCACTATACACGTGTATCAGGAACCAGGATGGTCTAAAGGCAGTTGATTATTTTTTGGCAAATAGACCATTATACTATGCAGAGCATAACAAGTTGATAATGGATATGTTGGGTTTCTGCCTTGAGAATAATTTCTTTATGTTCAAACATCAGATGTTCCAGCAAATTCAAGGCGTAGCTATGGGGGCCAGCTTCTCCCCCAGCTACGCTTGTCTATTCATGGGCTGGTGGGAGGAGCTGGTCCTCGTGAAAACATATGAGCAGACATATAAAGAGAATATCATATGCTGGTTACGCTATATAGATGACCTATTCATTGTATGGCAGGGAACCCAGGATAAAGCTATTGAATTTGTCAAATCGTTAAATGACAATGATGTAAACTTACAGTTCACTTCCAACATAAGTAACACAAGTATAACCTTCCTAGATGTTCAGGTCAACATAGCGAATAATAGCATGAACACTTCACTGCATCGTAAGGAAACGGCAGGCAACACTCTGTTACATGCTTCGAGTGCACACCCTCCGCACTTGATATATAGCATTCCATATGGGGAAATGCTCCGAATCCGCAGAATATGTAGTGAGGAAGATGACTGCAATATGAAACAGCTAGAATGTAGACAGCGATTCCTTGACAGGGGTTATACGAATGCATCCATTCAAAGTGCGATTGACAAATCAAAAAGACTTCTGAGACATGAGCTCATACAAAATGTGACAAAGAGCAAGGGTAAGGAAGACACTCTAGCTGAGCCTACTAGACTTATCCTTACCTATTCAAAGCAGGAGCAACAGCTAAGAACTATAATAAGAAGGAATTGGCCAATAGTTCATGATGACCCAATAATTGGTACACTTTTGCCCAAACAACCGGCCATTACATACAGAAGAGTGGCCACAATGGCAAATGCTCTAGTAAAGAAAAACCCTGAGGAAAGTGAGAAAGTCGGTTGGTTTGTGGCCAGGAAAGTTTTTTTTAAATGCTCTGTCTGTAAAGCTTGTAACTATGCTTCAAACAGAACTACTTATCAGACAGCGTTTAATGGCACGACACGAGAAATCAAACAACACTTGACTTGTCGTACTGACTTTGCAGTATACGTGTTGCAGTGCTCCTGTAACCTATTGTATATAGGTAGCACTAAGTTACAAGTAAATAAACGCATATTGCAGCACATTAGAGCCATCGCCAATAGCGACCCAACCTATCCTGTAGCAAGGCATTTCAAGATGCAACATGACAATAATTTAAAACATCTTCAGTATTATGTCATTGATACCATACCTCCACTTGGCAGAGGCGGGGATCGGGAACAAAAACTTAGGCGCCTTGAAACACGCTACATTTTAGAGCTAGACACCAAGCATCCAGGCGGTCTTAATACTAGCGAGGATCTGCACACATACCTTGACTAGATACACTGGCATTCTTTTCCTTTCTTTCCTTTCACAGTTATTGCTTGAGATAAATGGAATTCAATGGGATGATAGTATTGTATGTTAGGATTGTATATTAATGGGGAAGAATATTTTAATATTGTACATTTTAACATTTATGTACAATGAATCTTCTTTTAACATATTTTATATTTTATGCTTGACATACCTTACTATCATTTTATGAATTTTAACTCTCCCTTCAGCAAGAATGTTCAAATGCCCCATGATTTAAGACCTTTTAATGGATTTATCTTTGCACAGACAATAATGATATATTACAATGTTGGTATTTTACCTACTTTTTTAGGGGAGGTTTTTACAAACACTATATGTAGGTGTTTTAAGAATCTATTTATTTATATTTATGTATTTAATATAGTTTATACAAGTATTTATGAATGCCCTTGGGGGTCCCAGAAGGACCCCCAAGGGCAAAAAAAAGATGTTATTTTTTTTTTCGAAAAATCGCGGAGTGCGCGCACGCTGAAAAAATACACGTAAAAAATTTTTAAAAATTTTTTAACGGAAAATTAAGCGAGGTTCGCGCACCGTGCGCGCACGCTAAAAATCCCATAAAAAAAATAAAAAATACATACATAAATTAGCATTTAAAAAACGTTTGAAATTCACTGAAAAAACCATAGGTTTCACACACGTTATAGTTACGAATTAGCATTTAAAAAACCTTGCAAATTCACTTAAAAAACCATAGGTTTCACACGTTATAGTTAGCTGGACATTTCACTCGTAAAAAACCAATGAAATTCTCCCGTTATAGTTAGTGCAGGCAACTATAACTCACGCGACCGCAATCCTCTGCTGATGACGTCAGATATTACATCACTGATGACATATGTGTCTTTCTGAAAAATAAATATTTGTAATATATGTATAGCTAAAGAATAATGGAAGAAGACATGGGTAAATAAGTGTCTAAATACAGTGATGTAATATCTGACGTCATCAGCAGAGGATTGCGGTCGCGTGAGTTATAGTTGCCTGCACTCACTATAACGGGGGAATTTCATTGTTTTTTTACGAGTGAAATGTCCAGCTAACTATAACATGTGTGAAACCTATGGTTTTTTAAGTGAATTTGCAAGGTTTTTTAAATGCTAATTCGTAACTATAACGTGTGTGAAACCTATGTTTTTTCAGTGAATATATATATATATATATATATATATATATTTATATATAAAATATGATATATATATACTATGATAAATATACTGAAAAAGCAAAGGTTAAAGGGACGCTATAGTTAGGTGACAATGACAGTTTAAACATATCTTTTTAAACTAACAAAACCACTGAAATTCACCGATTTATCTAAAGTAACTTTAACTTTGTATCCTAAAGTAAATAAAACTTGCACACCGCCATGCACAGTGTTGTCATCAATAATGTTACTTCAGATATTGGAGTGATATTAGCAATGTTCTCATAGAACATGTCATGAGTGATGTAATATGTAAGGTAAGTAGTAGTGCATTGTGAGGACGTATGTTATAGGTGTGAGAAGTTGGCCTGATGTATGATGTCACTAGTTCTAGTGTACACCTTATATCAGTCCAAACAACCCTTATGGTGATTGGTTGTAAAGTCAACCTTATAGACCAGCTATCCTAGTGGTAGCATGGACAAGAGCAGTCTTAGGCTAAACTCTGAATGGCATGTGAAGCCAGCTGTGATACCATATATAATCCTTTGAATACCAAATGAAAGGACACCACAACAGATATATATATAAAATAAAGTGTATTTATTCTAGTCAAACCCTCAGCACTCTTTATGAGATTAGAGGTAAGTACAACACAGTCTTATTTATGCATTCATTAAGTCACACAGGTAAGTAATACAGTTAGGCCCTAGGGGCCACGCAAACCATATACTATAAGGACCACTGTCACGGAAATAGGATAGGCCTAGGCCTAGGGAATCGCTGGGGCTACACTACACTAGCAACAGTTAGGAAGTGGGAGGCCCACGGCATTCAGGTGCAGAGTGGAAACACTCACGCGTAATGCGTAAAAGTCGATAGAATTACTAGCAGTTAGAAATTAACAGTTTAAGGACACTTCTGAAGCAGCTAGGGAGTCGAGACTCGGAAACTAGACCCTAGGATAGTCACTACCCTTGTGAGCACCGAAGTACCCAAGTTACCTAGCCCACGGGCTGCGGGTGCATAGGTGTGAACTTGCGTCGGGTTTCGTCGTGGACTTCTATGGATGCCTGAAGGAAAGTTGCTGACAGGCAGTCAGTGAAGAGTGTCCGGTGGATCCCAAGGCGGGGATCAAGAAGAGAGGAGACCTGCAAGCAGAAGGGACAGAGTCAAGGTCACTAGCCAGTGACCACGTGGAACCAGGAAGGAACCAGGTGATGTCGTGAAGATTGCAGGTGAAGGGTGAAGCTTGTCGCTGCAGCCACGGGTACCAGGAGACGTCGAGGACGACCAGGACCAGGAGGCGAGCTGTCCCACGAAGGCTCTTGCTGTCGGTGGCGTCGAAGTTGAACTAGGACTCACCAAGCCTTGGCAAGCGGAACCCACGAAGAACGAAGGACTTGCTTCTGGTGCAGACCAGGAAGGTCTGGGGTGCTTCTCTTTTGCAAGGAAGCGGGAGCCAGTCTGGAGGAGCCAAACCAGCAGTGAAGATTTCGGAGTGCGTCGTCACAAAGGCCACTAGCCAACGGGCAGGCAACCGGACAGGCGCGGCAAGCAGAAAAATGCAGAAGGGCCCCACGCAGGACTTGTGGAGTGTGGGGGGCTGATCTTCGGTGCAGATGATGCTTGGGGTTGGGGCTTCTCAATCCCCGGTGCACAACTTCGAGGGTGCCTCAGAAGCTGCGCTGGAAGATACTAGCCACTTTTCCCAGGTAGCCGGTCCCACGTCTCTCGTCGCCTCCACGGATCTCAGCTCGGCTGTGGATGTGGATCAGGGTCGGAGAAGTCTGGAAGTCAAGGCTCTGGTCGGGCTCTGCAGTCGGTCCCCCGTAGAACTTCAGCAAAGCAAAGGGTAGTCTCTTGATGGTGTCTGTTTGCACAGGGTAGCCACTCCTTAGCCACAAGGGAGATTCTTCAGTCTTCTTCTTTCGTCGAATGTCGAAGGTCCAGAGTTTCTGTTCAAGTTGCAGGATCAGGATAATCTAATTTCCTGGGGCCCAGCTACCACTCTTATACTAATCTGGGGGGCTGGGTTGCCTGCTAGGTCATGCCTTATGGGTGGGACCTGGGAGGGGGGTGGTTACACCCCCTTCCCTTTGTCCAGTTTCGCGCCAGGACTGGGGCTGGAGTGCCCCAGCACCGGTTTGAACTGGACTATGCACGGGACACCTTGTGTGCCCCAGGCATGTCTCATTCTTTTCAGCCCTCCCTGCCCCAATACACTAAGGCCTGTCTGGGGTGGTGCTCGCACCTCCCAAGGCAGGAAACCTATTGTCCAAGCCTCCCTTGCCGGGATCACTCCCAGCAGCAGGAGGTCAGACTCGTGTCTGTAGCAGCAGCATCCATTTTGTGATGCTGGGGCTCTGGTTAACTTTAACCGGGTAAGTAGGTTACAACATGTCTTCTCCCTCTAGAAGGGAGGGATAATATCCTCATCCCCAGAAATGGGATGGGGGTATTATTCCAAAGTGTTAGACACCTTACACGACATGTTTTGATAAAGCCAAACCATAGTTACCATAACCGTTTAAGATTATAAGGCACTTTAAGAGTATATGGTAGGCTATATCCTAGAACAGCTATAAGGACAAGGTTCCGAAAGCTGCAGACAGGCTCAGCTCATGCTAGAGCACCATCTCACATGTTACCAAGCACTCTGCCTCCAGGATTGTTAAGGCCTGCCATAGGAGTGGCTGATAGGTACACATGTGTCTATATGTAAGGTAGGTATAGGAATACTACACCTAAGCAAGGAGTGATTACACGACCTTGCCCCAGCTGAGTGATCAGCCAGTTGTGTCATAATGGAAGGCCAGGCCAGGGGTGGCATAATACATGCTGCAGCCCCTGGTAGGCCTAGGGTACACCTATGCCCTGGGTACCTAAGGTACACTGTACAGGGGCCAATAAGGTGATCCTATCCAAATGGGTTATGCACCTAAAGTACATAATATCAATTTAGAGAGAGAACAGCAGGGCTGTGGGTCTGATCAGCAGGCCCACAGCCACATCTAAGTCGAAAACCAGTAAAGCAAAAGCAAAAAGTGGGGGTGAACATAGAAAGCAGACCCTACTCTCCTACACAACCCCCCCCCCCAAAAAAAACTTAGGGACATTAAACTAACCTTGACCAGTTGAGTCTTCATGTTCTAAGTGGAAATATCTGGAGAGTCCATCTGCATTGGCATGGTCAGTCCCAGGTCTATGTTCCACTGTGAAGTCCATCCCCTGTAGGGAAATGGACCACCTAAGAAGTTTGGGATTTTCACCCTTCATCTGATTTAGCCACAAGAGGGGCTTATGGTCTGTCTGAATCTTGAAGTGAGTGCCAAACAAGTATGGCCTCAGCTTCTTCAGGGCCCAAACCACAGCAAAGGCCTCCCTCTCAATAGCTGACCAATGTTTCTCTCTAGGGGTCAGACTTCTACTTATAAAAGCAATGGGCTGGTCTTGACCATCTATATTCAGTTGTGAAAGAACAGCTCCCACACCTAACTCAGAAGCATCTGTCTGGACGATGAACTCTTTGGAGTAGTCTGGACTTTTCAGAATAGGTGCACTGCACATGGCCTGCTTCAGGTCATCAAATGCTTTTTGACAGCTGACTGTCCACTGAACTTTCTTTGGCATTTTCTTGGAGGTCAAGTCATTAAGTGGTGTCACAATGGACCCATAGTTCTTAACAAACTTTCTGTAGTACCCAGTCAGGCCCAAGAAAGCTCTGACCTGAGTCTGGGTAGTTGGAGGAGTCCAGTCCTTTATGGTCTGGATCTTGCTCTCCAGTGGTTGAACCTGACCCCCACCAACTAGGTGGCCCAGGTATACAACCTTGCTCTGCCCTATCTGGCACTTAGTGGCCTTGATAGTGAGGCCTGCCTTTTGCAGGGCCTCTAAAACATTCCTCAGGTGGACCAGGTGATCCTCCCAGGTGGAGCTAAAGACCGCAATATCATCGAGATAAGCTGCACAATAATCATCCAACCCAGTAAGGACTTGATTCACCAACCTTTGGAAAGTGGCAAGTGGATTCTTCAAACCAAAGGGCATTACCACAAATTGATAATGTCCTCCTGGGGTCGAGAAAGCAGTTTTGGCCTTTGAATTCTCAGCTAGTCTGATTTGCCAGTCAGGTCAAATGTGCTCAAAAACTTAGCAGCTGCCAGTCTGTCAATGAGCTCATCTGCCCTAGGTATTGGGTGGGCATCTGTCCTAGTGACAGCATTGAGACCTCGGTAATCCACGCAAAACCTCATCTCTCTCTTACCATCTTGGGTGTGAGGTTTTGGCACAAGGACTACAGGACTAGCCCAAGGGCTCTCTGAAGGTTCAATGACTCCCAGCTCCAACATCTTTTGTACCTCAACTTTTATGCATGGTCAGGTTGCCTGTAGATTTTACTCTTCACAGGCAGACTGTCACCAGTGTCCACCTCATGGGTGCACCAGTTTGTCTGACTTGGGGTCAGAGAGAAAATATGTCTGTAGGATTGCAGAACCTGTCTGCAGTCCTGTTGCTGATGGACAGTGAGGCTGTCCGAAAAGACCACACCATCAACTGAGCCATCATCAGGGTTCTGAGTCAACAGGTCTGGGAGGGGGTCACTCTCTTCCTCCTGCCCCTCATCTGTAGCCATGAGTAAGCCCATGTCTGCCCTGTCAACATATGCCTTCAATCTGTTGACATGAAGCACCCTGTGGGGGCTTCTGGGAGTCCCAAGGCCCACCAAGTAGGTGACTTCTCCCTTTTTCTCAACAATAGTGTGGGGTCCAGACCATTTGTCTTGGAGTGCTGCTGGGGCCACTGGCTCCAACACCCACACTTTCTGCCCTGGCTGGTAAACAGTCAGCACAGCCTTTTGGTCATGCCAAGCTTTTTGGAGTTCTTGGCTTGCCTCATGGTTTTTAGAAGCCTTCTTCATATACTCTGCCATCCTGGAGCGGAGACCAAGTACATAATCCACTATATCAAGTTTGGGTTGTCTGAGAGGTCTCTCCCATCCTTCCCTTACTAAACATAGGGGTCCTCTTACAGGATGCCCAAACAAAAGCTCAAAAGGGCTGTAGCCAACCCCCTTTTGTGGGACCTCTCTGTAAGCAAACAGAAGGCAGGGTAAAAGGATGTCCCATCTTCGCCTAAGCTTGTCTGGTAAACCTTTTATCATTCCCTTTAGGGTCTTGTTGAATCTCTCAACAAGCCCATTGCACTGTGGGTGATAGGGTGTGGTGAACTTGTAGTTCACACCACACTCCTTCCACATTGCAGTCAAGTATCCTGACATGAAGTTGGCACCTCTGTCAGAAATGACCTCCTTTGGAAAGCCCACTCTGGAGAATACTCCAAGCAGGGCCCTTGCCACAACAGAAGCTGTTGTGGTCCTCAGGGGAATAGCTTCTGGATACCTGGTGGCATGGTCCACTATCACCAGTATGAATCTGTGCCCAGATGCTGTTTGTGGGTCCATTGGTCCTACAATATCTATGCCCACTCTTTCAAAGGGAACCCCCACCACAGGTAGTGGTATGAGGGGGGTCTTTGTGGTGCCACCTGATTTGCCACTGGCTTGGCAGGTGACACAGGAGCGACAAAACTCCTTAGTATCTTCTGACATATGGGGCAAGTGAAAGTGAGGGACAAGCCTGTCCCAAGTCTTGTTCTGGCCTAAGTGTCCTGCAAGGGGAATATCATGGGCCAAGGTAAGAAGGAAGCCTCTGAACTTCAGTGGTATGACCAACCTCCTGGATGCACCAGGCTTGGGGTCTCTAGCCTCTGAATACAGTAGCCCTTCATCCCAATACACTCTATGGGTACCTTGAGCATTCCCTGCAGCCTCAGCAGCAGCCTGCTGTCTGAGGGGTTCCAGAGAGGGGCAGTCTAATTGAGCCTGCCTCAGATCTGCCCTTGAAGGTCCCCCTGTCCCAAGAAACTCAACCTGATCAGGTTCAAGTTCTTCTAGGACAGTTCCTTCAGGGCTCTCAGAATCATCCTCCTGGGAGGGCTGATCCACCACCTGAGGCAGGGGGGAAGGCACAGCCTTAACCCTACTGCTCTTTCTCTTGGGGTGTGACTGGTCCATAGTTCAGGATCCAGCACTTGTTCAGTGGTGCACTTTTTGGCCTGTGACCTGGTCACAGCAAGGACATGTGCATCTATCCCCAGCATTTCTGCATGGGTCCTATACTCCACTTCAGACCAAACTGAAGTTTCAAGATCATTGCCCAGTAAACACTCTACAGGAAGGTCTGAACTAACAACAACTTTCTTGAGGCCAGTTACCCCACCCCAGGAGAAGTTAACAATAGCCACACTATGGGAGGTAGTGGCATTGCTAGCGTTGGTCACTAGGTAATTCTCACCTAGTTTGATCTGTCCAGGGTCCACAAAGGCAGGTGTCACCATTGTGACACTAGCCCCAGTGTCCCTGTAGGCCTGAGCCATTCTTTGGTTGATAAAAGGAGTCTGTCTGTACTTGCCCAGGTTAATGGGGCCTACAGTAGAGGACAAAGCTAAGTCCCCATCACAGATCAGAACAGCCTGAGTAGGTATTCTGACTAGGCCAGAATCCTCCTCAGTTCCCAGGGTTAACCCTACTACACCCTTTTGCTGGGAACCACCACTTACAGCTGGACTAGGGGGTACAGTTGCCTTGGGGGCAATGGTGGCTGGGGGCTTATCCTTTTTGGTGCACTCACTAAACCAATGTGAGTTGGACTTACAATAGTTGCACCATGGTTTCTTTTGGCCATCTTTCTTTTTATCCTTTTTGGGACCACCCTCCCCCTGAGCCTTTTGGGGGCCTGGTGAAGACTTCTGGTCTTTTTGTTTCTGATCATTACCCTTCTGGTCTGCCTTTTTCTGATCACCGCCCTGGTTCTGGTTTTTCTGCTTAACTCTAGTCCTGACCCATCTATCTGCCTTCTTTCCCAATTCTTGGGGAGAAGTCAGATCAGAATCAATCAGGTGTTGATGCAGTAGCTGGTTTTGACAGTTGTTAAGGATTTGTTCTCTCATGATCAAATTATACAATCCTGTATAGTCCTTAACCTTACTTCCCACTAGCCCGCCTTCCAGAGCCTTAGTGGCACAATCTACAAAGTCAGTCCAGTCCTGAGTCTGTGTCTTCTGGGTATCCCTGAACAACAACCTGTATTGTTCAGTGGTTAGGCCAAACCCATCAATTAGAGCACTCTTCAGGACAGTGTAATTGTCTGCATCCTCATCACTAACTGTGAGGAGCTTGTCTCTGCCTTTCTCAGAGAAGGAGAGCCACAAGATAGCTGCCTACTGACTTTGGTGTACCTGCTGTACTTTGCAAGCTCTCTCCAAAGCAGTTATCCATTTGTGGATGTCATCCCCACACTTGTAGGGAGGGACAATCTTGCTCAGGTTTCTATTATCATAGTGCCTGTCTCTATCCTTAGGGATATTGCTGCCACCAGTGGGTTCTGACCCACTTAACTTTTGCTCTCTAGCCAGAGCAAGCTTCTCCTTGGCAAGGGCAAGCTCTTCCCTCTGAATCCTCAGATTAGCTTCCCTCATTCTGGTTTCATGCTCCTTTCTCTCAGGGGAAGTCATTCCCCTGTGAGAGGAAGCATTAGAGATGCTAGAGACATGGGAGTGGATGGATTCCCTTGAAGGGGATCTGTCTCTCCTGCTTCTCTGTGTAAGCCCACTTGGGGGTCTGTATGGGGGGACCCCATGCAAACTCCCATGTAAGCTTAGGTTAGCCTGGCTAAGTCTTCCTACTTGGCCCTGGCTGTCTACCTCTTCATCTGAAGTCCCATCTGACTCATCTGTGGTGGGTAGACCCTCCTTTGTACCTAGGGTACTGGCCTGTGAGGCCCTAAAAGTATCATACTCCTCTAGGAGTTGTACTAGCTGAAGGAGGGTAGGGTTTGCACCCTGTTTTAACTTTCTGGAGGTACACAATTGTCTCATCTCCTGAAAAGTTAGGGTATCATATCTAGAGGGGGGTCTTCCTCAGACCTGCCCCTCCTGAGAGAGCATCTACTTGATCTCCTCCCAGAGACATGATCTAGTGAGGGTGTGGTGTGTGCACCTACCTACACTAGTTGTTTCTACTAAACCTCTCTGGTAGTTGTAGTCAGGGTGTGTTACTCCCTTCAACCTACAACCACTAAGTCCAGTAGGACTTAAGTATTATAATCTATGTTATATGTACCTAACCAATATCTGTGTGATCTTTCAATTTAGTATCTCAAGATTACAATGGTATTACAACAGCAAGCTCAGATCCCAACCGCTGCTCACCAATGTGAGAAGTTGGCCTGATGTATGATGTCACTAGTTCTAGTGTACACCTTATATCAGTCCAAACAACCCTTATGGTGATTGGTTGTAAAGTCAACCTTATAGACAAGCTATCCTAGTGGTAGCATGGACAAGAGCAGTCTTAGGCTAAACTCTGAATGGCATGTGAAGCCAGCTGTGATACCATATATAATCCTTTGAATACCAAATGAAAGGACACCGCAACAGATATATATATAAAATAAAGTGTATTTATTCTAGTCAAACCCTCAGCACTCTTTATGAGATTAGAGGTAAGTACAACACAGTCTTATTATGCATACATTAAGTCACACAGGTAAGTAATACAGTTAGGCCCTAGGGGCCACGCAAACCATATACTAAAGAAGTGGTATAAGGACCACTGTCACGGAAATAGGATAGGCCTAGGCCTAGGGAATCGCTGGGGCTACACTACACTAGCAACAGTTAGGAAGTGGGAGGCCCACGGGATTCAGGTGCAGAGTGGAAACACTCACGCGTAATGCGTAAAAGTCGATAGAATTACTAGCAGTTAGAAATTAACAGTTTAAGGACACTTCTGAAGCAGCTAGGGAGTCGAGACTCGGAAACTAGACCCTAGGATAGTCACTACCCTTGTGAGCACCGAAGTACCCAAGTTACCTAGCCCACGGGTTGCGGGTGCATAGGTGTGAACTTGCGTCGGGTTTCGTCGTGGACTTCTATGGATGCCTGAAGGAAAGTTGCTGACAGGCAGTCAGTGAAGAGTGTCCGGTGGATCCCAAGGCGGGGATCAAGAAGAGAGGAGACCTGCAAGCAGAAGGGACAGAGTCAAGGTCACTAGCCAGTGACCACGTGGAACCAGGAAGGAACCAGGCGATGTCGTGAAGATTGCAGGTGAAGGGTGAAGCTTGTCGCTGCAGCCACGGGTACCAGGAGACGTCGAGGACGACCAGGACCAGGAGGCGAGCTGTCCCACGAAGGCTCTTGCTGTCGGCGGTGTCGAAGTTGAACTAGGACTCACCAAGCCTTGGCAAGCGGAACCCACGAAGAACGACGGACTTGCTTCTGGTGCAGACCAGGAAGGTCTGGGGTGCTTTTTTTTTGCAAGGAAGCGGGAGCCAGTCTGGAGGAGCCAAACCAGCAGTGAAGATTTCGGAGTGCATCGTCACAAAGGCCAATAGCCAACGGGCAAGCAACCGGACAGGCGCTTCAAGCAGGAAAATGCAGAAGGGCCCCACGCAGGACTCGTGGAGTGGGGGGGGCTGATCTTCGGTGCAGATGGTGCTTGGGGTTGGGGCTTCTCAATCCCCGGTACACAACTTCGAGGGTGCCTCAGAAGCTGCGCTGGAAGATACTAGCCACTTTTCCCAGGTAGCCGGTCCCACGTCTCTCGTCGCCTCCATGGATCTCAGCTCGGCTGTGGATGTGGCTCAGGGTCGGAGAAGTCTGGAAGTCAAGGCTCTGGTCAGGCTCTGCAGTCGGTCCCTCGTAGAACTTCAGCAAAGCAAAGGGTAGTCTCTTGATGGTGCCTGTTTGCACAGGGTAGCCACTCCTTGGCCACAAGGGAGATTCTTCAGTCTTCTTCTTTCGTCGAATGTCGAAGGTCCAGAGTTTCTGTTCAAGTTGCAGGTTCAGGATAATCTAATTTCCTGGGGCCCAGCTACCAGTCTTATACTAATCTGGGGTGCTGGGTTGCCTGCTAGGTCACGCCTTATGGGTGGGACCTGGGAGGGGGGTGGTTACACCCCCTTCCCTTTGTCCAGTTTCGCGCCAGGACTGGGGCTGGAGTGCCCCAGCACCGGTTTGAACTGGACTATGCACGGGACACCTTGTGTGCCCCAGGCATGTCTCATTCTTTTCATCCCTCCCTGCCCCAATACACTAAGGCCTGTCTGGGGTGGTGCTCGCACCTCCCAATGCAGGAAACCTATTGTCCAAGCCTCCCTTGCCGGGATCACTCCCAGCAGCAGGAGGTCAGACTCGTGTCTGTGTTAGCAGCATCCATTTTGTGATGCTGGGGCTCTGGTTAACTTTAACCGGGTAAGTAGGTTACAACATGTCTTCTCCCTCTAGAAGGGAGGGATAATATCCTCATCCCCAGAAATGGCATGGGGGTATTATTCCAAAGTGTTAGACACCTTACACGACATGTTTTGATAAAGCCAAACCATAGTTACCATAACCGTTTAAGATTATAAGGCACTTTAAGAGTATATGGTAGGCTATATCATAGAACAGCTATAAGGACAAGGTTCCGAAAGCTGCAGACAGGCTCAGCTCATGCTAGAGCACCATCTCACATGTTACCAAGCACTCTGCCTCCAGGATTGTTAAGGCCTGCCATAGGAGTGGCTGATAGGTACACATGTGTCTATATGTAAGTTAGGTATAGGAATACTACACCTAAGCAAGGAGTGATTACACGACCTTGCCCCAGCTGAGTGATCAGCCAGTTGTGTCATAATGGAAGGCCAGGCCAGGGGTGGCATAATACATGCTGCAGCCCCTGGTAGGCCTAGGGTACACCTATGCCCTGGGTACCTAAGGTACACTGTACAGGGGCCAATAAGGTGATCCTATCCAAATGGGTTATGCACCTAAAGTACATAGTATCAATTTAGAGAGAGAACAGCAGGGCTGTGGGTCTGATCAGCAGGCCCACAGCCACATCTAAGTCGAAAACCAGTAAAGCAAAAGCAAAAAGTGGGGGTGAACATAGAAAGCAGACCCTACTCTTCTACAATAGGTACTTTAGGGCATGAGTTACAGTCACCTGAGCCAAATGAGTGGACTTGCTCCATGAGCCTTTACAGCCCCTGGACCCCATTCCCTGGAGCCTTTCCTTTTTATTAAGCAGAAGGGGGCCAGCGCGGTCTATATATATATATATATCCTGAGGCATAGCGCAAGGAGGCGAGGCGAGCGTCATTGCAGACAGTGGACATGGCCAGTATTGTGTTACTCATCCCCCTGAGAGACTACTGGAGAGGCGAGGAAGTGCCACCTGGACGCTGGAAGAAACAGACTTAGGCAGGGGCTGCACCGCACAATTGTGAGGGAGGAACCCCTTGAAAGACGTATGGATAAGGCGAACAACCCCAGGGACAACTGCAGAAGGGACAACCCTGAGGTTCAGACAGAGTGTGGTTCTGACTGTGCTCTCTCCAGTGGTCCAGACCATGATCTGCAGCACGGCGCCCAAACCACTCCAGACAGATAAACTGGAAAAATATGCCTTTAGGAGCAGCATGCCTGGAACACCAACTGAAATGGCCTAGCCAGAGACCTCACAGGAGCCCGGGACCCATTACTTTGTGATCTTCTCAAGGCATTGAAGGACTCTAGAATTTCTCTGGAACACAAAATAGATATGTTAGCTGCAACATCACTCTCATGAGAGCAGATCTTCAAAAAATGTCAACCAGGACGGGGACAGTCAAACAAATTCTGGCAGAACACACAACAGCCATAAAACACCCAAAGCAGAAAGTCCAATGCCTCACAGACACCACCCATAAGCTACATGTCTGGGCAAAAGATGCAGAGGGTTGATCCCAAATGAATAATCTAGGCTTTGTGGAGTTACCGGAAAAAGTAGAAAGAGCAGCGCTGGAACAGTTTATGGACATCATGATTAAAAGTATGGTGGTCCCAGAGGTTCTTTCTGACAACTTGCAGTCGAAAGGGCACACAAGAGGTTCTTTCTGACAACTTGCAGTCGAAAGGCCACACAGAATACTCAACATCCCACCAAGACCGAGGGGAAGGCCAAGGCCTTTGATCACACAAATCTTAAATTACAGAGACCGGGATGCTATCCTGAGACCAGTTCATCAAAAAGGCCCATTCTCCATCAACAACATGGAGGTCTGGATTTTTTCAGACTACAAGCAATAGGTACAGACCAAGAGGCAATCATTTGATAAAGCTAAAATTGAACTCCGCAATCTCAAATCCCGTACACTATGACTTTCACCGGAAACTCCGACATGTTGTGGAAGTCATGACCTGTTTTTTTCTGTCACCGGTGGATGTCTGGGATTGGCTGGAGGGTTGGTGACCGGCTGGACAAAGGAGACACAGAGGCCAAACTAGCCTGACCAAAGAAGTGAACAATACTACTAATACACCAGGATCATTGGATGGGTGGACCCCAAGTAGCAGGGCAGAGCCATCAGCAGTCAAATTGATACATAATGCTGGGAACCGATGAGGCAAGAAGATAAACCTTTTCGAACCTCCACGCCGTCAAGCGACCACACTACTCCCTGGGGAATGGGACAAAAGCACTGAATACAGTGGACTCCATATTAGTTTTATAAGTTAAATGATGTTAGGAGGGAGACAGGTGCCTCAGGCTTTGGGGAGGTGGGCATTTTGAAGCTCACAGCATAAGGCTATAGGGAGGGGGGGGGGGACGGGGGATGGTTGTTTCAGGAAATGGCAGCCAGGGGAATTGCTTATTAAACAATGGACAGGCGTGGGATGTGGCAGACAAACCCACATGACACTAATGAGATAGCCAGTGTACCCCATTCCATTACACTTAAGAACCTCTCATGAAAAGTCAGGAGACACATCTGGTAGGTAAAAGGTGTGACTTTCTGGGTAGGAGTAGATACAGAGTCCTGGCACAGTCTGAGTTCACCATGGATTCACGTGGCAGAGACATACAGGTCTGTAGGTTACTTCCATTCTCTATTTTTTTTTTTTTTTAAACCGTTTATTACAAAACACATAAAAATATACAAAGATGGGCCTACAACCTTCCGGCCGGCGGCTAGTAAACAGAAGGAGCATATGATACACATTGTAGAGCGTGCCTTGCGGCTGAGGAAGAAGCACAGGAGTTAGTAGCGTTGGTAGCAACCCCATCCGGACCACACTATACGGTTTCATTTTAAACTGAAAGAACAACCAAAAGAACAAACCCACAAGGCAATCCACAGTCAGAAATAGCAGCATGTGCTCCCCTAGACGGGGGACCCTACCAGTCCATGGGAGTATCAAGAAGGGGAGGAAATCAGGACTAGGGCTGGGTAAACTCAATGCCCGGAGCAACGGAAGAGGGATCAGCTAGGGGGATGGGGCTGGCGACCGATCGGGCAATAACGGCGGAGCACAAATCCCCCCGCGGTAGGCGTTCCAGGGGCCCCATACTTTCACCCATGTCCCAGGCTTACCTCTCGCCACATACACCACCTTTTCCCGAAACATGCACCAGTCCATATGTTCCTTCCAGGCCGAGACAGTCGGGGACCTCTGGGATCCCCACAGTTGAGCAATATCACGCTTGGCCACCATATATCCCAGAGTCACCCACCACGTCTGTGGCGCCGAGTAGTCAGCAGGTTCCCACACATTCAACAGGCATCTCCTCGCTTCAGGTAGCAGCACCACATGCGTAACCACACGCAGGACCTCATGCACACCACGCCAGAATCGCTCCACCTCCGGGCATTCCCACAGTATATGCAGAAAGGTCCCCAAAGCACCACACCCACGCTTACACAACCCGTCCACAGCATAGCCCATACGCAGGAGCCTTGGCCCCGTCATGTAGACTCTGTGGAGTATCTTGAGCTGGACGAAGCGAAGGCGGGCCGGTATGGCCACCTCTTTCGGGGAGGCCACCGCAGAGGTCCAGTCCTCGTCGTCCAGCTCCAGTCCATCGGCAACCCAAGCCTCGCGAAGGGCAGTCAGCAATCCTGAGCGGTCATTGATTAGTTTTTTGTAGATCAGTGAGATCGTGCTGTCCGGAACATGTCCATCCAGCACTCTATCCTCCAGGGGGGAATACTCCGGGATGGATGCAACGTCCGGGAAGACGGAGCCCAGTGCATGACGGATCTGCAAATACCGAAAGTACTCCCTATCATGCAACTGGAATTCCGTCTGCAGCGTCTCGAACGTTTTGAATCCTCCCCTCGTCCAGAGATCCCCCACTTTACTGATGCCTATCATGTCCCACTTCTCGAAGCCCTTCGAGGTCCACAGGGAGCCCAACCGCTCGGACGCGTATAGTGGTGTTGCCGGGGTCAGACGGTCCTTCCACCCCATCGCCGCATTGGCCGCGTGCCACACACGCACCATGACACGCGTGGGGCCGGTCAGCCGCGCGTCGGGCGCGTCGGAGTAGAGCGCTCGATTATAGTCCCCACCCGGGAGTAGCATCTTGTCCATTTCATATGCCGAGTTTAAGGCGGGTCCGTACAGGCCGTGATTAATCGCAGCCAGCTGGGAGGCCCAATAGTACCGTTTGATATCTGGGAGGGCGATCCCTCCGTCATACCATGGGAGCGTCAGCTTTGCCAGGGCGATACGCGGCCTCCCGTCCCAGAACAGGCGGCGCTGTAAACTCTCCACCTCACGGAAGTAGCGCGCTGGGACGAGGTCCATGGTGTTCTGCAAAGCGTACAGGAAACGCGGCAGAGACATCATCTTAAACAACGCCGCCCGGCCGAGCGGCGTAAGCGGCAGGCGCCGCCAGCGTGCGACGTCTACCTTCAGGCGCTGGAGGGGGGGAAGCAAGTTCCGTTCATACCGGGCCTCCGGGTCCAGAGTAATGAAGACACCCAGGTACCGAAATCCCTGCGGGGCGATCTGGATCGGACAGCCCCGCGGGAGAATAGGAGCCTCCCCAGAGAGAACATACACGCACGATTTAGCCCAGTTGATGACAAGACCGGAGTTACGACCAAATGAATGTAAAACATCAACCAGTACTATCAGTGATTTACGTGAGGAAGCTAGGTACAGAAGGATGTCATCAGCGTATAGGGATACGCGGTCCTCATACTCGGGGGTCCAACGGAGACCACGGATGGAAGGCTCCCACCGCAGCCACTCCGCCAGGGGCTCCAAGGCAAGCGCAAAAAGGAGCGGCGATAAGGGGCAGCCCTGTCGCGTGCCCCGGCCCAACTCAAACGGAGCCGATACTCTACCGTTCACCACCACCTGCGCCAATGGGCCCGAATACAGCAATTTGACCCAACTGATGAAGCCTGCGCCAAAGCCAAACTTCGCAAGCATCGCCCAGATGTATGGCCACTCAAGCGTGTCAAACGCCATAGTGGCGTCCAAGGACGCCAAAATGGCCGGCTCACGTATGTGCTGAACACGTGCGAGTACCCCATGCAAACGCCGCAAGTTAAGGGCCGTGTTACGCTGGGGAATAAAGCCGGACTGATCCTGGTGAACCAGTTCGCCCACCACGCCGACCAGCCGATTGGCCAGGACCTTGGCGAGAATTTTGGGCTCCGCGTTCAGTAGCGAAATGGGCCGATAGGATGTAACCCGGTCCCGAGGTCTCCCCTCCTTGTGGATAACCACGATTGTAGCCAGACGCTGGTCCAGCGGGAGGGAGCCCACCGAGTGGGCTTCCAGGAACATCGATCGGAGATGTGGTGCTAGCGTATCCGGGCGCAACTTGTACAACTCGATGGGGAGACCATTAGGACCCATGGCCTTGCCGGAAGCGACCGAGCGTATGGCGAGGGCGATTTCGTCGGAGGGGCGTCCAACGACACTCTGTCCTCCTCCGAAAGGGAAGGCAGTGCGATATCCCTGAGCAAGGCACGGGAGTCCTCTTCAGAGCGGGAAGACACCGGGGAATAGACCCCACGGAAATAATCCGCGAAGCAGGAGACAATTTCTTCCGGCTCAGTCACACACACACCGTCCATCGTCTCAATTAGCGGGACTACACGACTCGCTCTCTCCTTTTTGTCCAGCCACGCAATCAATTTACCAGCCTTATCACCCACATCATACAGTCTCCCCTGTTGCTCTCTACTGAGGCCCCTGGCCGCCTCCGTGACGAGGGCCCTATAGGCCGCTTGCTTGAGTTGGAGAACATGTAATACGGCATCCGTCACCCCACATTCTAGATTACCCTCCAACTCGGCTATCTCAGCTTCCACCCGGGTCACCTCCTCCCGCTCGCGCCCCCGGGAGTGGGAGATAAGGGACAGGGCCTCTCCTCGTAGTACTGTCTTGAATGCCTCCCACAGTGAGACAGCCGAGGGCACGGACCCCACATTCTCGTCAAAATAGCGCTGGAGGGATTTAATCAATTCAGCGCGAATGGTGGGGTCGCGCAGGTACCAGGGGTTGATCGGGACCACCCTACCCTCACCCCTCGGAAAAAGATCCAGGTTTAACAGGAGCGGGGAATGGTCCGAGATACCCCGTGCCAAATGGCGCACCTCTCCCACCCTCCCAACATAGGCCGCCGGGACCAGGACATAATCTAGTCGTGAGAGACTACCATGGGCCCCCGAATAGAAGGTATACTGTAGCTGCGTGGGATGTTTTAAACGCCAGCAGTCCACCAACCCCAAAGTGTCCAATAGACCAGGAAGCCACGCTTGGGCCCGGGGGAGGTCCCTAGGGGGGTGACGATCCACAGTACCGGAAACCACCGCATTAAAATCCCCCCCCCACCACCAGAATCCCCCCCGGAAGGTCAAGGAGGAGGCGCCCCAGGTCCGCAAAGGTAGTCGACTGCAGCCCCGGCGGGACGTACACTGACACAAATACAACCACTTTGCCCTCCATCCTTCCCACCAAGACCGCGTAACGTCCCCTGTCGTCATGGAGCACCTCATCAATCTCCAAAGGGAGCGAGTTCTTAACCATGATGCCCACACCCCTTGAGCCAGACGTGAAGCCCGAATGGGCTACCAAGCGATAGCCACGCCGATTCATGGCGCAGAAGGAATTGCCAATGAGGTGTGTCTCCTGCAGGAAAACTACATCGGGCGAAATTCGCTTCAAAAACTGCAGGCCTACCCCTCGTTTTATCCTGTCCCCCAGTCCATTCACGTTCCAGGACAACAGAGTTAATTCCCTACCCCCCATCATAAACAGAAGCCACAGTTTGTCCCCCCGAGAGCACTATTGAGCTAGTACAATGATAATTTTGCCTTGTGGTAAAAACGAACAACACCCCCCCCATCCCTGCCCACCCATCCCAACAAAACTCCCCCCTCCCTGCACCCCTGCATGAGCCCGAACAGCCCCCCCAACGTGCAGTGTGCCTGTCGCCCCATATATATAGTAAAGACTAGCTAAACCCCTTAGAGGAGGAAGGAGAACCCCCAGTAGACCCCACACAACCTCCATAGGAGGGGAAATTATACAAACAGACGCTTAATCGAGAGTGGCATCAGTTTTGTCCAGAGCGAAGTCCAATATTACCCCCTCAATCCCGATCCAGAGTGCCGTCTCCCCCCGCCATCCCCCCCCGGATCACGATCCCCAGACAGAGTGTCCAGCCAGTCTCCGGCCGCTTCGGGACGGTCAAAAAAGTGCGTGCGACCCTCTACCTCCACTCGCAGCTTGGCCGGGAAGAGCATAGCGTATTTAAGGTTCAGGTCCCGAAGACGGCGCTTGACGCCTTGGAAGCTCAGTCTCTGCTTCTGGACCGCTGGGGTGAAATCGGGGTAAAAATTTACCTCCATATTGTCAAGCTTAACCGGCCCATGCAGTCTGGATGCTTGCAGGATAGCGTCTCTGTCCCGAAAGTTGAAGATCCGGGCAATGAGAGGCCGCGGAGGGGCTCCGACCTTCGGCCTTCCCCCGGGAACCCTGTGGGCCCGCTCCACAGCGAAGAATTTGCTCAGCCCCCGTGGCTGGAGATGGGTAGCGATCAGGTCCTCCACAAACAGGTCCGCCGCCGCTTCCTCCCGTCCCTCAAGCACCCCAATGATGCGGATGTTGTTCCTCCGGGCCCGACTCTCGGAGTCCTCCAGGCGCCGATCCATAAGCGCGGTCGCATGACCGAGCCGGCGCACCTCTGCCTGTAGTACCGCCACCTCAGTGGTAAGGCCTGATGCGGTGTGGGCCAAAGAATCAACTCGATCATTGGTCTTGGAAAGATCGGCCCTCACCAGGCCAACATCCACGAGGACCGAGTCAATCTTCTGTGCCAGTGTGTCGAACCGCTGGCCCACCGAGGCCTTCATCTCGGCGATGGCGCCCATGACATCCCGCAGAGTCAGATCCGTGGGGAGGTCCGGGGCATCAGGAGGGCCCTCAGGGGATTTGTGCGGTCCGCCGGGAGATCCCTTCTGGAGGGTGTAGCGGTCCATACTATTGGCCTGAAGGGTGGTGCCACGCCGGGTTGATTTGGTCTTCGCCCGATCTCCATCTTGTTTCGTGGCCGTGGCCACCAGTCCCCCGGTCGCACCAGCCACGTCGTGAAGGGCAAGCAATCAGGGCCACAAGCTCCAGGGGGGGGGCACCCCAGATCAGCGGGATGGATCACAGCCAGCAGGCAGGCCGAGTCTCCCAACGAGACCACACCAGCACAAAGAGCCCCGCGATCCAACCCTGCAGAGACGGCAAGGGGGTGCGAAAGCGAAAGCGAAAGTGCGGGGTACGCGACTCGCCAGGCCCGGCCCGCCGCTGTTGATCACTTTGTCACTGGGTCCCCCCTCAGCGCAAATCCGGGGTCTGGCGAGGAGAAGGCCGCAGACTTCAAACGGTGCTTACTCCGGTGTCCGAGGTCCGATTTGACAACGGGAAACGGGTGCCACCTCAGCTCAGGCTCACCAACACATTCCCCTCATCCAAGACAGGATTAATTCAGGATAGTCGTAGGAGGTCGCAGAGGTCCCCGGGAGCCTCGCACCTACGCGGCCATCTTGGTCGCGCGCTAGGCTCCTCCCCACTTCCATTCTCTATTACACAGACATGGAGAGGTGCTACGCGGCGGTCAGGGGCACGTAGCGGGGGGCGAACAGGTGATGATATCTTGGTATGCCCTCTCCCTGCCCTAGGTCTCCAGACAGGGAGGTTAGCAAGAATGGGCATGTTGCTGCTCCACATACCAGACACACTGGGGGAGACCTGTACCTGGTGATGAATGCAAGCAGAGACAGAATAACAATAGCATAACAGTCAGGATGCACAGATACAAGACTGTTGAACTGGTAATGGGCCTGTTGAACCTCTGGCTGGAATCTCACCCAGGAGGATCACCAGTACTCATATGCAGCCAGTGGTATGAGGGAAATGTCACAACTGGATTACTTCCTGGTGCCAAAGATACATGGGTGTAGATTTGAGGATACACATTTCCTCCCACTGGAAATATCAGATCACTCACCTCTCTGCATTATACTCTACACCACAATGTGTACCCCTAGGAAAGGGTCGTGATAGACCCCTGGGAAATATGAGATTGGAATAGCAAACAATTCCCCCTCAAGGTGACAGAACAGTACTTTACCAAAAATGCCAATCTGCCTCATCCAACCTCACACTATGGGAAGCCTACAAAACAGTTGTCTGGGTGCAACTAATAGCAAAAGTAAGAGGCAAGCGCAGGGACAAACTACTGGCAATTCACAAACTTGAGATTAAATTAGCCCAATGAAAGGGAGACTATGTGCTACATCAGGATGATATCTTGGCCCATAAGATAACTTCGAGCAGAGAAGAATATAGACAAATACTGTAAGAGAAGGCCAGAGCATCTTGCAAACAAAACAGCATAAACTTTCTGAAGTAGGAAATAAGATGGGGAGCTTCTGGCCTGGCTGGCGGGCAGGGAAGAGGGGCAGCGCTGGGTGCGACTGGCGAAAACAGAGACAAGACAGCTTGCGGAGTCCATGCTGGACATAGAATACACCTTCGCTGCATACCTGGCGAGGGTAAACCAATCAGAGCTGTACTGTGCCGAGGGGGACCTCGAGAGCTTCATATGCGACTTCTTGATCCCATGTCTTGACAAAGACAGGACTTGGCACCCAAAAAGGTGTTGGCCGAATGCCTACATCCAGTTATTGACAAATCGATTACGCCTGCTAAATCAGGCTTTATGCCCCATAGGTCCACTCTCCACAACCTGCGATGCCTTTGTGGTGTTCTAGGCAGTAGGGACAGGCTGAAAGAACCAACGGTGCTCCTTTCATTGGACATATTTAACAGCAATCCTCGAGCAGACGGGATTTGGAAGGGAATTCAGGGCTTGGACACAGCTGTATACTTGACCCACAGCAAGGGTGTGAGTTAATGGCACAGTTTTCTGGGAATTTGGGTTGGGACTATAAACACGACAAGGACGCCCATTATCCCCTCTCCTCTTTGCCCTAGTGGCAGAGTTGGTGAGAAAGAATGCTCTGGAGATGCTCTGGTGAGGGACCTCTGCTGGGAACTTAGCTGGAAGGACAGAATCTCCCTTTATGCAGATGACATGTTTTATACCTGGCAGACCCAGAGAACTCTATTAATGAATCGTATGCCTAAGTGAATATCAACTGGCACAAATTGGTGGCATACTCCCCCATGGAACAGAGACCACCACCGGGCTGGGAGTGCCCCTTAGAACGGTCAACGCAGAGGTTCAAATATTTGGGAATATAAATATATAACAATGGAGCCCAAGAAATTCCAGTGCCGCAACTTAGGCTGTGTCCGTGATGAATACAAATTGGATGTGGGACAGTGGAGGAAATTCCTGCTATCATTGCTGGGGAGGGCAGCACTCTATAAAATGTTATCGCTGCCCAGATTCATGTATATGCTGAAGAATACATTATTCGAGGTCCCTGACTCCTTTCTTACAGCAATTAATGCAGTTACCCGTTCTTTATTGTGGGATGTGGGTGCGCCGAGAATTGCCCTGGTAACGCTTACTTGGGAACAGTACGAGGGGGGACATGGCGGTGCCAGACTTGCGACTTTACTACTGGGCGACACAGCTACAGGTGGTGAATCACTGGGCATTTGCGGACTTGTCTGAGCCGTCCTTGCTGGCAGACAGGAGGGCGATGTCTGACTGAGGCTACATAAGAGAGCTATGTAGAACAGGGTGGACTGAGGTAAGGCATGGTACGCAAACGCAGGTCATTAAAATATGGAAGAAGGCATGAAACGGGGTGGCAATAAGTTGTTTAAAAAGGTTTGTTTTACTTACTCAATTTTTTTTATTGGGGCATGATTTAGATCTCAGCAGATGGGTTACTCTGTCAAAACGGTGACGGATATCCCGTACACTGAAATATAAATCCCATTATATCCTATGCGAGTGCTCATTCCTAATGTTCTTATAATCGCCTTAGGAGTATAATAGAGCCACTGTCCGTTCATTTAGCGTGACCCACTTCTTTTTCTCCTTTTTCTTTTCTTCTGATTCTACCAGGTAGTCTTGCGCTTGAACTTCTGACGTAAAGCTACGAAGCGTCCCTTTATATTTGATTTTAAGTCTAGCTGGATTCTGTAAAAAAAACTCTGCCCCATCTCTTGAAAAGGGAGAAAAGATTTGTCGTAGGCACTAGAGTCTTTCCACCGTTGCATGTGCAAAGTCTGGCTTATCAAAGAATGACACAGGATTTCAGGGCATTAGGGCAGCTTGATCATACACTAGTTGCCTCAATAGGAAGTTCCCGAAAAGTACCAGCATTGCTCTAGGCCTTTCTTGCAGTTGTTTTTTTTTATCATAAATGGAAATCGATGAGTGCGCTGTATTTCAGAGCCCCAGTCCAGTTTCAGTTGATCCGGGAAGGCACTCTTTAATAAATTCACAATGTAGGCTCTGGGAATACTGCCCGCCACTCCCTGCGGAATCCCTAAAAAGCGTAAGTTATTTCTTCTGTGTCGATTTTCCTGCTCTTCTAGTTTGATCATTATGTCTGATATAGTCTGATATAGTCTCTCCTTGGTCAATATTTTGCGTGTCCATTCGCAAGGGGAGGCAAAGATGGTGTGTGACTGATTGCGATACGCCTACCGTCTCTCTCTGCATGGATCGACGGCTCGTTGGGTGACTGTTTGGTCTGGGAGAAGACACTGGGAGCGGCTTTTGGAGTGCCTGCTGCGAGCGGCGCTGCGGTGGCTTTTGGCGCACTCTTTCACCCGCTGCCGGCGTTGGAAACAGTGGAGCTGGGGCCGGCAGCCACAGCGGTCACGGCTAAAAATAATGGCGCAGAGAGGACGCAAAGTGGGGAAAACCTAGATGGCCAACAGCAGAGTTGTCAACAGAGGAACTACAGCATTGGCAAGTGGCCAATCTGCAGAATCTAGCGGAGCTGCACCCGAGATGAGCAGGAAAACGGAGACAGAAATAGGAGCTAAGAAGATAACAAACAAGCCAACAACACAGATAGAGGGGGACCCAATACAACCCTTGGTTGCTTCCATGTTTGCCAGCCTAGTAGTAACTAATGCGCGAAAAGAGGACAATGCAATATTAGAGGCAGGAAGGGATAAAAACTCAATAAAGGAAGCAGTAGACAGAGGAGGGGTAGCTGTGGCAGAACACTATATGTTGATGGTTGATGGAGCGGATGGTCCCACTTCCCCGTTGCTATTTTGACTCCCTGCTCAGAGATCCCCACGGAGTGTGGAGAGAAAAGATGTCTAGCTGTAGAGGTGGTCGTAACATCAGAAAGGAAAGATGGGGCAGTGGACTATGAGAGGGGAGGTCCGGGGAAAGATAGGAACTGCATCACGTTGAGTGCTCAGCCCTATAGGTCTCTACGGCAGCATAGAAGGGAGCTGTCACAGGACCTGCCAGGCGAAAAGTTATTTTCCTTAACCGATGACTCGGACTCGCATGGCCAAGAAGTCACTCACTAAAGTAGGGAGGCCCTTACAGACTCTGGCAGCGGCACCTCAATTGACGATATTCACTTGACGTTGAAAAAAAGGAAAAATAATCAAAAACAGAGTATTGGTAAACAGTTAAAGTAGGATTACTCTGATACCAATCTGGTCACCCAGGAAGAAGAAGCAGACGTAGGCCTAAAGGAGGGGGTGAATGCAGATGAGCAGACCAATGAACCCTCATTGACGGTTATCTTCTCATCTATCAAGCAAATGCAAGAGGATATCAGAAAGGAAGGGCGCAGAGCAAGAATTGCCTCTAAAAATTGCAAGAAGGGATCCGAAAGATTAATAAAATTTGTGGGGAAATCAATGAGCGAGTGACCTCTGTGGAAACACTGGCGGAGACTGTGAAAGCTGAATTATAATATTTTAAGTCACAAAAGTAAGTGACTGTACCAGTTTTTAGAAAAGAGAATAGAGCAGACCCGGTTTGTAACAAACCTAATTCCTCATTGGATGCCGAAGTCAAAATTATCAGTCAGGTAGCGTTAAATCATTTAACAGCTTGGGCAAATGAGCATATTATGCTGTCGTATTTTCAATTTGGGTTTAGACCAGGTCGTGGCACTATAGAGGAGAATCTGAATCTGGTTGCTCATTGGTAAATACACCAGACCAAAAAAGGCAGCTATCCACCTGGCATTTATGGACCTCAGCACAGCTTTTGACACAGTTAGCAGAGCTAAGCTATCGACTCTGCTGGAGACAATAGGGGTTGAGTTGGCACTAGTCACCTTTTTGCGCAATTTGCACAATGGTCTTTCGGCCTCTGTGAGGAATGGCCCTAACAGGGATTGTACGCTGCACTTCAAGTTGAGGAGAGGGGTCCGGCAGGGCTGCATTTAAGCACCTTTCCTTTTTATTCTCTATATTATTCCGTTGGAATTTTTTGTAGTTGAGCAGTGTCCTGATGTTCTTATGGGTGTGGTTGACCAGTGCCTGCCCTGCTATATGTGAACAATACGGTACTAATTTGCAGCAACTTTTAGACTTTTTAAATCAAATTTATGGACAGTTTGGATATTAATATAAATTTGTCCAAATCTTACACTATGGTGATTAGACCTAAGCGTACCAAATATAGAAACTTTATGATAAAAGGCCAGCATACTAGTAGGGTTGATAACGTTTGCTATTTAGCCATTTTTTTGGACTCCCAGCTTTATTGGCAACCACTTATGAAAAATAACTTGACAGTCCTTTAATAGAGTTGCACACGGGGTAGGCGATTTTTCACAGTGACTGGGGCATAGTCATATCAAGTTGATCACTGATATATTTAAGTCTAAATGTATTCCTACATTCAGCTATGAGTGTTAGATCTGGGGAGACATGTCCTGAAACTCTATTCAGATTGCAGAAAAACAATTTTTAAGACACTTACTAAAGATTCTGCAACGGGGAATATTTATCTAGAAAGAAGAATACAATGTGAAAGCAAGAACTCCTTAATCCTTTCCATTTGTGTGATGTTCGTGGCCAAAGCCTACCTTTAATTTTTAGGCCAATCTTCAGGAAGTATGGTAGAACCACCGGCAGTCCAGTTTAAAAGCCGTTACAGATGAGGGCGCTAATTTCTATATAGAGAATGTTAGACATTACCTCTACGCTTTATCTCTATATTTAAATACTTCCACTTTATTTAAAACTGGATGAGACCGTAAATCTCGGCAGGACCCGCTACATATCATGATGTTTTGTAGCTTCTATAAAGTACCCAGGAAACATTATATTCTTCCCGTACTGAAAAAGGCTAACTTTACTGAGATTCACCTTGCACTCATATACTTGCAAATGCTTTTGGGAGACATTATTCTCAGCTTCCTTAGTTTTTTTTAAAGTCGCTGTTATGTGGAGAAACAACTGCGATTAAACCCCCTTGGAGTGTTAGAAATCTGTCATCTTTTATATTTTTGTAGGACCTTTTTAACTTTGTATTTTTAAACTGCCAATATTGAGGATTATTTTTAAACTGTTAATATCGAGGTTGATTTTGAAGTGTGTCATGGATTGTCGTACTTTTATGGTTTTTATTTCAAAGACCGAATAAAGTTTGTATTGATTGATTGAAGTTCCAATTAGCAATTCTGTGTTTAATATATAGTTATCAGCATCATTAAACAGAGGCACATGCATACATAAGACACATCATATGTGGTCAATAAACCAGTTATGTCGTTGCCAATAAAGAAAATACAATATAATATATTTTACATAAATTTCTGCTGGTTCATATTACCATACCTTAGTTGACTTCTTGGCAAACTTAGGAAGTAGCAAGGCGAGTACTTAATTTGTTTTCCTTGAAGACCTGTTGAGTCTGAAGGAGTGGTGTACCTAGCTGTGCTGGCTAATCAACGACTGAGGTCTGAAAAAAGGCATTACAGGGTGTATTTCAAGTACTGCAGTAATACGGGCCTGGGGTACACCTCTCTCTTTTCTATAACCAATCGCGGATCTGTTTTATAGTGTAAAGTGTGCCTGCGTTCCTAAGGGGAAAGACTAAACTCAGTTCTAAAGATATTGAATTGGTAGCTCAATCCAGAACATCAAAATCTAGGTAATTCATGAGCATCACAAACATGAGGTGCTACTGCTGGAGCAGAGTTTTCTATTGAAAATTTATTGAGATTTAAATTCCAGTTTATGTTTTATGTCATAATTAAAATTACTGATAATTAATTATTAAATACTAATTTTGTTGAAGTCTCTAACTAACCAACTTTACTAATGAAAGAGATACACGCGGGAATGCCTTTATGTTGCTTTATTAACACGTGAACTAAATTAGTGGGCGGATTAATTAAATATGTGTGGCTAAAGTGCTATTTGTAATGTGATTGCGCTTTAAATAACGTGCTTCTAATGCTTCTTTGTGTTGCAGATGGCTAGGTAATTACATACACATAAGGGTGTTAGTGGGAATTAACACTGTTTAATCATTATGATGTAGTAACGTTGTTTTGTGTTTCTTTTAATTAAGATGGTCCGTTTCGGCCTAAATAAAGATGGCCGTTATTTACAGCCTGCATTTGGGTGAATAGAATACGACGAGAGGCCTCGCTGAACCATCTGACTTCGGCCTCCGACTATTAGAAAGTTTCCGTGAGGACAGCAGCTCCAGGCTTGCTGCCAATTGCCCTTGGAGAAGAATAAAGCCACAATGAACTCTGATAAACTTGCGCTGGCTTCACTGTGATTCCGAGGAAGAGCATTCATGTATCGTTCTTTAGTTTGAGCTTCCTTCTTCCGTGTTTTAATTTTTGAGATTTTCGAGAGCGGAGGTTTTCTAAATGTTGCGAGTCAACATCCTTTCCTGCTCGCTCTGCTCAATGGCTCAACGGACGTTTAGAGTTTGTTTGTTACTTTTATTTTGTTAGTTTCACTATAAATATTGTTAGACTAGAGAGCGATTAAGGCCACTTCTTCCCGAACCTATGGTCGTGAGGATCGATGCTGATTGAGAGGACGGTGACTCGAGAGACTTTACTGAGAGACCTGTCCTGACCCATTTAGCTAGAATAGGTAACTATGAGAATAATGATTTTGCTGTTGATTGACTTTCATTTGAACTAATTTAGATAAACAACCATTTGTTTGAATTACAGTGTCGGGTGGTTATTTCTTCGTCATTTATTGAGTATTCAAATGTATTTCTAATGTTTAAATCATGACTCAAGACAATTTCTTTAGGTTACATTGACCTCGCTTTAGATGCAGATTGTTTAGGATTTCTCCCATATATTCAGTGTGGATAGAGTAATAGAGTGAATGATAGTATGATGGGCCCTAGCGTATGATGAGTGCATGTGCGTGTGACTGTGGAATTACTCTGTCCGTGGAAGTAGGGAGAATTTATATGCTCCGATCTGCAGCAGTTTCCTGGTAGCAGAGGATGGTTACCTGAGAGTGATCATGTGTTGTTTGTGGATGGATCATGTCTGAGAACTGATGATGGTGTGCTGAGTGCAGCATATGCGGTGTGCAAGGTTTCAGAAGTTATGGAAGCTTCGTCTTTGAAAGGAGTGAGATCTGCTCAAGTTGCTGAATTGGTGGCATTGACAAAAGCTTGTAAGATTGGGAAGAATCTGAGAGTGACTGTGATGACTGATAGTCAGTATGGATTTGGAGTGGTTCATGATTTTGGCCAACTTTGGCTGCAGAGAGGTTTCTTGACGTCGAGTGGGACTCCAATAAAGAATGCTGAAGTGATTGGGAAGTTGCTTGAGGCGATACAGCTGCCTAAAGAACTAGCAGTTGTAAAATGTGCTGCTCATGGACAAGGAGATGATTTTGTAACCCTTGGTAATCGTTTTGCAAATGACATAGCACAGTATTGTGCAAAGAACAATCATTCGATTAACAGGGGACGAGAGAGGGAAATGTCTTTTTGTTCTGTGATGTTTACTAATGTCCTGGAAACGTGGGATGAAGTGAAACAGTTGCAGGATGAAGCAGGAGATGAGGAAATGAGAGATTGGATTAAGGCAGGTTGTGCCCCAAGAGAGACAGATCATGTTTTGATCTATAGAGATGGAAGACCAGTCATGCCTAACTCAATGTTGTCAACAATGGCAAGAATGTATCATGGCCAGGGACATCTGGGGAGGGACGCTATGATTAGGTCCTTTAAACAAACCTGGTACAATGCAAAGTTTAGGCTGATTGCAGAGAGCATCTGTCAAAGATGTTTGATATGTCAGCAGTTCAATACTGGAAAGAAGACAGTGGTGAGTCTAGGAACAATAGGCAGAGAAGGAGGTCCTTTTACCAGAATGCAAATAGATTTCATTGAAATGCCCCAAGTGAATAGATTGAGGTATGTTCTAGTCGTAGTCTGTTTGTTCTCAAGATGGGTGGAGGCCTATGCGACTAGGAGAAATGATGGAATAACAGTGGCAAAGTTACTGTTGAGAGAGTTGATTCCTAGGTACGGGTTCCCAGTGACAATTGAGTCAGACAGAGAGGGACACTTCTACAATGAGCTCATGGGTTTGATTTGTGAAGCATTGAGCATACAGCAGAAGCTACATTGTGCGTACAGACCAGAGGCTTCTGGTGTTGTTGAGCAGATGAACGGCACAATCAAAAACAGAATTGGTAAGATGTGCTTAGCTACTGGAATGAAATGGCCTGATGTCTTGCCTCTAGTGCTAATGACTATTAGGTCTACTCCAGATAGAACCACAGGGTTGAGTCCACATGAAATATTGATGGGACGTGCGATGAGACATGCTTTCGTGCCTGTCAACAAGTTGATGACAATAACTGATGACATGATTTTGGATTACTGTAAAGGCCTGGCTGACGCAGTTCATTCTGTGTTTCACCAGGTTGGAGGAGACGCTACTACACTTGAAAAGAAGCAAGCCCATGATCTGAGTCCAGGGGACTGGGTGAGGATAAAAGTGCACAGAAGAAGAAATTGCTTGGTTCCAAGGTGTGGAAGGCCAAGACAAGTTATTCTGACTACGACAACTGCAGTAAAGTGTGCTGGTGTGAAAAAATGGGTTCATGCAAGTCATACTCTGAGAGTTCCGAATCCAAAGGATGGGACTGGTAAAGAGTATTTTGAAGAGTCAGATTCCAGTGATGATCCAGACACTGAACTAGTGAGGAGAAAAAAGAATCCTGAAAGGGGTGAAGGAGAAAGGGAGTCAGGTGATTCTTTTTTCTTCCCGAGAGAGACTTCAAGAGAAACATTGAGAGTCTCAGAAGAGAGATCGGATTCTGTAAGAGTGCCTGAAGTTCCAACAACGAGTGGTGAAGAAAGAGGAGAAAGGAGCAATTCCACAGAGACTACGCCTGAGTCAAATGAAGAGATTGAGAATCCACTTGAGATTAATCCTGAAGAAGTAGGGTCAGAAGAAGATAGAGAGGGACAGATTGCGGAAGACCCCCGAGGAGGTGTAGGGAACATTCCTGATAAGCTAGGTGAAGGGACAAGTAGACAGCAAGAAGATTGCGTGTCGGAGACCCGAGGAGGGACAGTAGTAGGGAAATCTCAATCGGTGGAGAGAAAGTCTGTGGAAAAAGAGAAAATCGTTGATGAACAAGAGGCAAATGAAACAGAATCAGATGAAAGTGAGAATGAGAAATCAGAGGGTCGAGTTCTGAGAAAGAGAACTTGGATCGGAGAGAGAAATTGTAAAGAAGTGAGACCAAAAAGGGTTGTGAGAGGAGATCTTTGGCCTAACAGGATAAAGAGGCTAAGGTACAGACTGACACGAGCAAGTTCATCGAAAGCTGAACAGGTGAACGAGGTGTCGAGTCAGAATCAAGCAAAGGGTGAGAAACAAGAAGTATCAAAAGAACCAGAGGAGATCAAGAGAATCAGAAAACCTAACCAGAAGTATAGGTCACCGGAATGGACGTACGTGGCACTGTCTGAAGGAGAAGAGGCAGAAAGTCAAGGAAATCCAGAGGGGACCGTACGAGAAGTGGTTGAGGAGGAGAAAACTGTTGGAATCCTGAAAGTTATCTTGACTGACATTGGAGAAGAGTCGGATGCTCAGGATGTTGAAGATCTGATACAGTTTGATGTTGCTGAAGAAGAAGTAAAAAGTGATGAAAATCCAAATTGAATGAACTGAAGGAGTCACTTGGAGAGGAAGTGAAAAGTAGAAAATCTAAAATTAGCTGTTTTGAATAAATCTAGTGTTCTAGAAATTCAGTAGTGGAGTAGTAGAGGCTAAGTCAAAAGACACTGCCAGAGTAATAACATGGCTAACACAGAAAATAAACAAAGTAAATGTGCCTTCTTGAAAAGATGGTGTAGAATGTGCTGCTGCTGTACAGGATTATTAATGATACTATGGGGTGTACTTGCTTTACTAGTTACATTTAGAGTTACAATAGACACTTTTGGAATACATACTGAGAATGTGACTAATATAGAGAAAAGTTCACAGAGAGTAGTTCCAACTAGAATTAGTAACATTTACATACATAAAGATAGGTCAATTAATGATTTTTCTAGCAATGTTTTTTCAAAGTTGTTGTACGAATACGTAAAGACAATGGAAGTAAGGGATTGCTACGTCTGTATGCAATTGCCTGCATCTGTTTCAGAGGGTGTTACTTATCACCATCTACCAGCTACGTATGGGATTTCATGTAGTGTGTTGAGTAGTGTTTTTTACTTGTTAGGGAAAATAGATTATGAGATGTCTAACAGAGATAACATTTTTGGGCAATTGCCTATGAATAAGAAACTGAACCCTGCTAAAGAAGCTAACATTTTTGGTGAGATTTTTATTGAGACAGAAGAATTAACATTAGATTACATTTTTAGAAACAATTTAACTTGCAGTTTGAAAGAAGAGGAAAAGGCTTTCCTAGATATGGTAGAGAAAAGAAGAGTGAGCATGCATGAAGAGGCAGGGAAATATAAAATGAGTGAGACAATATGGGATGTTGAGATGGGAAAGGAGTTGAGGAATGGGGCCAGTCCAACTTTGGCTTTAGATGCACCACAGAAGGGTAAACTATGCATTACCAGAAAGAAGTCTCAATATGATAGCTATTTTGTTGGGACTAGTGAGTGCCATGATACATACTTCATTGCAACAGGATGGGGATTCAAGGGAGGAGAAGATCCAGTTTTCCCGGGAGTGTATTATATTTGTGGGAATAAGGCTTATTACAGGTTGCCTGACCATTGGTATGGCATGTGTTATGTTGGCCTGGTCTTTCCAAAGATTTTCCATATAGATAAGATAGAAGATGTAGAACACATTAATCTACTAACACGCTTTAAGAGAGAAACTTGGTCAGAAATTGTAGGTGATATTTTTGGAGCTTTAATTCCAGCAGTGGGAATTTCTTTAAATGCATATGGAATTCGGAAACTGTCAACAGTGGTGGATCGCTTATCGACAAGTACCGCTGGAGGGTTTCTTTTGGTAAATACGGAGATGGTTGCTGTACGCGCCATGTCAATGCAAAATCGACTTGCCCTTGATATTCTATTGGCCAAAGAGGGTGGAGTTTGTGGAATGCTGAAAGTTCAACATTGTTGCACTTACATTCCTGACGAAAGCAAAGATCTAAAGGTCTATATAAAAAATATTACTGATTTGCATTAAGAATTAGTACCACTGGAAGCTGAAAGTATCTGGACTAAAATAGCTAATAAAATAGTTGCTGTTAAAAGATTTATAGCTAAAATAGGTAGTACTATTATTGGTAAGATATTATTTCCTTTGACATGTGTGATTGTTGCTTTATTGATACTAAGATTAGGGTGTTTGTGTTGTAAAAACAGGGGAGGGAAAAAGAAAATGATAAGACAGAATACTGAAAAGAAACAAAAGAGGTCAAAGAGAGACCCACAAGAAATAGAATTAGAAGAATTGAGGGAGAGTGTTTACTTTGAGTCAAAGAGGGATGATGAAAGAGAGTCTTGTGTGTAGTGTCGTAAAAAGACATTTCAATTTCTCCTAAGAAATGGGGACTAAATTTTTTTTTTTGGGTTGGTTTTTGTGGTGATAATATATCACCAAAGGGGGGATTGCTGGAGCAGAGTTTTCTATTGAAAATTTATTGAGATTTAAACTCCAGTTTATGTTTTATGTCATAATTAAAATTACTGATAATTAATTATTAAATACTAATTTTGTTGAAGTCTCTAACTAACCAACTTTACTAATGAAAGAGATACACGCGGGAATGCCTTTATGTTGCTTTATTAACACGTGAACTAAATTAGTGGGCGGATTAATTAAATATGTGTGGCTAAAGTGCTATTTGTAATGTGATTGCGCTTTAAATAACGTGCTTCTAATGCTTCTTTGTGTTGCAGATGGCTAGGTAATTACATACACATAAGGGTGTTAGTGGGAATTAACACTGTCTAATCATTATGATGTAGTAACGTTGTTTTGTGTTTCTTTTAATTAAGATGGTCCGTTTCGGCCTAAATAAAGATGGCCGTTATTTACAGCCTGCATTTGGGTGAATAGAATACGACGAGAGGCCTCGCTGAACCACCTGACTTCGGCCTCCGACTGTATTAGAAAGTTTCCGTGAGGACAGCAGCTCCAGGCTTGCTGCCAATTGCCCTTGGAGAAGAATAAAGCCACAATGAACTCTGATAAACTTGCGCTGGCTTCACTGTGATTCCGAGGAAGAGCATTCATGGATGTATCGTTCTTTAGTTTGAGCTTCCTTCTTCCGTGTTTTTATTTTTGAGATTTTCGAGAGCGGAGGTTTTCTAAATGTTGCGAGTCAACATCCTTTCCTGCTCGCTCTGCTCAATAGCTCAACGGACGTTTAGAGTTTGTCTGTTACTTTTATTTTGTTAGTTTCACTATAAATATTGTTAGACTAGAGAGCGATTAAGGCCACTTCTTCCCGAACCTATGCTCGTGAGGATCGATGCTGATTGAGAGGACGGTGACTCGAGAGACTTTACTGAGAGACCTGTCCTGACCCATTTAGCTAGAATAGGTAACTATGAGAATAATGATTTTGCTGTTGATTGACTTTCATTTGAACTAATTTAGATAAACAACCATTTGTTTGAATTACAGTGTCGGGTGGTTATTTCTTCGTCATTTATTGAGTATTCAAATGTATTTCTAATGTTTAAATCATGACTCAAGACAATTTCTTTAGGTTACATTGACCTCGCTTTAGATGCAGATAGTTTAGGATTTCTCCCATATATTCAGTGTGGATAGAGTAATAGAATGAATGATAGTATGATGGGCCCTAGCGTATGATGAGTGCATGTGCGTGTGACTGTGGAATTACTCTGTCCGTGGAAGTAGGGAGAATTTATATGCTCCGATCTGCAGCACTACATAGAACAGATTGTGTGTGGATCCAGTCAAGAGGTCATGTAACAAACCATGATGTGGTGATGACTGGGTCTCACGTAGGGAGGAAAAGTGGGCACATTTGCAATGCCTATAATTTGAAATGACAGGCTGATTTATTAATGTTTTGGTTGCAACCATGAACTTTATGGTGGTGAGTGGAACCCCCTCACAATACCTTGTATGTGTCTTTATCATCCTTTGTAAAGCCATTAGAGCTCCATCCAGGTAAGTCAATCAGTGTCATAAATGTCGGTATTTACAAACCTGTTCAGCACCTATTCTACTCTTTTGTGCACTTCTAAACCTATACATGAATGAACAAGATGTAAGTGTGGCAAGAAGTGATAAAAAGTGCACAGGACGCCTGTTTCTCAGGAATCCAGAAGGAACGGGAAAACCTTACTAGGAAACTTGTCTTCCACTCAAAGAACACTGACAAACAAACTCGCAAAAATTCACTAATAAACTAACCTAAGCCGCAGATTTTTAACAAAGTGGAGAAGGAACGCTTGTAGGTCTACAGAAGGCTGAATCATGGCAGGGAAATTATGAAAATGAATTAAACTTTCTTGGTATCAGCAAGGTACACTCCTGAAAATGCTTAATACTTGTAAATCTGCCTAGTGAAGAGACACGCCTATGCAGCTTTTTTTAAGGACCAAGTCCAAAACTGTTGCGAAGACCTAAATCGAACTAGTTTGCTGGTGGGTTGGGAGGCTATAAGCAGACACTCAACCACTCAGTAAATTTTAACCATGATGTATATTATTGTGTATTGAATTCTGTGAAGAACGTTAACGAAAAGAATGTACCAAAAACTCTTAAAGAAGGATCACTTAGACAATTTAGACATTGCTGTCAAAACTAAGCCCGTCAAAGCTGGGACACAAAACAGAACTGTGCATTTAACTTGCATCAATGTAAGTGTTTCTAAAGCACAATCCTAGCTGGCTAGCAGTGCAGAGTACTAAAGAGGTGAGCTTTCATTTTCCTCCTGACCTGTAGGAGGGTTGGACCTACGGGCTCGTTCTTCAGAAGATTCCAATTTTGCAAACGCCTCCGCTGCTTATCACGAGGAAGAACTCTTCCCAGAGTTTAAGACTATCTGCAGTCTGAACAAACAATGGGCCAAGTATAGTCATTTGCTAGAAGGCAATGGAGCGTATATTGTGTAACAACCTAGCAGTATGTCTTGGTCTGTGATCCATTTACAGACTCTACTAGACAGGTTTTGTTTCTATTACTAAAACTACTTAAAATGACATATGCTGCCATCACATTTTAGGGGCCGCCAAACTGCAGGGTGACTGCTGTCCTCTCATGCTCAAAGAAATTCCCAGTGGAGGTTTTAAAGTTCATTGGAAGTGGAGAAAGTGGTGAATTGGGTGAGGCAGAGGGGCAAACTAATGTAGGAAATCATTCAAAGCCACAATGTTTGTGTCAGCTACTGGAACAAATGAATAACGTTTCAAATTACGCCAGACTAGGACTTTTCGTAAATGGTTAAAAGTATAATTTAAACATCAGAGAAATTGATGAAGATAAACACGTTTGCCTTTGCTATTTTTCAAAGGCAGAAAGCAAATATTGGTCTGCTGTTAGTCAACAATCAGTCCGGTGATGAACACACTCTGAACTTTAATTATTAGTACAGCCCTCTTTATTGTTGCAAGCACACCCTATTTTTTGATAAAATTAAATACGAGAAAAAAATGGTATTTTATTTGTAGTGTGCCTAATATTATTGTTCCACCCTCCTTCAGGGTTTCAATGCCACCCCTCCGAGCTTTAAAACCTGCAAAAAAACTGTTAACGGATGTTGGCTTTTCTTCATCTGAACTTCAACATATGTATTTTGTAAACAAGATTAAGTAAAGGTCAGTGGAACTATCGTGCCGACTTGCATCTGCCTATGTAATCTGACTGTGTCAGAACGTTAACCTTCCATAACCTTTGTAAGATTATACCAAACAGGTGGCATGCTTGAACTAAAGTAAATATAGAACTCACTGTGGATGCATCTTGTAAAGAGATCCGTCTATGCCAACTGTGGTACGCAGTCTGGCTACTCCTTTATTGTCACGCAGACGAGTCAGTATAGCCCCCAGAGCAGAAGCAATCAGGTTAGCAGAACGAAATGAAACGATTGTACACACATGCTGCACGGCAATGCAATCTTCATGGGATGGTTCCACCCCTAGGCGAGTCAAGATATCTTTGGCTTTAGTCAATCCTTCTTTACTTCTATAAATAAGATGTACAGACATACTTGGGGTTAGATAACATTTCTTAAACATGAAAAGGAAAATGGTGCAATTCTAAATATTATGTTTAAAATCTAATTTAACATTATCTTACGTTTCTGTAGTATTCCTTTCTTGCTTACAACTCAGGCCAGAAAGCCAGATAGGAGCAGCTTCATTGACGCCCTATGTTTTTTAACCAAATTGAACCCAACATTTGTAATAATGACTTGCGATGAAACATCGAAAACACCAATTTGCACAAACACTTTTTCAGTTACGTTCCATCATACAATCACATTTGTGAAATTCTGTATAGCGTGAATGTGCCTCGAGGGTGTTGGAATGCTTTAAAAAAGATAATCAAGTTACAAAATATAGCATCTAGAAATACAATATTGCGTAACAATAAGACACCCAAATAACAAGGCAAAGAAAAAAATGGCACAAAAGGGCAAAACTAAATTTAAAGTGTAGGCAAAATTAAAAAACTGATGTTGAAGCAATACTCAATTAGGTGTCGCTATTTTCAATTACAGATCAAAGGCATGAGGATGAAAAGGTACTGTGTTGTTATTGGAGATTTTGGTATCATATTGCTTTTACCTCTGGCGAGGGGTTGAAGAGCTTAACACATGCTACTCCTTTGAGCTCAGTGTTAGTAGTGTTAGTTGTAAGTATTGTAGTTAGTCATATAGTATGCAACATTATTTTATTTAATATACCGAGTATGTGCATGCAATTTCTAGCCCGGAGGAAGGGTAACGAAGGGCTCTGCATTAAAGAAGCAGCATCAATGAGGACAGAAGTTAGGGAAAAAGAAACTGGAGTGGTGCTTAACGATGGACGAAGTAAATTGTAAAGTCATATTTCACAGCCAGAAAACGACTGGGTACTAGATTGTTCTTTTTTGAAGCTTAAAGTTCAAGGAGACGAGAGAGAGCACAGCGCAGGAACCAATGACTACTGGAAATTTTCAGTTTTTCTGCTAAACATATGGGAGTCGCTGGGTGTAAGGGTTTGTGGTGATACAAATCTTGAAGTAAATGTTACTTACCTTCGTTAACGATGTATCTATAGGAGACATAGGTTAGTTATAGATTCCTTACCTTAGAATTACCCCCAGACATCAGACTGGATCCGGAGAATTTTTTTCTTAGCAGTACCCCTGCAAGTCAGCAGGTGGTGTCGGTCACCCCGCGTCCGTCGTCAGCATTGCCAGGATGACATCGCGGTGTCAACTTAGAACGCCCCCCCCGCACGCTGATGTCAGTTCTGACACGACTTACCACGCCAGAAGTGCAGAGCCATGCAAGACATTGACCACTGGTGTGCCACTACTAGGGCCCTGCAAGGGAGTCCCTATCCCTAGAAGTCAGTTCGCAGAGTGGGGAGGATGGGTGGGGCGGTAAGGAATCTATAATTAACCTAGGTCTCTTACAGATACATCTTTACCTAACTTTTAACTTCCAACTTTTACATCTGAAAGAGATAGTTAGTAATAGATTCCAAACCTTAGAATAGATACCCCAACAATACCAACCCCAGAAGAGGGTCTGCGAACAAAGTTCACACCAGAAAGTCCTGGAGGACAGAACGGGCAAAATAGCCATCCCCCCAGACTTCCCTATCCAGGCAGTAATGTCTGGTGAACGTGTGCTTAAAGAATTTTGATCCACACTCAAAAGCACAAGTCCATCCAATTTGTATGTTTTTATATTGTCCTTTATTCTCATATTCTTTCTTCCTAGTAGCCAACGCGTGCCGTCCTTCTTGAGGACTTCTTCAGGGCTCAGCAGTTGATTCTCATGTGAGTATTTGGTCGCTTCTTATTCTCATAGTCTCTACCTCGTTTTTCTTTCTTTATCAGTGTTCAGTAGTTTCTGGTCATATAAGTTCAGGTAGCTGCATGTCTTATGTATAAAAATGTATCTTTTGATAGCCTTAGGTCATGGCTATTTCAGTCGTCGGAAATGCAGCCTCGAGAAAGCTGTCACTCTGTCGTCATGTTGCACCAGCAAAGTAATGTCTGGTGAATGTGTGCATAGATGCCCGCGTTGCCGCCGGGCAGATGTCAATGAGCGGGACTCTGCGCGACAATGCAGTAGTTGCTGCCGTAGCCCTATCAGAATGAGCACGCAGCCCCTTTGGAGGCTCCTTTTTCGCTAAAGCGCAACAAATTTTTATACAAACAACAACCAATCAGGAGATGGTACGCTTTTAGACAGCCTGACCGTTCTCGGCACCCACATACCCAACGAAGAGTTGATCGTCCACCTGGAAATCTCTAGTGCAATCAAGATAGAAGGACGGCACACGTTTTGGGTCCAAACGGTGGAGTCTCTTCTCCTCCTTGGAAGGGTGCGGAGGTGGGAAAAAGGTGGGAAGAGTAATCGTTTGTCCTATGTGAAAAGGTGCAACCACTTTAGGAAGGAACAAGTGTCTCGTCCTAAGCAACACTTTATCCGGATGCACAGATAAGAAAGGGGGCTTAGAAGAAAGAGTTTGAAGCTCACTCACTCTGCGAACGGAGATGATGGCAACAAGAAGTTTTCAGAGTGAGAAGCCTGAGAGGACAGTTGTGAAGAGGCTCAAAAGGAGGGCACATAAAGTAAGTCAAGACAAAGATTCAAGTCTCACTGGGGCATTATGAAAGGAGATGGAGGAAAAAGATGAATAATTATCTTTAAGAATCTATTAACAATAGGGGACTTGAATATAGAGGGCTGATCTGGTAGCCGAATGAAAGCAGAAATGGCTACTAGATAGCCTTTGAGAGTGTCCAAGAGGGCCAAAGAAAGAATGAACAAGAGAACCTCAGAAAGAGGGGCAGAGAGGGGATCCACAGCCTTTGCCGCGCACCATGCCACAAACTTGTTCCACAACAGGTGTATACCTTCTCAATGGAGGGACGCCAGTCTGCCAAGATGATGTTACAGACTTCGGGTGGAAGGTCAAAAGCTGTCAACTGTCGCCGCTCAATCTCCATGCAAGGAGGGTGGAGGCTGGAAAGGTTTGGGTGCAGAACCGTCCCATGCTGCTGCGACAGAAGATTCTCCCGAAGAGGCAGTCTGATCGGAGGATCGATGGCCATGCTCAGAAGTTTGGTGTACCATACCATACTCTTTGTGCCCAGTCCCTGGGCCACAAGAATAACTTGGGCCTTGTCGCGCTTGATCTTCTTCAGCGCTGTGGGTAGAAGTGGTACAGGTGGAGAGGAATACAGGAGGCCTCAATCCGACTCGCGACGAAAAGCGTCACCGAGCGAGTACCACCTTGGAAACTATAATGCACAGAACTGCTGACATTGCACGTTCTCTTCGGTGGTGAACAGATTTAACCAAGGCTCTCCGCACCGCTGAAAGAGACCTTACACCACCTCCGAGTGAAGACACCATTCATGATCCACCAGGCACCGGCGGCTGATTTCGTCCTGGAATTCAGAGAACTGCCAGGTGTTGAAGCATCATGGTCACGCCCTGGTGTTCCAGCCATGTCCAGAGGCCAAGGGCCTCCTGACAAAGGGTCCACAACCCCACCCCCCTGCTTGTTTCAGTACCACATGGCGGTTGTGTTGTCGGTGAACACCTGCACCACTTTCCCTCTGACAAAGGGAAGGACGCTTTCAGTGCCAAGCGGATCGCTCAAAGCTCCAATAGGTTGATATGGAGCCCGGCTCCGCCGGATACCAGAACCCTCTGATCTACACCTCCCACAGATGGCCGCCCCATCCCAGAATCTGTCACCACTGTCAAATCTGGTTGGGGAAAGGATAGGGATCTGCCGCTGACCCAATCCTGGTTTGTTAACCACCACTGCAGGTGTTGTGCAGTTCCCTCTGAGATTTGGACGTGGTTGGAAAGATTCCCCTGATGCTGCACCCAATGAAACTTCAGGTCCCACTGCAGAGCATGCATATGCCACCTAGCATGATCCACCAGCAGGATGCAGGAGGCCATGAGGCCCAGCAGCCTCAGAGTCATTCTCACCGAAATCCAGGATAGAGGCTGAAACATCATTATCATAGCCCGATTATCCTGGACTCGCTGCTTGGGAGGATAGGTTCGGAACTGCACCGTGTCCAGAACAGCTTCGTTGAAAGGGAACGTCTGAGAGGGAGTCAGGTGTGACTTTGGCATGTTGATAGAGAACCCCAGCAAGTGCAGGAGGTCATCCGTAGTCTGGAGGTGGGAGACGGCAGTCTGGAGCGAACCAGCCTTCAACAGCCAGTCGTCGATAGGGGAAAACAGGAACCCCTGATCTGCACAGATGAGCTGCAACCACCGACCATCACCTTCGTGAACATCCGAGGGGCACTGGTAAGGCCAAAGGGGAGCACGGTAAACTGAAAATGCTCTTGGCCTACCGTGAACCGTAGGTAGTGCCTGTGGGTTGGCAGAACTGGAGTATGACAACAGGCGTCCTGCAATTCCAGTGCCACCATCCAATCTCCATGGTCGAGGGCAGACAGGACCTGAGTCAACATGATCATTTTGAACTTCTCCTTCCGGAGGAAGCGGTTGAGGGCCCGGAGGTCTAAGATAGAACGCAGGCCTTTGTCCTTCTTGGGCACCAGGAAGTAGCGGGAATAGCAACCACGACCTACTTCTGGCATCAGTACCCTCTCTATTGCTCCTTTAGCCGAAAGAGCAGAGACTTCCTGGCAGAGAAGTGCCACATGATACTCCAATATGCAGTCGAGAAACGGTGGCGTGGGGGGAGGGGAAGTCTCGAAAAGGAGGGAGTAACCCCATCAGACTATTTGCAAAACCCACCTGTCCGACCTGATAGTTTGCCAGTGGGGGAGGTGATGGCAAATCCTGCCACCCACTGGCCATTGGTGACCCTGAAAAGTCGGACTAGGAAGGCTTGGAGGCTGCTGCAGGGGGGAAAGGGTGGACTGGTCCGCCCGCTGGCTCCCAGACCCGCGTCGCTGGTTTCCACGTCCGGATCCACACAGAGGCTGGGCAGATTGCGTTGGCTGTGGATGGGCTGGCTCGGACGTGGTGGGGTGCTCCTTCCCTAGCCACGAAAGGGGCAAAAAGCAGACTGAGGCAGACTAGACAATGCTGCATGGCCCAAGGATCTGGCCGTAGCACGAGAATCCTTAAAGCGCTCCAGCGCAGAGTCTGCTTTGTTGCCAAAAAGGCGACGGCCATCAAAGGGCATGTCCAGCAAAGTTGCCTGGACATACCCGAAAAGCCAGATTTCCTCAACCAGGCGTCGCGCCGAAGAGCTACAGATGAGACAATCGTTCTGCCCAGTGAGTCTAAGGCATCCAGTCCACATCTGATTGTGAATTTGGCTGCGTCTCTCCCATCCGCCACTGCCTGGGTGAGAGCGGCTCGGGCACTGGGGCAGCACCTGCACGACCGTATCCCAGATGGTATGGGAGTACCGGCCCAAGAGGCACACGATATTCACTGACCGGAGTGCCAAGCTGGTGGAAGAGAACATGCGCTTCCCAAGATGGTCCAGCCTCTTGAATTCCCTGTCTGGGGGAGCAGAAGGGAATGCCCCCTTAGAAGAAGGGGCTTGGACCACCAAGCTCTTGGGGGAAGGGTGTTGGGTAAGGAAAACTGGGTCGCCGGGAGACGGCGGCAGGCAATCACCTGTTCCACAGGAGCCCCTGTGCTGGGCTTGGACCATGTGCCCAGAAAGACGTTCGTGAGGGCTTCATTAAAGGGCAAGAGGGGTTCTGAGGAAGTTGCCACAGGCCTCAGCTGCCCTACGCACCATCACAGCGTAAGACGCTCCCTCCTCCATAGCCATGGTAGGGGTAGAAAGCATGACAAGGTCTGGAGAAGTATCCAGCCCACTGGCGTCACGCAGGTCCTCTCTCCTGTCTGACTCTTCCAGCTGGACAGCCAAAGGGTCCAGCGACCCTTCCCAGTCCTCATCACAACCCTCAGGGCGATAGGGAACACCTGCGATGAACAAGGGAACAAAAGTACCCTCCGGCGTCGGATTCGGCAGCGATCGACGTCAGTCTGCCTCTGTGTCCATGATGGGGATTGGGACGGCGTTGGCAGGGGGCATGGCCGGCGCCATCGGGGAAGGTCGACCGGCGTTGATCCGGATCCAGGTGCCAGGGCCAGACCCGCCAGCATCGAAGGCCCAGGGCCCCCGACCGGCTCTGCGGGGCCCGAAAGCGCGCTAGCAGTGTCAGGCTGCCCAAAGATCTGATGAAGGGCTTCGTTCTAAGTATGAAGTTGGGCAGGGGACGCCCCAACTCCCGGGAAAGGAGGGAGGGATTGAGGCGTACCTTAATCAGGCACCGGCGATGGAGCCTTAGAGCGACGATGCTCGGATCCCACGTCAGCCGACCAACGGGGAGAAGGCAAAGAGCGCCAGTGCTTCTTCGACTTCTTCTTTTGCTTCGACTTACCCGAGGAGTGCAAAGACTTGGATGAGGTGTGATGGATCCGCGAACGGTCTCGAAACCTTCCCCTCGAGCGATACCCGGAACGATGCGGAGCCGACTGCCGGGCCTCCAAAAGCTTTTGGGACCGCTCTCGCAAAGACTTCAGATTCATGGCCCGGCAGTCGGAGCATGACTTCGGATCATAGTCGTGCTCCAGACACCAAAGGCACACGAGGTGTGGGTCCGTCACTGACATCAGTTATGTGACAGACCTCGTAGGGCTTGAAACCGGTCCACCGATGGGCCATCCCTAGTGCACCAGGAGTCGATGACTCGAAAAAAGAATTCAACAAAAGTCGAAAAAAGTCTTTGTAAAAAAAGACTAAAGGGTGGCGCAGAAAAAGAAAGAACTGACGTCAGCATGCAGGGGTGGAGTCTAAGTAGACACTTCGACGTCATCCCGGCAACCACAATGCTGACGACAGACCCCGAGTCGACCGACACCACCTACCGACGTGCAGGGGTACTGCTAAGAAAAAATTCTCCGGATCCACGCCTGGTGGTAATTCTAGGGTAAGGAATCTATTACTAACTGCCTCTTTCAGATCTGCGCTCTAGCTTCATTGGGAAGCCACCGGAATATTAAAGCACAGGAATAATGTGATCACGTTTTTGAAACCTGAAACAAAGCGAGCTACAATATAAAGCACTGTACTCAAGAGTAAGGTGAACTTTCAGTAAGCCAAGGAGGAGCGAATTTCCATTACTCTATTTACCATCTCATTACCTCTCACACTCTCTCCATCAAGCCTTTGTCTGGGTTACAGGGCTAATAATGGATTAAAACAAATTCATGGGCACATCTGGGGCAGTCACCAACTCATTACTGAATATTATGATATTGTAGGGATGGTCAACCCTGCCAACAGCACAGTACCTTGAGAAAGCTTTAAACATTTTGAATTATAGAAGATTAATTTGTAGTTGTAGCTGATGCATCAAGCATGTTCATCACTGCCTTTCTGCACTCTTTGCCCTACTAAGTTAAGGTGGTGCTGCTGTTGTGGGATATAAGAAGGGAGATAGATCCCTTCTAAGTAATTACAGACAACTCAGTCCATTTACAAACTTGGGTACACAAAAAATTAACCTCCCGAGGGAACAGGCAGCTTTCAGACCGAAATGTGCCATACTTGACAATATCGCAATATTTCAAGCAATTATTGAAAAATATGTAAGGACAAGAGGGCAATTTGTACATGCAGTTTTCAAAGACTTTTCTGCCACATTCGACTGGGTCAACGGGCCCACGCTTTGGAAGAAATTAACATACCCCAATGTCTGTTGAATCTAGGAATAGCACTGCACAGTTCAAACTTGTGTACGGTACTGCTGGTAGGAAACCAGAGTCTTTCTACAAAGGTAGATACAAATAATGGGCTAAAACAGTGGTGCTTTTTAGCCCCTATGTTTTCTTTGTATGTCTACGTTTTACCAGCAGCCCTCTCATCAGTTAAAGGGGCCCCCCAAAAGTTGGTGAAGAGATAAGCTGCTATACACAGATGGTATAATGCTACTAGACCTGACCTCCAAAGGCCTGCAAAAGAGGCTAGATCAACTTCAAGCCTATGCAGATGAACATTTTCTAGAAATAAATATATCCAAAAGCAAAATACTGAAATGCAAAGGAAAGCATAATTTAAAGAAAATACAATTTAAATGGTACTTGGGGAAGAAAATACAGAAGTGGTCAAAAAGTATATTTACTTGGGGAAGTCATTTAATGCTAACCTATTGGGAAAGGATCGTGTTTCTCACTTAGGTTCCTAAGTGTGGAGTCAAGCAAACAGCCTGAGAAGGTTCTATAATGCTCACATAAGGAGAAACTTTGCCATACTTCAACTTTTTTTTTGCTTTCAAATCCTGCCAAGTCTATTGTATGCCATAGACATTGTAGGAACTGATCGCTGGACTTTCATGAACTCTATCGAGGGCAAAATCCTCCATAAAGTTTTTTCTCTGCGCCACCACAGCATCACTCTGCGCCACCACAGCATCACTCTGCGCCACCACAGCATCACTCTGCGCCACAACAGCATCACTCTGCGCCACAACAGCATCACTCTGCGCCACAACAGCATCACTCTGCGCCACCACAGCATCACTCTGCGCCACCACAGCATCACTCTGCGCCACCACAGTGCACCACAGCATCACTCAGCGCCACCGCAGCATCACTCAGGTCCACCACAGCATCACTCTGTGCCACCACAGCATCAGTCAGCGCCACCACAGCATCAGTCAGCGCCACCACAGCATCAGTCAGCGCCACCACAGCATCAGTCAGGGCCACCACAGCATCAGTCAGGACCACCACAGCATCACTCAGGTCCACCACAGCATCACTCAGGACCACCACAGCATCACTCGGTGCAACAACAATATTACTCAGGGCCACCACAGCATCACTCAGCACCATCACAGCATCACTCAGGTCCACCACACCATCACTCAGGTCCACCACACCATCACTCAGGTCCACCACAGCATCACTCAGGTCCACCACAGCATCACTCAGGACCTCCACAGCATCACTCTGTGCAACAAAAATATCACTCAGCACCAATCAGCACCACAACAATATCACTCAGCACCACCACAGCATCACTCAGCACCACCACAGCATCACTCAGCACAACAACAGCATCACTCAGCGCCACCACAGCATCACTCAGGGCTACCACAGCATCACTCAGGGCCACCACAGCATCACTCAGCACTTCCACAGCATCACTCAGCATCACCACAACATCACTCAGCAAGACCCAAGTATCATTCAGCATCACCTCAGCATTCTCTCAGCACCAGTCACCACCACCACCACCACCACCACCTCAACATCACTCAACACCACCTCAGCCTGCTCTCAGAATCTGCCATCTGTTGATTCTCCCCTAGTGTCTGGCCGGTGCTAGTGTTATAATACAGGTACTAGTTCACAACCTTCAACCTCTAATTGTTTATGCCCACTCAAAAACAAAACTTTACCAAACAACCATTGGAATAGGCAAAAACAAGTTGCCAGCATTGCAAGAACAAAAGAAAAATGAGAAACTGATTTATCGTACATACATTTTTTAATATGGTCGTTCTGTTAACATAATGCCTTCTTGGTCATATATAAGGTAACAAAAATGCTTCTGACACTTTTTTATTACACTTTTCAGCATGCTGCACAGCAGCCATACTTCTCTACAGCACAGCTTAAACACATTGGCAAAGTCAATAGCTCTGCCTAAACACTTATAAGGCCCCAAAGGCGAGACCTATTGGCTACGCCAATGCTTGTTTTAAAGGTATGCCCGTCAAAACTGAATTTCTGTTACTTCTAAAGGCAGCTATTCAATTTTAAATGATCAAAGTTGTTGCGGGATGAAATAAGGTGTCCCTTATGAGGTCACTGTTTCCAACTTTGTAACTTGCTGTATGCATATTTTATATCCTCCAACACAAACTACCAGAAAGGCAGCTTTGTGGCCCAAGGTACCCGTAGATAAAATGTGCTTTGACAGATTAAGCAGACTGAAAGCCTTATTGTTTCAAAAAGATGTGGCTCTTACATCTGCCCGAAAAAACCTTTAATCTCCAAGAAGCATGCTCCTCATCAGAGGTGCAGTCCCTATTAAGAACTCGATTGTCATAGCATTTCATTGAACTTGTACGCCGTATTTTTAATGCATCTAACACTGCTGGAGTGGCACACTTTTTAAAAGTGATTCGGTTTCAGCATTCCAAACTGTACTTGGAATCATTCTGTACTTCTTTTTTTCAAGAGTTTTTGGTGGCATTTTGATCTCTTTAATTGCTGCATGTTGGTGCACTGGTCTTATTGTTGTTGCTCTGAAATGGATGATCCACAACGAGGCCAATTTGAATCGGAACTACCACACATCCTTCTCTGTCATGATACAGTATTTTGGATAAGCAGTGCTACTGGGACTGAACAAACACTGATCTCTGTCCTTCTGGCCGGTGTGGTTTCAGAGAGTGCAGCCTGTGTTTCACAGTCTATGGTGCTCATTCGATTGTGAACTCGACTTAAACCTTGCTACGCAACTGTCGCAGTCTCCAAATATAAATTTGCTGTGCGTCCTTTGCGGTTGCATTGGCTATGTTGTCAAATGATGCTGCTTCCTTTGTGCAAGATTCCCATTATGAGCCCCCTTCACCAATGCCAGATGCTCCGTGGACTTCAGATTTCCTGGCATCTGGGCATTCTTTTGATGCTGCACTCCTGACACTATCGCTTTTGGCGTCTAATGAATACTGAAGAAATGCCATCCTCCACCTCGGATGGCTCTTAGACTCATGACTTTGGTGTTTGCTTCTTCCTTTTTTCATGGTATACGTGGTTTTAATTGCCATTTTCTCTTTATGAGCTTAGAGACTGCTTATGCTGTTAAAGTGTTTATATGAAACGTAAGACTTTTTACACAAACATAGTGCTATTGCTATTTTTTTAATATGGAATATATTTTAGTTTTTTCTTCTAACTTATCATTATTTTGAGCTGGTGGTGGTTTGAACATGTTTTTAATAACACAATAAAATGCATTTATTATGGTTGGGCATTGTTGTTCTGAAGTCTGCACTGTTAGTTTCAAGGACACATACTAGAATGTGATGTCCTGGCTTTGATGTGTGCTTCTAGCAGATGACTCTTTTCCCCACACTAAGTAAAACAATGTTTCTATGTCTTGTGCAGAATGAGACAAGGCAGGTGTTTTATTATTTAAACAGCGCCCGGTTTGAAATTAGTGAGAGGCTGTAGTGTAGTTCCTATATTCCTGATAGGCCCTGCGCATTGGGATAATATACACTATAGTTTTGACATAGGACTGAGGTCAGTATGTCTCTATTGAGTACATTAAACTTAATTACTTGTGTGTGCCAACCAACTCAGAGGTCACTAGAAACATCTCGAATAAACAAGAAGAAATTAGTTTCTGACAACCGCATAAACATGACAACTTTGTTTCCCTTAGAATTGGAACAATATCAGAATCGTGGAAACAATAAATAACAGTTTCACTCAGTCAGTCGTGCATGCTTCGTTTCTACAGAGTTACACAGAAATAGATAGACGTGCGTTTCAATAAAAAGGGTTTATTGAACAGTCTTATTTCTCGTGCAAGAGATATGAACTGCTACAATCGTAAGACAGAATGCGAAGTATAATATGTAAAGGGTTAGCATTAAGAAAATAATACTGCAATAGCATGGTTTATAGCTATGACAGATACTCATAAAAATACATACATAAATCGCACAGGCTAAAATGTTAATACTCATCTGATGCTTCTAGCTAGTTCTACCCCAGTGTACCCAAGTGTAGTACGCGGTAAGAAGTAGGTGCTGTTTGTCTATAGTCTAGTTTAGCTATAGTTTCCAAGGTTTGCCAAAAGTCCCTCTAGGTTCTAGTCCGCTCCATACCTTAGAATGAGTGAGGTTGGAATCTCTTTCCGAGTCTCGATCTCTGCGAGGAGGATGACCGCGTCTGGTCAGTGCGTTAGGCGGGGACTTGACTTCCTTCCGAACTTGCCGTGGCGAGCCGCGTCGTGCAAGTAGGCAGCCGAACCGTGGTTTGCCATGGTTAGTGAAGGTATATTAATACCTTGAAGGTGTTTAAGAATGCCAGTATTGACGTAAACGTCAGGCAGAGAAACGTCATGAATGAACCCCAAAGAAATAGATGTTCATGCATAATAAATGAGCTCTTGGAGAAATCAATATCTAAGCAAGGGGATGTCCTAAAGGCTTAAGAATCTGGTTTTCCAAGAACTCGTTGTGACGTAGATGAACGGATGTAGGTGGCCATGCCTGTATTTGGTTAGCATGGATAATGCCTAAATAAGGGTAGGAATTCTATGCCTAAATATGGGCAATGCGAATTGTGCCTATATAAGGACATAAATTGGGAAACCTATATACGGTATCTAAATCGACACACAACAAGGCACTTCACACTGAAGTTATCATGGAAGCTGCTGAGAGATGTGAATGCCCCAGTTACTTACCTGTAATCTTCATTACTCCAAGTTGGGTCTTCCTCGCCACAATCGTTACACAGTGAGCTTTAGCTCCCTTACAGAACCCTCCAAGCCAAATTAGCGCTCTAGCCTTTCCTGTCCCTCCCCAATATGGCCGACCTCCCCTATCTCTGACCATAGCCACAAAAGATGGCTCGACCCACCACTCTTCCTGTTTCTTTGCCAAGCCCCATCGCAAAAGAAGCTAAAAAAGATAGGGAAAGGTGGGGTGGGAAACCACATGTGATGAGGAAAACTTGACTCCGAGTAATGAAGATTACCAGTAAGTGACCAGGGCATTACCGCCTCATCAGTCTTCCTTGCCACAATCATTATGCAGAGAGCTGATATCAAAGACAAAATAGGCTTCATGCCCGAAAATAAAGTACACAAGCAAGTAATCTGCCTGTAAAATACAATATTTAATCTAAAATCAAACATGACAGACAAATTGCAGTATACACCGTTCGTCATAACGAAAGTTAACAGTTAGTGCTTGCATTCAACATTGCAGATGCAAAATTCATGCCTGTCACCACCCCCCCCTCCCCCACACCACCCTACAGTGGTCCATAAACATGTGAGGGGGGAACCCATCTGGCCGCACTGCAAATGCCTTCAATAGAAACTCCTTTAAAAGAAACCCAAGACACAGAAATATTCTGTGAGACCTTTCTTTCACTCAGTTCTCTACCTCAGTCCCCTGGGCATCATAAGCGAGCAAAATAACCTGCTTAATCCATCTACTCAACATGGAGCTGGTAGGCTTAAGACCACTTCTCACCGGACCAAAAGTCACAAATAAGCTGTCAGCATTCTGAAAGCTTGCAGTCCTATAGATACAACAACACAGCCCGCTTCACATACCACAGATGTAAGCCTGCTTCCTCCTCCATCTGAGGCTAAGTTTAGAAAGCCGAAAGCATCACCTCTCGGGACCGGTTAGGCAAAGACGAGACTTTGGGTAAAAACTTAGGATCTGATCTTAAAACAATCCTATCTGGTAAAACCTTCTAAAAAAGGTGGGGATCTAAGGATTGGCCCCAATTCTCCTTGCCGACACAATTGACACCAGAAATACCACCTTCATGGTCAATAAATTAAGGTAAACTTAGCTTGAAGCACCCTCAACACCAAGGGAGATCCCACGCTGCAGCAGAGACACACCATCCTAGGCACTACAGATAAAAACTATGCATCAGTCTGACACCAAAGGACCCAAAGGCAGACTTCTGAAAGCCTTCAAAGCCGCCAATTGTGCCCGTATCGTAGACTGAGCCAACTCCAATGTGAAGCCATCCAACAGAAAATCCATTATCTTCACAGGTTTAACTGACTGATTTCAGACCTTTCCCCACACACCACCTGGAAAAGGACCACCTATGTCTAGAGTAAGAACGTAGTGTCGCCCTGAGTTCTGAATCAAGTTCACCAATTCTGCAGAACAATCCGTGGCCTACAGATTCACCCTTTCAACAGCCAGACCCGAAGGTGCAACCTCTGCAACACACCTTTCAGAAGAGGGGCCCCTTCAGCAAACAGGGATGGCCTGGAATTGCCCAATATTCCTGTACTGCTTGAGTCCTCAAAAGAGGATACAAGGCCATTTGATCAATACCCCGGCACCATTAAAAGCACCCAGGCCTTGTCCTACCTAATTTTGTTCAATACTCTAGCAATCATTGGAATCAGTGGGAATGCATATAGAAGGTCCCCCATCCACCTGATTGGCATTGCATCAGTCTTCCACGCCGCTGCACAAGGAGTAATTGTGTGGAAAGGTGGCAGGAGAAATGTGGCCCTGTCTGCAGACAGATCCACCGTGGGACACCCAAACATCCTCTGCAACACGTGGAACACTTCCTTGGTCAAACAAATTGCACTAATCAGAGGGGGGGTGGGACTTGGGACAAGGTCACCCCTGAGGTATGACACATACTCCAGGCAGGCCAACTGCAATGCCTTCACTTCCCTGCAGTCCAAGGAGCAACCAGCCTGCAGATGGTCCCACTTCCCCTGTACAGACCAGGGGCCTGAATAAGGTAAACTTAGATCAAAAGTGTAAGTTTCCGACTTTCGGTATTCACAAAGGTAAGTTATGAGTAGAATCTTTACGTCCCCACTCGGGCAGAATCTCCGTCCCGAGTGAGGAGATTCCACTCCGCACTCAGGATGGAATTTCTGCACTCAGGGGTGAACTCCGCCCTGGGTGCGGAGATTCCTTCCAGAGTGTGGACGTAAAAATACTAATCTTAACTTACCTTGTGAATACAAAAAGCAGTAAAGTTAGACTATTGGCCTCTCCCTACTAAAGGGGACCTAAAGGATGGAACGAAAATTGGTTGTGGTTGTGCCATATTAGGGTTCATCCACCCACCAAAGTGGGGTTGAAACAGCTAAACAAATGGTGCCATTTGAGACTCAAAGTAGGTCCTTGCCATACTGGTTGCCAACTGTGTCCTCTGCCTCTTCCTCTCCCTCTGCCTCAATGTCTCTGCCAATTCTCTTCTCCACTGCTCTATCCTGTTGAGTCTGAGGAGCTTCCAGGTGAGTCATAATCTCTTTCACCCTGGCATTGATTGTGGGGCGGAACATAGTCAACTTTGGTGTAGGGATATACTTTCGATGGAGAGAACTTTTCAAATATTTGCCAAGTGTCTTTATTTTAGATTGTGTGAAACACTCCTATGGCTCAGTCATTTCCTTGTTCATTTCCTCTAGAAGCTTTTTGAATGTTATAATATGAACCATCGTTTTCAATTTGGATTCACTAAGTTGTATTTTTATGTTTAATGCCTCTGACAGTCTTGATGCTGTTTTTATAATTATAACAAGCCTATCTCGTGTGCATCTCCATGAGATTGATGCCCAATCTTTTCTGAAGAACAAATCTTCCAGGAATATTCTTGCAGTGTTTTTAACCCATAGGCCTTTAGGTGCCGCATTGACTCCCAGATATTCATTCATTATGATGCTGTGGGTGGCTGTCTTTATTTGTTCTCTTTTTTCATTAATCTGGGATTCCCAATTGCTGGTTTGGGCAATACTGGAGTCATTTAGAAGAGAGGCCTGCTAGTACTGAATCTATTTCTTCGTCCGTGTAGGTTAGTCCTTGGTTGTCTGCCACGAACAATGCAAATGGAGAACGCCCAGCTGAAAACTATCTGGTATACACCTTGATGTCTATATACTCTAGCCATCCCATCTTTATTTCACGTTCGGGATGGGAGAGACTCAGAGAATTATCCAGAAGGACCGTAATACAAGTATGTGATCTGCCTGAGAGTTAGAAAAACTCTGTACCGTACTTTCCTCTCTTTGACTAACTGTGATTTAGCTGCCATTATTAAATCTCTCCTCTATTATGATATACCTGTGTACTGACCCCATTGATCTTCCCCATACCATGAGGTTATACTTCCCTCATATAAAATATTCTGTGTATTTTTTTGCATATTATGTGACTGTTGTCATTTATGATTTTCCTTTTTTTTTTTAAACATTATCACTGTATTCGGAACAAGCCTATGTTAATATACAAGCACTAATAGGCTAATCTGCTCTTTGTGTAAAGCACCTGTTTCAGGTGTCTCTCAGCATCTTGCTCGTTGAGTGTTTAGAAAAGATATAATATAGAAGATTTAGAGAATGATATCTTGCATATAGCCGTTCTCCCCATTATGATCACCTTTTTGTGTTTTTTCTTTCAGTTTCAGGACGCTATATTGGGCCTCTAATACCGATGTGTCTGACTATTAATGATCTTCTGGACAACACATATGTGAGTTATTACACTTACATAGGTTTCCTCAAATTTTGAGACTAACCAACTCACTTGGTCCTGACGAAAGCTGCAGACCCGTTAGGGCTACTTACGGTTGAAACATGTCGACCTGATACATAAGATGTGTAGGATTAGTAATTCTTCCTGACATTGTCCCTTTTTAAACCTTCTCCCCATCCCTTTTTTATTCCATTTATAATTAAATATACCTTTTGCGATTGGAGATATTTTTAACTCACTCACACATCACCACTGTCTCCATATAGACAGTTGACCGCCAGGAAGGAGGGTGGTTTCTCACTTGGAGCTGCCCCCAAGCGGACGAGTTTTAGAACGCCTGCACGCTATGAGTGGGATTATGACTGAGAAAATTGGCAGCATTTCCAGCCACCCGTAAATATTCCCTACTGATGAGGGTGGAATCCCAAAACACCGGTATCTAGAGATACGATTTCGAAAGACGGCATTAACTGAAAAATAATATGAACTTTGTGTGAAAAACTGAACTACAACTACCGAGACGCTATGGGGTAATGGCGCTGTTACATGCAAGCAGCGCGCTCCTACCCACTTTCACTGATAAAAGGCTCTTGTGATCCGCCCCCAAGCTGATGAGCTTTGGAACACCTGCACGCTATGAGTGGGATTATACACGCTATGAGTGGGATTATACCTGAGAAAATTGACAGCATGTCCAGCAGCCCGTAAAAATTCTCTACTGATAAGAGAGGAATCCCGAAACACTGGTGTCTAGAGATAAGATTTCAAAAGACGGCATTAGCTGAAAGATAATATGAACTTTGTGTGAAAAACTGAACTACAACTACCAAGACGCTATGGGGTAATGGCGCTGTTACAAGCAAGAAGTGCGCTCCTACCCACTTTCAACACCACATTCCCTAAAGCAAGTCGTAATGACGTGTTGTAATGGAACTTGAGGTAACATCGCAGTCGCAGTACTGACTGCGTTGTAAAGGCACTACATTGTAATGCCTGTGTTGTAATAGATGTTCCCCCCAGCGGAGACAGAGATAGTATACCGCTTTGAGGCTGAACAAGTGGATGTGGATCTTTAATATAGTCCTTTACGATCTTTTTGAGAACCCTTTTATTGTTTAAGTCTCACTTCTCTTGATTATTTACGCAAAGGCAATATCCTGGCCTCAGGTTCGCTTCAGTTTTCATTCCGTTTCCTACAGCATCCATTTCTGCCTCTATGTGGTCTTGGTTACTGCCAGCGTTCTCTCAGATTCAAGCGCAAAGGCCCCAAACCCCCTCTCCTTTTCGGCACACTCACATGAGGAGTCACAATTTGTCAGCTCAATGCCAATAATCTTTGCAGTCCCAACTTTGTCTATGCAATGACATGACGTGCCTCATATCCAAACGCAATCCCACAGGGATATATCCATCTGGGTTGTGTTTTTTAATTCTCCGTTTCTCAGTGATTGGTTTGAGGGTGGATTCTCTGAAGCATAACTTTCGAGGTAACGTAGAAAACAGTGCAGGTAAAATTTTAAAAGGATATTTTGATCATTTTCCTTGCAGCCTGCAGCGCCTCTTTCTCCCTGTGGTCTTTGGTTTTGTTGAGGTCCCTTTGGTCCAACTCTATGGAAATTATCTAGATGAATTTATTTCTGTCAGTCTCCCAGCAACAATGAAAATAGACACACTACAAAAGCTGTCAAGACGCAGCCGCCTTCTAGGTCCCTGATACAATAGTTTTCTCTGCATGATCCGTTTTTCAGCACCTCTATTTTCAGCAAAAGTGCCTTAAGTTGTGATTCAGAGCCTGCAGTTAACTTGTATTGGTTATATTATGTGTTTCAAGCTGTAGTTTCTACTGCCTACTGAGTTCACGTCTCATCACTGATCATCAATTTAGATGGTAAAGGTTGACCTTAAATCTAGTGGACTTTCATCAACCTCCTATTAGATCTCTTCTTCCAGCTCTTGTTTGAAATTCTGTATGCTGTCCATTAGGCCTACTTTCATGATGGACAATTAGTTCCTGGCCAAAGGAACAGTAGACTTCATTCTCAATGGTGCTGTCAGGTGTCACTGAGGTAGGTCTCTTGGTGCTTGACAGCTAAGCTTGTTTTCTTTGGAAGGCCTTCAACCCTAAAGCCCAAGCTATAATCAGCCCAGATGCTGCTCCACTTTGTTATTAAAGAGCCATCCTGGGTGAATCTTTAAATTATCATTCACATAGTGGTATTCAGTGTGAGAAGAGTGGAGGGGGTTCAGCATGGATGACAGGACACACCTTCTAGGTCATACCTTAGGGCTTCAAGTAGTGTTGCAAGTCACCTGGGCCTAGCTGTTCATGATAAGCACCTCACTGTGAATTATAATGTGTCAATGTACAACAACTAAGGGAGCCTTCATTACCCTGTTCAGTTCAATGTGTTGGCCTGGGTGATCCCCTCTAGTCCATCATGTAACCAAATTCATCGGGCATGGACTACAACGTCCTCCAGTGGTGTTCCAAAGTGTGCCTAGTCCGTCCACACCTCTAACTAAGCACATCAGTGTGACAAACTGCAATGTTCGTGCAGCTGACCATGAAGAATACATATATGCTGATGTGCAGTAACCGGCAGCAGACCACCACCTGCACTTTGCATTATGCCAGGATAGATTTACCTCTTGGATGGGACCCGCTGTTCTCTGCTAAGCCGGGTAGCAATGGTCCCTGGGTGAAATACTATTTCAGAATGTACCCAATCCTTTTCACCTGCCTCATGTGGCCTCCTGGCACTACAACTCTCATCAACAGGAAAGGCCTCACAGGTCTAAAGGGATGGGCGCCACTGCTAATCCTAGTCCACTTCCGGGCACCAAGCAAATATTATTGCACCAAAGCCGTCTCATGTTTTTTCTGATGGCGGTTGCCATTTTGTCTACAGCCTCTCAGCGCTCGGGGACTGTCTGAGGCTCTGCTGCGCACAGCCGGAGTCTTTAATCTTGGTTGATGTAGGACATCATCTTTGGTCTAAATTGCTGGAAACTCTTACAGCCTTGTGGAAGCCTCTGAGCATTGAGATCCTTGACGTTTTAAGTTGGTGGCAAGGAAGAGACATCTGATCACACTGCCACCATGTCCCTATTTTTTGGTTTCAAAACTGTTTCAACATATCTCCCATAGAGATAATACATGGAAAAATCAGTTTTGCACAGCCACCAAAGAATTAATATCCATAGTATGTTCCCACCCATTATGATCAATACATGGTAATACAAATTGGGTGTGTAGTATACATCTTTTCTAACACAACAGAGTTTTCAAAGATTATACATTTCTCCATCCAAAGCTTGCCTGGATGTTTTTCAATGTACCTCACACGTTCTAAAAATTACTGGGGCAGCATCAACTTAATATATGTAACTTTATCTCAATTCAAATTCAAAAATTCTTTATTTCGGTTCAAGATAAAACCATAAAAGATACGTCATAAATATACACATACAGTTGTTGTTGTTGTTGTTGTTGTATAATACAAGTGCAACAATTTCGTATATGAGTAATAGCACCTCATCACGGTAGGGGCTGGAAGTCTGAATCAGTAATACAATTACTGTACCCCCCAAAAAAAAAAGCTATTAAAATATTTAAATACATTAATACATAGACAAAGTTTAAGAATAATTTAACTGTGCTCATAAGTCATTTTTTGTTGTTCTGTTCTGAACATGTGCACGGTTATTTAAAATTTTAGTACTATTTCCACATAGTCATACCAGCTCAAATACTTTTCTGTGCGAAAATAAGTTCATAATTTATTTTTAGCATCAAGGCCATAAAGTGCATGTGCGTAATTACAGTATTAATCCAACTTTGGCCCTTATAAGACTCACATTAAACAAGAACCTACTGACACTAAAAACTATTTTTTGAGATGAGTCTGTTTTTAATATTCTTCCTGCCTCTAGGAAAGCTCTAGTGTTCATATTACGGCAAATTGGCTTAATCCATGTATTCCTTGGTTTGCCGTATGCCGGGCAGAAGAATAATATATGTAGATTGTTCTCCTTCGATGTATTTCGACATAGTTCACAAAATTCATTACTATTACTACCACAGTTTATTGCCCATTTTGATGTGTTCGTGTTTATATGTAACACGCCATTCCTGAACTTACTTCATATACAAGGCTTTAGCTAGTTGTGGACGTATCTCATCCAGAAAGGATTCAAAACTCACTACCTCCTTGAAAAGAAGAAACTTAGTACAGACAGTGGCACACTAACAACCATGTAACACGTTATTTTGAATATGGGCCCAAAAAGTGGATTTTAACAATTTTTTGCTAAACATTGTCAACTGAGTCGGAGTTTCCCAAAAATGACTCAGGCCCAATTTCTCAAACCAAGAAAAAACATGTTTGAGCCACAGGGTACCCCTGCTCTTGTCGATCTCTAAAATCTCCTGTAGACCATCCTTATAATTGGTCAATTCGGGAGTTGACCAGAGCCGTACCAAAATAATAAGGGTCTTAGTATTGCCTGGTGGTCCGTTTGTTTGCCATTTAGATCCATAAAAACGGGAATTAGGGGTGTTCGCACTGGCAAACTTAACATTCTTCTAAAAAATTTATTTTCTCCTAATTCGAAACTCCTTTTGCAGTGTGGCCCCCATATTTCAGCGCCATAAAGAGAAGCTGATTGGACTTTATGTTTAAAGACCTCCAGAGCAGGAGCCCGCGCCTTTGATATACTACTCCCATGCTTCTTTATTATTGGCAACGAGTTTTGGAGTTGGATAATCTTATTTTTTTCCTAGCTGTTGCTTCCAAGACAACTTTGTGTCCAAAGTTATACCTAAGTAATTAAAATGGGGAACCTACTCTAATTTTTGGCCACTGACTGCTAAATTCTTTTTAAAACACTTGTGTGGATTTATTGCCATGTACTTTGTTTTGCTGGAGTTTATTTCAAGGCCCTTTTTTTGCAAGAAGTGTTAAAAGAATCCAAAAGTGATTGTAGACCTTTAGGGGTTTACGAAATTAACATGGTGTAGTCAGCAAATAAAAGTGCTGGCACCAGATCCCCTCCCAGCTTGGGTTAATCATGTGTGCACCCAAGCAAATGACTTGGAATATCATTAACATATAGTGAGAATATGGTAGGTGCCAGTACACACCCCTGACATACACCCCTTTTTAACGGGATGGTCTTAGTTAGTTCACCCCTCGGGCCCCATCTTACTTTGGCAAAATTGCCCTCATGCAATCTTATTATTTGCGAGAGTAGTTCGGCAGGCAGGCCTTGATTACCAAAGTAAGTTGGGGTATGAGGTCAAAAGCGGCCTTTAGGTCTAAAAAAGCAATATACAAATGGCCCTTTTTTATACTTATATATTTCCAGCATAAACATAAAAATCTAAAAACCTGGTCGATTGTGCTTGTTGTTATTCTGAACCCCGCCTGGAATTTTGAGATCACACTGTTCTCATCAAGCCAATCGTTGAATCTCATTAAAATATGCCTAGAATACATTTTTTGTAAGATGTCAATTAAACTAATTGGTTGGTAATTTACGGGGTCACTACGATTGCCTTTTTGGAAAATCGTAACAATTTCCGCCCCTTTCCATGATTCAGGTATTTGCGAACCTGCGGCAATTGCATTGCATAAATGATTCATATAGGGGCCCCAGACACTGGAGTCGTGCTTCAGCAAATCTCCCAGAATTTTGTCAGGGCCTGGAGCTTTATCTGGCTTAACTGTATTTATTGTCAGCAATGTTTCCTCCAGACTAAAGTGAAGATGATTATTAGTAGGATTGAACACTGATATTACAATACAAGGTGTTTCTACCACTTGTGCATCCGAATAGAGGCTAGAAAAATGGTCCTTCCAAGTTTTAGCATCAAGGAAGAGATCCTTGTCATCCCCACCTGTCTTTCTGCCTTTTGCTATTAAACGCCAGAAACCTACTTGATCTTTGGACTTGGCTGCTTCAGTTAAATCTGTCCAAATATTGTCATCCCAGACTTTTTTTTTACATAGGCAAGGGTTTGCTTATATTTAGTTATTTTCTCCCTTATAACTGTTATATTATTCTCTCTTATTGATAATATGAGGTCGGCCTTTGCCTCACGGCCATGGGTTAGCTCCTGTTTTTATACCTATTCCACTATGTTCCCTTGGTAGTCTACTCAATACTGGTACTACTGCGTCCAGCAAAGCTTGATGTACAGCCATTATCGAAAATTCTACTCCTGATTAATCTAAGTGGAGTGAAACAGTATCAGCAAAGGTGTTATAAATCTGTGTCACAGCATTTCCTAGAATATATGGCCATTTTAGGGCTCGACGGATGTTACTAAATATATTATCATCTATGGAGGTGTTAATTTCCTCATTGTCCAGAATTTTACCAAGGAAGAGACCAGGTATTAGTAACAAGTGTAGGGGACGGTGATCGCTATCAGTTCTATTGTCTATTTTCAGATCAGATACATTTGGCCAAAACTCGACGGATACCAATATATAATCTATACTACTCTTATAATTGCCTCTACAAAAGGTGGGAGCATTAGGTATATCCGAAGGTAAGCGGCCATTACAGGCTCTAAGGCCATGCCCTGTTGTTAGTTTCATAATTTGTGCGACTGCTGTGGTGCAAGGCACTGTCGGACTACTTTCTAGAGCGGGAATATTATTTATTATATCTTCATAGAGATTATCGAACCCCACCACCGGTTCGAATTTACAGTTAAAATCACCCCCTACAATTACCATTGCACCAGGCTCTATTAGGTTAAAAAATTAATCAAGTTGATCTATTGTTAAAGATTCTTTCGTAGCTGGGCTTGGCCTGCTGTAGATGTTGATTAAATATATTACTTTTTTATCGTGTGTTTAAATTTTTACACCAACCAAATCCTGGGACGGTATATACAATACACTTGATTCAATTTTAAGGGTTATTCTAATCCATATAATAAGACCCCCTGAAGGCCTACCTCTCGTTGATGGAATAGCATTTACACTGATGGTCTTAAACCCTATACCCTATGGGGGGTTTCTAGAGCCCAAGTCTCTTGAAAGAGAGAAGAAACACTTTGCTCTATGTATTACAGCCATTCCGTGTCTCTAAGATTCCTGTTAAGGCCTGCTATGTTCCAAGAGGTAAGTCGTACTTTTTTACTGAGTGTTTACTCCTGTGTTTATCATGTTTAGCCTGTGTGGGGTATTCATCGAGTCGAAAGAAGCATTTGTGGGCATGGGTAACAACCGTTGTTGCTCCTCCACCCCAAAATGTGCATATAGCTCAGATGCCTTATAAAATCTTATCTCCCCCTGTACCTCCTCTAGATCGTATATATTTAGAGGGCGCATCTGTTTCATACTACTATTTATCTCAATGATTGAAGGAGAGAGTATTTCACCGGCTTTGGGAATTGGTCAGTCCACGGCATCCAAAGCAGATAATACCTGGAACCTATTTGGAGATGATATTGGCGCTTCATCGTGAATTAATGTGGTTTCTAAAAATATTAATGGCCCGGGATGTGGTTTATAAAAATACCCCAATGGGAGAGCACAAATGCAGGTATTTTGAGAAAAAGTCTCCTCTCGCATATTTAATAGTGATCGGACAATCTGAGGATTGCGAAAATTTACTATTATGTCATTGCCGTCTAGGTTCTTGGGAGAGTCACTAACCCACCCTACTCTGCGGACCATCAAAATTTCGTTAATATTTCGTGGTCTGAAGTTTTTATGTTTTGTCAGCCAATCGACTGTCTTATTTCGCAGAGTCGTCCAGGATTCACTCTGTCTATTTTTTAATGCCGGAAACCCTGCTAAGATTATTACATAGGGACAGGAGGAAGGTGGTAATCTTAAAACATCAGTACTTGGATTCAAACTTGTATCTTGTGAGTCTTTTACTACATCAGGACCTAGTCTTTTTGTGGGTGCATTTGAAACTCCATGTTTGTGGTCCATAACGTGTGTTCCCCTTGTTTTATCATCCCTATTCTGCACTTTTTCTCCTTAGCTTCTTTCTCTGTTATCTCTTTGGATCATCGGTTTAGCCACGAGAATATAATTTGTCCTGCTGCTTGTTCCAGCTACGCTAGGGGGGCGAAAATCCTCTAAATGCCTTTGATCACCCTCCCTTCCTATGATATCAGGATAAGTGCTGTCTATTCTGTCTCTTAAGTTGCCTACAACAATGTTTAGCTGGTCAATCTTTTTATCCAATAAGCCAAATTTGTTATCTATTAGATCGTTTATCTGAATTGTCATAGACCTGAATGCTGTTTCCAGTAACGCGGTGATTGCGCGATCATGAACCTCAGAACTTTCTTTTACTATCTTGGGGGTAGGGTTGACATCTGCTTCCGTCTGTGTACTATAACGTTTTGCCAACGTTACAGTTTGTTCCTCTACTTGGTGGTTTATCTGAGCATTGAACCTTGGACCCACTATTTTCTTGTTTTTTTTTTTAACAACAAATTTTTATCTGTCATTTGCACATTATACGCAGGGCTCTGTACCCCAGAGGCCGCTGCAGCATCCAGTTACAAAGCAATAACACAACAAAGGACATTTTCAATTTTCAATAAAGGGAACCACAAAGAAAAAACAAAGCAAACACATTCTTTGATCTAGAGTGGAATCTCGGATCACCACCCTCCCCCCCCCCCACTTCAAGTTGCGCTCTGCCCACTGAGAACCGCTCACCCGCCCGCACCCATAGTCCACTGAGAGGAATAGAAATGACGGCCTACTCGCTCTAATAGAGGCCCGTCCCACCCGAAACACCCCTGCACAGCCCGCAACCCCCCTACCCCCACATCACAGGTCCCCCCACTCTAGCCCTGCCCTAATCCCACTGGGAGATCTTCCGTCCCCGCCAATGGTTCCAGCCACAAGCCCCGATAATCCGCCCACCGCTTCCATATCTTAAAATGTTTACGCGGACAGCCCCGAGCCACAAAAATAGGTTGTTCCAGCCCCATATAAAAGTCTAGGCCATTTTTCCAGGCGACCACCGAGGGGGCCCGCTCATCTTTCCACATCCTGACAATATCACATTTCGCCAGCGTAAGACCAAGCAGCATGAGGTGCCGTTTTTTAAATATTGCCCCCGATGCCATCCATAACGTGTAGCAACGCGAGCTGCGGCGTACGCGGGAGCAGCCATCCCTGGACCTCAGACAAACAGGAAAAGATCCCCCTCCAGAACCGATCCAGCGACGAACAATGCCAGACCGTATGTAGGAATGTGCCTGTAGGAGAGTGGGATCTGCACTTGTGTTGCCCCCACTTTTTTTCTGATGTATACACTGGTTTCTGGCTATAGTCTGGATGGGTCCCTGCTAATCAGAGCCCCAGTCTAACTGATCTCTCTAAACAACTTGGTGTGCATATTAGATGCACTAGTGATTGGATACTGTGTTACCTTATGAGCCCCTAGTATATGGTACCTTAGGTACCTAGGGCATTGATACTTCACAGGCCTACCAGGGGCTGCAGCATGTATTATGCCACCCCTGGGAAGCACTCACAATCTGACACCACAGGCCTGCTACTGCAGCCTGTGTGAGGTAGTGTTAGCACTCCTCACTGAGGTATAGGTTCCTATATCTCACCATACACACACATATAAACCTATCAGTCACCCCTATGGTAGGCCCTATCAATCCCAAGGGCAGGGTGCATGGTTTACTATGTGAGGGGGTGCTTCTGCCTGCGCAGGACCCCTCTGCAGCTGGCAGAGTCTATTCTCTGCTGCTGTTTGTGGATGCGGTTAAACCATATACTCTTAAGTGCATTATAACCTTGCGGTAAATGCTAACTTTGGAATGACTTCATCAAAACATGTCGTGTTTGGTGTCAAACAACTTGGAATCCTACCCCCACACCAGTAACTGGTGTGGGAGTAGGATCCCACCCTTCTAGAGGGGACAACATGTACACACTGTACTACACGGTAGAAATCATCTAGAGCCCTGGCATCACAAAATGGATGCCACCAGCACAGACACCAGGCTGCCCTCCTGCTGCTGACCGAAACTTGCAGTGGAGGGAGCTCAACAAAGGGTTTCCTGTCACAGGGAGGTGTCACCACCTCCCAGACAGGATTTAGTGTATTGGAGCTGGGTGGGTGCACTCTTAGAGTGCTTTGAAGTCCTGCACTGGGGGAGCAGTAGGCTCCTCTGTGCATATGCCAGCTCAAACCGGTTCAGGGGCTACCTGCCCCTGCTCTGGAGCGAAACTGGACAAAGGGAAGTGGGTGTAACCACCCACTACCCTGACCCTCCTAGAGGAGTGGTCATAGAGCTAGTCCCTCCCATCTTTTCACTATAAGATACCAAAGCTTGCCAATGCAATTTAGATTACAGCTGGACGACGCTCTACGAAGAAGAATCCTGGCCCTTCAACTTTCTACTATCTCTAGAAGACCGAAGGATCTCCCTTGGAGACAAGGAGTGACTACCCTGCTTGGCAGGCACCAAAACTACTGAACTACGGTTGCAAACTTTACCGCTCCCGCCAGAGCCCGAAGTCCCTGCGTCCCCTGAAGCGGATTTCCTGACCTCTCGACGGCCATTTTGAGTCCCCAGCGAAGCTGTGGCATCTGGACCCCACGAGTGACGAGGAACAGCAATACCAGGGAACCGTGCACTGATTTCGAGTGCAAGCCCTAATCTACGTGCTACAACTTTGTGCTTTCGACCACTTGATGTCCAAGTCCCTAGCAGGTCTAGTTCCGAAAATCAGCGGCCTACCTCGTCCCGAGTGACCGTGGGCTACTGGTCAACTTTTCCTGCAAAGGCATCTTCGCGGTTGCTTGCCCGTTGGCTAGTAACTCTCCAGAAGACTTCTGCTTCAACTTCAAGGGCTCGCCTGGTTGCTCTGGGCCTGCCCTCACTTACCCTCGCTGGGTAAGTCCATCGGACCTTGCTGGTCTGATCCATCGACAATCTTCCATCCACACGAGAATTGCAGTTGCCAAGGCTTGTTGGCTCCAAACCGAGTGCCGACACCGTCAACAGCTGCAGACGTCGTGGGACCCTCCGAATCCAGCTGCTGGTCATCCTCGACCCCTCCTAGACCTCGTGAGTGAAGAGACAAAACGACATCAGCGACCTGAAGAGACGCGACAGCTGTGGTCATCCATCTTGCTGGCCACCGGTCACTGGCAAGTGACTTTGAACTCTGTCCCCTCAATTTCTAGGTCTTCTGCAACTCCAATCCATCTTCGGATTTCAGCGGACACTTCTCTCGACGACACAAGCAGCAAGTCTTCAGCGATCTCCATTGAAAACAGCATCGCGACCCGACACCAAAGGACACGTATGCATCCGGCTTCCCTGGGTGCATTACGGTGCCCAAGTGTGCATTGGCTCTCGAAGTACTTACCCTGTAAGTTGTTTGCTTGTTGTCCACTCCGAAGTGCCCTAGAACTGTAAAATACAAACCGCGACATTTGCCATTGAAACGCATTGAAACCTGCGTGTGTGTTTAGACACTGCACGCGTCTCCTGTGGGCTGATTACTTACCTGCTAACACTGCAGAAGTGAAGCCCCAGCGATTCCCAAGGCCCTAGGCCTCTTCATATTGCAAGTCGAGTTTGTTAAACCACTATTTTAGTATATGGTCTGGTACGCCCCTAGGGCCCCAGCCATATTTGTGCTTAATTTATTGAGAACTGTTGATCTTTTGAATGTTTACCTGCCTCTAATCTCATAAAGAGATTAGTAGAGTATATTTAGAAATAAATACATATATATTTGATATATATACCTGTTTTCATTTGGTAATTCAAGAGATTATAAGGTAAAACAAGCTGCTTTACATTCCTCAGAGACTTAGCCTGAATGCTGCTCTCCACAGCTACCACTAGGATAGCTTTCTTTAAAAGGTTGTCTTTAAACCTATCTACCAAGAGTCGAATTGGACTGGTGCAAGGTGGCCACTATAACTAGTGACCAGCATATGCCAGGCCAACTTCTCACAGTGCCCTCCTCCCTACCACACCTGAGGCATTCCGGGGAAGCTATCAAGCCCGCTCGGTGCAGTCGCACCCGAGTATAGTATACCCGGTGTAGGTATTTGAATTGAACCAGGTGGAGGCGCATCGCAATGGCCGCTCCCCGGGGGGCGGCCAGGGCCTCCCTCCAATCCTCCTCTTCCAACGGGCCAACATCCTCCTCCCACACCCTCCGCAGTTTGTCCAAGGTGGGCGCACTATGGGTGACCAGGGACTGATAGATCCGCGATATCATTTTGGTGACAAGATCACCCATAAAGACCTTCGCCTCCAATGGGCTAAAGTCGGGAATGTCAACAAGACCCTCCAGGCTAGGGGAAAGCGCATGGCGGAGCTGGAGGTAGCGGAAAAACTGTGTCCGGGGCATACCAAATTCTTGCTGTAGATCCCGAAACGATTTAAGGGACCCATTCCTCATCACGTCGCCCAGGGTGGATATACCAATGTCGTCCCACCCGCCAAACCCCTGCAGCGCCGCCAATTCCGGCAGTCGTCCATTGTGCCATAACGGAGTCTCCCCCGTCAGTGTGTTCCACCACCCCATTCGCCTCAGGGACTGCCGCCAAATCTGAAAGACCACTCTGGACACCTGCGGCAGCGCATTCCGCAGCGCTGCCGAGTATAGGATTGTGTGAAGAGTATGTCGTCCCATGAGGTGTCCCTCTAGAGCATATGCCAGGTCCCCTCTGTCCCCATACCACCACTCGTTGAGGACCAGCAGATGCGATGCCTGATAATACGAGAGCATGTCGGAGGTCGCCAGCCCTCCACAATAGGTGGAAAGAAAGCACGTGCGCAACGCCGTGCGCAACGCCACCCGCACCGCCTCCGGTCCCCACAGAAACTGGCCTAACACCGAATTTACCAGTCGGAACCAGCGAGGCGCAATCGGGTACGGGTGATTCTGAAGTTGATACACTAGGCGGGGAAGTGCCACCATCTTAAAGATCACCGATCTACCGTATATCGTCAGTGGCATTCGGGACCAGGTCGCAACGTCTTCCCGGACGCGTTCCCAGACCGGTGCCACATCTCGTTCCCACGATACCTCCGGTACCTCCGATAGGAAGACCCCCAAATATTTGAGTTCTCCATCTGCCATTTGCAGCGCAGACGCCCACTCTCCCACTCCCACCCTGTCGCCCAAGACCCACAAAGTGGACTTACGAGGATTCATATATAAGCCAGATGTTTCCCCGAAGATTCGCATTATCTCCAGTATGCGTGGTCCCGACCTATCTAATGCTGTTAGGAAAAATAAAACGGCATATAAGGCTATTCTGTCCGACAGTCCAGGGGCCCATTCAAAACCCCTCAGCTGCGCATCTATACGCACCCATGCCGCCAATGGCTCCATGGCGATGGCGAATAAATAGGGCGACAGGGGGCAGCTCTGTCTAGTACCCCGACAAATAGGGAAACCGGGGGAGACCGCGCCTGCGACGCGGACCGAAGCCGTCAGGTCAGTATACAGAAGCTTCACATATGACAGGAACCGAGGGTCAAGATTAATCCGGCGAAGTAGTGCAAACAGGTAAACCCAGCTTAAAGAATCGAATGCCCTGTCCATATCCGCCAGTAAAAGCGCCGCCGGCTCCCCCGTCCCTCGCACCGTCGCCAACGCGGCATGAGCCTTCCGAATATTGTGCCACGTGGCTCTATGAGGCATGAATCCGGCCTGGTCCGGATGAACCAGGGTCTAGATATAGGGCAGAAGGCGATTAGCCAGGGCCTTGGCCAGAACCTTGGCCTCAACGTTTAGGAGAGAGATGGGGCGATAGGACGCATGTTGCTCCGGAGGCCGACCAGGCTTATGGAATACCACCACCTCTGCATGTCGCCAGTCCCGCGGGAGCCGGCCGGTCTCCCTGGCCTCCTCAACCGCCGCACGGTAGTATGGTGCCAATTTTAAGTGGTGGCGACGAAAAAACTCACTTGGGATCCCATTTGGTCCCGGCGCCTTCCCGGAATTGAGTTCCCCTAAGGCCTTACCCAACTCCTCCTCCGAGAGGGGGAGTTCCAGCTGGTGGCGCGTCTCGTCTGATACCGCCCTAGGCGGGATATAATCCGCAAGGCATTCCTTTGGGGCATAGAGATCCGCATAGTAGGCGGCTAAGCTTTCTGCTATGATCAACGGGTCAATAATCAACGCACCTCTCTCATCTAGCACCCCCGGCAGGACCTGTGGAGCAAACTCCCCCGGCAGAGCCGATGTAGCATCTTGCTCGACTTGTCGCCCCATTGATAAATTCTACTGCGCGTCGCTAGCCACACATGGCGAGCCTCATCCAGCAGGAGGGAGGCATAAGACTGTCGTGCCAGCAGCAGCTGTTGCACCGCCAGCCCGCTATCTGTCCCCCGACTCCGACGCTCAAGTCCCTCCACCTCCGCCTCCGCCCGAACCAACGCTTCCTGACCCGCTCTACGGGCCGCCACGCACCATGCAATGTCGACCCCACGAAGGGTGGGCTTCATGGCTTCCCAAAGTATTACCGCGTTGGGGGCTGACCCTGTGTTGGCGACAAGGTAATCCGCGAGCGCCTCCCTCATACATCTCTCATACGCTGGATTTTGCAAGTTCCACACCTAGCCGCCAACGAAACGGCTGCCGCCCCCTGCCCCACCGCAACGCAACCGACACCGGCGAGTGATCTGACAGTCCTCTAGGAAGTATCGCTGCAGATAGTACCCATGTCGCGATCGCCCGGGGTACGAAGATATAATCCAACCGCGAAAAGGACTTGTGTACTGCGGAGAGGTATGTATATTCCCTCCGATCGCCATGCACATGTCGCCAGGCGTCTATCCAATCAAGATTACGCACCATGGAAAGCAGTTTCGTGGACTGGGTGCCCCCCAGACCTCCCCCCACCCTGTCCCTGTCCTTTCCCAGATCCATGACGTCATTCCAATCCCCCCAACAACTGTAGCCACGTCCGGCATTGCCGCCCACAAAGAGAGCAGCCGCTCCACCATGGACCACTGTAAGGGAGGGGGAGCATACACGCAGCCAAGCACAATAGATTCGTCTCCTATCTTACCCTGAAGAAATAAGTATCGCCCCTGCGGGTCAAGCCACTGTTGTGTATGCACATAAGGGACCCTACGATGTATCAATACCGCTACCCCCCTGGATCCCTGTACGAACCCAGCGTGATAGACCTGCTGGAAGCCATAGCGCTGCAGGCACAGGGCCTTAGAGCCCATCAAATGAGTTTCCTACAAGAGGAGAATATCAGCCCCGATCCTTTTGGCCTGACGCAGAACTGCACCTCGCTTAATTTTGTCCAGAACCCCCCGTACATTCCAACTCACAATGCGGAGGATGCCCGAGGGCCCCCCTATCCCTACGTTCCCCACAGCCATGGGGCGTTCAGCTGACATAAGACACAAAAACATGGTTCCCACTGCGGGTGTGTATGGTGATATGAGCACAATGTAAGAGCCCAATTCGTCCCCTTAGCTAAACCCCTACCCCAAAACAAACCCCCCACCCCATACCTCAAGAACACTGAAGTACCTGTTGCGGCGTGTGCGCCTCCGGACCCCCAACAGGGAGGCGCGGACCGCACCCGCCAATGGATCCCCAACGCACAACCCATGTCGCCCAGACCCACCCCCCACCACCCTGACCAGGTAGGGACACAGCCCTCTTTAGGAGCTCCCTCGTGACCCAAAGAAGCGAACAGTCACAGAGTCCAAGGGAGGCGGCAGCATGGCATCACCCTCCTCATGCGCATTCAGGACCCAATGGATGGGGCTGGGTGGCAGCATCCCCCGAAGCCAGGGCCCCCCGACGCAGAGCGCCTTCGGGAGCGCGATCGACCATGTCCTCTCCGACGGCGGCCCCGAGCAGTCTTGGATGGTCCCTCACTTAAGGATGAGTCGGAGAGCCGCCCAGGCGGCGTATGCGCCCGCACCGAGTGTCTCGGTCCAGGTAATTCAAAAGTCTCGCAATCACTGGTCTTGGACGGGCCCCCACCGGGGGTTTCTGCAGGAGCGCTCTATGGGCCCGCTCCACGACGAAGCACCGGGAGAGCGCCTCAGGCGGGACCCAGCTCTCCAGCCACTGTGTAAGGAATTGCTCCATCCCCACCATCTTCGCATCCTTCCGGGAAGCCCACGAAGCGCAGGTTGTTCCTCCGGGCCCGTCCCTCCGCATCCTCGATCCGGAGCGCCAGTCCCTTCTGAATGCTCTCCAAGCCCGCCACCTTCTGTTTGAGGACACCAACATCATCATCATCAGGGTTTCCGCGTCCGTGATATGAGACACTGCATTGCGGAGATCCTGCAGCAGTAGCATAACATCCGCGCCCACAGAGCCAATTTTGGCATCCAGCATAGCGGGATTGGGTGATCGCCGCCATCAGGGCAGCATTGTCCGGTATGGCAGCCTGGGAGGACCCGGCAGCCCCACTCGTCGCCCCGCGGGCCCGTGAACTTATCTATCGGCCCCTGCTTCGTGGAGCCCCCGCCGCCCTTGTCCCTCGTCATGGTGAGCTGCCACGAGCCTGCGGTGCCTCCCGGAGTCGGTGGATAGGGCACCCGCCCCAGCGACTCCTCTTAAGCGGCACACTGTCGACAAAGTCTCTGCCCGGCCCACGCCCACAGAGTAGCGCAATGAGCAGAGGATAAATGAGGAGACAGCCCCGACCCCGGGCCAGCAGTCCGCCGGCGTGAGCCACGACACTCCACCTGCACTTCAGCCGCACCCTGATTCGCCCATCAAAATCGACTAGCACCTAGGTCGCTAGGCCCGGCCAATGGCCCACGAGCTCACCTGGGGCGCGACCTGATACAGCTGCCGACCGTAGGCCCCAGCAGCTCGCTCCGGATCCAGGACCACCGCTCCCCACTGGCCAATCCACCAGTGATTGCACCCCGGGCTCTCGCAGCACCCACAAGTTCTTCAGGTATACCCCCGGGTCCCTGCGGTCCCACCGCTCCGTCCGGCCTTTATTTCGCCTCGTGGTCGTTGTAGGGCTCCCCCGACGGAGCACCCCCTCTGCTCGGCCGGACTCCGCAGCGGCCCAGGGTACCCCCAAGGCCGGGGCACCTCCAAGTCCGATGGCTGTTCTCGCCCCCGGACTCAAATCACCCAGGATCCGTTGAACAGCACTCGCATGGACTGCCCCACCCCGCCGCCGCGGCCCGACCTAGCCGCCGAGCCCCCAACACCTACGATATGAGGGGGGGGCCCTAGGCGGGTGGGCGCTCTTTTCTTCTGGCGCTGCTGCCCCGCTGCGTCGATCCCTTGACCCGGAGGGGGGCCCCCGCACCCGGAGCCACCGAGGCCGGTCCGGCTCCCAGACACACTGTCCGATCCAAGTCCACGATTCCCGTAGGCCGGGGCGTCCCCCCCCCACTCAGCTCCTCACCGGTGCACCAGCTGCCGCCATGCGACGTCCCAGGAGTCGATTCGCCCTCCGATGTGCACCGCGGACCCCTCGCCGCACCAGCCGCCGCCCTGGGCCCTCTGTAGCCGCTGAGTGCCTCGCGTCAGTTCCAGGAGCTGCCAACTCGAGGCCCCGGCTTGATCGTCGCGCACTGGGCCGCACCACGCGTGTTCGCCAGCTCCCGGCTTTCTTCTCTCCGGTCGCTGCCTCAGCTCACTCAGCCCCCCCCGCCAGGTGCCAGTGTCGCCACGCTCCCTCCAGGACTCGTCAGAGGTCCGAGGGAGCCAGGATGATCGACGGATCTATGTTGGGCTGGAGGGAGCTCACTAGCACACGTCCGCCATGTCGGCTTGCTAGTCCACGCCCCCTATTTTCTTGGTTTTTAAGAGGCCCATAACACGTTTCTGCCTTGTCCGAGGAACTTTGCCTTTGGGTTCTTCTATTGTTTTTGAGGCTCGGGATCTAGTTCCTATACCCAAACTGTTACGATCATCTAGTGCGGAGTTTGGAGATATAGGGGGTGAATTTGGCAGGGCAAGTGTCGCAGGTCCACTTTGGATTATTATTCTAGGGGTTAATGGAATCTGCTGAACAGATTCATTAGGCTGAACAGATTCTTTGGGCTCTATAATATTTGCGTCATTAAAATACATTGGAGATTGCGTAGGATCAAGTGACAACCGCCTTTCTGTCAATTGGATTTCGTGTATCAGCAGAGATTCTGCTCTAATTAGAAAGGCATCTAAGATGCCTACAGCACCTTTGCGTTTACTCATGCTTCTTAACTATATGAACAACAATGGGTCAACAGTATAAGAGGAAAAAACGAGGGAAGCTAGACAATCACTGCAGGGATGTGAAGCTTTAAAAAACCAGTAAATCTGTATGATCAATCTTACCAAACAGTTATGTCGCAGTTTTATCACAGCCCCAATTTCACAGAAGGGTGACCCAGCCCAGCCTCTTCCAGTCTCCGACATTGCTGCCTACTATCAATAAAGCACCTCAGCACACACTACACTCATTTTTAACACCTGTGGCCTATTATCAACTAAACAAAGGCTCAAGCGACGCAGAACTAAAACGGGATAATAACCGCCCCGGAGTCACCCCCAACCCAACGTGACCAGCCCGTTTTCTATTGAATGTATATGCCAATACGAATCTACAGTTCGAGTCCACAGTTACTTGGGAATCCACAGTTCACAGTGCGGGCGCTTCCCAATGCCAGTACAGCCTAATTGGGGGGGAATGGGTACTGTAACGATGAAACGGGCCACAATAATTGGGGGAAGTCTTACCCGCTGATGCTTCTAGGTCACAGTCACAGCCGCCACGGGGGGTGGCCCTGCCCTGCCTCTTCCTGTCGATGACGGGTGCAGGATGGGCCCGCCCTTGGCCCGGGCGCGGCCCACACGCGTCCCACGCCGCGGGGGGGAGAGGCTGCGCTATATAGCGCGATGGAAGCGCGTCCCCCTCACCTGCGGCAGCGGAAGCGTGAAGATTCGACCCTTGGTGCACCCTGGGACTCGCAGTCCCACCAGGATGGGTGGCGGCTCCAAGGTGTCTCGGGGAAAAGTTCCAGCGAAGGTGGTGATGACTCTGGGTTCTAGTGACTCTGGGCTTAGGCTACCGCCAGAGTATTGAGCAAAAGGGCAGGTGCTGACTTGTCTTGGTCCTGGGGCACAATCATAGTGTGTGATAAAAAGTGTTCTCCTGACCGGATTCATGCATGCAAAGTGCAGCGGAAAAATATCCAAATGACTTAAGCTGGGTTCTGAACTAGCATAACCTATGCAAATGTTGAGATCGGACTGGCCTAAAACATTTCCTGAAGGCCACTTCAATAACATATGCTAACACTTCTTGCCAATTGGACTCAACTAAGCGTCCTTCCTCCTACTTAAGAGAAAATTTAAATTCCAGTCTAGATTGTATGGATGACACATTGGATGGCAGAGGTCACCTGGGAGAGGCGAGGGCCGCATTCATATGCATTGCTATAAAGCATTGGCCGCATTCCTGCTCCACGGGATCAGTGACTTTGCCAGAGCGGGGGACTACACGTCCAAGAAACCCTTGGACGCCAGAGGCTGCCTGGAAAGAGGCAGGGGCTGCATTCTTGTGCAGTGCTGTAAAGCTCTGACTGCATTGCCGCTCTGTGGGATGCACCTGGGCGCCGTCCCCAGAGAAGACCTGGCCTGTATCAACCCCAAAGAGGCTGGGCCCCGTCTCTTGGCTCCATCCTCTGGGTTTAGCAGCAACATCAAGAAGCTGTATCAAACAGGGAACCAAAGGTGCAAAGGTGTTTTTTTTCTCCTCCTCCTTCACATTTGACTGTTGTGATACAAAATGGTCTAATGCAAGGGCAGCCAATTGACCGACTGTGGCAAGAGAGCGAAAGAGCTTTCTAAATCTATAACCAACTATCTTTCAGCTGTTATGGGTGTCATTGAGACTGTAATTGGCAGGTTGGACGCCAGTTTGGATGCTACTTTAAAGAATTCTGGAGCACCTACTGTTAGTCCCCAAGAAGCCACGGTAGCCACTTTTTCAAAACTGAGCAATCCTTCTCCTCCTACTCTGCCAGAATGCTTGACAGCGTTGTTAAGTGCTATGCCCCATCCGGTGGTATCTTCAGAGACTGCACAGCAAAACCCATGTGTCCTCCATGACTCACCAACAGTGACAGTGTTGGAGCGGTCCGTGGTATTAGAGAGCCCACCACCCAAGAAAATCAGAAAAGAGACAGTTATTGTGGGTGAGGTGAGCAACATACCACCGCAGAATACTTCTACCATAGCTCTCAAACAAGTGTTTTGAGCAAAGAGACCAATCTGCAAATTGGAAAGAAGGCCGACCCAGGATCCCATTGCTGGGGAAAGTGATTTAATAGATTTTAGTAGCAAATATCTAGATAGAATAGACCGACTAGATAGCCAAATTAGAGAGATTAAACAATTTTGCTCTTTGGTACTGATGAAATTGAATGATCAGAATGGAAAGTTATTTTACTTACGCTCAGTTCAAGGAAAAGTGGCCAAGGATTTGAGATATGATCACAATGTGAGGGACATAGATCAGCAAAGTGCTCAACTTCAAAACTTGCAACCTCCGAAGTCAATTCATCCCAATTGCAAGCAAAGAAGGATCAGGAGAAGCCTTTCGACAATATGATGGCCCAGAGACCACTTTACCTCAGTAAGGCTATAGGTCTCGAGACAGGTGGGAGACAGTAAGGGAAAGAGTAGAACAAGCAGACCGTCTCAAAAAAGTTCAAGTGAGGGTGCTGACGTTCACCCCAAATAACTCTGGAGTGCACTCCCTATATTTTCATTTTAGAGAACGTACCCAAGATAGATCCTTTGTGCACAGAAACATGTGACCCTATTAAATAAAGTGACTCGTTGGTTGAGGAAAAACTCAGGATGAACCTGTGAATTGTCAAAGGAGATTGTCACTGTAAGGAGAGTTTAATGGATTGAGCCCTCTAAGAAAACCTCGCCTTGGGACTGTATCATAATCAATTTCAAAAGGTCAGATTTAGTGTGAGCCATACTATACTGCTTATACCCGTTAATCTCTCAGCAGGGAGTAATAAAGCACAACTCCTGGTTCTTTTTAAAGCCCAAGGACAAACTGTTTAAAACCCATTTTTGGCGAGGTATAACTGACTGGCCCTACACGAGACAGCGTTGCAAACCTCTCTATTCAAGGTAATGGGCCATTCTCAAGGTCCTATCATATTTAGAACAGCTGGATTAACCATCACATATCTTCGGGTCCCCTGGCATCGAATATGAATCTAATCCTCCTCTTATGACTGACCCTCCAATGAATAATTTTAACACCAATGTAGGCTTATTAAGGACTCTGGACTTTCTTTGAATGTGGCAGGCCTACGGGCTAAATGAAACAACCCTTATTGGCTACATATAGTGGAGCAGTATGGAGTTATTTGCTGCCAAGAGACATGGGCACACGATTCCCTGTGTATTAACGGCTACTTAACGTTTAATGTCCCAGCCACTCCATCAAGCTCAGGATGGGCAAAGAGTGGCTTGATAACTTTTGTTTCTGTTAATCTTGCTAGCATAACAGTTCGAGAAATGTACTGTACATCGTATTACCAAATGTTATTGCTGAAACTTAAAAAAACATTTGATTTGTTGTTGATTCATTTATATAACAATGTTTTTGAAATATTCATATATAAGGACGCGGATGACTTGGAGTATCGTCTGTGTAAGGTTGAGAGTGATCATAATATGGAATTTTTAATAATTTGAGTAAGAGACTTTAATATTTGTACAAGTGATTCTAAAATGATGATGATTTGTGATCCTTGGGATGAATCAGACTTACCTGTAACACATTTTAGACACGCTCCCTATGGAGATGCGGTGAATAGAGATTTGCTGCAAAGAGACATGGGCACACGATCCCCTGTGTGTTAACAGCTACTTAACGCTTAATGTCCCAGCCACTCCATGAAGCTCACGAAGGGCTTGATAACTTTTGTTTCTGTTAATCTTGCTAGCATAACAGTTCGAGAAATGTACTGTACATCGTATTACCAAATGTTATTGCTGAAACTTAAAAAAACATTTGATTTGTTGTTGATTCATTTATATAACAATGTTTTTGAAATATTCATATATAAGGACGTGGATGACTTGGAGTATTGTCTGTGTAAGGTTGAGAGTGATCATAATATGGAATTTTTGATAATTTGGGTAAGAGACTTTAATATGTTTACATGTGATTCTAAAATTATGATGATTTGTGGTCCTTGGGATGAATCAGACTTACCTGTAACACATTTTAGACACGCTCCCTATGGAGATGCGCTGAATAGAGATTTGCTGCCAAGAGACATGGGCACACGATCCCCTGTGTGTTAACAGCTACTTAACGCTTAATGTCCCAGCCACTCCATGAAGCTCACGAAGGGCTTGATAACTTTTGTTTCTGTTAATCTTGCTAGCATAACTGTTTGTGAAATGTACTGTACATCGTATTACCAAATGCTATTGCTGACACTTCAAAAAACATTTGATTTGTTGTGTATTCATTTTTATCACAATGTTTTTGACATATTCATAAATAAGGACGTGGATAACTTGGAGGATCTGTGTAAGGTTGAGAGTGATCATAATATGGAATTTTTAATAATTTGAGTAAGAGACTTTAATATTTGTACAAGTGATTCTAAAATTATGATGACTTGCGGTCCCTGGGATGAATCAGACTTACCTGTAACACATTTTAGACACGCTCTCTATGGAGATGCGCTGAATAGAGTATTTTTTTCTAGAAACTTGGTATTTGCTCAAGATTTTAACTGCTCAAATTCTAGCCCAACCCTAAAGTTGCTGGGAAAGGTTTGTGACCTATAATTGATTATATGTTATTCTCCAAGGATTAAGCTTAAATTTTCCATAAGCATGAGGTAATCGTAAATTGTTTAAGTGAACACAATCCACTCTCCTTGGGACTAAAAAGGGATCTTCGTAATAAAGACATTAACGCTATAAAAAGCAAACTTGAATACAAAAAGAATAAGGGTCTGAGTATTAGGTGGAATAAGATGGATAAAGTTCGATTTATGATGGACTTGGTGATGACTAATCAGACACAAATTGACATTGTCTTACAACATGAAGGCCTCCCAGAGCTCGTATATCCCAGGACAATTGACTAAAAACATTCCCATGCATAAGATACGCCCTCGCAGGTTTAATCATGCTTGCTCGAAAGACAGCAAAACCCTTTAACTGGCGCTTAGGAAACAACCCCAGCAAAATGCAAAAGTAGTCAAAGCTAGGAGAGCTTATAAAAAGCCATTGCAGTTAGGAAATCTGAAATTCAGAACACAGCGTGCCTTTTGAAACATTGTGAACTGCCCTTTCCTCTCAGGCTATGATAGCCCGAAGATAGATGTAGTCATCTCTGCGGAAGCCTGTGAAGCACATTTTTCCAAGATTTTTGAGCCCAGTGACCCAACCCAATCTTTGGTGACGAGGGAAGAAACATACAATGATCATGAGGAGGCTACTCCTTTGAGTAACACAACTGAAGTATCAGATGTCATATCAGCTATTGAAAGTTGTCCTTCCGATAAAGCACCAGGCCCAGATGAAATCCCTTCAGATCTGTTCAAAGTGCTTCCTCAATTCTGGGGACAGCTAATCACTACTGTTATAAAATGATCGATTGCAGGCCCACTGGTTCAGACCTGGCAGAATGCAATAATTGTGCCAATATTTTTAAAAGAGGGATAAAAGCAGCCCCTTTGCTATTGCCCAATTTCTCTCTTCGATAGCACAGTTAAAATATTGGCCAGGGTTATTCTGGCTAAATTGGAGGCAATGTGGGTCACTGAGAACAGGTGATTATTGAACGCACAATTTGGATTTCGCCCAGCGTTGGAAACTGTGGACCAAAGTCTAAATTTGTATCTTATTGCACAAGAATAAATAAGGGCCATAAAAGGTAGTGTACATCTGGCCTTTATGGACCTAACGTGTGCACTTGATTCTGTCCAACGACCTAAACTGTGGGCAATTATGTAAAGAATGGGAATAGATAAAGTAATTATCGATCTACTTCACAGGCTCCATGCACATACCACATCCAAGATTTGATATAGTAGGGAGGGAAGTCTAATGTATTACAGACACTTTTAGACACTTAATATGTTTATGACTGATCTGGGGGTAAGGACAAATTTAATAACAATCTTTTATAACAAAATGTGTCCCCAGGTTTTTAAAAAACAGGAACTTTATGCTTGCTGGGGCAGAGGTTGTCAAAGTCCCACATTTTACTTATTTGAGTATCCATTTGACTCCGTTTTTAATTGGAAGTGTATTAAATATTAGAGCTCTGTTTCAAAAGTCTATTGAGGCCGTATCCCGATTTACCAAACGACTTCGCCATAAATGTAGGCAAACTAGTACAAATATTCAAAAGCAAATGCCTGTCTATTGTCACTTTTGGTGCGGTTGTGTGGGGTTATAGCAAAAGTGATTGCAATCAGAAAGTAGAAAATAAATTTATAAGAAGTTTTCGGGCCATTCCACAAGCAGCACCCACTACTTTTTGCCACACAGAAGTGGAGCTTTACTTCATAGAAGACCATATCAAACTCAAGCCTCTTTTATTATGATTTAGAAGATGGAGGAAACCGTAGGCGCATTTTAGTAGATCCATTTCGGTTGATTGCCTCGCTTTAAACAATGAAATAGACATTTCATGGCTTTACTATAGAAAATAAAGTTTTAATTACTTACGCCTTGCAGGGCTCTTTTCCAATCTTGCAGGGCTCTTTTCCAATCCTGCAGACCTCTCTTTTTGGATCTCTCTCAAAGTTAAAGACCTATTCAACAGACATAGCCAATCCTCACGATTGGTTAACCTGGAGAAAAGGGACGTTTAACTGGACTTTAAATGGGAGTTCATCACCAGTACTGTATTTACAAGTAATCACTAAAGAGCGACATATGTTTTTATTAACTATATTTCACCTCATTTCTCTTCACTTTCTGATGGCCTTTCCTACCCAAGGAACATGGTTTCCACCACTTTCTCCGTGCCCCTGTAAAGGTAGTATAGCACAAAGCACATTGCGCTTTATATTATTTTGTCTGCTATATATTACACAAAGGAGACATTTCTTGCTCCCAGTTCTGAGAGAATCTAAAGTTAGATCCCACAAGCTGGCTTTTGCACACCTACAACACTACATATATGGAGTTTAGAGACTTGTTACGCTGTGATGAATTTGATTTGAAGTGTTCTGCAAACTCGTCATAAGTACTGAGGAATCATATTTGTTATTTTTTTCTCAATTCTTTCAAGTAATAATGCATCTAATTTTAATGTTGCATTTTATATTTAGATACTTCTTTAATTATGATGTATATTTTATATTAATGTATTGATATTGTTTTTATTATGAACTTTTGTGGCTCTTTGTAGCCAAATAAAGTATTTTGACTGACAACATTGACCTCTTCCTCCGTAGAACACCATACTTCGCTAGGTCCACCAGATCCTATTAATTTAATGCTACAGTTCAGCCACTACCTTCCAGTGGTATCCCACTCCCAATGGGCTACTTGAGATTCAGTCCTTCCCAACTTACATAACAGCCAACTACTTGCCATGTTTTTATCACCACTGGAATTGGTTTCTGCAGGTGAGTCACAGACTTCCTCCTTACACCTAGAGTAGATATTCCACTTTGATCATTCTGTATCGATCCATTCCTAAAGGATGTTTGTCTAGTGCCTTAAAGGCCCATTGATATGCAATTACCAGATGCCAGCTAAATATGTTATGCTATGAGTATTTGTAACGCGCGCTATTACCTACGAGAGTATCTGGACAGTGAGCAGGTGTGGTGGCTTCGTCCAGATGCATTTGGGGAGTTACTCAAAGAGCGAAGTCTTCAGCTTCTTGCGGAACACAAGTAGAGAGGAGAAGGCTCTGAGGTGTAGTTGGGGGTTGTTTCAGGCTTCAGCAGTGATGTATGAGAAGGCTCTACCTCCTGCTCTAATTCTGTGTATGTGTGTGATGTGTCTGAGTAGGAGTCCGTCTAAGTGGCGGTATCCTGCAGGTTGATGGAAGCATATGCTATTGTTCAGGTAGTCTGCTTGTACTGTGTAGGGCTTTGAATTTGTGGTGAGGAGTTGTGACTGAGCACATTTGTGTATTGGGAGCCAGTGGAGCTCTGAGAGGTGTGGTATGATGCGAGTCCAGCGTGAAAGGTTGAGTTGAGCCTGGCTATCATGTTCTGGATAGTTTGTAGTTGTTTGGTGAGTTTCTTGGTTACATCGAAGATGAGGTTGTAGCGTCTTGTGAATTAGAAATGATGGAACCCTTCTGGCTCCAGATGGACTCCATAGAACTGTGACGTACGTGTTAGAGCGGGATGCAGTGAAGGCTAATATAGAATGTTGGGTTCGCAGTTACACACACAAAAACATAAACGTGAATTATTAAGCTCTGTGTGTGGCATAATCCTTTGCAAGTACCCAGGCTGGGGAGGATGCTACAGCTGGCAACGAGTTGGGGGATAAAAAACCAACTGGACAGTGCTCTTCCAGGGAGTTTACGGTGGTCCAAGCAACCAGCTTGTGCGTGTCAGGGGGTTTGCAGTCGAAGTGAGAAACCAATGCTTAATACATGTGGAATCAAAGGGCACTCCAGCCGCCGTAAAGATACAAAAGCATTGCAAAGAAATCTTCACATCGATGATCTGCTGGTCAGATTATATGTATAGGTACAGCACTGCTACGCAATATACAGTCCTATGTAATTCCGGAGCGTGAACGCTAAAGGCAGATGCAACCAGGTTTTGAAAGAGCAACAAATAGCAAAAGCAAATTGCAAGATAATGCTCTGATCAGAAACGCTGTGAGGCAGAGATCAACCAGGTGTCAGACAGTACAAAAAGACGCCTAAAAACAAAGCAACTCAAATACAAGAAACAGTCATTTGCATAACACAACTGAAAAATGAGAATCGTACCACAAAGTTGGGCAGAGTAGCCCCAGAAGAAGTGCCCGGGGATGTGTTTTCGGAGCTGTTCCTATCTGAAGCGGCACGCCATCAAAGCTGCTGGGTGGATGCTCAGAACAACTTCAAAGGTCTCCAGAAAAGTGAAGGGCTCCCACAGAGACCAAGAGGGAGGTCACAAATCCATTGGCTAGCCAAGTTGACCCAGAGGCCAGTACAGCACAGGGCCTTATAGATGGTATGCATGAAGAAGATCCCAGCGGATAGTAGACCGTGTCGGAGAGCTCCCTATTCCCCTTCAGTGTCGGAGAGAGCTCCACCCTTAATGTCAGACACTCCCAGAAATGGATACAATGCTGCCGCGTTCCTGAAACCACCAATAAGCAAAATATTGGCGATAGACAAACTGCTTGGATAGAGACATTTGATGATTTCATTGATGCACTTGAAGGGACTGACAACAAAAAGATTATCAAGTATCTCAGAAATCTTGCTGGTGATGGTGTAAAATAAGTCACATATTGTCAGATTGAAGAAGTGTTGAATCCCAAGTTTAATCCAATGCCAAATGTTCGGGATACTTCTTCAGCCAGGAATGCCTGAAAGCTGGTGAAACCATTGATGTATTTGTGGAGAGACTCAACACACTCATCAGACATTGTAAGTTCAATTATTTAATTATGAAGAAGCTATGTGTCAGAGTTATTGATGGAAGCGTGTTGGATTCCTTCAGATGACAAATGCTGAGAGAAACTCTTAGTCTGGAACGAGTGCTAATGGCTGCCAGAGCTCAAGAGTGTGCCGATTTTTTTTCCTGCTCTATTCTGCTCAATAAAAACATTAAAAAAAAAAAAAGTGTGCCGATAGACAAGCTGCCGACATCGAGGCTGAAGATGCCCAGAATGAATCAGTCATGAGTGAGGGGCGTGGCTTGGAGCCAGCGAAGATGGCCGCCTAGCAGGGAGATCCGCCGGAGCAAAGCCCCAAATCCCCCGCAAATCCGTATATAATCCTTCAGGCGGCACGAAAAAGAAGTGGGAATGACCACGAGAAAGTAAGCAAGACCCAATACTGAAACTCGGAATCTTTGGGACGCCTCCGTCATCGCGGCGTGCCCGGTGCTCGCAGGGGTGGCCTGGAGGGCCGGGGAGCCGGAGGGCGAGCACTCCCCTCTGCCACCTACGCAACGGCCCGGCGTTGAGGCCTGTGGCGGCACCTGCTCTCAGGAGTGGTACCGGGCCTCTGCGCCCCCACCAACCCTACCACAACATCTGAAGGGGGTCGCGGCCCCTATTGTGAAGCAGAGTAAGCGGCACCCGCTACTGAAACTCGGAGGCTTTGGGACGCCTCCGTCATCGCGGCGTGCCCGGTGCTCGCGGCGGCGGCCTGGAGGGCCTAGAAGCCGGAAGACGGACACTTCCCTCTACCACCTACGCAATTGGCCTGCAACGGCGCCTGCTCTCGGGAGTGAGGCCGGGTCTTGGCGCCCCCACCAAAGAATCTGAAGTGGGTCACGCAGTGAGCCGTTGCCCCTATGTGCAGCAGAGGGAGACGTCAGCAAATCGTGGCGAGGTCCTGTGAGGCCTGAGGACTGCTGGTGAGTGGAGGTTGCGTTGGGGGCCGCATGAAAGCTCCGTTGCCTCGCGCCACTGGAGCATCGGATCTGCGACGGACCCCGCCTGCGCTGGACCCCCTCCTGTGCTCCGGCGGCCTACTGCCTGGCAGGTCCCTCCCCGTGGGGGGGAAGAGCTCCTGAGTAATCAAGGCATCATGAGAGCATGCCAGAGGTGGGCCTCCGGTGGACCACAACCCAGAATATCCAGGTGTGGAGGCGGGACAGAGTGTGGGGTTGCGTGTGGCGCTGCGAGGGAGCTAGGCCTCGCCCAGAAGTGAAAACTGCTGGCTGCACAGTGATCTGGGCACACAGCCCCTCGTGGAGGAAAGGGGCCAAAAGAGAACATATCCAGCATCCCCCTCTGGCTGGCCAGAGTGTTGACTGGGGGCCAGAGGTGGTGAAAGGAGATCCGGCTGGCGCGTGACGCACGCTCATGCCTGGGGAGTGAAGACCCGCACGACCGCCAGCAAAAGTGGACAAAGATCCTGCTGGGTGACAGAGGGGACCGCGGAGGGGTGCGGCACAGTGACACCAAGGGACGGCAGGACGACCTGAAGATTAACGTCTGTGCCAGCCTGAGGAGCGTTCACGGGAAGGGATCTCAGGACCTCCGTAAAGCCCAGCTTGCAGCGGCCCAGACGAGGGAGACCGCAAAATGAAGCCTAAGGGTGCTGCGGCTGCCCAGACGAATAAGCTGGACAAATATGCGGTCCCGATGTTGGCCCCTCAGACCGAGGGAGCGACCGGGGGCCAACCTGCGCAGGCTGAGCCCTCCTTGGCTTCCATAATGGCGGCCATCCAAACTCTAGGGACCACCCTCGAGACGAAAATCGACAAGATGTCCATTGAGATGAATCTCATACGCGCCGATCTCCACAAGACGTCGGACAAGGCCAGAACCAATGAGACGGACATCCGGGAGCTCCAGGCCTCCTCCAAGAAGCTCAAGCAGAGGGTGTCAACTTGCAAAAAGGGAGGCTCAGAAGGTTATGGAAGTTTTCAGGGTTGTCCCTCGTTTATTTCGAATACACAAAGAAAAAGTAGCCATTTGGCGGGGTTTAGGGTCCTTGACGGTCTGGTCGGGGATCGTCTCGTCTCTTTCCAGTACATCTTTCTTCTCAGGGTGGCGGGAGGACTCAAAAACCAATTAAAAGAAAACAAAAGGAGCACGTATTAGTGCGCATTCTCTCTGTAGCCTTTAGGGAAGGGAGTGAGGGAATCACCGTCTTATGGCTGAGTGCGGGAGGGGGAGAAACCACCACCAATGAGAGCTGGATAGCAGCGGGCAGGGTCTATGCTTCGGCGGTGTTCAAGAGCCTGTCGTTGCGTAGCTTTCCCCGCCCTTCTCTGGGGTTCCTAAACCCACCCAACTCCCAGATCCCCGGAGACGTGCAAGCACCTGTTGTAGCCTTGACCCTCCGGGGCCGTGGCTGGGCGATGCGTCCTCCTGAGCGTCCCGGCTCTCGTATAGTCGGTCGTCCTCTGGCGCGTCTCTCTCTGGGAACACCAGTCCTCCTCTTCTTCCTCCGTCGGAGTTCTTCCTGGTGCGTCTTTCCTCCTCGCGGGCATTGCCGACGTCTCTCTCCGCGTCACGAGTTGAAGATCTCTCTGTGGTTGGCGCGTCCGCCCTCCAGGGGGTGTGTCCTGCATCGGTAGGGAAATCCTTAAAGGGCCAGGTGTTCTTTTCTCCCTGACTGCTCTCGTCCTCTGTTGTCGGTAGCTGTGGGGGAAAGAGGAGATCGCTAGCCCACAACGTCTTCTCTTTGGCCCTCCTAGAGGGTGAAGCCTGACAGAGGGTTAACGTACTTGTACACCAGCACCGCCAGGTAGCCTTGAAGCTCGAGGATCAGGAAGGGAAGGCCCGACAGAACAACATTAGGGTGGTAGGAGTTCCAGAAGATTCAGAAGGGCCTAGTATGGACCTCTTCCTTGAAGTTTTGATCCTCAACTACTTGAAACCGAAACGGCTCTCTACTATTTTCACCATCGAGAGGGCGCACCGCGCGCCGATCCCCAAGCCCAAGCTAGGAGCTCCTCCGAGGACCATTATTGCGAAAATCCTCAACTATAGGGACCGGGACGCCATCTTGCAGGCCGCCACACAGAGGGGAGACCTACAATACGAGAACGTAACAGTCAGGCTCTTCCCAGATTTTACGCTCAAAGTGCAACGGGAACGGCGCTCCTTTGATGGGGTGAAAGCGGCGCATCGGGAAAAAGGTATTAAATAAATGATGTTCTTCCCTGCAAAGCTCAAAATAATCGCCGGCGGCAAGTCCCTCTTCTTCACTATGCCTTCGGAGGTGCAAGACTGGCTAGACAGAGGTGCATCGCAGGCGTCAGCGACTGCTACAGGTGATGAGTGGAGAGACAATCTGGCCAAGTCACCGGGCTCACTGGATGGAAGATCGGACACTGACAGAACGAGTCAGCGCTCATGGCGATCGAGATCTAACAGCCCAGACATAGGCGGCACTCAAAGACGCTATTGGACTCACATTGATTGGAGAGACTACATTTTCAGACCGCTGCAAGCTGTAATGTAATGTATAAATATTTCCTATGTTATTGGGGGTATGGACTTTCCAGGGCGGTGCCAACCAGGCTTGGCGGTGTGCTCTCCTTGCCGGGAGCATGCCAGATCTAGACAGGGAGGGCCAGAGACACTTCCCGACTTTAATTATCCGAACTTCATGGGCAGACTGGCCAGCCGGCTATGGGGCATTGTTAAAAGCATTTGGTGGGGGCGGGGTAGAACTGATGGGGCCATAAGGGTTTATTTTACAAAGTGTGTGTGTATGCTTTATAAGATACTAAATATATGGGGAAGTGCGTTCAGCGACCGGAGTTGGTACCAGTGCATTTCCCCACCTAACAGTTTTTCGGGGGGGGGGGGGGGAGGGGGGGGGGGTTCTCTCTCTCCTTTATTGGGGCGAAAGGTGCTGTGCTAGTTGGGGATGTGGGTCATTAGAAACCTACGTGGCAGCGTAGCAGGGTGGGGGGGAGGCGGGGGGACAGCAGTTTCATTATTTACTGATGGTTCGTAATGCCTGGGGGAAGGAGGTGAGGGCTTGAGTTGGTCATACAGGGAATGTAATTATGTGCTGGTGCGGTGTTGTAGGAGCTACGGATTGCGAAATAGGATAGCTTCCGGCGATGGCTACAAGGTGGGATAAAAGTCTAAAAATCCTTAGTTAGAACGTCAACGGGTTTGGGGACAAGCTCAAGAGGAGTATAGTTCTTCAATTTGTCAAACAGCACCTCCCAGATGTTGTACTCTTGCAAGAAACGCACCTTATCGGTAACACCTGTCATGCACTCAACAGACGGGGCTATACACTGGCTACACATGCCGGCTTCACTTCAGGGTCCCGCGGGGTGGGCATTCTGTTGCGCCATAACTTTCCATTTGTCATTGAGCACTCGGAGACTGACCCGTGGGGCGCTAAGCGGTGCTCTCGGGGAGGTGGGGGGGATGCATACTCAATTTGGTGACGGTTTATATCCCACCAGGCCTCCAAACCCAATCATACCATGATCTGGGTGGGCTTCTCCTTTCCCTTCCTGAGGGGCAGCTTCTACTTGGTGGGGACTTCAATACAGTAGTGTCTGGAGGACTGGATAGGCACCCACCCCGAGACGTGGCAACTGGGCACATGTGGCTCTCCAATCTCCTGGAGGCATTCGGCTTAGTTGACCTCTGCCGTATGCACCACCCATATCTACAACAATATACATTCTTCTCGGGACCACACCACACTTTTTCTAGGATAGATTACATCCTTACACTTCTGTAGCATGACACTACCATCCAAGAGATCAAACATCTGTTATGAGGTATATCTGATCATTCCCTCATATGGGCACACCTCACTATTGGGGAACAGAGGGTAGGTTGTGTTGCGTCCATAAACTCCTGGTTCATTCACAATCCCGAGACCAAGAAGAAGATCACCCACTCGATCGAACAATACTTTCAAGAGAACGTTGGGATGGTGGAATCCCCTGCTGTCCTCTGGGAAGCATTTAAAACCATACTGAGGGGTGAAGCCCTCTCCACAATTGCCGGGCAACGTAATGAAAAGGAGACACAAATGCTAACCATCGAGCGTGACCTGCTCGCTCTGGAGGGGGCAGCGCAAGTTGACGGGAATCCGGGGGCTCTGCATAAGATGCAGCTCAAAGCGGCCGAATACAAGGCATTGCCCACCGACGCCTCTAAAAACCCAGCAAGAGACAGGGATTAATAGCCTGGTTAGACAAAAAAGCAGAAAGTGCAGCGGGTGGTGTCTGAGCTCAGGACCGAGTCGGTGCCCTCCTTACTGAACCTCAGGCGATAATTAGAGAGTTCGCAGCACATTTCAAAAGAGTATACAGCAGGGGGGGTCGGTGCTCCCGGAGGAAGATTCCTCCACGCTTTTGTCCGAAATTAAGTTACCCACCCTTACTGACGACGACCAAGAGACTTTGGAAGGTGCGCTCACCGCAGAAGAGCTGGCCAAGGCAATCAATGATCTCTGGGCTGGCAAAGCCCTGGGACCCAACGGTCTCCCTATTGAGCTGTACAAGCTCAAACCCGACTGCCTTGGTCAACACCTTAAAAGTATGTTCGAGGACAGTAAAGTGCTGGGGAAACTACCGAGAGATCAATGCATTGCCACATTGGTGGCCATCCCTAAAGAAGGGAAACCCAGAAGGCTGTGCACCTCTTATAGGCCAATATCGTTGTTAAATGCTGAACCCAAAATCCTCGCGAAGCTGCTCGCAAATAGGATCAAGCCGATAATTATCCACCCAGACCAATCGGGCTTTATGCCGCACCGCAACACCGCGCTCAACTTACGACGACTCCATGTAGTGTTAGGACGCTGTCACACGATCCAGGAGGATGCGGTAGTGGTCTCGTTGGATGCCGCTATGGCATTCGACACGCTCGAATGGCCTTCTATGATGGCAATCCTCAAAAAGATGGGCTTTGGTCCTAATTTCGTTGGGTGGGTGCGCCTCCTCTACACTGAGCCATTAGCCTAGGTGGTGGTGAACAATAAGATCTCAGAGATTTTCACATTGGAGAGAGGGACGCAGCAGGGCTGCCCCCTCTCACCCCTGCTTTTCGCCCCCTCCCTGGAGCCGCTCGCGGTCTGGATACAACAAAACCTCTCGCTACGGGGGCTCAGATGGGCGGAGGGGTAGGAGGACCGGATTTCGCTCTTTGCGGACGACATCCTCTTATACCTCGTCTCCCCTTCCAAATCCCTTCGAGTCGCCCTAGACATTTTCACCAGTTTTGGGAGAAACTCAGGTTATAGCATCAACTGGGGGAAATCATTGCTATACGTCCTGCAGGACGCCCCTCCTCAATACCGCGCGACTGCCCGATCAAAAGGGCCACAGAGGGGTTCATGTACCTTGGAATTTTTATCTCCATGGATGTGACAACTCTATACGAGAGGAATCTCTTACCACCTCTGCAAAGGTTCAAAAGGGACACCGCCATTTGGAAGAGACTCCCGCTGTCCCTATTGGGTCGGGCAGCTCTTTTTAAGATGACCTGAGGGGAAGAACAAGGGGAGAAGGGCTGTTTCATTTGAAATCTTGTAGTGGCAGGCTACGACTTTAGCGGGAAAGCGTTGATTATGTAGTAACGTGAAAACTGAGATTGTTTTATGAGCAATGATCAATGAGATGCAGTAGGATTAATACACTGTCTAATTCATGTGTTTTAAATTCGTAGAAAACCCCTGACGAAGGACCGGACAAAAGGCCCGAATTGCCTTGGGTAAATTAGATCAACAATTGTGGATAAACTTATGCACACTGTCGAGGTGCAGGATAAGGCCTGTATTGGCATTTCTGTACCATTAAGAGTATAGTGAAGATGTAAGCGCCTCTCTTGTGACATGAGGAATAAATATGAAGAATGACAAAAACTTTTGGATTACAATGAGAAAATAAAAACTGGTGAAATATGGTGAACTTTGTGGCATCTTTAATATGCATGTAAAACAAAGCTAGGCATCCGGATTGGAGTGGCGTTTCGCTCCAGGCTTTTACAGTCAAAGAACGATGACATGCTAAAGCACCAAAGTCATCAAAAATTGTCCTAAAATTACACTGAAAGTAAATGGCTGTTCAATACCTTTCATTATCGACAGTGGTGCATCGATAAATGCAATGAATTATCTCAATCATAGCAACTTACGCCATTGAAAACAAAAGTGTATACATGGTCTGCATCGACGCCCTCAATTTGTAGCTACAATGAAACAAACGCAAGAAAACAATGATACAAGGACCCATTCATGTGTTTCACGGAACAGCATCCAGTGCTTGTCTACTCCGTTTTAGCACAGCCGCTGATATAGGACTGATTTCTGTGAATTACAACATGAATGATCACCACAAAATGGTAAGTCAGTTCTCTTAGTAATTTCATGGTTTGGGAACATTTAAGACTATGAAAGTAAAGTTACATATCAATTAGGCTATCCATCCTGTTGCTCAGAGATAATTGCTTTTCATCTGCAAAAAGCTATTGAGAAAGAACTTGAATTGTTACTTCAGTATGATATTAATGAGCGTTCCACTGGTCGAACATTACGGGTGTCTCCCATACTAGTAGTGCCCAAAAAGGACAGTAAAGGAGCTGTTGCTTATCTGTTGACATGTGTTAGACTTGGCATCTTTTGGCGTGTTTCCACTGAGTTTTTGCTTTCTGACCTCCCGGTTGACTGTTTGTGCGGGCTTAGCGTTTCTGCACACTTTTCTCACTGCTGATCAATGGTCAAGTGCAGGTGCTCCTGTGGTAAATTATGTTATGGATTGGTGTTTCCATGATTGAATGTTTGATTTACTTCTTAGTCCCTAGTAAAGTGCACTGAGGGTGCCAGGGTCTGTAAACCAAATGCTACAAGTGGGCCTGCAGCACTGACTGTGCCACCTACGTGCCTAGCCCTGAAAAGGTAACTCCGACCTGCCATTGCAGAGTCTGCGCGCAGTTTTATAACTGCCATGTCGACTTGGTCAGTGCACACACTTGCCAGTCTCTAACCTTCCCTTTTCTTACATGTCAGCCACCCCTAAGGTAGGCCCAAGGTACCCCTGTGGGCAGGGTGCAGTGTATGTGAAAGGTAGGACATGTCCTGGTGTGTGTGGCATGTCCTGGTAGCGAATCATGGCGCATTTCGTTTTTCGCTACTGCAAGGCTACCTGTTCCCCATAGAACAGAATGGGAAGTTTGTTTATAACATCTTATAAACATAACTGGCCCGGGGAATTCAGTAAGAAAATAAAGTTTAGTATGCCTGATGCATCTTTTAGTGAAGGTGATTTTTACATTCTGTGTTTGAAAATACCACTTTTATAAAGTAGGTATTTTCTTGCTCAGTCATCCCGTGTGCCTCTGCTGGAATGTGGATTGCCTATCTGGGTTTTGGATGACAGAAGGTTGGGGAGCAGGAGTGGCTCCAGATAGTCTAGGTAGGGTCCGGAAAGGGCTGAGTAGACTTGGGCTGCAATGGGAGAAGATTTCCTTGCACCTCAAAGGGCCTGGTCTACCTCTGACAATGCAGTCTCCACCACCTGCCAGGAAGTCACACCAGAGAAGGCAGAACTGTTTCTGGCTGGGCACAGAAACTCTCTGTCTAAGAGATCAAAGAATTTTGGGATATAAATATTGGGGGCCAGACCCCTGAACTTTAGAAATCTTTTGGACCACAAAGACTGCCAAGAATAAGAGCGGGAGAAGCTGTGAGGAGGAACTACCGCATTGCTGTGTGCTTTGCTGTGTTCGCCTGCAGTGGCTGCTTCTGTCTTGGGCAGTGAAAGGACTGGACTGAACTTTCTGCAACCTACTTTGTGAGTTTCTACAAGGGCTTGAGGTAGAGCTTGCCCCCTGCTCAAGAAGTGTCAGGAACAGCAAAGACTTCAAGCTCTTCTGCCCGCAGCACTGGGGACTGTGTGTTTTGTGTTGCAACAGAAGAAAAAGCAACCCGACGCAGTCTACGACGCCGCTGCCGACTCCGTGTCCTGAAGGCATCGCGATGGCACAGCCGCACCATGACCCTGGTCTCACCGACGACTCCTGCTGATGTCGCCACGAGCTGCTGCTCGCACCGCGACCTGTGGGCATCGCACTCCGCACCGCCTCGCATCACGACTACGCCTTGGCCTCCCCAACGACGCCGCTCCACGCTGAAATAGACGTCGCTGCTTGCACCGTGGTTTGAGGGCACCAGCCTTGGCCTACCGACGCCGGTGCCATCGACTCCAGTTCGTCAGCCGATGACAGCGCTTCAGCAACGACGATGCCGCTGCTTGTACCGCGACCTGCCAGCACCGCAACGAGCACCACATTCACTTCGCACAGCGACCCTGGTCTCACCGACAACACCCTCTGACGCCGCCACCGAGCCGCTACTAGCACCGCGACCTGAGGGCACTGCACACCGCATTGCTGCATTTCGCACTGCAGCACCCGACGCCTGCCGACGCCAGTGCTCCTGACTCCAACAGAGAGGAGATCGATCTACAACGTGTGTGACTCCGAGGGCCCCGACGACTCCTGCACCAACCTCCGGAACCGACGCCTGCGGACGCCGTGCTTTCGGAAGCTCAACGAGAGGTCACCGACACTCTGCATTTCTAAAAGGTACTGTTTGCAGGTCTTCCCGACACCGTAGCTGGCCTGCGACGCAGCGGTCAGCCAGAACTGTTTGGATTTGTTTGCTCACAACATTGTAATAGCACCGGAAGGAGCTATCGACATCAAGGAACGACATCAAGGAACTGTTTTTCAAGCATATTTTGATAACTAAAGATTTTTAAGTACGTATTGTGGATTTTTATAGTTTTTGGACTTGTCTTAAGTATATAAAAATATTGGCTATAAGCCTGATTGCTCTTGCAAAGCTACCAAGGGGGTGAGCAGGGGTTATTTTAGGAGTGTAACTCCCTTATCCTTACTAAAGTGGTGGTTTCTGCCCGACTTTGGCACATTCCCTAGCCGACCAAAAATCCCATTTCTAACAACATGCGTCACACTAACAAAGCAATTGAATGAGAACAACATCCAGGTCCACACATTGCTGACATGATAACGCAACTAAATGGGGCAAAGGTCTTCTCTCGTCTTAATTTAAATAAAGGTTATCAGTAAGAACTTACAGAAGATTCGAGATACATTACAACCTTTTCTAAACATGTTGGTCTGTTTCGATAAAAAAGGACTACATTTTGATATGTCATCCGCTGCAGGACTCTTTCAAGACTTCATTCGACCGATCATACAGCCTGCAATGAATGCGTTCAATTACAGCAGTGACATTGGTCTTCGGAGCTACACAAAAAGAACACGATAAAGCTCTTACGCAAGATGTAGGTTACTTGCCGAAGCAGGTTTGACTTTGAATGCCAAGTGTGAGTTCCATAAGACAAAGCTAAAATTCTTTGCCCATATTTTTTCTGATGGAGGTATGACACCATATCCTGCTAATGTACAAGCGCTGTCAAATGCTGATCCCCAGCAAGATGTTTACATGGTGAGTTCATTTTTGACATGGCCAGTTACTGTTCCAGATACATACAAGACTTTGCCACTAGAAGTGCTCCGTTGAGAGACGTGAAGAGAAAGAATGTTTCATTTCATTGGTCAAATAAATGAGAAAGGTTTCAAGAAAATTGAACAAGCCCTTGAGTATGTCACTGAAATGCCATATTTCAATCCGAAGCTTCATCCAGAGGTTGTTGTGGACGTTAGCTTAGTCGGGTAAGTAACTATACCTGCACAGCACAGTGGACACTGAATGCTCAAAGGTATATTGAGGCATATGCAAGGAGAAATTTGTCCCAAACAGAAACTGCTTACTCATAACCTGAGAAAGAAAGCTTAGCTGTGGTATGGGCTTGTGAACATTTCGATGCATTCCTGTATGGAAAACCTTCTACGATGGTAACTGATCATCAAGCTTTACTGACTATATTTGGAAATCCAAAGGCCAAAATGCTTCCTCACGTTGAATGATGGGGACTATGGTTACAAGAGTAGGATTATACCAGTGTGCATTGTCAGGGAAGGATCAGAAACCTGCTGACTACTTTTCCATTGTGCCTATACAAGGTCACAGTACTCCATCCAAGGCTGAGACCTATATAAACTTCATTGTAAAATCAAACAAACCTGCTGCCATTTCGTTAGTCCAGATTATCACTGCACTAGCCATGATAATGACAAGTTAAAGCTGAAGGATATAATTACACATCCGTCATGGAACCAACACACTCGATCACTCACTAGTGATGGTGAATATTAAAAGTTAAAAAATGTCAAGGATGAACCTTCCATAACTGAGGAAGAAGTTATATTACGAGGGTCAAGAATCCTGATTCCGGAGAGTCTGAGGCAGAAAATATTTGAGGTAGCCCATGAAGAACATTGTCGAATTGTTGACACAAAACGAAGGTCTCCGAGACAGAGTTTGGTTTCCTTACCTTGATGACAGGGCTGAAAAGGAATTAAAGGCCTGTCATATATGCAACTGCCTTTCTGCTGCTTCACACTGGGAGCTGAACTAGATCATATGCTGTGGGGGTGCCCGAAGCTTGGGTCGTACTGGGCTGAGGTGGGAGAGATCTTGAATACTATAACGGACCGGGAGGTGGAGTTTGATATGGGGGCGTGCTTGTTGCTCTGGTTCCCTCACACAGCGAAGACGAAAGTGACGAGTAAATTTATTGACTTGGGGCTCATGTTGGCTCAGAGAGAAATTACGTGGCACTGGAAGTCCCGGGAGAGCCCATCAATCGGGCGGTGGATATCCGAGTTGTTAAAATGGTCTAGATGCGAGAGTGAAGTTAGACGGCTGCAGGCGATTAAGGCGGACAATGAAAAGGGGTTAGAGTGGGTAAGGGCTTGGGAGATGATCGTGCAGGCCCTGCAGGATAGCCGGCTCGAACGGGCGGAACGAGAGCGCGAGGAGAGCGGAGTTCCTTGAGGCTGAGGAAAATAGATGTAACCTCTGACGGATGGCACAACTTAGAGTTAGGGACCACTGGAGGGGCCCACATCAGCAGCAAGTTGGGGGGTGGGGTGGGAGGGGGGGGGGAGTTCCTGAGGTGGGAGGGTAGTGTTATATCGAGTTGGATGGGGAATGAATCTGATTGGACAGAAAAGCAGAGGCTCCCATGGGGCATGGACCAGGCACCGCTATGAGGCGACAGTTGTGTTACTTTGCTTAACTGTCTATATATGCCGCCCGGCCCCCGGGATGTGGGCTAAATGGCTGTGTGAATTGCTAAACCGAGGGGTGTGCTCGGAGATTGTAGGGGGGTGCCGGTTGCCCCGATGGTTATTTTGCTGAAAATGTTGCAATAAAAAACATGTTTTAAAAAAAAAAAAAAAAAATGCAACTGCCTTTCTACAAACACTATTCACCACACCATGAACATGTCACAACTCCTGAAGCATACATGGGAGAGAATAGCCATTAACTTTTTTGGTCCACTTGACAACGGACATCATCTATTAGTGATTATGGATGAATACTCGCGATCTCCACTAAATGAAGATCTCTCATCTACATCTCATGAACGATTAATTGAAATAATATCCCACCAATACGTATATAACAATGAGCATTGATCATGGTTGCAAGATTGACACAATCATTATAATCAGAACGATATTTCTGTTGGCACATGTATAATTTCGTCAACCTCCTCAACAACATTAATACATAGATTCAGGTTATATTAAAAATCATCCAAGGGAGGAGCCTAGCGCGCAACCAAGATGGCCGCGTAGGTGCGAGGCTCCCGAGGACCTCCACGACCTCCTACATCTATCCTGTCCTCACCCTGATTTGGTTGAGGGGACTTTGTTCGTGAACCTGAGCCGAGGTGGTGCCCGTTTTCCGTTTTCGAATCGGACCCCGGGTGCCGTGATGGGCTTCGCTTGAAGTTTGCGGCCTGCTTCTCCTCTGACCCCGGACTTGAGTTGAGGGGCGATCCAGTGGTGAAGTGAATAACAACGGCGGGACGAGCCTGGCGGGGCGCGCACCCCTCACTTTCACTTTCGCTTTCGAGCCCTCTCGCCACCATCACAAGTGGGATCTCGGCTCTTTCGCGGAGTGTGGTGGTTGGCTCACTGGGAGACCCTGCCTACTCTGCGGGGACCCGTTCCGCCTTCCTGAGGTGACCTCTGGGGTCTTCGGCCTCGATTGTTCGCCCCCCGTCGCTGGACTCGTGGGTGCAAGGATTACAGGGCGATGGCGACGAAGCAGGATGGAGAGAGGCTGAAGGCCAAATCGGCCCGGCGTGGTGCCTCTACCCAGGCCAACGTTATGGATCGCTACACCCTGCCGAAAGGTTCTCCCGGCGGGTCGCATAAGTCTCCGGAGCGGCCCGCGGATGCCCCGGATTTGCCAACGGACCTGACCTTGCAGGATATCATGGGCGCCATAGCGGAGTTGAAGACCTCGGTGGGTCAACAGTTTGACACCCTGGCGCACAAACTTGACGCGGTTCTCATCGATGTCAACCTTGTTAGGGCTGATCTTTCCAAGACAAATGATAGGGTTGACTCTTTGGCCATCACCGCGTCGGGCCTCACGACTGAGGTGGCTGCCCTCCAAACGGAGGTACGTCGGCTCCGGCAGGCCAGTGCTCTCACGGATCGGCGACTGGAGGATTCCGAGAGTAGGGCCCGGAGGAACAACGTCCGCATTATCGGAGTGCCTGAGGGATTGGAGGATTCGGCTGCGGATCTCTTTGTGGAGGACTTGATTTCCAATCGTCTGATGCCTCGGGGATTGAGCAAATTCTTCGCTGTGGAGAGGGCCCATAGAGTTCCTGGTGGCAAGCCGAAGGTTGGAGCTCCTCCGCGGCCTCTTATTGCACGTATCTTCAATTTTCGGGATAGAGATGCGATTTTACAAGCCTCTAGAGTGCAGGGGCCGCTTAAGCTAGAGAACGTTGAGGTGAACTTCTATCCTGACTTCACGCAAGCGGTCCAGAAGCAGAGGCTGGGTTTCATGGGCGTCAAACGGCGGCTCCGAGACATGAACTTGAAGTACGCCATGCTTTTCCCGGCCAGGCTGCGGGTGGAATCCGAGGGTCGTTCTCATTTCTTTGACCGTCCGGAGGCGGCGGGGGATTGGTTGGACACTAGGGGACATGATCGAGAGGGACTGGGGGCCGCGAGTGGGGAGGGCCAACCGGACCGGGCCTAATGTATTGACACTGGGGCTACTTTCTGATGATGTCACTTCTTTGTTGGGCTCAGGGTTCCTTGACTGTCGTGCTTTGCCCTCCTTCGCTTGGAGGTTGTGGTGTGTCTTGAGGGGGTTCTCTTTCCTCCTCCAGGGGGTCTTTTTGTAGTTTAGTTCATGCAAGGGCGACAGGCACACTGCAAGTTGGGGGGGCTGTTTGGGCTCATGCAGGGGTGCAGGGTGGGGGGAGTTTTGTTTGGAATGTTGGGTTGGGGTTGGGTATTGTTTGTTCGTACCACAAGGCAGGATTATTGTTGTTTCATACTTAAAGTGCTCTCTGGGAGGGTGGTGATTGGAGCTGGTTGTGATGGGGGGTAGGGGACTGAGACTTCTTTCCTGGAATGTTAACGGACTGGGGGACAGGATAAAACGGGGGGTGGTCCTGCAGTTTTTAAAACGGATCTCACCCGATATCGTGTTTCTGCAGGAAACACACCTCATTGGTAATTCCTTCCGTGCTATGAATAGGCGGGGCTATCGCCTTCTGGCTCATTCGGGCTTCACCTCTGGTTTGAGGGGTGTGGGCATAATGGTTAAAACCTCGCTCCCGCTGGAGGTTGACGAGGTGATCCATGATGACAGGGGGCGCTACACTGCACTGGTGGGCAGATGGGAGGGTAAAGTGATTGTTTTGGTTTCTATTTATGTCCCGCCGGGTTTGCAGACTACTACTTTTGCCGACTTGGGGCGCCTTCTTCTTGGGCTACCAGAGGGGATTCTAGTGGTTGGAGCGGACTTTAATGCTGTGGTTTCCGGAGCCGAGGATCGATACCCCCCCAGGGACCACCCCCGGGCCCAAACTTGGTTGTCTGGACTCTTGGACACCCTGGGATTGGTGGATTGTTGGCGGCTAAAACACCCTGCACAGACACAGTACACGTTCCACTCCGGGGCCCATGGTAGTCTTTCACGACTTGATTATGTTCTTTTGCCAGCGGCCCAGGCGGGGAGGATCGGGGAGGTGCGACATCTTGCCCAGGATATTTCAGACCACTCCCCGCTTCTGTTACACTTTGATATTGTCCTGGGGGTGGAGGGGAGGGTGGTCCCGATCAACTCCTGGTACCTGCGTAATCCCACAATTCGTGCAGATTTGATTAAATCCCTTGAGCAATATTTTGAAGATAATGTGGGATCGGTCTCGTCTGCTGTTTCTCTTTGGGAGGCGTTCAAGACGGTACTCCGGGGGGAAGCCCTGTCCCTCATTTCCCATTCCAAGAGGCGCGAGCGGGAGGAGGTGACTCGTATTGAGTCTGAAATTACTGAGTTGGAGGGTGACCTGGATCGTGGTGTCACGGAGGACAAAGTGCATGCTCTCAGACTCAAACAAGCAGACTACAAGGCCCTGGTCACTGAAGCGGCCAAGGGCATGAGTAGGGAGCAACAAGGGGCGACTGTATGATATGGGGGATAAGGCTGGAAAACTGATTGCGTGGCTGGATAAAAAGGAGAGAGCGAGTCAAGTTGTGCCGCTGGTTGAGAGAGTGAATGGTGTGTCTGTTACTGATCCCGAGGAAATTGTTGATTGCTTTGCAGAGTATTTCCGCGGGGTGTACTCCCCGGTTTCTTCTCGCCCAGAAGAGGATTCCCGCGTCTTGCTTAAAGATATTGGGATGCCTTCCCTTTCGGAGGAGGATAAATTGTTGATGGACGCGACTCCGACGTCTGAGGAGATCGCCCTGGCCATACGCTCAGTCGCTTCTGGCAAGGCCATGGGTCCTAATGGCCTTCCCATTGAATTGTACAAGTTGCGGCCGGATACCTTAGCGCCTCATCTTCGTGATATGTTTCTCGCGGCTCGGGCGGCGGGTTCTCTCCCGCTGGACCAGCGTCTCGCCACCATCGTGGTTATTCATAAGGAGGGGAGGCCGCGGGATCGAGTCACGTCCTACAGGCCCATTTCGCTTTTGAATGCGGAACCGAAAATCCTTGCTAAGGTGCTGGCTAATCGACTGGTTGGCGTGGTGTGCGATGTGATCCATCAGGATCAGTCCGGTTTTATTCCTCATCGCAACACCGTGCTTAACCTACGGCGTCTGCATGGGGTACTCGCGAGGGTTCCGTTTATACGTGAGCCGGCCATTTTGGCGTCCCTGGACGCCACTATGGCGTTTGATACGCTTGAGTGGCCATATATTTGGGCGACGCTGGAGAAGTTTGGGTTTGGCCCGGGATTCATCGGTTGGGTGAAATTGCTGTATTCTAGACCGCTGGCGCAGGTGGTGGTGAATGGTAGAGTGTCGGCTCCCTTCGAGTTGGGCAGGGGCACGCGTCAGGGTTGTCCGCTGTCGCCTCTCCTCTTTGCGCTCGCTTTGGAGCCCCTGGCGGAGTGGCTGCGGTGGCACCCTTCGATTCGTGGTCTCCGATGGACCCCAGAGTATGCGGACCGAGTCTCTCTCTATGCGGACGATATTCTTTTGTATCTCGCTTCCCCGCGTGAATCGTTGATTGTGTTGGTGGATGTATTGTCCTCCTTTGGCCGTAACTCCGGCCTAGTCATCAACTGGGCTAAGTCCTGTGTTTATGTTCTTTTTGGAGAGGCTCCTATCCTCCCGCGGGGTTGCCCTGTCCAGGTCGCTCACCAGGGATTCAAGTATCTGGGAATTTTTATTACCCTGGACTCGGCGGCCCGATACACACAGAATTTACTCCCCCCTCTCCAACGTTTGAAGGCGGATGTGGTGCGTTGGCGGCGCTTGCCGCTCTCACCGCTTGGCCGGGCGGCGCTGTTTAAGATGATGTCATTGCCGCGGTTTTTATACGCTTTACAAAACACGATGGATGTCGTGCCGGCTAGCTATTTTAGGGAGGTGGAGGGTCTGCAGCGCCAACTGTTCTGGGATGGGAGGCCCCGGATCGCCCTCGCGAAGCTGACGCTCCCGTGGTACGACGGGGGGGTCGCCCTCCCCGATATCAAACGTTATTATTGGGCTTCCCAGCTGGCAGCGATAAACCACGGGCTTTATGGGCCTGCCCTTAATCCGGCTTTTGAGATGGACAAATTGTTGTTGCCGGGTGGCGACTACAATAGGGCGCTCTACTCCAGATCGCTCGACGCGCGGTTGACGGGTCCGACACGGGTCGCGGTACGTGTGTGGCACGCGGCAAACTCGGCGATGGGGTGGAAGGATCGGTTGACCCGGGCGACGCCATTGTATGCTTCCGAGCGATTGGGTTGTTTGTGGACGACGAAAGGCTTTGAGAAGTGGGACACGATCGGCATTAGCAGGGTAGGGGATCTCTGGACGAAGGGGGGATTTAAAACGTTCGATGTGCTGAAAGCGGAGTACCAATTGCATGACAGGGAGTACTTTCGGTATGCGCAGGTTCGTCATGCGTTGCTCTCCGTATTCCCGGAGGTTGCGTCCATCCCGGAGTGCTCCCCATTGGAAGATAGAGTACTAGATGGGTATGTGCCGGATAGCACTATTTCATTAATCTATAAAAAGCTCGTCAATGATCGCTCGGGGCTGCTGGCCGCCCTTCGTGAGGCATGGGTCGCTGATGGATTGGAGCTGGATGACGAGGATTGGGTGTCTGCGGTGGCCTCCCCGAAAGAGGTGGCCATACCGGCCCGCCTTCGGTTCGTCCAGCTCAAGATACTCCACAGGGTGTATGTTACGGGTCCTGGCCTGATGCGTATGGGATATGCGGTGGATGGGATGTGTAAGCATGGGTGTGGTATGATTGGGACCTTCCTCCATGTTTTGTGGGAATGTCCGGAGGTGACTCGGTTCTGGCGTGGCGTGCATGCGGTATTGCAGGCGGTCACGCATGTTGCGTTGTTCCCCGAGGCGAGGAGGTGTTTGTTGAATGTTTGGGAGCCGACTGATTACACGGTGGCGCAAACGTGGTGGGTGACATTGGGATATATGGTGGCCAAGCGTGACATAGCACAATTGTGGGGCTCCCAGAGGTCACCCACGATTTCGGTGTGGAAGGAAAATATGGATTGGTGTATGTTCCGAGAAAAGACTGTGTATGTGGCGAGAGGCAAGCCTGGGAAATGGGTAAAGGTGTGGGGCACCTGGAACTCCTATCGTGGCGGGATTTGCGCCCCGCCCCTAACGCGTGACTCTGCTGAGGCCCTGTCTCCCTAGTCTGCGCATTTCCATGATTCTGTGTTATCGGGATACCTTTGTCTCTGCCCCCTGCCCTTCCCCCCCCCTCCTGCCATTGTAGTTTGGTAGGCCCCTCCCAAGGGGAGCGCATAATGTCACCTGGACTTTTGCCGCCTTGTGGGTTTGTTTCTTTTTTCATTTAAAATGAAACCGTCATTTGGGATGTCAAGGCCTATAGCCGCAAATGATATTTCGGATCCTTGGGACCTACACTGCTTGCAGCTTGTGTTTATACCTATATGTTTATGACCTTATTGTTTACTAGCGGCCGGCCCGGAGGTTGTAGGCCCGTACCTGTATATCTATTGAAATTTGTAATAAAGGTTTCAAAAAAAAAAAATCATCCAAGGTACTAAAAAAATATATTACATCTCTGGAATTTCTTAGTTTAGTGCTATTACAATCGGTATAGACAATTACAATGTTGTCCTCTCAAGACAATGCTATGTGCGCCTAATTGCACTCTCCCTATAAAATGCCAAGTGTTTGAAAAAGTGCTAACGTGTAACTGGTTCTTTGAATTATACTGTCATGAAGCCTCATGTTGGTAATATCATGATAGTGCATATCACTCGGTATAATGTCTGTTGGACTTGGCCCTTTTTGCAGGGTCATCCCTGAACCTTTTGCCTTCTTCCTGTATTTTTTCTGACCTGTTGGTGGTTTTATGACTCTGGGCTTTACCACTGCTGATCAGTGCTAAAGTGCATATGATCTCTATTGTAAATTGATGGAATGGATTAGTGACTCCATGATTGGCTTATTTGGTTTACCTGTCAGACCCTAGTAAAGTGCACTGCATGTGCCCAGGGCGTGTAAATCAAATGCTGCTGGTGGGTTTGTAGCACTGATTGTGCCACCCACCGGAGCAGCTTATAAAGTGTGACTCAGGCCTGCCATAGCAGAGCCTGTGTGCAGTCTGGTACTACCATGTTGACTTGGCAAGTGCACGCTCTTGCCAGTCCTTAAACCTTCACTTTTCTACATGTTAGCCACCCCTAAGGAAGGCCCAAGGACAGGGTGCATTGTATGTAAAAGGTAGGACATGCCCTGGTGTGTGTGGCATGTCCTGATAGTGAATTACAGCCATTTTCGTTTTTCACTATTGCAAGACTACTTGCTCCCACAGGCCAGAATGAGCAGTTTGATTATAACACCTTATAATACTAACTGACCCAGGGAACATGGTAGAAATTCGATTATAGTATGCCTGAACACAGAATGATAAAATACATCTTTTAGTGAAGTTGGTTTAACATTCTGTATTTGAAAATACCACTTTTAGAAAGTAGGTATTTTCTTGCCTAACTATCCAAACCTGCCTCTGCTAGGTTGTGTATTCCGTGTCTGGTTTCTGAGTGACAGGGGCTGGGGGGGCTCCAAGAGACAGGGTGAGTCAGCACAAGGCTGAATAGACCTATCTGCATGTGGGGTGGTGGGAGGAGTAGCACCTGGGCCTTAATAGGGCTGTGCCTGCCTTCCACAATGCTGGCACCACCTCCTGTGGTGCGTCTGATGACCCCGGCCCACACTGTCAAAGGAAAGAAGGAGTCCTGTAAACAAAGTGCTCCAGGACTGCACAGAACTGGTTTGGACTAGGTACAGGCCCATCTGCCTTCAGAGGACAAAGGATTTAGTAGTATAAATATGGGGACCCAGACCCCAAGACTTCAGATCACTTCTGGGAATCAAGACAAACCTTTGCTTAGGAGAAGAACCAGGAAGCTGAAGGAGGAGACTACCCCTGTGCTGTGTGTTTGGGGGTTGGCCTGCAGTGGTTGCTTCATTGCCAACGAAAGGAGAAGAGGACTGAGTGTGCTTTTCGTCAACTTGCAGAAGATCTCCAAGGGATTAAACTTGAGCTTGAGCTTGCCTCCTGCCTGAAGTCTCAGGGATACAAGACTTCACCAACCAGCTCCCCCTTGAATTCCCATGCTGGGAATTGAAGTGCCTGCTGTTGTGCTGGGCCTTCTGAGAGACTGCGTGTCGCTGGGAACTGGAAGCGCGACTCAACAACGAGAAGCGTGTCGCCGCCGCAGCAGTTGCTGTCGCATCGCCAAGGAAGAGTGCAGCCGCTATCGCATCACCGAAGCGAGGCGCATCCCTGGAGAGGCGTGCGTGCCGCAGAGGTCGCTGTCACATCACCGGAGAAATGCGTCACAGGGCCTGTCGTGGCTCCAAAGATCATCAAGTCGCCGCACGGCCATTGGGCATGCACGCATCCCATCAACGTTGTTGCATCGTAACCAAGACGCCATTTTGTCGCATCGTACCGGAGATAAGTATCGCATCGAGGTGCCATCTTGTCGCATCGTACCGGAGAGAAGTAAGAAACCGACGCATCACCTCCCCACACAGTAAGGAAGCGAGCATCAACTCCCCTGCGCAGCAGTAAGGAACCGACGCATCCACGCCCCCGAGTGTAAGGAACCTACGCATCACCTTCCCTGCGACCCTTTTGTTTGCTTTGCGTTACGCATCCAAGGTACTTTGAGAGTAAAGTGTCGGATTTACAACTTGAGAAAACTGAGCTATTTTGTACTATTGATTGATTTTTTATTGATTGATATACTTTATTCGATAACAAGGTATCATAAAAGTAGATACAATGCAGCATAAGTAGAACCATAAAAATTAATAAAAACATATACAAATTTGCGTAAAATTTTCTTAAAAGTGAATAGCTAAGAATAAAAGCACAATAAGTAAAAAACACAGAGAACTAGGGGAATTTTGTACTATTTTAGAGTCAATTTTTGAGTACAGTATTGTGGATTTTTGTCATTTGATCTTGTGATGTCTATATAAAACAATACTTATTTTTATAATACAACCTGTGTGGTGTCCATCTGTAGTGTTGTCACTGTATTACTGTATGTGCTCACAAATGCTTTACACACTGCCTCTGAGATAAGCCTGCTCGTGCCAAGCTACCAAGGGGGTGAGCAGGGGTTATTTGAGGAGTGTAGCCCCTTAACCTGACTAGACGCAAGGGTCCCTATTTGGTCAAAAGTACCTACCTCTGCCAACTACAGACCCCCAAATCTAACAGTGTTCCTTAAAGTGTCATTGTGCTGATGCAAGGTATAATCATACTTTACCCCAAGTGGGGGAGAGAAACCTCTGTTCTCATTTTCGGACATCAAAGAAGTACTCTTAATCTATGTGTGGTCTAATGGGGAATATAAACCACTATCGCACTTATGACTCGCTAATAAAACTAATTAATGACTTTAGTAGATACTTCATAAAAGACCATTATAAAAATTTGTGGAGATCCTAATTGGTGTTCAACCCATTCAGCATTTTGGTATCAAGTTCCATGAAAAATTCCGATTCCAATTGCCTTAATACTTTTTCCCTGTTGCCTCCTCTTCTTAATATAGGAACAGCTCCGATCACAAAGTACTTAAGTTCCCTTATGTTGTTCCGATGTACTTTGGATCGGAGTTTACTATGGCTCTTATATGTTGTAAAATTCTGTTGTAAACTTTGAGTTTGGTGCTCCCCACGTATTTTAAACCACAAGGACACTAACATGTATACTGCAAATTCCATTCTGCAAGTATAATGCCCTCTGATTTTAAAAGGCTTGTCGCAAAATGCAGTCGTGTAGTTAATCTTGTTAACACCAAATTTGCAGGCTCTACAAGACCTGCATTTAAAAAAGCCTGTCTTGGTTAATAACCAAGTATGAGCCAGACTAACTTCTGGGCTACTCCTAACTAGTGAACCTCTCATAGATGGAGAACGTCTAAATGTAAGAGAAGGTTTATCAGGAAGAATCTAGCTTAATGTAATATCAGTTAACACTGTTGGCCATTGGGTGTTGATTATTTTTCTAATTTGCCATTCTTGTTTGCTATACGTTGTGATCATTCTGATCTCACGTGGTGTCTCCCCTGCGCTCAGAGTTGATATACTGGCGGGTTCCATCTTATCATTCTCATAAAAAGACTGACCTTTCTTGATTGGATACTGGCTTTTAAGTATGGCTTTTTGTAGATCATTGATCTTGTATCCACGTGCAATGAATCTGTTGGTTGCTTCTTCCTGGCACTGCCTTAGAACAGTTTCGGAGCCGCAGATTCTATGTATTTTTAAGTATTCCCCATAGAGGATACTCCGAATTAAATGTCTAAGAAGTGCACTCTTAGCACTGAGGATTGAGTTCCCTGCTGTGATTTTTCTGAGTAACTTAGTTTGTACCATATCATTTTCAATGTACACTTGCACATCTAAAAACTCAATAGACCGATTGCTAATGTGGGCTGTCAATTTCAAATTTAGATCATATGCATTGATCATTTCCGCAAAAGCCATTGCACCTTCTACAGTGCCCTTCCCAACTATACAGACGTCGTCTATAAAGCGCCACCAATCCTTCACATGTGATTCCCACTCATGATTGAATTGAGTTCAGAGGACCTGCTCCTCCCACCAGCCCACATGAAGACATGCGTAGCTGGGGAGAAGCAGGCCCCCATAGCTACTCCCCTCATCTGTTGATACACATCTTTATAGAACATAAAACAGTTATTTGTTAAGCATAACTTGATCACTTCAATTAGCATTTTATTATTTTCATAAAGGCTTATCGATCTTTGATTGAGGAAGTACATCACAGCACTCAAGCCATCACTGTGGTTGATGCTGGTGTATATATATATATATATATATATATATATATATATATATATACACACATATATATATTCACTGAAAAAACCATAGGTTTCACACATGTTATAGTTAGCTGGACATTTCACTCGTACAAAACCATTGAAATTCCCCCGTTATAGTTAGTTCAGCTGACTATAACTCACGCGCCCGCAATCCACTGCTGATGACGTCACATATTACATCACTCATGACATGGTCAGTGACATCACTCATGACATCACTGATGACATCTCAAATGACATCACTCATGACATCATCCATTGAGTATGTGTTTCTGAACAATTTTAATATGTTTAATATATGTAGGGAAAGGCCTGTTGAAGAATAAGTGGGCGTACAAGTGTGTAAATGGATGATTTTCTGTGGTGCGTAACTGACTATAAGTGAGTCATTAAATGTATCTTACTGCAGACTAGTGACTAAACTGTGTAAATGTCTGTATGTGTCTGTGTGTTGGTGTATAAGTGGCTGCATGGTTTTGTGAATAGCTATATGAGTGTCTATATGAGTTATTGATTGCTTGTCTCAGTATCTGTATGGGTTCCTGAGTGTTTGTGTGGGTAGGGTGTGTGTGACTATGCATAGATGTGTGAGTGGGTGATTCTATGGGTGCATGGTTTTAAGAGTGCATCTGTGATGGACTGTATGGTTGAGTGAGTATGTATGGGTGTGTTAGGGATTGAATGTATATCTCAGTGGTACATTTGTGACTAACTACATATGTGAAAGGCAGTATATATGCGTGTAAGAGTATATAAGTGGGTAGATGTGAGAGTGTGTGATTGTGAGAGTGACTGTATGGATGAGTGTGTGCTTGTATCAATGATTCTATAAGAGTGTAAGAAGGTGGTACTATTTTTATGAGTAAGTGAACTTGAGTTTGTATAACCGCATAGGTGAGTAAATGGGAGTGTGATTATTTGCATGACTGACTAGGTGTGAGAGTACCTCTATGGATGATTGGTGGTGTGTGAGTGTCTATATAGGTGTATAAATGCATATGATAGTCTTGTATGGAGTGACTGTAAGTATGAGTGAATGAGTGGAGGTGTATGTAGACCTAAGTGGGTATGTAGTTATTGGTATTGGAGTATGTATGGTTTTGAGAATGGAACTCTGAAATGTTGAGTCGGTGTATCAAAGGTTATATTAGGGTGTGAGAAGATGTGGTAATTTATCACATGATGACGTCATCAGTGATGTCATTTGAGATGCCATCAGTGATGTCATGAGTGATGTCACTGACCATGTCATGAGTGATGTAATATGTGACGTCATCAGCAGTGGATTGCGGGCGCGCGAGTTATAGTTAGCTGAACTAACTATAACGGGGGAATTTCAATGGCTTTGTACGAGTGAAATGTCCAGCTAACTATAACATGTGTGAAACCTATGGTTTTTTCAGTGAATTTGCAAGGTTTTTTAAATGCTAATTCCTAACTATAACGTGTGTGAAACCTATGGTTTTTTCAGTGAATTTGCAAGGTTTTTTAAATGCTAATTCCTAACTATAACGTGTGTGAAACCTATGGTTTTTTAAGTGAATTTGCAAGGTTTTTTAAATGCTAATTCCTAACTATAACGTGTGTGAAACCTATGGTTTTTTCAGTGAATTTGCAAGGTTTTTTAAATGCTAATTCCTAACTATAACGTGTTTGAAACCTATGTTTTTTTCAGTGAATTTGCAAGGTCTTTTAAATGCTAATTCCTAACTATAACGTGTGTGAAACCTATGGTTTTTTAAGTGAATTTGCAAGGTTTTTTAAATGCTAATTTATGAATGTATTATATTTTTTTAATATTTATTTTACAATAAGCTACCTATGTATATAGTTATAGATTGACTTTATCCTGTAATATGGAATGGCTCAGCTCTTTTTTTTTTTTTTTAATTTGGATTTTTGAAGGGTTTTTGACGCATGCGTACGTGCTCCGTGTGCGCATGCGTACGTGCTCCGTGTGCACATGCGTACGTCGTACGTGCTCCGTAGGCGCATGCGTGCGTGCTCTGTGCGCGCACGGTGCGCGCACGGCAAGTCATGTGATTTAGAAACAACACTTTTCATTGGTTTATAGTAGTTTCAGGTCAAGTGATTAAGAAACAACACTTTTCATTGGTTTATAGTAGTTTCAGTTCCAGAAACTTCCAACACCACACCCACTCCCCTCATTATTTCTTCTGATTCCCTGGGAGAAGGAGCTGAGCAGCTTTTCCAGTACTCCAGTACTTGAGAATGGCAGAGCAGCAGTCATCTTCTGGGAGTGAGCAGGAGACCCTTGTGAGACAGAGGAAACAGAAAGACTCTTTTATATGGCAATTTTTTACATTTCCAGAGGGGCAGAAGAAGGTGAATGCTCCAAAAGTCACCTGCACTATTTGTGGTGTTGTCTTATCAAGAGGAGATCCTAAAAAGAAATACTCTTTTAGTATTTTCACTATGATCAGGCACGTTAAAGGAGTACATCCTGTGGCTTTTGCTCGAGCTGCTAGAGACAACCCTCCAGCAGCTCAGCCGAGCACATCCGCAGCAGCTCGGCTGAGCACATCATCGGCAGCTCAGCCGAGCACTTCATCTGCGGCGGCAGCTTCACCTGCTTCTGTTCCTCTGGATATACACCCTCTGTTCAAGAGGGTGCATATACGGTGCAATGCGTGCAATGCTCTTCTCTCTTATGGTGACACCAGCATTCCCCTAATAGTGAGCAAGATACAGCAGCACACATGCGGCACCCCATAATTTTTTTCATTTTTTTGTTCCTCTGTTCCTCAATTAACACAACGGCTCTTTTTAGAGCCACCTAACATCTAAACACTTAAATTTGATTTTTAATTTTATTTTTTTTATGATTTTTTCCGCCGTGTGTGCACCGTGCGCGCACCTCGCGACGGTGCGCGCACCGTGCGATTTTTTAAAAATGTTTTTTTCACCCTTCGGGGTCCTTCAGGGACCCCCTGACAAAAGCTAGGGGGTCAGGAACTCTGTACCCTGCCCCCTTTTCGCGTTCTCCACCTTTCTTTTTCAATGTCACACACAAAATGGAGGACAACACTTCCTGATTTCGACCGATTCGAATGTTGACTGACATGTAACCACCAATCACAATTACGCTCGCGCACGTTAATGTGCGCGCACGGTGCGCGCTTATAGATATTTATGTACTTTTAACTGCAATTTTCTCAGGAACTACTGAACAGATTGACACCATATATGCAAAAGGCACATGCCTGACCTGAGGACTACCTCTTTGCCAAATTTCAAGTAATTCTGTTCAGCCGTTCGGGCTGTACCTTCGACTAAAGGTCCTATGGGAAAATGCATGGGGAAAACGCGTTTTGGGACCCCCCTTTTTTCTCAGCCCCCGCTTGACGCATCACCACCGAGACTTTCAGGGTAGGAGCTGAGCGGAGCGCCCCATTAGTTTTGAAAATTTCACAAAGATAAGTCAACCGGCGCCAAAGTTATTCAAAATAGATTTTTCAGATTTCCTATGGGAACTTGGTCCTAACTATAACTATCTACTGGCGACCGCCAGTAGAAAATATATATGTATATATATATATATATAAAATTCGCGTTCATTCCTTCTTCTTTTTCTCGAACTGTTGTAAAAGAACTACCAGCATGCATCAAAGACTCACGAGATTTTCTGAACCGAATTGAAAAACAATCATGGGATTTGGAGTATAAACTAATTGTCTTGGACATTACAAGTCTCTATACCCGGATAAATCATGAGCATGGTCTGGAGGCGGTGGCACATTTTTTGAATAAAAAATCTCTGAAGTTTGCAGAACACAACAAAATGATTTTACAATTCACGGAATTTTGTTTGACAAATAACATCTTTGTATTTGGTGATGATTATTACCAACAGATCTCCGGTACTGCGATGGGCACCTGCTTTGCCCCCAGCTATGCGAACTTGTTCGTAGGCTGGTGGGAGGAGCAGGTGTCCAGAGCACAGGGGAGCATCGATATGAGTAGGGTGGTCTCCTGGTACCGTTATATTGATGATCTGTGTATTGTGTGGAATGGCTCCATGGAGTCAGCCAATGAGCTCATTGCTAGTCTGAATCATAACATGGTCAATCTAGAATTTAGCGGTGAAGTTAGCTCCAATACGGTAAACTTCCTAGATCTAAAAATAAGCATAATAGATAACAAACCCAATGTGTCATTGTACCGAAAACCCACAGCCGGGAACTCATTATTACATGCTGCTAGCAACCATCCATCTAGGTTGGTCAGAAGTATCCCCTATGGGGAATTCTTAAGATTAAACGCAACAGCACAAGGAATTCGGATTTTGAATCAGCAGCCAAGGCTAGTCTGAATAGATTTGTCATTAGGGGTTACAATAGATATTTTCTGGAAGTAACCCTTAATAGGGTTAACAACATACCAAGAGAAACACTCCTGGTAAATGAGAAGAAGAACAACAATATAAAGACAGGAGACAATAAGTTCAGAATGATAACTACTTTTTCCAATGAAGCCAATGATTTGAGACAAATCATGAAAAAGAACTGGCATATACTTAAAACCGATAATGTGATAGGATCAGATATTCCAGCTGCCCCTCTGATAACGTATAGGAAGGCTAGATCATTGAAGGATAGTCTAGTCCAAAGCCATCTCTACACCAGACCGAGCACAAGTGGGACCCTAAGGGAGCTTAGGGGCTTCTACCCTTGTGGCAGATGTGAGGCCTGCATAGGAAGTAGAAGAACACTCACATATTAAGTTACAGGCTTGAAGATACCTAGAACCATTAAGAAATTCATCACATGTAATACTACTTATGTAGTATACTGCTTGGAATGTCCTTGCGGATTGATATATATTGGCAGTACCATACACCCCATAAAGATACGGGTATTGGAGCATATGAGGGCGAAAGCCAAAAAAGATGAGACCTACCCAGTCGCAAGACATTATGCAGAAAAACATGACAGTAACAGGGATCTGCTACGCTACTTTGGTCTAGATATGATTCCCGCTAGTATTCGAGGTGGGGATAGGATTAGAAAGCTGCGTAGACTTGAATCCAGATATATTATCGACCTGGAAACCAAGACTCCTAAGGGAATGAATATAGGGGAAGAATTAGCTGTACACTTGGGCGATTAAATCTGAGATTAATACGCTATTAGGAACTCCAAGGTTTTCTAGGTGAATTCTGAAAGGATGATATTTTCCATGTATATGGGTTAATCTTGTAAACATGCCATGTGGTTTATCAATTTAATGGTCTTTTGATGCATGTAATCAATTAAGTATAGGATGGACTTAGCAGATACACGGCGTAATTAGATCACAGGTATGCCATGATGGTGGTATTATAGGTGGTGTTTGCGTATGGATGCCGATACACGGCTGAATTTCGATTAACGCAACTTTGTTTAAATCATGAGAATGTCTAGATCTCATTATACGGTAAGATTAATGAAAATCACTGAATGTATTATATTTCACTTACATCAGAAGGCTGATTCAGCGTTGGACATTTAGATTTAGCCACCGTATGTATATTCCAAGATGGCGCCTGTGATAGAACAGGAAAAGTATGGTCCTATGTCAATTTTGATTTCGCTTTGACTTGCATCATGTGACCGGATGTTGATGATTTTTAAAATGCCGATGTTTGGCGCGCAATTTTGTAACATTGGAAAAAGGCAGTAGCCGATACGCGTCATGTTATTTGTTGGCTGCATGAATTAAAACTTTGATAAAGTCAAAGACCCCTGTGAGTGCTTTTCCAGTTCGAGAAAAAGAAGAAGGAATGAGCGAGCATATTATACGCGGTTGCACCTCCGCGTTATAGCACCGGTCCGTGAGTGCGTTGGCTCAAGGTGCAGTGGAGCAGGATATATATATATATATATATATATATATATATATATATATATATATATATATATATATATATATATATATCCCATTCTGTGTTGTGAAGCCCTTTTCAACCCTTTCACTAATTCATAAATGCTATCATGGATAACAGCCGCTGTTATTTGCATTATACTAGCCAGGAGAACTGGAAAAAGCGTTCACAACTTGTTTGTACTCTTTAGTGTGTCACCCTAAGTCAGAAGGGTACAGCCAGGCATAGTTACCATGCACACTGTGTAACTAGAACGCTGCTATACCTGGTTCATGAGCCATAAGTAGGGCAAAATCGATCCTGGATTGCTTGTGTGCCTGTGCAGGGTGAACCTGGTCTGGTAGTTCAGGCTAGACTGCTCCCATTGGAGGAGGGTTAAGACTGATTTGCATATTGCTGCATTCCATGCACACTGTCACTGGAACAAGGCTATACCTGGCTGATGAGCCATAACTACAGCACAACCAGCTCTGGGTTACTTATTTTCCTGTTCAGAGAAGATATGGCATGGCAATCTGGCAGGACTATTCATACTGGAGGTGGGTCAAAACTGATTTGCATATGGCTAGGTACAAACTGAGGTGGCATGATGTACACAATAATGATGGACTGGGATCCAGCCCGATTATTGCAAATGGCTAAGATTAATTCAAGCATTCCATCTATCACTTTTCTGTATACTTTAGTGTGACGCCGTAAGTGAGACAGGTATGGCAAGACGTGGGTCTAATGCACACTGTTTCACAGGATCCAAGCTACACCTGGCTGATGAGCTCTAACTAGGGTGAAACCAGTCCTGGTTTGCTTGTGTACCTGTTCAGGGAAGACCTGGCCTGGCAGTTCGGGCTGGAATATTCCCAATGGAGCAGGGTCAAGATTGATTTGCATATGGCTCGGCCCAAATTGAGGTAGCATGGTGTACAAAATAACAATGGACTGGGATGCAGCCTCAAATTACCAGTGGCTAAGATCAATTCAAGCACTCTATCCATCACTTTTTTATATACTTTAGTATGCCACCCTAAGTGGTACACTGGAACCAAACTAAACCTGACTGATGAGCCCTAACTAGGGTGAAACCGATGCTGGGTTGCTTAGTTTCTAGTTCAGGAAGGACCTGGCCTGGCAGTTCAGACTTGACTGTTCCCATGAGAATCAGGGTCAAGAATGATTTGTTTATGTCTGGGTTCAAACTGCATATGTCTGGGTTCAAACTGAGGTGACATGGTGTGCTAAAGTACGATGGACTAGGATGCGGCCTGAGTAATTACCAGTGGCTGAGATTAATTCAAGCATTCCATCCATCACATTTTTGTATGCTTTAGTGTGTCCCCTAAGTGGAACAGGTTTGCCCAGATGTAGGTCCCATGCACACTAGGTCACTGGAACCAAGCTATACTTGGCTGATGCGCTTCTAACTATGGCAAAACCGGTTCTGGGTTGCTTTTGTTCCTGTTTAGGGAGGATCTTGCCTGACAAATCAAGCTGGACTGTTCCCACTGGAGCAGGGTTAAGACTGATTTGTATATGGCAATGTCCAAGCTGAGGTGGCATGATGTGCACAATAACGATAGGTTTGGTTGTGGTCCGAGTAATTGCCAGGGGCTGAGTTTAATTCAAGCATTCCATTCATCACTTCTTTGTATAATTTTGTAAAACTCAAGTTTGGTATATCCAAAGCAGATAAATATGAGCCAATTAGTTCTTCCATATGTGTTAACATCTTGACTCTGTGTAGAGGGTCAGCAAGAGACTTGTCCTCAAATTAAATTTTCACTTCCTCCTTAGCTATCCAATAATTTGTATACATATCATCTCCAAGAGTGGATTTGACATCAAAGACAATGCAACCAGTGCCTTTGATAGTGATAGCTATTGTGGAAGTGGTGCTGGAGCCAAAGGCTGTAGTGATGTTGAGACAGGGTTGTTTAGGGTCAAAGCTGCGGGAAACATGGAGTCAACATCTGGCTCACCCCTGGAAACTGGATCAGAGGGAAGAGTGGTAGTCCCAAACATATCGAGCATAACCTCTCAAAAGTACTTGAGCAACAGCACATAGGCAGATAGAGCCAAGACCTCCAGTTTAACTTTCTTACTTGGCTTTGAAGGGGATGTCGAAGAGACCAAAGGGGTAACTGCACAGCCAACAATAAAGAGTACCGGAAGTGGGATTGTTTCCTTGAGGTAGAAGATGATTTCTCATTCCTGTTCCAGTTTTTTGCGGCATGGCCACATGAGGGAATTAACCCCTGTCAGTAGATTCACTAGAAGGAGAAGAGAGTGGCTGTTGGGGGTGCCCTTTTAGGCCCAAGCAGTAAATTGTTTGCTTTCCTACTCACTGAGACCTTTGGGTTCATGGAGAGGAGAATAAAATAAGAGACTAAAGGCTTATGGTCAGGTCCCAGACATCATATGCAGATGTTGTGAGGATCTGACAGGGACATCTTTAAAAGGGTGTTAACCCTAAGACCTATGGTTTTAACATAGTACATAATCTACTGTTGATTAGATGTTGAGGAATTTGGTAAACAATGAAATAGAGTTTCGGACCTGTGTCAGTAAGGCACAGAAAAACAGAAACTGATGTCAGTGAGGTAGTTGGCATGGTATATAGGCCAGCACTGTTAAACTCATGGATACGCTTATCTGTGACTTGCATTGTGCGATAACACGTTGTAGGAAGGTGGAATCTGACTATATGGTTGCCCCCAGCCTTTTTTCCTGGTATTTGAATGGTTTTTGACTAGTCTGGCTGGGATCCTGCTATCCAGGACCCCAGCCTATCTGTTTCCTCTCTAAACTAATGTGAGTACCCTAGGTACATACCAATTGGATACTGTGGACACCCTATCAGCCCCATGTAGATGGTACCCTAGGTACCCAGGGCATGGGTCCCTCAGAGGCCTACCAGGGGCTGCAGCACTTATTGTGCCACCCCTGGGACAGCCATACAAACTGACACCACCAGACCACTACTGTAGTCTGGGTAAGGTGGTGCTTGCACCCCTTACAGGGATATAGGTATCCTGTATCCCACTTAATACAACACATATATCCTCATAGGTCACCCCTAAGGCAGGCCTTGCTAATCCTACAAGGCAGGGTGCTGAGATATGTGTGAGGGGGAGCCCCTACCTGAGAAGGGCCCCTCTGCAACCTTCGTAAAACTATTGCTGGGTTGTTTGTAGTGCAGCCATACCATATACTCTTAACCGCATTATAAGTAATCGCGATAGCGTGATAACTTGAGAGTGGCTGCACAGAACCATGTCATGTTTGGTGTCAAACATTGTGGAATCATACCCCCAATCCAGCCATGGGAGTGAGGGCATGATTCCCCCCGCTAGAGGGGTGATATGGTAAAAGCGGCAGATTTTAGACACCAATTAAAAGTGCACACGTAGTACAAAATGGATGCTACCCGCCACCCACACGACTCTGGCTGTCTGTTGCTGGGCAGAACTCCAACCACGGCAGCTGGACAATAGGGATCTTGTTGCAAGGAGGTGTTCCCACCTCCCCAGACAGACTATGTGGATTGGAACTGGGTGGGTGCACCATAGGATGTCTTTCAAACTTGCACGTAGGCTACTCCAGTGCCTACTTCTGCATACACCGCCTCAAACCGGTTCAGGGGCATCCTGTCCCCTGCCCAGGCGGGAAAACACACAAAGGGGAGAGGGTGTAGCCACCCTTTCCCGCCTGAACTCATTGGTGGGCTCTGATTCAGCCACTCCCCTAATCCCTGGATAAAGGTGGGTGCAGGGTCCCCAGAGCCTCAGATTAATCTTGGACTTCAAAGACTTGAACCTTCGACTTGCTGCCGCACAGCTGAATGAAGAAATCTCCCTTGGGGTAAAGGAGTTACCCCCCGGCTTGGCAGGCACCTGAAACACTGCAAGTGACCCGGTTGGAACTCCGCTGCTCCTACGGACATCGAAGACTTCTGCCTACCCTGAGGTGGGTTTCCAAGCATCCCAGAGGCCAGTGAGTGTGCACAGCAAAGCTCAGCACTGTGGACCCCGTGTGTGCCGAGATCCCCAATACCCCAGGACACCGGCCACCTCTTGCACAGCACCCGACCCCGACGATTGGGGAAGTTGTGCTTTGGCCCATTATTGTGCCAACCTCTCAGCATCATCTGTGCCAAAGATCAACGCCCTAGCCCGCTCCGGCGACCCGTGGGTGCATCTTTACGTACGCCAAATTGCTGCCTCCCGCGGACCCTTGTCTCTCGACTGGTGGGCCCTAGTGGAGGTCAATCTTTACTTTAAAGGGCTCCCCTGGTTGCTCCAGGCCTGCTCTACAGTCTCCTCGCTGGAGACCTCGCTCAGACCTCGTGGGTCTGCACCAGTAGCGGTTTCTTGATCTTTGCGTGGGTTGCGGTTGCCAAGGCTTAGTGGATCCAATCCGGACACTAACACCGCAGCGGCCTTCATCCTTCGTGGGACAGTCGCCCTCCAGAAGCTGGCCTTCCTTGAAGCCTCCTGGACCCCGTGGCTGCTGATCCAAGCTACTCATCTTCCACCTGGAAGCACCCGACATTGAAGGTCCTTCTCTTCAAGATCTACATCTTCAATCTGCACGACATCGACGACGCTTCTTGCTCGCAGCAGTTCTTCACGTTTTTCCATTGAAAACCAGATCGCGACCCGACATCGAAAACGACCTATGCACCCGGCTTCCCTGGGGCAGGTAACAGTGGTACCTCGGTACTCTCGTGGGTGTGGGCCCTTCAAAAGCTTAACTCTAAACTCTTGAACTTGAACTCCTCCTAGAAGTGTCTAGATTCTTGCAAATTCCAACCACTACATTCCCCATAGGGTTTAATAGAGATCCCGACAGTAGTTTTTACCACTGCACGCGTCTCCCGTGGGTCCCCTTCCTCACTACCTTGGGTGGTTTCGTAAGGGGCCAGCAACCCTAAGTGCCCTAGGCACTGTCTGTAGAATTGTCGTGGTTCTTATACCACTGTTTTAATATATGGTTTGGTCCCCCCCTGGGGCCCTGTGATTCCAGTGCTATTTATTGTAACTATCAATGATTGTTTGAATTGTATCTTTGCCTCCAGACTCATAAAGAGACTAGTGGGATTATTCTTAGAATAAATACATATATTTTGAATATATACCTGTGTGGACTACTCTTTCATTTGGTCATTCAAGAGGTTATCTATGGTAAAACAATAAGCTTAACACTCCTTCAAGACTTAGCCTGAAGGCTGCTCTCCACAGCTACCACTAAGATAGCTTTCTTTAAAGGTTGTCTTTTAACCTATCACCTTAAGAGTCGAATTGGACTGGTGCAAGGTGTCCCCTATAACTAGTGGACAGCATATGCCAGGCCAACTTCTCACACACGTGCAGACTCCTTTGAGCTATTATGGAGCAAAACAAGTTTACAAATCCAATGTGGTGCCTAGGGATATTGATAAGGTAGCACTTCTGTAGGAAGATGCACCCATCAGAAACAGAGAAGGAGCTCGGTTTCTTTTTTATTGGCTTAGGATTGATGTAGAAACTTTAGTCTTTCAGGGAATTGCTGAAACATGGAAAGTGTTGATTTCCGAGGAATACTTTTATCCACAGATTCCTTACATTTTAAAACTTCTCAAGGTGCTGGACTGGATTAAGAAACTTGCAGTAGCTGGTACTACGCTGGGTGACATTGTTTAACTGGCTGCAGGTCTGGTCCCTCTGTATGCGACAAAATTATAAACCGAGCCATGTAAGGCCCCATCGAACATTTGCATCCTATGTGCCCTCCAATTGATATATGCACTTGCTTTTGCTTCTTTACCTTTGATGTGGATCCAGATCCTCATCAGTATTTTACAAACTTTATTCATTTCCCAAAATAATCTGCAGTGTATGTTAGTGTAATGTCACATGCATAGTGTCATTCTTCAATCGAATTTTGCACCTTCCTCAAGCAAATGTTGATCTGAGAAGCTCAACACATCTGCCTTAAGTGCTCAGACTTCAAGCATGACACCAGCTCCTGTGAGAAATGTGAACCCTTGCATTTCAAAGTGATCAAGGAGAGTGAGATATAAAGTAAAATCCTAACATGCAAGCACAAAAAACATCACAAAAGGAGACATCCACTCCCAGGCTTCACTCCTGCTCCAGGGACAAGTCTGGATTGCAACAAATTTGGTCATTAACTCCATCCTCAAAATTGTCTTTACAGTCAGTGCATGTTCTTTAAAGCTGTGCCTGAATTTTACGGTGCCAACAGCAAGTGGCAGCCTTTTCTCAGGCCATGTTCAATATCTGTGAGTTCACACCGTCTCACTCTAGTATGTCTCCTGGGTCCGTGGAACCTTCAGGAACCTTCAACCACTCCTCAGCTAATGGCTTCTGCCTCAATATTGTTTCATCCCTTTCAGAACCATTCCAAGGTCTCAAGTGGCACATACTGCCTCAAAGGCTTCACCAGTTGTCCCAGCCATGGGATCATTACCGTTGCAACATTCTAAGCTGCTGAAACAATTCTTCAGTTGACTCCATCTGCTCCTCAAATGAAGTCTGTTATGGCTCAGGTGAGAGAAAAAGTCAGATGCTCTTTTGAGGATGATCCTCTGTGCAAGCTCCTACTCCACGCTCAGAGATTTGCCAGGTTGCAGGTTCTCTCCAGCTCAGGTTCCGATGTCATTGAAATGCTCTTCACAATTTCTAGTGAGTATGTTGTATCCCTTTGGTAAAATGTCAGATATGATATGGTTGGTGATGTCAGATAATGATGTTTGAGTGATAAAGTGAAGTTTGAGACAGCAATAGTGTCCTAAATGTAACAGGCAAGTTTTACAGCAGGTCTGTAATTAAGGAGTGTACACATAGTGGTCTGTGATGATGTAAAAGGAGTGTGATTTTTGAGACTGAGCAGATCTTTGAGGTAGTTTGGAATTGTGGGAAGGCTGAAGAGTAATAGAATGAAGAGTCAAAGTTTCAGTTGGGGGAGGCGGTTTAGGTTGGGAGGGAGAAGACAGGTGAGTAGAAACTTTGAGGGTGATTGAGATGTTATTGATAATAGATATGAGGAGGCGAAATCATAATGTCGTTGAGAATGAGGCCAGGATGGATGTGGGGTATTTGAGAATAAGGTCAGTGCTTTCAAGTGAGTTAAATCTGATGTCAAAAGTTGAAAGATTAACTTGATTAGCAAGATCCA